>NC_079158.1:114988452-115726577 GCF_947563725.1 Argiope bruennichi
ACGAAGCTTTGAAATTTATTCAAGTTAATTAATGGCCACAGACTCGAAGAAAAGTTTCTCGTTACAAAAGCGGATCTTCCTTGAGGCAACTATTAAAATGGACTAAAATCTTCTAAAATAATGGAATTCAAAAATTTGTAACTCGATCAGTTTTGGTCGTAAAAGAGTCGCATTTTTTTAAATGTTAATATATAAAGAATATTTTGCTGAATATGACCAAGAGGATCGACAAATTGTGTTCAAATTTGGATTTCGCAAATTTTTTCAACAGTACATTTAAGGACTCATCAACATAACATATAATTCTTTTTGTCCTTTAATGTGTTTTGCCAAGCTTTAGATTCCTTTAATACGATTTGTACTTGAACCAGTTAATTGTTTTTGACGAGTATAGTCATGGAAAAAGTAAAACATTTTGCATTATGACGAGTTTATTCAATGACATTTATTGGATTTATATATAATTGTTTAATTATTATATTTATATAATATATATATGTTTATGACAATTTAGATACGCATATTCTGAAGAGATCAAAACAGTTAATTGATTAAACCGCTTATTTCTAATGGTTTAGAGACTAGCTATTAACTATTAGATGTTGTCTTTTTGGTCCATGTTACCATTTGAGTTTGACACCTTTGCTTCAGGGGAACTAAGAATCTGACTATGTAAGAGAGAAACTTCTCGTCCTGTTATTGAAGGTGCACCTGAAGAGGTCACTTTGAAGGCACGTAACAGGAAATAAAGTGTTCTGATAGCGTGAAACGTTTATAAGATGATAAGAATGAGATTAATAGTTTTGCTCTACTTTTTCAAGTTTTCAGATCGACGGCAAAGTTAATAGGCACCATTTCAGCTTAAGTCGCATATCTTTGGTTGAGGCGAAATTCGAACAGCCTATCTTTCGACCTCGATGAAAAGTTGCAATGCGTAAGATACTGACCTTTTTGCAAATCTCAGTTAGAGAGAATTCGTTTTAGAAATATCATGTATTGATATTTCAGAATAAAGTACATTGCAATGAACACAACTTAAATTTCATGTATACATTCAAAGATTAATTCAATGATTAGTACATAAGGTGATTATAATTAAAAGCTGAGTTAAAAGCTGATTATTAAAGTTAAAGCTAAATAAGCTAAGTAATTAAAGTTAAAGTTAAAAGCTGAATTGTGAAACAAATTCGTGCGAATGTTGGTTGCGCGTTGTGATTTATAGTACTTCACAAGCCAGTCAAGCCAGTTGACAGTTATCTGTCAACGATTTAAGCCGAATGACCGTCTCTTGTTTTTTCAGTAGCGCCATCTAGGGCCAAGAGTACGTCTTAGCAACACATACGTCACAACCCTTTTTAAGGGGCGGACTTCGTTCATTCACACATCCACAGATCGTAATTTAGACTTGAACCAGAGAACGATCACCTTTAAACCAGCACCCTCAGTGGTATTACTCTCAGCATGGAAGACTTTCTGACCACGACAGATTTATACGTGCTCCAGCCACCACACACATGGAGAGTCTTCGGTCGGTGGGGTTCAGACCCGCAATCCAAGGGATGCGAATCCAACGCCCTATGAACCAATCCCGACTCTCGTACAAAGGTATTTCGATTTAGTGTACATACTTATTAGATTATAGGAAATCATGAACAATAGTTCGCAGCTCCCCACTAAAGACAAAAGTGGCACTTTATGTTGAATTTGGGAATAGAGCATGCATAGAAAAGAGACTTTATAACGATTTTCCTCTTTAATACATATTTGATGAACATTTTAATTGAAATATGTTTAACAGTTAAGTTCGCTTTTTTAACATTTATAGTTTCTCTTTAACAATGAAAGTAGGGTGAAAAAGAATTAGTCAAATCTTCGTTCACCTGATCATAATTCTTATGTCCTTTGTTTCTTAGAATCATTAAACGGTTTTTGAGTACTTTGTAAATAAAGATAACTTAGCCGAGTTGAAGGAATGTTCAGTATTGCTCATCGGACCGATCAATAAAAATACATTGCATTTTGAAGTCCATAGTGCTATTTTTAGAATGATCGCGATATATTTGCCTTGGTAACCATGGTAACTTTGAATAACCACAGTTATCAAAAAGCATATTGAACAGGATTTTGCTTCTAAATTATGAAATAAAAGAAAAAGAGTTTTAAAAAATAAGCCTTGAAATATAAATTCAACAAAAATAATTGCAAATGTGTAAAATATAGGTTAAATGTCAAAGAGAAATTGTAACTACATAACATTAATTTTGTTCCAAAATTTCCGTTGAATTCTTCTTTTATTAATTTTATATACCTACATTATTTCCCAAATTTAACCTACATAGTCACTTTCATAATTACTAGCAAAAATTGGAAATATTTATCTTTTCTTTATGGATTGATTCTCTATGATCTAAATGATATGTATACGACATGACATCGCTTTTGTTCCAGTATTTTGTTTTTAAATGAGTTCTAAATGCCTATATTTTAATTATAAAAACTCTTTTCTTTATCTGAGAATCTACAACAGCACACCTTTTTTAGTTTTCCGGTAGTGAATATTGGCGAGACAATGCTTCGGATTCGCTTCCAATCATCACCTCTAGCTAGGGTCAGCATCTTGTCGTGAACTTCGTCTCCTGTCACTATTGGCTGATTAAAATATAGAAAACAATCATGAATTAATAATTAAAATACAAAGAGTATTGCAATAATGCATACAAAGAGTATTGCAATAATGCATACAAAGAGTATTGCAATAATGAAGAAAAAATTGATGTGAAGAATACATTAAAAATATATGCAATTAGCTGTCCAGCCTTTTTCATACGTGATATATAAGCAATACATTTCTCGAGAAAAAATTGAAAGAAGATCCGAACTTTTAGTTCGAAATATGTAGATGATAATGTTTTATGTTTGAATCATCTATCCCATTTTAATTTTTAAAACTTGCTCCTAATTATATAGCGGCAATAAGAAGCAATCATACAAAAAAAGCTCTTAAATTCTTCGAAATATAATGAGCATAAATTTAGCAACTAACAACAAATTAAAAAACACTTCCTTCAAACCGCAAATAACAATCCCAGGATGTCTATTAGTATGAAAATCTGGACTGGAATTTCAGTTATAGCTCAATAGATGTCCTCTTCCAGTCATTGCTCTGAAAGAAGGGATGATTCTAGAAGGGACTAGTTTATTTTCGCAGACGAAAAACTTCCGCAGGTTTTGAGGCTCTAAAATTTACATATTAGCTGGGCCCATAGAGTTAAAAACTTTATAAATTTTACTTGTTTCAAATCAGTGGAAGAAATTTCCTAGCTGATAAAACACTAATTGAAACTTTAATATTTTTATAAAATGTATAATTTAGTGGCAAAAAGACAGCTCATCAGAGAATCCTGCATTTTATAGGTACTCTATTTGTAAAATAGTCTTTTAAAAACTCATCGACCATTTTCATCAATCCCAAATTTGAAGTACTTTCTTTATTTCGTTACTTCGGACAGGAAATATAAAATCATTAATTCCACCTTAAACCAGTTTCTTCTTCTTCACTGGCGCGACAGCCCCAGATGGGCCCTGGCTTTCCTAGCATCATTCCATATCGCCCTGTTTTTGGTTAAGGTTTCCGAATTTGTCACTTTAATAATTTTCAAGCTCTTTCCAAGCAGTCAATCCATTTAAGTTTTGGTCTCCTTCTATTTCGGGTAGCAAATAATTTAACCGAAAAGATCTTTTTAGTGGCTCGATTGTCATTCAATCTTATTAAGTGTCCATTTAATTCTCTGTATTGCAGTTAATTTAATAATATCTGGCTAGTTCCATAGTTTGTAAATTTCCGAGTCGCTTCTTTTCCAATAATTATAACATTTAATTCCACCAAATATGTTTCTTAAAATTCCTCTTTCAAATATAGAAAGAGTCCTTTTATCTTTCTCAGTCATTGTCCATGTTTCAGAAGCATACGTGAGAACGGACCTAATCAAAGTTTTATAAATGTTTTTCAATTTGTTGATGAAATTATATTTTAAATATTTTTGTAGTAAAAAAAAAAAAGAAAAAAAAAGAAAAGAAACAAAACATTTGTTAGAAGAGGCGACTTTGCTGCGAGCCTATGGCTTTATGAAGTTCGTGTGTTTATTTCAGAATTTAAATATTTGAAGCTATTGATCGTTTCAAATCAGTATCCATCTGTTTTAAAATATGGATTATTAAAACTTTTAGACCAATTTTACTGTTTATAAATATTTATTTGTGAAAATAGTTGAGTATATAAATCATTCTAAGGAACGACAGTTTTTAAGAGCAACAATATTGAAAAATAAATTATTATATGCTTTGTCTTACCCACTCTTGATTTGTAAATAGATGAATCGAATTTCGGCCAGATATTGTAGGCCTGGCACCACCCTTCGTACCACCAGATGTTATAGATACTGTTACAAACCTGTAATGCTGCTTCCAAAGTTCTAACACCGGAAAGACCGATTTACAATCATCTGTATTGGATGCTGCTCGGGTGCCGAATCAGTAATCCCAGAGCTTGGCGACCACTTGGTGACGAATTCGGCTACAAAATAGGTGATGCTGGAAACTTCTATAATTTTAACGATCCATCCAATAGGATGGATCGTTGTACATATTTGTCGTCTTTGTATTCGTCGTCTGTGTCTTTGTGTTTAATAAGTCCTCATTCGTTATTGAGGCCTACTGAGTGTAAATACACCCACTAAAAGCGAACCTGGTGACTTTACGGACTTAGTAGTAGTGGTGGAATCCGAAGTCCGTAAAGGCGGGCCGAGAACTTTCTGGGCCAATCAGGCGTATCTCAGTTCCTATTGGATGGATCGTAAAAATTCTTGAAGTTTCCAACATTACCTATTTTGTTGCCAAATTCGTCGCCATGTTACGAAATTGTCGCCAAGTATTGGGATTACTGACTAGGCACCCGAGCAGCATCCAATATAGATTATTGTAAATTAGTCTTCCCGGTGATAGAAATAACCGTGCTGGGAAACAGCATTACAGGTTTGTAACAATACCAACAACTACCAACTCTGTTGAAACACAATCATAAAATTTATTTACACGTTTCATCGCTGTAATTATGTTTTTGTTGTTGTTGTTATGGATTGTTTACAGCAATAAATCAACCAAAATTTAATTCATAAGAAAAAGAAAAAAAGAAAAAAAATTACTGGAAAATGAATATGAATAGGACATGATAATTTTGTGTTAAACTATTCAGTCATATTTTGTTTACAAATTTTTCAATTAATACTGTTAATAAATTGCTTTTTATTGTTTTCATGCATATTTGTATTTCGCTCTTTTTATTTTGCGTCATGCTTTCTCTATATCTAATAGAATAATTATTTCCATTTGAATAAAGATGAATTTTCATTTTGTATATCAAAAGTCTGTGCAACAAGAATATCCATAATTTTTGTTTTTGGAAATTGTTTTAAAATCAAAATAAAAATATTTTTCTGTTGCTATTTTAATTTTAATTGGGTCTTATGATATTATTTCAAGCAAAGAAAGATCGTGTCGTCTTTGTGTCCTTTCAGAAACTTCATAAAAAATATCGTCTGCTTCGAATTCTGTAGAAGTGACGATTAAACGAGAATGTTCAGATCCTCATCTCGTGTAAAATGCGCAGTTTAAAAAAGAACATTTATTACTATTCAATTTAAATACTTGATCAGTATGTTTTTATTTTCTTGTATACGTATTATAGAAAAAATATAGTAATCGTAAAAAAAAAAAAAAAAAAAAAAAAAAAAAAAAAAAAAACTTTTGATATTTTGATGAATCTATTATGATGATTCTATTTATTTTTATCCATATAAATTACCACATGATCTATTTTATAATAATGATCGCGAAACATTTAGATGAAAGCATGCAGCATTAGCATTTTTTCCATCGTTTTATTAATTTTTAGTAATTAATTTTTATCTAATGTTTATTAAAACATAACAAAAAGGAAAACTTTTTATAAAGTATGATATAAATGTCTTGAAATTTTATACTCACTCTTCGACCTTTGAAGAATGAGAAATCCTTGATCAGTATACTTTTCACCAGAGCTGGATTTCCGATGGAAATTTTAGGTTTTTCTCCTTCAAAATAACTGAAATATTACATAATTGTTTTAACGAAAGATTCCGACAATGAATTTCGTTAATGACATGTTTATGGAAAAATTCGGAATGACATAAATATTTCACTTATTATTCTTACATGCAAACTAAATTGACAGACCACTCTAAAATATAAGAATTTTAACAGAATTTTTTAACAGAAAAAATATTGCATGTTGTAGCACCTCTTTTTCCCTTTGAGCAGAGAGCGTTCCCTTGTGGCGTTTTACATTAGACAAGCAGTTGAACGGGAGACCTGCATCCTGAGGTCGACTTTTTCCCTATGCGCAACCCTTGCGCTAACGCCTAATGCCTTCGGCTGCAAACGGTGGAATATATTTCTTTATAACCTAATTGTCTATGTGTGTTTGTAAATTTTGAAGTATAGCTGTGTTTGTGGAAATTAAAAATAGTGTATTTAAAACTGGGCAGTTCATTAGAAAATCACAACACACCCACTATAATGTTAAATTAATTTTTTTCTATTTTAGTCAGCTAAATTCTTTTGTTTCATATTTTAAACCAATGCTTCAATATATTAAAGGTTATATTTTCTTCATTAAATAGGCAAAATTATACAATACATAGTAAAATAGCATTAATTTTTTTATTAATCCCACAACTGGAATCCAATTGGAATCGTTTGGGAATTTGGATACAACTTTCTCTTTCAGCAGTAATGTATTTACTATCAAAATATTTTGTGATATTTACAGTAATCGAACAATATTTCACCCTTTCAAAGAGATTTTGAATTTCAGATAATTATTAAATGTTTTGTCACACTTTACTCACAGGCATTTAAATATTTTTCGGAAGATAATTTTTGTTCTAGAACCCTGTTTCTTTCTTATTTAGAAACATCTGCATCTATTTAAAAAGTCCAGCTCTACAGCTTTAGGATCAGTACTTTAACCACCAATTTTATATATATACATATGTAAGATGGTTCTTTTTCATGAATGTTTAAAAACTGAATTATTTCGTGAGCTGACAGGTAATACAATATTTTAATTATTTCGTGAGCGACAGGTAATGCGACATTTTTAATACATTTGAAATTCTGACAATAATTTTTTTGTTTCTTTATTTTGTTATTATTATTTTTACTTCAAATTTTACTTATCGTCAATTTGAATTTTATTTTAACATGCTACTATTCAAAGGCATCATATTTTCTACAAATAATGCAGATTTTCTGTAAATGATGCGACAGATGTGACGCAAAATTTGTTCAAAACGTTTGACAAGACAGACCCCCCACTGTTTAGTTTTAAAGCTTTTAAAAATGGAACAAAATTATTTCTTAAGTATTAGATGCTCACCAAAAAAGGAATTTCAAAATTTTATTACATTTTAATTTTTAAAAAATCATTCACAATTTCTACGTTTTACTTAATAACTACAGAGCATATTATTGTTCCAAAGCTCCTTGTACTTCAGTTTAAGATTTAAAAAATTGGCTTCTAATAGGTACCCGTTTTATTTTCGTATAATTTTTTTAATAATTTTAATATATTTAAAAATATTTTTAAGATGTGTATTATTTTAAATAATTATATATTAGAATTTTTAAACGTATAAAATTAAAAAAAATATATAATATATTTTGCAATAACACCTTCCATTGTTTTAAATTTGATATTTATGTATATGCATGTTACGTCAGTATTAAATACATTTTTAGTTGCACTTCATCTTTATTATTTTAAATTAATATAACAATATATTAAATCAAATTTATTCATTACTATATTTAAGAGTAAATTTTTTAAAATATAAAGACAGACGAATGAATCCTAAAACATTACCATGCTACAACGCATCGTATTAATTCAATTTTTCTTTATTTTTTTTATTATTTATTATTATTTTTATTTTTTATTATTTTTTACATTAAGTTTAGAAATCAGATGTTTTAAGTACGAAAATGAGGGCTTAGCATTGTAATTTTCATTTATTTATAAATTTTTCAGTTGACAATATTTATTAATGCACGATTCATGTTTTTATTTTAATATTTTTATTCTAAGAATGTTGTGTTCTGACTATGACGTGTTCAAATGGAATTCTTTTGACATTATATTTAAAAAATAAAGTAATTCATGTTATTTAAATACGTGCCATTAATTCTACAAGAAAACTATTATAAAATTCTTTCATCCATTGTCAAACATTTCTGAGTTGGCTTTTGAAAAATCCAGAATCTTGACTTTTGTTTTGACATTAAAACGCACACAATTGATTTAAAATAAATTCATTGAAATGAATAAAATATCAAAATTTTTGGATTATGATTATCTGTTATTTTCTACAAAGTTAAAATTTAATTCAAATTATTTACATATCACATTTGTTTCAAACAAAGATCACAGATGGAAAACCAAAATAGTAAGTCGTTTATAAATTGTAATTTATCAACTCACCCATATATTTCCCCAAGTTTCTGATGCCTTTCCACAAGAATCTCATTAAAAGGCTGAAATAAAATTTAAAAAAAAATACGAAGAATGAATTATAGTAAAAGATAGCAATATAATATTGAGAGAAAGTAATAATAAATGAATGAAATAAAAATAATATCATTCTAAATTTTGTAAACAGTGTGAATATTGAACACAAATTTTATTTGTCTTCAATTATTAATCATATTTATTTATGGGTACGCTAATTTATTTTTATTATAAATCGTTAATTACAAGCTGTTAATTTTTGTGTGAAGTTAAAAGACAATCATGTAGAATTCAAATATGAAGTAAAGTTTTAGAGATTCTGATGAATTCTTACACATTTAACAGTGAAAGACTTAAAATCTACATATTGTTACCATCCCGAACCATGCTGAAGTTTTAAGTACTGCATGAAAATCATGTTACGGTTCTTTCAATGTCTAGTACCAAGGTAAAATGAGCTTGATTTCTTCTTTACATGGTTTGTTTTTAGTGAAAAAAGTGATTTTTTTTCTAGTGTGTTTTCATCTTCATAAACTGCTAATAATCTTTGGTTACCTGTTTCTTCGCCAAGATTCAATAGTTTGGTAAATTTTCATTTAAACATATTTTACAACTTGCTCTTAATGACTTTCCTCGGCAAAATATTTTAAAGTTTTTATAAACCTATCATAACTATTATTATTTTATAATATTTATTTAGAATCCTTGTGTCTTTTTGCTTATTGTTCTATGCATTTCACTGATTTTTTTAAACTATGTTATTGCCTTTATAAATCCAATTACATCATAGAAAGAGCAGCAATGTTTAAAAATGAAGCACTTCAACTTTTTTTCACCATTACTCGATTCTAAAGTTAAACCTTCATTGTAAGTACGACAAACTCACCAAGAGCGTGCCTTTATAATCTACTTACTTATATTATAATCTACTTACTTTACTAATAATAGAGACGTAAATGATATAAATATTAAAGATAATTCTTTTTATTTCTTCAACAATGGGAAAAAAACGCGCGATTAAGTATTTGATGAAAAATGAAAACGATTTGAGTTTCATTAGCAACAATATTTTCATTGTTTTGTTTAATTTATTCAAAAATAATTTTAAAACGTAAATTATTTTTAATATAATTTAAATCTAGATTACAGAACTTTACAGCTATTTAGTTGACACTATTAAAAAGATAATTTTTTTGAGATTTAGAAAAATGTAAAATTCATTTTTGTGTAACAACTTTTCGGAAGTTTCCGTAGGAAAAGACTAAATTTCAGTTTAATTTTTAATAAATTAAAATAAAAAAAATTGCTCTGAGGTACACATCGATTCTTCTAATGTATATATATATATATATTATATATGCCAAATTTTGTAGTTGAAAGTCAAACGATCTGGCCTGTAGAGCACCAATACACATGCACGTATGTATGTCTTTATTATTAGTATAAGTTCTCCAAACTGTTATCAATCAAAAGATGATATCAGAACAGTTTTTACAGAAATATTATTGAAAGATTTTTATTTTGAGACCAAATATAAGACTTGCTAAGCTTTTGGTGATTGCAAGATTGTATATATTTTCAATTAATGAAATGTATCTGGGAGAGAGTGATCTTTTGCTTACTTTCTCGTTTTGTACTGGCAGCAAGGGATCCACAAAGGGAACTCCATTTTTCCTCCAATAGTCATATTTCTTGGGCTCCCACCTGTTAGTAAAAATATTGAAAATAATCTCCAATAAACAGAAAACACATAAAAGTACCGTTTGAAAGATCTAACCTTTATGCATTTAGAATGCAGCAAAATTCCGTTTATACGTTTGTTGTTTTGGAAAATTTTTTTTTTAAAGATCATTCAAGCCATGAGTTAGAAACATCCCAGCTTGATAATGTCTTAGGCTTAATTAATCTGTTTTTAATTTTATTTTTGGAATGTGTTTTTTCTATATAACATTCATAGTGTTACATACCCAAACAAAAAATAATTTTAATGTCGTCACAAGGATGATGTGTTTTAACGCCGCAACTGAAAAAAAATGAAGTATATTGATGCAAAATGTACATAGAAATATTTTTTTAAAAATTGTTCAAATAAGGGGAGAAAATGGTGTAGTTATCACAGAAAATTTAATTTTTAGAATCTTAGAATAATTTTGAAAATGACCGTTGTGCAAAAATATGCTTCAAAAGGATTGAGGAAAATAGAAGGAAAAATTTCCAATGATTTTCAATTAAAATTTTGAAAAACTCTTTTTTAGTGAATCAAACAAATGACAGAATTTGGGGATTGTTTATGTTTAAACCATTTTTCTGAAACTAACATACAGCCTTCTGCGTCATTTTTTTTTTTTTTTTTGCATTTGTTACAAATATAATTATAAAATTAGTTTGGCGAATTAAATTAAATAAGAGTATGTGATAGAGAAATAGCGTTTACTGTTTAATTTTTTTCAACCGTCGCTGCTCCCTGAGGGTTTTATTGAATTCTGTTTATATTTGCTTATTATGTGCACGAACTTTCCTAATAAAAGACTAGTCTCATGATATCGGAAATGCAAACGAGTAGTTCTATCTTCTAAATTTCGTGGTATTGTAATTTTATTTTTTTATTCGGCATTTAAACTACATAGATATTTTAGAGAATTCTTTTTTTTTATTTCCCACAATGGAAGAAAACCACACAATTAAATACTTAATGAAACAACAAAAACATATACTGATATACTGTGAATCGTAATCGATGTTCCTTTATTATTTATTTTCATCTGGCAACATTAAATGATCGTAACTTTCTAGATGTAATGGTGTGTGTGTATTTTTGCTATTAAATGAACGCCATTTCCTTTTAATACAGTGGATTATAAATTGATGTTATTATGATGAATCGATTTTTGATGCAGTATACGAAATTTGTAATAGTAACGTAGTCTTTATTTTAAACACACTAACTTGAGCAACTATCTTGTTTTTTGAATAGTCTGATTGTGGGGCGGAAAATTATGACGCATTTCTATTTTCTTTCTTTATTTTTATTATAATATGCTTGGTGCTTTTTATTTGTCTTTCACTGTAATTAGAATATGTAGAAAGCGTCATATGTTATTAAAAACTAGTTTTATCCAGTTTCAAAAAATGAAATCTATTGTAGAGATGCCGCCTATCGTATCGTGGCGACATCTACTAGCTGTTTATATGAGTTGTACTGTATATTTCTCAATCTTATATAATTCAAATTAAATGTCAAGTTTTGAGAAGAAGAAAATTATAATTTTTTGGAATTCCTTAAGATTATTGATATTGACTATTTTTTACAATAAAGACTGATTTATTAATATTTTTCGAACCGTTTAGAATATTATTCCATCTTCTATAAAACTTTTGTTATAAAAAAATCAATAATGTTTATTTCCTTAAGCCTACAAAGGAAATCTCTTAAAAATTTACATTAAATGTTGAATAATATTTTTTGACAACAAACTGAAAATTACTTTTAAACAATCATGCTTTAATGGATAATTTAAATTATTAAAATGGCTAGATTCAGTATGAGACTCCTTTGCATTTCCTAAACATATTTAATTCTAGAATTTAATATATGTGTTCAAAAACTTGCAATTTCAAAGTTTCAATATGGAAAAGAATGTCAGAAGCTTACCAATGAAATAATATGATGACAGATATCACCACTAGAAAAATAGCCACAATTATTCCCAGTAGAAATTGAGGGTCGGCCATCTTCTCTGTTTTGTATTCAACTGAAACTGCTGGTTAATACTACTCGGGCATTAGAGTTAAAAATGATATATGTAAACTAAATGAAAACTTCTTTCCTGTACAAATTATTTTGCTTTTAGAAAATGGACAAGAAGTCGCCCTATAACCGTGGAACATCTTTAGGTGTTCTCTGAAATCAAACAAAAAAAGGTAAACAAATAAAAGGTGTGTGTGAGGTGGGGGAGGCTCATTTTGGTCACGTGTGTTGTTCTTTTCGCTCGAATGGATGAGAAGATATTTTAATGTCAGCAAATGATAGAATCAAAATTTATTAATTTTAAAAATCAAAGAACGTTTTTTTATGTATTAGAATGAAATAAAAAATTAAACTCCATGGGAAATTATTAGCGAAGCGAAATCAATACATTATTTATTTGAAAATTCTGTTCTTAATATAACGGCGGTATTGTTCTCCCTACGATTCTATTGTGTATTATCACAATATGATACGTGAAGAAACGAATGCATGGATTTTGGATGCTTTTTTAAACACAGATTTGATCCTAAATTTGATACACATATTGGTGACAAGAACAAAAAGTCAGATTTCTTTGCCGAATTATTATTTTCTCATTCTCATGTCGAAATATTATTTTCTCATTCCCATAGACATACAGACCGACAGGCAGTCAACCCTATGACAAATTGGGCACAGAATTTGGCATTGCTTTACACTTTTAATAACTTATTGACTATGCTTAATTTTCTTCACCAAATATTTGAATTTCTCGTCTGTAGATTCATTCATGGATTTCCTTCTAAATACGACATATTTGCTAAAAGGGCCACATATCCAATTTCTCGTTTGCAGCTCTTTGCGTTTTTGAGGGACATATATACATAAATAATTCCAAAATTGTGTTTTACTGACACAGGAATGTCTGAAACATGGATATTTATAGAATTCTGAGGATCAATTTTTTAATAATTGTATTTTTTTATAACATTATAAACGCAAAGTTTCTTCCAAGATAATCGAAGAGTAAGCATTATCAAATGTAGTTGCTTTGAAATTTAAATAAAATAAGCTTAATTTTGTATTTTTCTTTTGTAAATATTTATTTCTTAATTCGTTTACATTTACAAATAATGCTTCTTTAAAAGTGAATAGCATATAATTTCCTAACAATTGCAGAAAAAGAAATAACAGTAATAATAAAAAAATGGCAAGAATATTTTTTTTGTGATGGTTATTAATCGTGTTCTTTTCACTTCATGATCATGCTTTAATTTTTGCAAAGAGACAATTAGGTTTCGAAGTTATTAAATAAAAAATGTAAAAATGTACAATAAACATTTTAAAAAAACTGAAAAAACTGAGATATTATTTAATTATTGAGAAATAAATAGAAGAAAAATTATTTAACTATTAAAAAGTAAATTGAAAGCTAATTTTTTAAAAATGCATTTATTAACCAGAAAAATAAAATTTTAATAATTTTTTTTTTGAATATTGCTTGTTTATTTACAAAAGAAGAAAAATTTTCTAAGAAAAGAATTCAGCATGCCATTACGTAGCAAATATCAGAATTTTATAACAATATGAATAGGCACAATTTTATTTAAAAAACTGGCAAATAGTCTTATGAGGCCATTAATGGCCTAATCTGAGTTTGGTAATTCTTTGAAATACATAGAAGATTCGACGAATAATCATAAGAATAACCAGATTATGCATGTAACTCCGATGTCAGGTTATGCATGAAAATTATATCACTAAAAGTAGATGTTTGAAGGAGATCATCTCTAGTAATAATAAAAGAGAATGGCGTGTGTGATTATGAGAGTGTGCTGGCGTTCTACAGATCGGATCATTTTTTTTCTAATGGGTCGGGATAGTCTGGTTGGTAGGACGTTGGATTGATGTCCCTTGGGTTGCGAGTTCGAACCCCACCGGGTGTAAACTCTCCGTGTGTGCGGTAGCTGGCGCACGTATAACTCCGTCGTTGTCATAAAGTCCTCCATGTCGAGAGTAATATCACTGGGGTACTGGATCAGAGGTGATCGTTCTCTAATTCGGGTCAAAATTATGATCTGTAGATAAGTGAATGAAATGCTCGAAGTCCACCCCGAAAAAAGAGTTGCGACGTGTACTCTTGGCCCTAGATGGCTCTACTGAAAAAACAAGAGACGCACCATTGGCTTAAAGTCAGTGGGCTTGTCTTTGACAAGTGCCATTAGAGTTTTTTTTCTAGAACTATTAAGTTTGGCACATATGTAAGTTGAAGGACGAGAATGTACCTCTCGGAGTGATTTAAAAAAGTTTTAATTGACTAAAAATTGAGGTAAATTTTATCGTGTTTTCGTGATATTTTCCGTAAATATTGCAGTTCAAAAATGAATTTTGTGTCATTTAAAATTCCAAAAAGTATCTTTTGAACAATAATTTCTTTTCTGAAAGTTTTTTCTATTTTTACACAATTAAAAAAAATATTTTAAGCGTATTTTACAACAGCATATTTTATTGCTGAAGTAAAACTTAAACCCGTTTCATTGCTGCTAGCAATATTTCATCCTGGATTTCTCTCCCATTGTTAATGATGCTGATTATTTAATAAAAATTGAGATAATTTAATTAAATAAATATTTTTTTTTGGCTATTTTATTTGAGAATAATTTTTTGGGCATCGAAAATATTCTACTTTTACTTGCGCCTTTTCCATCATTTACTGCTCATATAAAAACGCTTACTGCTTTACTGCTTAAAATATCTTTTATTTTATAAATTTCTTTGGTCATATAAAATAATGATTTTTTATAGATAAAAAAAAACTTCCTATAAATGAAACTAAAATGAAGACCAAATTTACAAATAAAACATAAATCAAATAATTAAATTCTTTACATTTCACTTTTGAATTCATTAAATAAATCATATTCATCATTATAAAAATTTATTTTAAGTTTTAATTAATTAAATTAAATTAATTTATTTTAAAAAATATATTTTTATTAATAACTATTGCGAATTAATAACTGATTATTGCGTTATTGTAATTAAAAAGCAACAAAACAGAAGAACAGTGTTATTAATAATTATTTAAAAATATTATTAGAAAAGAATGAACTGAGAATTATTTCAGATGCCGTGATTTATGCCAAAACTAAGAGTGGCGTGTTTTTCATGTCTAGATTTATTTTTTCTTTAAAATTATATAAAAATACTCATTTATTGTATCCTTCCCATAGATTTTGATAGAATCTTGTTGTCAAGATATCTATAATTGTACGAAATTTTGAGTCGGAAAAAGAAACTTATTTTATGTCCCCCCCCCGTTCCATGTATCGACGATGTAAAACATATTACAGTTTGGCGACCGCAATTTGATTAATTATTGTATTTTATCCCATTATCAAATTCCTCGTTTTCCAAAATACTTTGTTCAACAATAACAATTCAAAATGATCTATAGATTTCATACTGATTGGTTTCTACGTAATTACTTTTCAATAACACATATAATCTTACATATTATTTATATTTTAAAACACATTTTATTTTACTTAGGTCTGAATATCGTGGATGGAAATTAAATGACAACAATAATTCACCAAAGTATACGAGATAGCCGTCATTTATAATACAAGAAACATGCATTAATAACGACTTATTTTATGCAATATCATTTAATATGGACAAATATATACTTGTCACAAAAAATATATATAATATTGCAACGAAGCTAGCCACATGTCACCGTGGCTCGTTGATAAGACATCGGACTGCGGGCAAAGAGATTGCTGGTTTAATCCTCACCAAATAAATTTGTTATTTATTTATTTCTTTTCCTTTCAGCTCTTCCAGAAGTTTCTGGAATATTCCATTATTATAATTTCCTCAGAATCTTTGTACGTCATTTCCTCTTCAGTTAGTTCTAGGAATGTTCTAGAACATTCTATATCTGTATATAAGAGTTTGCTTTATAGTAACCGAGGTCTTTGGTTTACTTTGAATAAACTAATATTGTTCTACGAGTGTTCTCTTCCTTAAGCCTATAAACGTGACAATATATAAAATAAATAAATATAAAAATCAATAATAAAATTCTGGAAATCGGGTCAAAGTATACGCTCTGCATTTTATGTTCCATTTATATTTCGTATTAAACTGGGAATTCTAAAACAAATTTTAGAGAGAGTGTGAGGTTTTGAAATAGGCCTAAAATGTAAAAATGTGTAAATCGTAGTAAACTAATTATTTGCATAACTGTAATTTAGTTATTGACTTTCCAACTCCGAACATATTTTTTTTTCCAATTTTGCTTCTGTTATTTAAGAATTTAATTTATAAAATGTGTTCTAATACTACACACATGCTTTTCTACCATAATCTGATGCATTTTCAGGTCATTTGTAACAATCAAATTATTAACCTTTCATTTACAGTCGCCAAGGTGATAAAAGGCAATGCCATTCATTGTAACCAATCTCATTTATATGCTGTCAGTAGAGAATCCATTATTATTAGATAAACATAAAAAGAAAAAAAAGGGATAATGCACTGATCATGGAATTATTATTATTCTATTGTTCCGGCAAGATATTTAAAGATAACGTATCAGGATATTGGCAAAACGCCTTTTTTCCATTGTGTAACTTTGTAAATATTTGAATTTACTGTATTTTCTTTAAATTTTGAATTACATCTGTTTGTTTTAGAAAACTTCTGTAGCTCAATGCAAATTATATAAAATCTACATTTTCCTGTTCTACATTTCTATAAATTCTACTTTCTCCTCTTAAAAACATTGAAATCTTTCTTTTAAATTCTCTCTCATAATTTTTTGGAAGGCAGTTTATCCCTAGGTATTGGGCTTTAACCACAGGCGATATCTATGTGCTTGAAGCTCACATTGACCGAAAGTTGTTTTACTTTCCTTTTTTAATGAATTCATAATTATTGTATTCGAAGTCATGGCCACAGTGGCAGATTTCTTAATAGTCTAACTTTGGACGAATAGTTGATAGAAGGCCGGTCATAAGCAAATCGATTTAGAAAATAATTATCAACCCAAATAAATATATTTCCGATAATAACATTGTTATTCCGACAATAACTTCTGTTAATCTGCGTTTGAAATCTACAAATCATCAACATACTCATTTTCTTAATAATTTTATATATTATATCTGCAATCTATCCGCTCTATATAAAAAAATAAAAAAATTACTGTGATATATAATTCGCAAAGTTTGGTGGTATACCGTAAATTTAAAAATCAAAACATCCCGTGGTCTAAGGAATGCAAATATTTAGGTGTCATTCTTGACAATATACTAACATGGAAACCCCATTTTATTTATGTTAAAAAGAAGTTTCGAGACCTAACTCGTAAATTCTTTCCCTTAATTTCTCGAAACTCCAAAATGAGCAGGGCCAACAAAATACTTATTTACACTGCCTATCTGCGTCCAGTTTTAACATATGCATGTCCGGTTTGAGGATATGCTGCTAAATCTAATCTAAGAATAATAGAAATTCAACAAAACAACCTTATCAGAAGATTTTGTAACTGCTACTGGTATATGCCAAACACCAACATGTATAAAGCACTTGATTACCCTCCACTTAAAAAATTTATTAAAAAACTTGCTGAAAATTTTTTTAAAAATATTGACAATCATGATAACAAAGCAGTACTTGATATACCTAAATATAATCCTAATCTCCGTATTAAAAGACCTCGTAATATTTTGATTTAGCCCTCCCTAATCTTTTGTTTTTTCCATTTTAATTACTTCTTATTTTTACTTAACTTTATTTATCATAAACTTAATAAATTGCTCGGCAGCGTTTTCCCAATCCATGTTGCACCTCTTATCACATCCTGTCAGTCATTAGTTACCTTAGCTTCGTCATGCACCTCACTCCTCATCTTCTGTCTGTTCCTGTAACCCAGTTCATCGGACTTTTTTGCGAAGATGATCGCGTCAACTACTGAAAGCCAGGTCTTTTAAAAGTTTTCCATCTACCGGAGATTAAGCCCCAACCCTAGGGGCTAGGCGCTCCGTCAAACATATCATTACTGGTATACCTTAAATCCAACAAAAATACTTCGTCCTTGAAACTGATGGAGAATAATGATGGACGGAGTGAACTTCTCAGTAAATAAATAACAATTAGTTATTGTAAAATAGAGACACTTCGTAATAATATATGTCCGCTGTACTTTTTATTAATAAAATCTATGAAAAATAGGAAAAAATGTACAAAGTCACAGAATTTAATTTGTGCAAAATAAAACTCTGCAAAGTGATATACTCTCGTTATGGTGATCATTGGATTCCCTCAGCTGATCACAAGAGAGTCCGGTCTCACCTCCATCTCCACCATGATTTCTTTTGATATCAGCAATTATGTCACACCTGCTTGGAACTCCAGTTTCTCCTGTAAAATAAAAGAAACGTTTTATTTGTTAGACAAAATTCTGCATTTATTTTCAACAGTTTCGAAATATTTTCTATCTAAAATTAATTCATAAAATAATTAATTTTAGAATATTTGGCATCACGCATATGGATGATGGACTAAGCAATAAAAAAAATAAGATGATTTCTTTTCTATCCGACATTATAGTGTCTTTCACTGGATGGCGAATGTAAATATATGCAAAGCGTATTGACTGAGAAGTCGAAATGTACATTTTATATGATCATCTTAAAAGGTTTCCCAAAATATCTTAATTCTGCTCCTGATGAGATCAGAGCCTGACTAAGGGCATACGGGGCAGTAGACCCGGGCTCCCACATCAGGCGGGCCCGCCAAATCGAATAGAAAGTTTATTTTACGTTTCAGATTGTCAGAAAATCAATAAAATGGACAGAACGATATTTCGTTCTGACCATTGGAGGGGGGGGGGACTTTATAGTTATTTTAAATTAAGTCTTGTTATATATCTATAATGAGATGAAAAATTTAAATACCACCATAAAGTTCGGTTCTTCATTACTACAGTAGTGAAGCAGAGGGGGGCCCCAAAGAAGTTTTTGTTCCAGGGCCCAATTAGGCTGAGTCGGGCCCTGGACGAGATCGTTAGTATACATGTTTTTTTTATGTTTCTAATGCATTAAATCTTTCATACAAATATTTTTTTACGTAAGCCCTTTTGAATTGGTTAAAGTATGTACCACAAATTTCCTTGACAAGTGTCCTAAAATTTTTTAAAATACTATCGAAAAGATATAAAAAAATAGTTATGAAACGTCCTTATGACAACAATTAGACGAAACAGATAATGTCTGTTCAATTAATTCTTATAATACAAAAAAAAAAAAAAAATGCAAATGTATGTGCCCGTTTGCACTCAAATTTTTTGCACCAAATTTACTGACATAATTACTGACTAAATTATTAACTTCATGCCAATAAATTTGGCTAAACTAAGATTTAAATTAAATCTTAGTTTAGCCGAAGCCAATCTTATTTTGATCTTATTTGATTTAGTTTGGCCAATCTTATTTTGATCAAAATCATATATGATATTGATTAAATCCTATATTTTTAGAAAGTCATTCTATCAAGCACCTTTTCAACAGTTAAATAAAAATTGGTCTTCAGTTTTTACAGAATCTAGTACAAATAAGTTATTGTATATTTTATAGATCATTATTTCGCTGTTTGTTTGCTGACTTCTTGGTACAATTTGTTATTGTATTTTTTTTTATGATATAGTTTTTGTACCATATACTTTTACTATTTTCGAGTTAGAAATGTTAATAATATGGAATTAGGGCTATTTTTGAGCTTAGAAATAATTTGCTTAGCTGCACTATTAATCTTAATACCTTATATTTCCTATCGCCAGAAAAATAATATTTATTTTCAGTTCTCTTTGAAAGAACAATAAGATATTTGTGCGGAGTTGCGTTGGAGAATGAAAAGAGTAAGCGGACTGTAAAAAATGCGTTTATTTTTATGTGTGCTTAGCGAGATAGTTGGAGAACTTTAGATAGTATTATAGAACTGTTCTGAGATATTACATGGTTGCCAGGTTGGCGTAGTTACAAAGTGCGCCAAGGGACGATGCTCCACCGCCAAAGGCGTGGTTTTACAAGTACGGAACAATATCAATTCTTAAATATTACGATTTGAAGAATCGGATATATAGCAGCAAATCCTTCTGAGCTGTACTTTTTTAAAGCAATAAGTCGCCAAATGTGGCAAACCGTTTTTTTTTTCTTTCCAAATTCTAATTACCCTAGGAGCAGAAAATTGATGCCTCAAAGCAATAAATCGCCAAATTTAATAAGATTTCAATTTTAGAGAAAGCAATAGTCTCTCTTTTTATTTTCTCGCATACTTAGTATAAAGAAAATATTTTATCGTCAAAAAAATTCGAATCTCCACATTTTAGATATTCATGAGTTCGAAAAACACATTTTTGGAAAATGTCTGTCTGCCACAAAGATAATTCAAATATATTTTGATCTAGATGAATGAAATTTGGTATATGGTTTTTATACCATATTTGTAGATTTCTTTCAAATTTTTAGCACGAAAACTTCAAAACAAAGAGAGGTAGATAGAGAACATTCGACACACAGAATTAATATGTATAGTCTAGACACCTATCAATTGAGCCAAATCCAAACAAGGGACTGACCGTCTGTCGGTCTGTATTTTTAGAAACATGTAAAAGTGATAATTCAAGACCGCAGTGACTTAAATCTATCAAATTTGGCATGGGAATTTGTGACTACAAGTGCAATTTTGCGCCAAAGTTTTGTTTCAGTCCGTTGAGAAAACATTCCCAAAATACAAATTCGACTTTTTGATACTACTAACGCATGCCAGTAATTAATCGCCAAATAACTCGCCAAGGATGACACGATAGATTGAGTAAAAATGCTAAGACGTTCTCTCGGATAATACCATTATTAGAGAGTATGCGATAGTCCCGCTGATTTCATTTACAGCAAATCAATAAACGTTCTAATTTTGCATTTATGCTGGCTGCCAATTTCATACACTCTGAATTTCAATTTCGCCTTGCGTGTACGCCGTCCGTTCGTTCTTTTTGCTAAAAAGGTCTTTTATGTCTTTGGTTTTAATTGGCTGGTCACCTAAAACACAAATTCGATTTTCGGATACTATTAACCTCACGCCGGGAATTGATCGCCAAATAATTCGCCAAGATGACACGATAGATTCAGTAAAAATGTTAAATTCGCACGAAAGGTTAAAATTTCGTGAGTATTGTACGTCTATGCCTTACAAGGCATTTTCTGTCTTATCCAAAATTAATGACATTTTGCGGGGCTGAATTGGGGGATAACAGCTTTGTTAGAGTGTATGTGAAAAAGATTTGGGGTAATCACACCCGCTGGTTTTCTTATATTAACTATTATCAGCAAATATATTCCTTTCACTTATTAATTAATTGCTGTCAAATCCAAGGTCGATGCCTCTTCTGAAAATGCGAAATCCCAGTTTGGTATCACATTCTTATCAGTATCACACGCCAATCTCGACTGGAGTTGTATGGTAATATTTCAATATGATAAAAAGTATCAAGATAATATATGCATCACCATGATATTAAGTATCAGATTGCCTTGGTTATATTTTGCATGTTTATGTTTTTGGCCTGTGTTATGTTTTTTAATTTCTCATACATACTATTTCTTCTTTATCTGATGCAAATGTATTTTTAATCCATTTGTTTATCTTTTCTTGTAGTGTTTATTAAATACAAAAGTGTGATGAGAATTTTCATGATTAAATAAATATATTTTGCTTTAAACACTTTTTTATTTTAATTCGAAACAAATAGGAAACTAAAGCAATAGAATTATTATTAGTAAATTAATTGAAAGTTACTAAAAATCAAGCATTGAATAGGAATACAATTCTTCAGAATATAAAGATTTTAAAAAGTGCATTGAAAGAGAAAATATTTAAATTTTTGTTCAAAATTATAAGTATTTTCTTATAAATGCGTAACAAAATACTTAGAAATAAAAAAAGAAAATTAGTTTTATTGTATAATATTTATATATTAAAATTTATTAATAAAATTAAGAATTATTGTGATCTACTGTTTAATAATGCTTTAAAAGCAAATATAAAATTAAAATTAAAATCAAGGTTATTGGTAACAAGTAATTTGAGCAGAGGTAGGGATCTTTAAAGCTAATATTTATTAACAGGTAATATTTTAATACCTATAGATGGCAAAGGGGTCGGCTGCAGGATGTATTAAATATAAGATTATCGAATATATATCAGGTACAATTGAGTATCAGTATCAGTATCAGTATTCCTAAAGTTGCAAAAATAAGTATCAATCAACCCTATTTTCGCCGCAAATGCGAAAACTGATGCCTACCGAGTGCCAAGTTTCATTTCTAAGAGAAAGGAATCAGTTACCTGCTGTATCAGGAAGAAAAGTATCAGATATTTATAAGTATTAACGTGTATTATTGAGTATTGGTATCAATCCGTTATAAGATATCTTGTTATCCAACCTTGTTATGAGATAATTGTAGGAAGTTCGATGTTCATTATATTGCCATTATTTCATCTATGTCTTGTTGATGAAAGAAAGTTTTGCAGCTTCTCGCATCATCCAAGAGAGTTTGAGACGGCGAAATGGAATTTGATTGATGATTGAGTGTAAAATAGGACATTGCATCTTTTATATGTCTTTCAAACGACTAAAGTAAAATCACGTATAATATAAATGAAAGGGCATGAAATCAAAATTTTAATAAACAATTTTGATTATTGCAAATTTATTTAGTAATGCAAATTCATTTAAAACTTATAATTTTCTGAGTTTTTTTTTAAATAATGCATGTTTAACGCTTTTATATTATAATGTACCAATCTTATAACATAATATTGTTATGAATCTGTAATATCGCTTCCCTACCATATAAGTAATATACTGTAATGATTCAGCTTCTTCCCTGGGTGACCACTGTGACATTCCTTTTTCCCACACTCGATAATTTACATTCCGGGCCATTCTTCATCAACGAAACTCCCACAGTGGTAAGTGCCTCCAGATTGCCAAATGGAAGACCCTCCTTTTAAGTACGGTCGTCTGGCCAATTAGTGCTAATCCAGATAAGGAACCACATGTGCGTTCCCAGGGAAATAAATCGTGTCTTCGAAAGGCGAGAGTGTCAAACACTCCAGATGTCCTTCATTTTTCCCATTGTGGAGGGTGGATCATCAATGGATATTTCCCACGGGCGACCAGAGACGATTCAGGTTGTTCTGAACGGTGATTGGGTAACAGGGAGTGGACAGGAAAGGTGGAGTCTGAGAGAAAGATAAAAGGTGAGATTTTTCGGAAGAAGAGGAAGAGAGGAGCTTGGTATGAAGTGGACTTCTGAGAAAAATTCAACCCGAAGGAAATTCGGTGGATTCCTAGAGCTAACCCTGCAGTAGCCTGAGACGCCAACCTCCTGTTAGCTGTTCTTGTGAAGGCGTTTTCTCCAAATTTGTTCGAGGAACTATTCTTGTTTAAATTTCGTGCTATAAATAGCATCATTCATTTAATCTAGATGAGAAAGAGTTGTTTTTATGTAATAAAGCTGTAAATAAAGAATTTGATCATAACGCTACCTGTTATTGGATCGAGACTTTACAATACCTGGAAAATAGAGGTATAGTTGGAAAATTGCAAGAATTTTTGGTCCTTTCTCTATTAGGAACTAAGATCTGAAGCTTTTTTTAGAAAATTCCATTGTGAATAACGCTTCATCAGAAAAATAATTAAGAACTCGAGAAGCTGAAGCGATAGATTGATTTTGTCGTTGGTGTACTGATAACAGAGCAACTCTCTGTTGGTTAACAGTAAGTGCAATTGTTGTTTTCTATTGTTTTATTGATTTACTGTCTGCTTGTCTTTAATTTCTGTTCTTTTTGTACATTTTGCCTGTGTTTTTTTGCGTTTCGTGTTCTCTAGAATGATTTTCTAGAAATTCCATATTCTCTTTATGCAAATAAAGCATTGTTTTCTATTATCCAGTCCCTTAGATTTATCTCACCTTACAGCCACCAAACTTTTTGCGTAAGAATATAATACGCTACTAATATTTTTAACATTTATAAATTTTAACCGCAATTATGAATATTTACATGTGGATGAATAATTGTAGTCAAAATATCGATTCGTAGAAGGATTTAATCTAATACTTGACACACATCCACGATTTTATTGTTAAGGTAATGCGCAAAAACTATTGTTACAAGCCTGTAAAGTTGCTTCCCAGCACGGTTAGTTCTTTCACAGGAAAGACTGATTTACATTCACCTGTATTGGATGCTGTTCGGGTGCCGCGCTAGTGATCCCAGAGTTTAAGCGACCATTTGGTGACTTGGCGAGAAAATAGATAAGGCTGGAAACTTCCAGAATTTTAATGATTCTTCCTATAGGAACTGAGATATGCCTGATTGGCCCGGAAGGCTCTAGGCCCACCTTCCGGAAACTTTAAAAAGATGGTAGTCTGAAGCTGCAATGAACTAGAATTGTAGCGTAGTCGAAGTAGTAGACAAGTAATGAGTCTTCGAAAGGATAGCGAAGCAACGGTGGAGTGCCAGCGTTGTGTGGAGCTCAAGTTATTGCTGAACTGAGCCGTGTGCCGAGTCCTGTTGCCTATTGTTTAAGCAGCAGCAAGTTGTATGTGAAGTAGTCAGTCGTGTGGCAGTGAGTCGGTAGTTTAATACAGCTAAAGCGAGAAGACAGTGGGAAATTTCAGCCGTCTGATCCTCTCCTACTAAATTCTGTATGGCCGCTTTGTGTGCTCTGGTCGAATACTACTTGTGGGCTACTGTGTGTTGTAGTGTGCTGCTGTGCGTTCGTCTCGGCTGTATATAGGTGCCTTCTTTGTATTTGTCTCGTCTGTGTACTCGTGTTCTTTGTGTTTAATAAACGTCGTTGTTGTTTTCTACTGAGGTCTGCGGATTGTGTTTTCACACCATACATCCACTATAAGTGAACCCATTGATCCGTAATAGTGTTAATATGCGTTTAACATTTCATTAGCGCATTGACTTTTTACAGATTTGCGAAATTTATAAATATCTAGATAAAATTACTTAACAATTACAATTTTCTTTGATTATGAGAGAGCAAAAAAGTATACTCGATTGATTTGTGCAAAACATTTCAACTTTCCTTATGGATGAAGCCTAATCTGATAATTAATCGTAATATTAATTATGTTAATTAATTCGCGATGTATTTTTTCTCGCTGGTATATTTTTGTGTTATTATTGTAAAACTTAAGAGCATTACTAGCATTCATAATTATTCCCTTTCATAATATTATTCCATTCAGTTTTGTTACTCTACAAATCATAATTGCCTTTTAATATTTTTTAATAAAAACAATTCCCTTGATTGTATAGAAAATTTTCTGAAAGTCATCTAGGCCTTAATTGTTGCCACAAAATGGAGTTCATTCTAAATAAATAAAACATATTTTATTATGCATAAAATCAAAGAAAAATGTATATATATTACAAATTACACAGTTGATTTTTAAAATCAAAGTTAGTCACAGTTCCATTTATTTCACAAGTGGAATATCTTTTCTCTCTTCCATAGAAACGAATATTTCTTTTGGTTGCAACAAACCTTGGCCGATGAAATAGTCCAAAGGCACCTAAAATGATAATTTGGAAAATATCTATAAATAACGTTTATTGGAAATATATGCAGGAACAAAATGCGAAAGTATAATATTTTTCAAACAAGATAGTTGTTACTTTTCCCCCTTTTTTTAGAGCAATTCAGTAGAAAGAAAACTTAACCGATCACTTTGATAATGAAAAAGAATTTCTCAAACGAAATCTTCGAAAATAAACAGAATAATAAAGAAAGTAATACAACTGACTCCAACTGGTATATTCAAGAAGTGATATTTCAGTAAAGTATGTAAATACGCAATATGTACACAACATTATATTTGTAATCATTAATTTAATATATTGTAGGAGATTTTCGACTTTTAGTAAGAAATATTTTTTACCATCAGTTATCGTAATCGGATCTGGTTCTAATGAAAGCAACTGGAATAAATAA
Source organism: Argiope bruennichi (assembly GCF_947563725.1). Lineage (NCBI taxonomy): Eukaryota > Metazoa > Arthropoda > Arachnida > Araneae > Araneidae > Argiope > Argiope bruennichi. The sequence continues at coordinate 115,014,865 of NC_079158.1, forward strand.
AGCATTTTGTAAGATTAAAGATCCATTGTACTGATTGATATGGACTGGAACGAACGATTTTCAAAAGCGACAAAAACACAGAGCAACACCTGAGATGGATTTTCCCTCCCAATATATCACACCACTTGTGGATGCATACGACGAATATTATAGGAATCTGGGTTTGAAACTATGCTTCTTCGATCTTAAAATATACAAATTGCCACCAAATTTAATATCAAAAAGAAAAATCTTCTAGTGAGGAACCAGAAAAGATCGGTTAATATTTTAAATTTGCATCCTTTAAATTTCCCCTGAATTATTATTCTCTTTTTCGTAGTATCCTACATGCTATTTCGCATGTCACTATAAATATTTTTTTAAAGTTGTTTGATTTGGTTATTTAGTGATTACTTGTGCAAATTTTTGGAGATTAAAAATTTCTTTCACGATCTAAGTAAATATTTAACGCCGGTATAAATAATATAACTATTAAATAAATAACGCAGTTGGTTGTTGGTATAAATACCTGGAAGTATCTCTCGTATGCGGAAAAACAACTATCAGCCTCAAGTTTTTAACAAGTGTCTCATATGAGAAATATCTCATCCTGTATTTAAGTATTCGCATATGAAACTTAACTTTTGTATATGCGCCTTTAATCAATAATTGCTCGATCTCCTAAATTGCATAAGGGGCACTCGACAGGCGAGTTTGTTTTGAGACAACAATATGGATATCTCGTGAATGGCAAAAATTGCTATTATCCTTAATGTGATGCAACATGGCCGTATCAAGTACCTTTAAGAAAGACTGAATCACCGATGCTTCTGGCTACATCAGCCCAAGAATCATCTGTACGAACGCCTCGTAATAAGTGGTCTAAGTTTTTACTCACATCTTCTACTGCAATCAACTGACGATCATTTAAGCTACATGTTTTTGCATCGGCTTTGTAATCTTTTGTTTTGCGATGGATATCCGATATTCGGGTCCTTTGATGATAATCATAGCCATAACGGCCGGGATAGCCTGGTTGGTAGGGCGTTGGATACGCGTCCCTTAGGTTGCGAGTTCGAACCCCGCCGTCCGAAGATTCCTCGCGTGTGTGGTGGCTGACACGCGTTAAATCTGTCATGGGCACAAAGTCCTCCATTACCACTGGGGACACTAGGTCAAGGGTGATCGTTCTCTGATTCAGATCTGAATTACGATCTGTGGAGGAGTGAATGAAATGTCCGCCCCGTAAAAAGGGTTGTGACGTGTGTGTAGCTGAGTCGTTCTCTTGGCCCTAGATGGCGTGGGCTTGTTCAGACAAGAGCCATTAGAAATAACAATAGCCATTTTATTGAGTTTCAGAAAACATGTTAAGGGCTACATTAAGAATTTTGATTTCCGTTCTTAGTAATTTGAAGTTTGAGTTAGATGTAGTAACTCTGCATGGGTGACAAAAATCAGTGACCTTTGGTTGGCGTAATGGGTTAACAAGTGCTTGCATTTAAGACAATTTGATAAAATTTAGCAATTGGACCTATAAGTCGCATCTACAAAACATATATCTACAGTAAAAGAAATTTTAAAGACAAATTTTATCTCCGGATGTAATAACACATTAATATTATATAATTTCCTTTTCTCTCGGTATTAAAAAAAAACTCTTTTAATTGTCGCAACAACAATTGAAAGTTAACTCTATGAGACTAGGAAGGCTAAAAACTCCCTTTAGCTTTTGCTTAGCTTATCGTGGAATATATTTTAACCCACTTCGAAAAGTTGAAGTTATTTATAGTCATATAGTTTAATATTTTAACTAAAGCTTTTCATTCAGTTGACAATGCTATACATCAAAAGTAAATGCATAATTAAATGAAAAAAAATTTATACGAATCGAAAATGTTGTGTGTGCTGCTATGATTAAGGTTGGTGCAGTGTTATGCAGTGAATTTTAATCGTTCATAAAGATATGTGTTATTTTATTAGGAATGAATAAATTGTTGTATTATAAAAAAAATATTTGATGTTTTATACTAATTTTGAAGTTGTGAAATGGTGGAATTTTATAATCCACATCCTGTAAAAAAATAACTTTTTAAATTGTTATTATTTTTTCCTTATTTTGAATAACATTTTCTGTTAAATAATCAAAATAAATGTTTTTCGAATGAATGCACACACGAATAATAACATGATTAAAACAATGAAAAGTATTGTTGTAAAATATGATACAAATATTTTGAATTTTTTTTAATTCAAAGAATAACAGAACCTAAATAAGGTGACAACATTTGAAAGTTGTTTCTTTTTATATGAATAGAGGTATAAAAATGATTTAGTGCAATAAAATGTTCTGAAATGTTTGTGTCTAAACTTTAAAATTTCAATTAAAACTCTTATAATTAAACAAAACTGTTTTATAGTAAGCCTTTTTAACTCAAAAAGTAACTATACTCCAGATATTGTAATTCATAATTTCAAAGATATGCTCAGTATAGCATTTTGAATTATTTTTTCACTATGTACGCCACATTAAGCGTGCCAGTATACAGATAGTGTGTCAGCCTGTAAATTCCTATCATATACTTTGCGCAACATTGACAATTATGACTTTTGCGCCAATAAACCGCAACACAATGACCAGTCTGTAAATATTACGATAATAAGGAAAGCAATCTAAGTACCTTAGTTTTAGAGCTCTTGTTGATCTTGAAGTTCAGGATGACGAGAGCGATGCACACTTTCACTTCTGTGAGAGCAAATCGCATACCCACGCAGTTCCTGGGTCCGGCACCGAAAGGCAGGTAAGCGTACTGGTCTCGCTTCGCTTTCTCTTCAACAGTCCACCTGCAATAAAGTTTTTTTATACATTAGTAAATACAATAATATTATATGTATCAGTAAATATAATAATTAATTTTGCATGTATCTGTAAATACAATAATCCATTTTATATGCATCTGTAAATACAATAATTTATTTCCATGTAACTGTACTACAATAATTCATTCATATGTATCTATAAATACAATAATATTATATGTATCAGTAAATATAATAATTAATTTTGCATGTATCTGTAAATACAATAATCCATTTTATATGCATCTGTAAATACAATAATTTATTTCCATGTAACTGTACTACAATAATTCATTCATATGTATCTATAAATACAATAATTTATTTATATGTATCTGTAAATACAATATTTTCTTTATATGTGTCAGCAAATATAATAATTCGTTTATATGTATCAGTTGTTGTTGCTAATCTCTCTTGGATTGAGCTCCAATACAAACCAAGTCCAAGAGATCAGGGAAAGAGAGGTGCAGTAGCTTCTGAGGGTAAGGACCCCTGAGCACCCGAGGGCAGAAGTCTGACTTCTAGCTCATATGAAGATGACACACACATACTCGCTTGCACAACCCCTTTTTCAGGGGAGGGGGGCTCTTCCACACACCTCACTGATAGAACACAGGGAGGAACAACCATGCCCGAACCAGGATTCGAATCCGGGACTCCCAGATCACTGGAAAGACGCGCTACTACTAGGCTGGACGCCAGCATATGTATCAGTAAATATAATAATTAATTTTACACTCCATTGAGGTATTTAAAATTTTCAAATAGCACTATTCCCTTACAACGCTTTTTAAATTACAAGTTGTTGTTGTTTTAATTTACAAATAATTGTTCATTCAAGTGAATTAATTATTATTATTATTATTATTTGAATTACAATACTAATGGAATTACTTCTTGTCCAAAGTAATTTATTGAAGAAGTAGTATTGATGTAGAAGGGAAAAAAAACTAACAAATTTTGATTTTTAACCGTTACATTTGGAGATAAAATAAAGTTTAGAGCCGCAACAAAATTTCTAGGATTCATATATAAACAACAGTTATATTTTTTAAATATAAAGTTCAATCTGTGGAGATCCTTGACTGCGTTATTAACCGTACATTAAAAGTGAAGCAAAACAACATTTATACTGATTTCAAAAAACAAGCGTAAAACGACTTCTAAAAAAAATGAAAAGACGTATAATCGAAATTTTAATCATTACAAATTTACTATCAGTGAAAATTCATTTAAGAGACATTATTAAAAAAATTTTAAGACACTTCTAATAAATTACTACATGCAAAAACAATAATTAATTTTTAAATTTGAAACATTTATCTTAAAAATAGGTAAAATCCTACTTTTATTACCTCTATTGAGAACAATTTATATATTTTTTATTCATATAATTCACGATTATGCAGGCAAATATTTAATTTTAAAAAATCTTGCCGTCGTCTGAGGAATTTATTTTCTATTAGTATATAATGCAACATTATGAATCGAATCAAATCCACAGAATATTTTCATTTCTGTTTTGATTAATAAAATAAATTGAATGGAATCCATTGAAAGTAAGGGCAGGAAATTCCTTTATATTCTTTCACATCATCGTTTAAATTAGTATCTTATAATTTCTTTTCTTTTTTTGGCAGTTGTGAATAATTGCGAAGTCATAATATCGATACTTACAATACATATTCTTCGAAAGTGATCTCGAAGTAACAAGGAAAAGTGACGTATAAACGAAATAATTTGTGTTGTTGTTGTTGTTTCTAATGGCACTTGTCATAGACAAGCCCACTGACTTTAGAAGTCGGTGATTTTAAGCCAAAGTTGCGTCTCTTGCTTTTTAGTAGCGCCATCTTAGGCCAAAAGTACGACTTAGCTACACACATGTCATAACCCTTTTTACGGGACGGACTTCATTCATGCCCTTCATTCACTCATCCACAGATCGTAATTTAGACCTGAATCAGAGAAACGATCACCCCTGATCCAGTACACCTAGTGGTATTACTCTCGCCATGGCGGATTTTGTGACCACGACAGGTTTATACCTGAGCCAGCCACCATACACACGGAGAGTCTTCGGCCGGTGGGGTTCGAGCTCGCAACCCAAGGGACGCGAATACTACGCCCTACCAATTGTTATTACAATGGTTATGAGTGTATCAGGATTATGATGAAATGACATGTAAATGAGAAACCTGTAAATGATGCTTTGCTGTAAATGATTTACTCTGGGAAAGCATAAATGATATTTTGGATTTTGTTACCATTTTTTTAATGTGGGAATATTTAGGAAGTATTTGAATATATTTAATCATTTATTTTTTTCATTTGTCAATAAATTTTTGTTTTAATCTTTTTTTCAATTACTCAAGTTATTTTGTTATCTCTACTTAACAAGGTACATGGGGCTGCAATGGCCTTGTGGCAAGGTTTCAGGTTCGAGACCGGATTCCGCCGAAGGTTGTCGTGTAAGCAGGTCTAGTGTACGTTAAATCTGTCGGGGGACAAACGTCCTCCCATTGGTGTGGAGTGGAAATTTAGAGTGAGGGAGAACGAACTCAGATTTCGTTCCCGTCATCTAAGAGCGGTTCAAAATTACGAGATCCGTCCCAAAATAGCCCTTGTGTTGCTTTGAAAACAGGACGTAAATGAACTTAAAATGGACTCAGGCAAGATTTTGGGAAACAGCAATCCTATTCATTGGGAATATGATTTCATTGGGAATATCATATTCATTTGGGAAACAGCAATCATAATCATGAAACTATTATAAATAAATTATTAGGTATAATTTAACACATTTATTTGATAATGTTATAATGAATAAGTGATATCGCCTTTTAATTTTGAAGTTAATTGCTTACTTTACAAGGATAAAAGTCGGTGTCCGATACGATAAAGAAAGGGGTGGATTAGGAATGTGTATATCCTCTGCGAGGAGAAAAGTCGGTATCCGTTATGATTACGAAAAAGGTGGGATGAGAATGCGGATATCGTATACGAATAGAAATGTCGGTATCCAATACGATTAAGAAATGGGTGAGATAGGAATGTGGATGTTATCTACGAGGAGAAATGTCCGATTTTTGATGAATTTTTTTAATATTGACAATAACATTACAACTCTACGAAATATTTTTTTTTACATTATTCAAAGCACAATAAAAATTGAATCTATTAATAATGGCTAAATAGATATTATGAGAGCACTGGACGCTTAAAAATAAAACAATTTATTCGAAACGTGTATTTACCTATCTGGATCAAATTTTTCTGGATTGGGGAAATATTCGGGATCTCGGTGCATGGCGTAGTTGGGAATAGTAACGATCATCCCTTTCGGAATCTTGATACCGGTCTCACCCAGCTCGTAATCGGCGGAGGCCTGCCTTTCAAGCCTGTGGGGAAAAATGAACAAATAAATAAAAATATCATGACAGCAGTTTTTTACTTAAAATTATTCTGCAATCAGGATATTTACAAACGCTATCTTACAGCTGGATTATATTAAGGGGAGGGGGTACTTTACTAAGTTATACAAAACTTTCACAATCAGCTTTTAGTGTATATTTGGTCTCTACTACAATAGCTGTGGAGCTAATTTTGAAATCTGTTATGTATAATTCATGAAGAAAAAAGGTATAACATCACAGCATAATATGAGAGAACAAAAACTTAATTGCTATGCTGTATGTGTCTGTCACCTCAATATACAATCTCTTGAACTTGTCAGCTATGTATTATAAAATTATCCTCGCACGCTAGCATTGAAAATAATAATAATAATAAAGATCTATTCTTCTGCGACTGTCACAATTGCTTGGAATCTTTAATATTGCTTTTCCTACAATGTTAGTATCATCGATGAAAAGACAGATTTTTGGAATCTTAAATTGGCAACAAAAATGAAAATTCTGGGAAATAAATAATGGAGATATCTTTATTAGAAGTCGAGATCCAAGGATCTTATAAAATTCCATACCTTGTTTGGAGACTATAAAAAGTAAGACGCTCAGACGAGTTCTTTTTTTAAAATATTGATCGCTAAACGACTCTTTAGTTGCACTCGAACAGCTATTGTTTTCTGCCTGCCTGTGTGTAAGTTTCTTCAAGAGAGTTCTAACATTCTGCAAGAATTATTCTTTCTGTAAGCCTTGACTGTATTTTTTGTATTTATACCTCATGTTTTTATGTAGAATAAAATGCCATTTTCCATTAATCAATACGATAGATTTCATTCACTATCTAATGGACAGTTTCTGTAATGATATTTTAGACTGTTTTAGACAATTCCAAAAGCCTCTTCAACGAAGATGCGCCAATCCGGGTTTGGTAATTCTTCGAGGCGATCGTTGATTGGTACCTGTATATAGAAAATTGCTATTCTAAATAATAAAATTTTGTATATAAAAGGAAAGTTGTTTTATATCGTATCTATCGTCCCAAAATTAGTAAAATTACATAGTTATCATTGAATTATGATGCACCCGCTTATGAGTTTCTCAGGGAGGCCAACTTGAGTAAATACATATCTCAACTTATAAATGTGAAATTTCATGCACTGTGAAATAAGTTCCTTAATAAAAATGAGAAATGTAAACTTTTTTTTACCTCACTGCTGGTGGGAAGAGACGCATTGTTTCGGATATGATGTTGTCCAGGTACTTCACGCTCTGAATTGCGTCATATGTGAGCTCACCCTAGCGGATGGAAAATAACATACTTTGAAACAAAAGTTGAAACAAAAAAAGTTACGTCGAAACAACAGCAACAACAACAAAATGAAATGAAGCTAATAACACTGGTAGAAATATATTTTAAACAATTTAAAAAAATTGTCACCTTTATTTTTCTCAACTCAAACTCTGACTTCTAATTCCAACAATCATATCATGGAAAAAATTATGGAAAAACGTTTCCGTAAGCGAAAAGAATTATATCGGCGTGCTTAGGTAAAACTTTCATTTTCTTTAGTCACAAGGTAGCATTTTTTTGTCGATAAGAACTAAACTATTTCTTAACTAAAATAAAATAAAAAGTTTGGAAATGAGGTGAGCATCAGTATTTATGTTTTATCAATCTCTTCTTAACTATTCGATAGCTTCTTAGTTAAAATAACAGGAATAGTGTCATCCCTTTTGTATGAGCATGTGACATTTGTTTTAGTTTTAGCATAATTATTCATTGAATAGATTAGAAAATGCTTTGCTTTGACATTTGGTATCAAAAAACTAAATTTACTTACTCGGGACTTTTAAATTTTTATGTTATTGTTAAAAATTCGCCACTGTATTTTTACGCTAAGCTTATTAGTGCAGAAATACAATTTCTTTTAAGTAACATGGTTAGTGTTTTATTTAACAATTACTATAGTTAGAAAATATGATAATTTGATAAAAAGATTAATGAACAAGTACGGACACGTAATTTAATTTCCGTCTTACCCTTTAAAGGGCCATTTTTTTCTAGATATATTATGTTAAAATATTTTTAGGCTTGAAATTAGAATAAGAAAAGGGATTCATTTATCTTATTAGATAGATTTAATTTGATTAATTAATTAGTTTGGTTAATTAATAATTAAGTAACAAATAAAGACACATCATTTTGTCTGAGATAAAAAACTGAAGCATCTAAGTGTCTGACTTACTAAAATAATTTGTCAGAACTTAGGACAACCTACATCATTTCATACAAAGATTGATAAATTTGGTGGGAATCATACTTCCCACGGCCCTAGAAAGGGTTAATATGTTATTCAGTAATAATGGTTCTAATAAGAAAGCATATTTCAGGGGGGTTTTTTCTCCCTCAATTATCTATATAAAGCATGGGTAACTACATTTTCTCAAAAATTTGTTCCACAACTTCGAATTTCCTCAATTTTTTTTAAAAAAGCAAATCATCCTAAATCCTATGTATTTGTGAATTCCTTGCTTATGTTTGGCTATTAGCTGATAAAAGCATAACACTTTTCATTCATAATAAATATATTTATATGCTCTAATTTTTCTATTTTCATATTTACTGTAGTTCTTCTGAAAATGCGAGCCTTAATGACTCCCAGAATTATTTTAACCGCAACTACAATTACTTAAACTCATCTTAATTTTTGTTGAAATTCAGAATCCTATACACAATATGTGTCAAATGGCACCTTCACATCAGAGAAGCATCGAGAAGTAATATAAAGGCAAGCGCAGTTCTGCTGGTGATGGGACGACTTCACATTTTTCAAGGCTTTCCAAAAATGACATACAAAATTATTTTATACTTTTTTAACGATATGAGCGGGTGTGATCACTCCGAAACTTTTTTTTACATACGTTCTAATAAAAATGCTCTTCTTCCTCCCATCTAGCATAAAATTGCAAATCTTATGAGAGATTGTGGATGCTACGAGTACTCAGATTTTTATTTTCAGAGTCGTCTCATCACCACCATTTCGCTCTAGAAGTATGTGGAAGGAAACTGAGTATGCATTTTAGAAGTCCCTCTCTCAATTGATCAAAACCAAAATTTGACACAGATTTGCACTTTTTGTAATAAGATTACATATTAAAACCCTTTTATTTAAATCGAGTATGCGTTTCTGATTTATCGTGTTTATATCCATGCAGAAGTATAAGACGACAGATGATGAATCTTTTAATAAATTTTATTCAAAATTAAATAAGAAGTTAAACTTTAAATACTACAACTATGTTTTCATTTATCTAAATGGTTACTCTTTTGAATTATATCATTTATATGCATGTAAAATATAGACAGACTAAATCCTTTAAGAATTTTGGTTCAAAATTTTAAACCTGCACTTTAGATACTAAAACTATTATGTAACAAATATTATTTATCTAAGTCAATGCATTTTTGAGTTAACATGCATGATCAAACGATCAGCCTCTGAACAAATTTGATTAAAAATATAACACGTTGATTGTCGTTGATTGTATTTGGGTGCCAACAAAAGCTCTCCTTCAGTGTAGAATTTGATGCCATTACAGCATGTCTACACTTAATTCATATCTCCTAATTTTAAACGTTGTTCACCGAGCGAATCGTCTATGCTTCATAATTACTGATTAATAGTTATTATCTTCTTTACTAAAATTAAGAGATAAATAACTAAAATTAAGAGATAACAAAGAAGTAAGTATCTTATTACATAATGGTCCTAATCACAGGCTTGCATCATGGCAGCGAACATGCTAATAAGAATTTACACATTCAATTCCATGTAAGTATACTAAATTTCATTCGTCTAGTTTTTAATGTTTTCTCTTTATGGTGTTGTACGCGGATAACCAGCTTAATAACTTCCTCGGAAGGGATTTCATTCCATATTTAAAAAAAAAATCTACAAATTTCTGTTGTTTGAAATTTGAATATTCGACAAAATCTCCAATTCGAAATTTTGGCGGTTGCAATTTGATCTCTTTTTATAGTTAATATACGATAAAGTAAAAGCCCGCAATGCTTACGTTCGCCTCTTGCACAGCTTCCACCAGATCTTTATGAACTCTCTCTTGGACCTCTGGGTTCAGGGCAAGCATGTAAGTGATGAAGGATAGGGTGGAGGCGGTCGTGTCGTAACCAGCGAGGAAGAAGATGACGCACTGGGCAACCAGTTCGTTTATTGACAGATCTGGAAATAAAAGTATCAAATATAGCAAAATCAGATGCGGTATCCGCAAGACATTTGTGCATAATCCCTAACAAAGGTATTATACTCTCTTCCTTCTACAAAAAATAATTTAGAGACTTTGGATTAGTTTCTAGTACATCGAAAAGTTAGTTTAAAATCAATTGCCAACTTTGCTCCGAAATGACAGAGAAAATTTAAAGCGGGTTGATAGACACGTATTAAAAAAAAATTTAAATGAAATCTACGATCGCAAATTTCAAGCTATCATGTGAGAACATTATTATTTTTAAGTCATTTTTTGTCTTAATTAATTTAAGTCATTAACCAATTTAAACCAGTTTGAAACAATCACTAGACTTCTCTATAGGTCTCTATCCCCCCCCCCCCTCTCTCTCTCTATATATATATATATATTGGATCTCGACCAATTTTGAGATGAAATAGCAGCTATGATGTCGTAGTTCTACGTCAACCTTTTAAAAACGCATCTGCTGCCAAAGAAGCATGCGTAATAATAAAGCAATATTGGTAAAAGTAGATCAACCTTTTAAAAACGCATCTGCTTTCAAAGAAGCACACATAATAATAATGCAATACTGGTGTAATCAGGTAAAAAATTATGTGCGATTAAAAGATAATAATGAAAATTACCATTTATTATTTATTTATTACCTATGCGATTTCGAGCTTCAAAACCTCCTACCCAAAACAACATCATGTTCTCACATGATAAAAAGCCACACGATGAAAATGACATGGGGAACACATTAGATATTCACATTTGCAAAGTCAATTTTGCATGTTTGATATATGGATGAAGTTTCACCAAACAAAATATATTTGAGATCGAAATAAATGTGGTCGACTTGAATTCGGGTTGGTTTCTCATCGCCAGGTCATACAGAGATTATAGACCACAGATGAACGTTGGTTTGGTAAGATACAGTTTTTTATGGATTTCCAGATTCTAAAAATCAGCCTAAGAGAATGGATGTGACGAGGAGTCACATTTTTAAGTCACGAAGATAATTATTGCCTAATAATGGAAGTTCTCTAGTAGCAAGGTCAACTTCTGCATTACCTGGAATCCTACACGCATGGAGAATTTTAACTTTGGATAACGTCATAAAGTTTCATTTTGAGAAAATGCGAAAAATAAACAAGTTACATTCAGCATCTATATTTCTGCTTTTAACATTTTCAAGTCACTTATGGCACTTTTCTCAGATCTTTTTGGATTTTCAGAGAATTTTATTGAATGTAGGTAGTTTTCTTTTATTTATAGCTTCCTTTGGCTTACACCTTTACCTCTATGCTTTCTTAATAAATCTAAAAGAGTCTATATAAAAATTCAGGAATCGGATAAAAATGCTTACATACAGCAAACGAATACATATCTTTAAAAAATACTTTTTCTGCTTCTGATAATCTGTTTGATAATCTAATAATCTGTTTTTAAAAAATCTCAATTTAGTTGGATTGAATTTATAACATTTTACATAGCAATTCTACTCTTAATGGTACAGTGGAGAATGATTTATTTCAATGCATAGTAGAAAAAAAGAAATATTTCTCAAAACTTACTTTTCTTGGTGACACCCTTGAATACCTGGTGGTCAGTGGAAACTTCTCCGTAGGTGGAGGCTAAGTCGTCGGCTTCTTTTTCGTGGAGTTCTGATTTTGGATCTTCAGAAAGTTCTTTGGCTGTATCCATCAAAAGTTGTAGGAAGTCATTCCTAGTCTAGAGAAAAGTCACGCTTCTTAAGTGGATACTACATCGATTATTGCCTAATTTTAATTAGCGCTCATATATATTATTAAAAACTATACAAGATAAACGGTAAATTTATATCTAAAACACTAATGTACGTGGTATAGAAGTTGCTCTCATTACGTATTGTTGAATGGCAATAATCAAATGTAAACAAACCATCATGGATGTTTTTACAATTACTTCGAAATCATCGCTTCTCTTAATTAATGGAGCTACAAAATATTATTAGAAATGTTCTGGAGAGGGTTCGCTGAGGTACCAAAACGTCCATTCAGTCAGAGTAAAAATGAAACCAAGAAAGAGACTTCAAACAGAAAGTTTATTGAGCGTGGAACCACGTTTAACCGTAGACAGATGAGCAAAAGCTATGACTAGCTTTCGAAAATTATATTTATATCTTCCAAAAAATTACCTTGAAAAAATAGATTTATTACAGACATTGTTCCGTAATATTTCGACTAAAGCAAAAATTATCGATTATATATCTAAAATATAGTGTCATTTTAGCTTTGGCAATATGATCTTAGAAGCTCAATGTTTCTCCAATGGGTAATTATAAGTTGAGCACTAAACAAACATTACATACATGTGCCAAATTTGAGACTAAAAGTGGTTTATCTGAAATCTTTAAACAAGTGTTTAATTATGGTCGAATGTTTAAAATCTTCCAAAGGGGTTTATTATAAAAATTGTACGGTGTAAAAACATTTGTGTTTTGCTTTTTCTCACCCATATAAAAGAACAATAAACGAAGCCACGGGAATAGCTGCTATTTTATTTTTGAAAAATAAGAGTTATTTCGAAATAGAAAGTTACAGTTAACAGCTGCTTGTCTGATAGAGACAAAACAATTCTTTTTAATATTTATTTTCTTCTCTTTTCACCCATTACAGCTTATAATTAGCTGTTGCGATAAAGAAACAATAGATTTCTTCACCTGTCCTGTCTTCTTCCTCTCTTCTATGATCTGCAAAGTGACATCCCTGAAGAAAGAGGTGACATCCGAAGCAAAGATGGAGATCCTCAGCCATCTCATAAAGTTAGGAGCAATGACTGTAAGGAGAGAAAATCGATTTAGCGGCAAACTGCACATGCGCATGTCATTTGATATTTTAGGCTGCGTTTATTATATATGCAAACATTCTGACAAAAATCCTTTTATAATATTGTACGTTTCAGAATCTCCGTGTATCATTTCTTTGTACTTGTGGTGGATTGGTATAAGCGAGGATAGAACCTGGGACCTTTCGGTTCGCAGCCGAGTAACATGACCATAATACAAAAGCACTTGCTCGTGTAGTGTAGCTGTTAGCTGGTTTATAAGCTATTCACTACAGACTCTCTCTCCAGGGAGTCGAACGATATGGCTGATGCGTGTTGATGTTTTTAGCTGTTGATTCTAATGCGCCTGCACGCATTTGAGTAGCGCCAAGCGTTATGGCGAGAGTGTGTGGTTGCTGATGCTGTTGCTGCGTCAAGTGAGTCTGACGACTTTGGGTTGCGGCGGCCTTCTTTTTGTGTGTTGCTGCACCAAGTGAGTCTGACGACTTTGTGTTGCTGCGTCCAGTGAATCTGACGACTTTGGTTTGCTGTGGGTAGATGGCGCCACAATAGCTGTACGAAAGTTGAAGGTTCATCACGTCCGAGGTCACCCATGTGGTGGATTGAGATGAGCGAGGATAGAACCTGGGACCTTGTAGTTCGCAGCCGAGTAACATAACCACAATGCAAAAGCAATTGCTCGTATAGTGTAGCTGTTAACTGGCTTATAAGCTATTCACTACAGACTCAACAAAGGAGCGATACGCAGAAGTATGTGTGGATTTCTGGAATTCATTGTTAGTATATAATCTTGATTTTCCTTCCATTAGATACATTTTCTTTCGTGCCTTTTTTTCTGTCGTTTTAGATCTATTATCTTATTTTAGTTCGAAATTTATATGAATTGTTTATATAGTTCAAGTGGGAATAAAGTTTTCAGGAAATGTACTAAGAATATTTAATATAATTTTATTAAATATTGTGACAAAGAAAAGAAAAAAAAACAAAACATGGGAATTGACTATTCAGGTCACACATCCAACAGAAAACGTTCTTGTCAAATTTGTGAATGTCATTAAAAATATATGACTAGGAAGAAGGCGAGGATCCAAATTTTGTTTCATCTAAAAAAGGGAAAAACATATTTTTGGGAAAGCGTCTATTGGTGAATTTGATTGTTGTATTATCTGACGAACTGTACATGATTTTTATGTCAGAGAAAGGAAAAAAAAAGCCCTGTATGTTTAAAGAGACAGTGGACTCTATTAGACACCTTTGCAAATTATTCACTGAGGGTAGGGCATTTTTTAAGCTTATGTATTAAATATAAATATAAAAAATATCTTTGAAAAAATTTTTAAAACGTAATATATTTTTTTAAAAAATAAAATATTAAGTTTTCGAAAATTTCAAAATATTCCAGGTGACGACTTAATTTTTAATCTTTTTTCTATTACCTTTTCTTTATTATCCTACATAAAATTTATTTGGAACAAAACTGTTTATGATTTTGTAATTCCAATCAAATGTTTAATTTTTTGAAATAATTTTATGCACACGCATAACTTTTTCATAAAAATTTTAAGTTTTTTTAAACAAAAATTGACGTTTAACTATCTAAAATAGCTCGAAATGTAAAATGCATATCCCGTTTTCATTTGATATTTAACCGAAACCTTAGTTACCAATTTTAAAATTTAAATTTAAAAAAATTAAGTTACCTGAAACATTTTAATGATATTTAAATTTAATTAAAATATCGATTTAATAAATGAGAATAAAATGTACTTTTTTTTTCTCTAGGCTCATCATTTTATTGAACAATATATTTTACAATGTTGTTTAGATAAATATAATGCTTATATGTTTGTAATGAACAATAGAAAGAAAATTTCATATTTTCAAGAATTTTTGCTTATTTTAAAGTCCATTGTTCTCTCTAAATTACTTCTGATTTTAAAAGAAAAATCTTTTAATATTAAAGAATTATTTTTTTTGTAAAAAAACTTGAATTGATAAATTCTAAGTACAAAAATAAATCGTTTATTAAATTATAATTCTATATTTGGGCCACTTATTGTGAATAAATATTGTTCTGTAGCTATTTTCGTGTCAATTTATATCTTGCTATTTTGCAAGTTATTTCGGGGTTAAAATGCTTCCTAATTCCGCGAATAACTTCATTAACAAATCTTAACATCTTCTCTTTTATCACTTTAGAATTACTTTAATATAACTATTGGAAACGAATTAATCTAATGTGTAGAAACTAGAAAAATATCACCAAAAGAAAAATTTGGTTCTTCTAAAAAATAAATTTCCTTGGGGCCGTAAAGAGACAAAGAGTATAATTGCTTGCAAACATTTATTGAAACAGATACTTACATCACGCTTTCAGCCATCTCTCAATATAAGAACCAATGAAATTGAAGCACTTGTTTATACCATAAGACCAACAAACCGGTTCACCGATGTCGAAGAAATACATAGCTTCAGAGACATTCCTGGGAAAATCGTCTGCAATTTATCGTCATTGGGGAAGTACTGCTCGGCCAGGAATTTTCAGGCGATGGAAAAAAAATTTAGTTGCTGACAGCAAAATCGAGACTGAATAATCAAACAACTCCAATTTGCACCGTTCCAGCAATTATAATGTGTATAGCTTTGTTTAAAGGTGAGCGTTATCATGAAGCAATACCACCTATAATTCTGATTTTCCTCCTGGAGATACCATCTGTTCTAGCATCTGAAAAGGTTTCTTTCTTAACAGCATTTTCCTAGTGACGACAATTAATAGATGACTGTCATATGCTAGTTCCAGTTTCGTGGACCAGTTTCTCTGACAGTGGTTTACAGGAATTGGTCTCACGTTTTGACGTGTGTTTAATTTTAGTAGTGCTTACTTATACTGAGAGGTAGCTGAAAAATTGATGCATTTGTTTCCAAAAATTTTCCACATATGTTTTAGTTCATTTTTCGGTACATGAGAAAACTTAACTTCTGAACGAAGAAAAATGCAAGATAAAAAAATTAATAATTTCAAACAAAAAAATTAATTTTTGTTGAAATCGATAGTAGTTAATGAGATACGAGCAATGAATTCCAAATCTGAATCATTAAGTAAGATTTGTAAAACGCAAGCAAGGAATACAACTTACGGAACAGGGCGAACCTCCAGCTAAAGTTCCTTCTGAATATTGTTTGGGCTTTCTTCACGAATTCGTTGTCTGGATTGTTGTGGGAGTCTATTTTGGTGGAGAAAGCAGAGCTGGCGATCACGTCCATGGTGAAAGCTCCATAGATCCTGAAAGCAAGGACAGGTTCACGCTAATTGCATCAATTAAAGTAGGATCGCGCAGATTAGTAAAAAGAAAGAAAATTTCTTTTAGCAAAAAGACATCGCTGAACTTAGTACTTTAAAAACTGAAATTGCTACGATACTATGAATGGAATCGTTGGACGCTTCTTATTTAAGCAGTAAATATTGATTCGGAAGTTAAATTTTCAGTCGAATTGTTTTACAGTAATTTTTAAACTGACATTTTCTAGATCTAAGGGCACAATGATAATAATGGTATTTTATAATCTAAAATTTCAAAATTTAGATTATAATTATTATTATCCTTTATTAGACAAGGCAAAAAATCAATAGTCGATGTAGAATTACATATTATAATTTTGGTACTGATATAGAGAAAGTGATTCATTACTGAACAATTCGAATTGCGAACAAATTACTGAACAATTCAAACATTACTGAATAACTCGAATTCGAATTTCTTGAGAAGCACCACGAATGCTTCCGAAGAAATATTTTTACATTCGTATACGGCATTGCACAAATATGAAAACGAAGATGAACTCTGCTACGACATATGAGAAAAGTTATCTACATATCATAAATTCTTTCAATTCACTATAACCCCAAAGCGATATTAGAAAGATGCCAGCCAGACTGCTTGATCTAGAGCGACAAATTTTAGCATGCATGTACATTGGAAAATAAGACTATTTTTAAAAAATTTTAACAAGAAGTTGAATTACTTAAAATTTAAGTAAAAATTTGATGTTATTTTTCGACAACTTACGAAATTATTATAACATAAAAATGATTTTTACACCACCTTAAAATTGAAATAATTATGTTTTCAGAGATTTTTTTTTTATCATTTTGTCATATAATTTTTTCTACATTTAATTAATTTTCAAAAATTATTTTAAGCCTATTTTAAAATAATATATTTATTTGATGAAGTTTTCAAATTCTTTTCATTGTTGCTGCTGATATTTCATCCTCCTTTCTTCCGTCGTTGATTACCAAGATAAGAAGATTCGGCTCATTTTTTCATGTTGAATGGATTTCAATATAAGACAGACTTTTAATAAAAGTTTTGAAATGTTTCTATACTTACAATTAAAGTTTAATCAAGAAATGATGACATTTTTTAAGTACCTTCATTTTTAAACACTGTTGCTCTTTCTAATGATATAATTGGATGTATTATTAGGCAGAAAATTAATGAGCTTAGCACAATGAAAGAATGGTATAAGGTTTCTAAGACATTACGAGTCATGTTTTTATAAAGATTTGAAATTTAAAAGCATTTTGCTAAAGAATAATAATGCTAAGTTAATGCCATAATAGCTAAGTTAAAAATATATAATTCAAATTTTTAGCACTCATTAACACCAGCAAACACGTAGTCTTTAAATGTTGTTGTTGTTTCTTATGGTACTTGCCATGGACAAGCCCGCTGTTACGAAGACAGCGATTTAAGCCGGTGGGGGAGCGTCTCTTGTTTATTTAGTAGCGCCAACTAGGGCCAAGAGTATGACTTTGCTACTCACGCATCACTCATTCGCTTGCACAACCCCTTTTTACAAAAGGCCCATTCACACAATTTACAGATAGAACAACCATGCCCAAACCGGGACTCGAATTCAGGACGCCCAGATCACAGGGAAGACGCGTAACCCCTATGCCAGGACGCCGGTGTCTTTAAAAGTGATAGTGATATATAAAGATACATTACTACGTAATGAATCTGTTTCTCTATGCTGAGTATGGCCGTGGTTTTCCTAAGCGACCAAATTACTACAAAAATATACTCAAAATAAATAATAACTTATTAAGTAATTCGGGTAGTAGATATAGAAATATTTAAACGAATTTTGTTTATTAATTTAACACTTTTTAAGAGTTTTAGAATCTGCAAGAATTTGATATAATTCTTCTGTAAGTGCATAAAAACATAATCTAGGACTTCTAAAATATATTCAATAAAGATTTATATACATTCTAGTATTTCAATTATAAATGGAGTTCAACAGTTTATGATATTTCAGCATGTACAATTGTTGCCACAAAATCAGGAAAACTATCGTGTAACCAATAAATATTTATCATTATCTTTTCTTTCTACCGATGATTGAATTCTTGTTCTCCATTTCTGTCTTTGTAGTCAGAAAACAAATGATTTTTAAATTTATTTTATATAATTTATCTAGCTGTTGATTAGATTCTTTTATACAAAGAAAACAAAGGAAAAGTGTTGTAATCTTAATCTTTAAAAACTTCGAAAGTTCCCGACTTTCTTGAATTCGAAAAATACATTTCTGGAATTATGTGTGGCTATGAAGATGAAAAAGTCTGAGCTAAAAAGATGAAATTTGCTAAAATGACTTAATATAAATTTGTTGTTTTTTATCAAATTTTGAACAAAATCCATTCAGCGAAAATCTGTATGTCTGTCTCTTCGAATACAAGTGAACAAGATAATGATAACGAATGAAGAGTTAGACACATGAAATTGCTACAGAAATATAACATCTAAAATACAAACTATATCAAATTTGGAACTAAATCCATCTAGAGGTTGACTGCCGGTGAACTTGTACTTTTTCATGCATGTAAGAGCAATAACACAAGAGTATAATGCCTAAAATAAATGAAATTTGGTATGTAAACTTGTGTCAGCAATTGCTGTTAGGTGTCAAATTTCGATTTAAATTGGTCGATAACTCCTGATTTCATTTTTAGAGCACTTTTTTCTGCTCACAGACATATGTATAGTGACTACATTCCTGTATACACGGATGGCTCCAAAGCCGAGTCTCACGCTGGTTATGCTTTTGTTTGTGAGAATGTAGTTATAAGTCACAAATTACATGAATTTACTTCAGTTTTTACTTCGTAAGTCACAGCCATATATAGTGCTATACAATATATTGCTAAGAATAAGTTTAGAAAGGTGATCATTTATTCCGATTCTTGGAGTGCCCTTCAAGCCCTTATTGGAAAATCGCACAATCATGCATATATTTCTGATATCAGGAATTTGCTTAAGGACCTAAGTCAAAATAGTTTTGAAATTCTATTCTGTTGGATTCCTTCCCATGTGGGTATCCAAGGGAATGAAATAGTGGATATTGCAGCAAAATCAGCAACCGAATCCCACGAACAATTAATTCCTTATGCTGATGTACGTTCTTCCGTTCGGAAATGGTTTTTGCAAAATTGGCGGAACCAATGGAACCTTGAGATAGAAAACAAACTAAACATAGTGAAACCTTTTATAGAACTTTGGTGTTCCTCCTTAAATCGCAGATGCGATGTTATTCTGACACGATTACGCATAGGGCATTCTCGAATAACGCATAAACATATACTTTTAAAGCAGCCACCACCAATTTGTAATCGTTGTGGTGATAGTTTAACTATCAGACAAATATTGATCGAATGTCAGTCACTGGGCTCATTGCGTCTTAAGTATTTTAATACAGTTGTTCCTTGTCTTTCACTTTTAATCGGGCATAAACCGCATTTTAATATTTTTCTGTATTTAAAAGAGGCGGGTTTTATCAAAGAAATTTGAAATGTTTTTTCCTTGTCGTTGTTCTTAATTTGTAGTTGTATTTTTTAAAAACAGATTATAAACATTTCAAACAAAGTTTTAAGACGTAGCACCAAAATTTTCATCTAGTTGCGGCGCAGTTTATCCAGAGAATGGATCTTGCGCTAGTATAATATTCACTCACTCACTCAATCAATTGGTCGATAAAAATAAGTCCAAAATACATAACTTTTTCTGATACTTGTAAATTAGCTGCATGGCAATGATTAATCGCCAAAAAAAAAAAAACGTCAAATATTGCAAATCATATACAGCAAAAAATGCTAAATTCAAGCCAAAAAGATCGATCTTTCATAACTATGACTCAGAATGTAGTTGATACATAAGTACAGGTTTTCTTTACTGTGTTACAAAGCATGCAACACTCACGTGTGAATAAATAAAGACCTGAGAACTTCCAAGGTACATAATTTCTTGTGAGAAGAAGGGAATAACATTTATATATACTAGAATATGCAAGAAAATTTCGGTAGAGTCCACATCATTTTTCTTTGCCCAGCGTAACTTAACTCGTTCATTTAGGTTGTTAATTACTAATTGTTGTAGTTGAAAGGGTAGATTGCTTATGAAGTTAAGAAGATGATTTTTTTTTTGTATTAATCTTATTTGCAAGAAAATCAATATGGCATGAAAAAATTATTTTACCAACCTCTTTGCTTCTATAGGAGTTCCATTCTTAGAGAGAGTCCGAAAGTTTTCAACTGCAGTCAGTGCACAATCCTTCATTATACTCATCATCTGGGGAAAAAAATGCAATTTTTTTAGCACAGCTCCTTGGTATTAATAATTTTTAACAAAACATACTGATTATTTTCTGCTAGAAATTGCGAATAGCGACATGAAGCAAGAAAAAGATTATATATGCAGTAATTTGGAGAAAATAATAGTTATTTTTATCGTTTAAGAACTAAAAGTTTACGTTTCATTTCGTTTCGTTTAGTTATATTAACGTCCCGTTGTAAAGCAAGACTAGGGCTATTTTGGGACGGACCTCGTCATTTTAAACCGTGGTCAGATGACGAGGACGACACCTGAGCTGGCACTCCCCCCTCTCCACACTACACCACACCAGCGGGAGGACGTTTGGCCTTGACGGATTTAACGTGCAACAGGCCTTCCTTACACGACGCTTCTTCGGTGGAATCGGGTCTCGAACCTGAAACCCTCCACCTGTTACTACCAGGCCACTGCAGCCCTCATGAGAAGCAAGAAGCAAACAGAGCGGAGACAGCTTCTCATGGAGAGCTCCCTCGCTTGCCGTCGATGGAAGGAAAAACACAGCAGACAGCAGAAGGCGCAGAGGAGAAACTAAACTGAAGGAAACGGAGTAAAGATCCCTGGTTACCTCGGGGTTGGGGCACCCGTACTCACCTAAAGAAGGTGAGCCCCTGAGGAGTTAAGAACTAAAAGAGTGACTTATAAATTACAGCTTCATTTTTTTATTTTGTAGGATGTTCAGCAAATATTGTTCCAGAAATATTAATCAACATTTGAATTTCGAGGTAAGCATTTTGATTTGTAAAGCATTTTTTTTAAAAAGAAGACTAAAGAAATTGATTGCTGTTTAATTAAACAAGCTGCCGAGATCAGAACAAAGAGGAAAATTACATGCGTTTTCTCATGTGCAATGTCTGCTTTTGCACTTTTTATAATTTGCAGTCAGTTTTGACCATGTAAACTGTTCAGTAAAAATGCACTGAGTTATACTGTTTAAGAAGCATCTATATTATGATTTATTATTTTTAAGTAGTTAGAAGGAATCTATTTATATTCCCATTACAGAGTACAATCGAGTTATTTCGTAGAATACCTAGGTAACTACACGGAATAACTGGTCAAATCATTTATAGTACCTAAAAATTGATAATTCCACACTTTAACTAGTTATTCTAAGAAATAACTAATAATTTTATAAATTAACTAATGATACACAGATAAACAGTACAAGATATAATTTAACTAAATTATATGCCATCCAAAATGATATTTATACAAAGGCCCAAAAAACAGTAAGCACGAAGAAAACTTCAAAATATTATATTCTCCATTTCTGAAAATTAATTATTTTTATTTGTTGAACTTTGAAAATCAGACAGTTAGATTTAATGGAGCAAACAGAGTTTGTTGTTGTTGTCGTGTCTATGCATACAGTGCTAGTGCAAAAGATCAGAGTCCCCTGAAAGCTTTGGTGACAAGATCTGCAAGTTCTGGAGCCGATGGCTATGGAGAATTTCGATTGGGGGTGCTCCAAGTTAAAAGAGCGAACCGATAATGGCCTGGCAGTCAAAAACATGGTCTGGAGTTAGTTGCAAATGGGGACAGTACTTGCAGATGGGATAGGATTTTAAAACAGAGTTTAAATAATGTAATTTAGGTACTTCCCAAAATAGGGGGAGGGGGACATCATGTTAAATTTTAAACAAACAAAATATTTCAGTTTAAGCAGACCAAGCTATGTTAGAAATAGGTAAAGAATTTTATCCAACAGTACCTTATTTCTAGCTGAAAGCTTTTTTTAGTTGATCATTATGTACGTTGATAAGTGAAAGAATATATAAGCCATTGTTACGAAACCCGTCTAGGAAGTATATTTTTATCCACTAATATTTCAGAAAACATTGAACATTTATTTCAAAAACACACTCAAGATGTACTTAAAAATGAGCACTTGTACAAACTAACAACACAAACAATAAATTGCTGATAAAACAACACAAATAATGAGTCGCAATTTCAGAATAAAGTTAATTCTGTTTGACATTATGGTTTTCCGTTAATGTGATGGTGCGCAGAATTTTCCGGAAGAATTGTAGAATCTCGATTCCTAATAGAGATATATATTCTTATAGAGATCGTTTATTTACTATAATCTGCTTTCTTATCACCAAATATTCTCAAACAGTATATTTTATAGTGAGATAAATAGTTTAAAACTATTAAACAAAAAAGGCTGGCAATTTTCGAAAATAATGCCACAAGCCGTTCTAACTTTTCATGTCACAATAATTGCCCTTTTAATGATTAAAAGTTCAAATGGCCATAATTCCAAAAAGGTGTATATAAAATCTAGTTGCTAATTGCTCTGAATTTTAGTATAAATTATATTCGTTGTACACTCAAAAAATATTTTAAGAATTTCATAACCCATTCTTTCACTCACCCTTTTGATTTTTCCCGTCGAAAATGTCGGTGTAATGATGGTGCGAATTCTTTTCCAATCTTCTCCTTGGACATTGGACAGCATTTTGTCAATCATCTCGTCACCCGTAACGAAGAGCTGAAACGAAAGTTAGTAAGTACAATAAACATTCAACTATTTACAACATGGGCTCTTTTAATACTTAATTGATTTCTGTAAAACAAATCAAAAAAGAAATTAAATGTCAATCGCGATTTATGGCTAAATATTGTGGTTGAGATTTTAAAATAAGAAATATAAAAAAAATTAAAGATTAAAATTCTGAATCAAAATTCGTAGCATGATGGTGTTTTAGGCTTGTTTTCGTTTACCTATGTTTCATTTTTAAAATTTACTCTTAATTATTTAATAACAAGAACATGCTAATAAGAATGCATTGAATAGCGTCACAACTATAGACGAAAATAAGTCATGAATGTATGGAATTTTGCACACTCAATTTTCCTCTCATCCCCCCCCCAAATGATTTAGTCTTTTATTTTATTTTGGAATTATATCATCTGCGACGCCTACGCACAAAAAAAGAATATTATTTTTTACTTGAACATTGTTGCATTGAATAATTCTGTGTAATATTTTATTAAAGAACAGTAGGGTACTACTTGATGAAAGACCATCTAAAATTTTTAATGACATACTTCATAGTAGTGTTAGCATCAAAATTTTGTAGATTAAAGTAAAAGCATTCAATCATTTTTATTACTACCCAAGAATGTAAAGTTTCAAAGTATTTAGTAAAAACTGATAGTATTAATAATTTTTTTCATTTTGAAGAATTATCGATACGAACAACTTTAGAAGGTAGAATTGATATTATAAATTTTTACAGTCTATCCATTTTTGAAAGCTGCTGTTTTTATCTATTATATAACTTGATTTGTAAAAATTTTTTGAACATGACATGGACTTGAGAGCACTTCACTATTCCGTCATCAGATTCGCTTCTCTTTCGTGAAATTAATGATCAGTCAGTGACTGTTTACATTCAGCTGATTAAAACCAAGAGGTTTGTCTCAAAATATTCCTCACATTGCTTAAAATGGGAAGTAACTAATATTACATTAAACTAAAAGATAAAATTCACAAGGAAAATCGTGTACGTGTGAATATGATAATTGAAAAACTTATCAACCTATACGGATGTAGGTTGGTGTATAATTTTATCACTATGTTTTCTAATTTATATCTCACTTTGGTATCAAACGACAAGGAGAGGATACTCAGAATACGTAGTGTATTCTCTTAAATAAATGAAGAATTTAAGCACAAAACATGTTATTATGGGATTACGCAAGAATGTACAAGAGAAAATGCGCCTTTGGATTATGAAGCCTCACAGAGTAATTCTTCAGCAATTAAAAAAAATTTTGTTGAGAGACTTAGCTCAAAATCTAGATCTACAAGCTTGCTCCTAGAATCCCATCCCCAGTTCCATCCGTTTACTTGCCGGCGTCCTGGCCTAGTGGTAGCGCGTCTTCCCCGTGATCTAGGCGTTCCGGGTTCGAGTCCTAGTTCGGGTATGGTTGTTCTCTTCCTTGTGTTCTCTCTGTGAGGTGCGTGAATGAGCCCCCCCCCCTGTAAAAAAGGAGGTTGTGCAAGCGAGTGTGTGTGTGTGTGTGTGCTACCTTTACTTGAGCTAGAAGTCAGACTTCTGTCCTCGGGTGCTCAGGGGTCTTTACCTTCAGAAGCTACTACGCAAAAATTTGGCTTAAAATAGTCAGACGCCAAAGAAACAAATCCGTTTACTTCGTTGTGTCTTAATGAATACAAAAAGATACCGCCAAATTCAAAATTATAGTTCCAACCAGCGGAAGTTGTTTCCCCAAAAATTTCTCGCATACCCTCAAATGAAGGCATTATCTTAGAGAACTCCTTGCATGGTTTTGGCGTGATATAGTTATGAAATATTAACCTCTCTCATGAATTTAGCATTTTTACTGAATCTATAGAGTGATATTTGGCACGTTTCTTGGTCATTAATCTCTAGATTAGTGATAATCGAAAATCGAATTTGTATTTTAGATACGTTTTAAAAATTAAAAATTTGACTTTTAGGCACATAATTTCATATCAAATTTCATTTATTTAATTCATTGAATTTCTGAGTTATCGCGTTTACATGTTTCGAAAAGTATGGAACGACAGACGGTCAACCCCTAGTTGGATCTGGCTAAAATCTAATAGGTGTCTACGCTATAGATGTTAAATCTATGTACCGAATTTTATCTCTCTAACTCCCTTCGTTCTGTAGTTGTCGTATTAATTTATATTTGGACAGGCGGAAGGACAGACTTCCTCCGAACATAGTTTGCTCGCAATTTGATAGAAATCTGCAAATTTGGTATAGAAACCATATACCAAATTTCATCTGTCTATCTCGAAGCGTTTTTGAATTACCTCTGTCACAGACAGACGGACATTTTTCATAAATTTGTTTCTCGAACTCATCGAGCTCTAGCATGTGGAGATTCATCAAAATCTCAAGTTCGATTTTTTTTTTTTTTTTTTTTACGATTATAATAATTTCTCTATACTAGGCATATGAAACAGCAATTTTTTTTTCAAATTCAAAAAGATTTTAAGCATAAAGCTTTATCAAAATTTCGATGTCCAATATCTCCGGTAGTGCAGATTTTTTTAGAAACATATTAAAAATTTACTCGATTTCATCCTTCACATGCTGACTCAATAATAAACAAAACAAAAAAAAATCAATCCAACCATTGTCATGGTTATTGGTATGTACATCAGGTTATTATTAGTGCACTCACCCTTCGATTGGGAAATATGTGGAAATCCTTGAGCAGGATTTGCCTGACAAGTGCCGGATCTCCCACAGAGAGAAGAGCTCGAGTACCTTCGAAGTGGCTGGCAGAGGAAAATGCAAACACGTTAATACATATAAAACATTATTTATTTAGATACTCACTAATAAAGTGACATCTTGACTTACAATAAGAGATAAAAAATTCAAAATCACACTTTTTTTAAATGAACTAAAAAGAAGAATATAATTCTGTGTCAAAATCAGAAAATGAAATTCTATAGAATACCCGTGACATCAATTACATGATGAACGTTATATTTACTGCACGTTTTATACATCGCATGTAAGATTGCTGCTGTACAATGCCTTATGCAATGTTATATATTCCTAAGGAGAGTTTATACTCAGCTAGCTACAAACCATTCTGTAAGACCACGCATGCTCAGATGCTGTACAGTAGCAAGTACTTGTTCTGTCAGGACAAGAACTTGCTTGCAATCTTCCTCCTGCGCTTGTATGACTCATTGGAATCTTATAACTGACTGAGTGTAAAATCCACCTCTAATAAAGTTCATTAGTATGAAATCCATAAATGAAGTTCATTTGTCTGAGGTCAATATCGTGATAAAAGTAATTGTTTAGTTTGCGTTTTAACAATTTGTCTTTCACTCATTTGCAGCATACTACTAAAAGGAGTGAACCGAAAATGAATAATGGATACTCGAGTTATATATATATCACGTAAACATGAAAACCGATAAAAAAAATTCGATATTGAATAAAATCTGTTGCAGAATTAAAATTAACATGCAACACCAAAGTGTATTTTCATATTTGAAAAAACAAACGCTTACTTTTCAGACAAAAAGCAAAAGCTATTTAATATTTCTGAAAGAGACCTTATTCTTAGACACTTATGACAATTTAGGAACACTCATTTGTGCTTCGTAAAACTTGCGAAAAGATATCTTTTATAATAATTAAAGCTATTTCAAGAGTATATCATGATATCATCAATTTGCTGGAAACTTAGTCTAGAAAACTATATCAGTCAAAAGATCAATATTCATAATTTACCCATAGATTCTTCCTAACTCTTTGTATCTCTGCAGTTCTGTATCATGTAGAGGCTGTAAAGACAAAAACAAAAATCGGTTTTATAAAGTTATATGTAACCTTTTTTTTAAAAAAACAAACAAAATATTTCTCATACAGGTAATAAGTTGCTGTAAAGGTTTGGGGTGCTTGCATAGCGAGGAGCCACCACAATAAGCCGAATGTTTATAATTATTCTACGTTAAAAGTGATGTTACGGAGTGATGGCACTTCAAAATGCAAAAACCTGTCCAAACTGGCATGGCGTGGAGAGGAAAATTGGATAACCAAATCATCCTGATTTCCATCTTGCCATTTGACATAAAAGCAAAATAAGTGTAAATGAATGAAATGGAATAACTGGAATCGTGTGAAAGGGATGAAATTTCATCTAGGGGATTGGTGTAAAACCAGCGTGAAACACTTATGAATAATTGGTTTCAATGTGAAATATGTGGCAGAGGACTTTATATTACCATTTCTTTGCCGGGTTATGAGGCGTCATGAAAAAGACAGGCTTGAATGGAAGAGCTAAAAAAACTGAATGGCATATATTTTTCACCAATCTGTTTATGTGATGTTTGTGTTCTCTTTAAAGGTCGACTTTACAGAAAACTTAACAATATATCAACTCTAATTCCAAGAAAAAGAATGTTGCCAGAAAGGATTGCTGCAGAATGTTTGATCTTAAACAGTTCCACCGAAAAAGAGGGTTGGGTCGGATGACCTAAGTTCCCGAATCCAGGTCCAATATTTAGGCCTGGTGGTTTAGGATAAGAGATTACAGGGAAAGTGTTGAATGTACGGGAACTCAGCATTTTCGGGGACACGTTCAATTCTAGACACCATGATTCTATGCAAAAGTTTTTGATCATAATATTTACTCAGAAAACAAGGATATCACATACACCGGACTATATCTTATTCTAATTAAAAAAAGGAAAACAGGAATTTGATTCACTAAAAAATATTGTTGCTAAAAAAAGATTAATACAGAAAATTTGATTCTATTTCGTAATCAAGGAGTGCCAAAGAGTTCAAGAACAATTATTATTATTTATATCAAAATTTGATTACTTTTACAAACACGAAATTTTGTTAAATATGAGAAGTAATGTGACTATTTACTATAAATGAGAATAAAAATGACAGAAGTTGTAATTACAGAAAACGAAAATGTTGGGGACTCATACAAACAAAACACATATTTTACAACAAAACAATATATCAATTTGTGTACGTATCCAAACATTTCTTTTTTTAGGGATTGAAGCTTTTTTATCATTTGCGGTTAATCCTCCCACAAAAAATCAAGAATTTATCGTTGTTGTTTCTTATGGCACTTGCCTTGGACAAGCTCGCTGTTACGAAGACAGCGGTTTAAGCAGGAGGGGGAGCGTTTCTTGTTTTTAACGTTGCGCCAACTAGGGCCAAGAGTACGACTTAGCTACTCACGCATCATTCATTCGCTTGCACAACCCCTTTTTGTAGGACGGCACATTCATACATCTCACAGATAGAAAAACGGAAGAACAACCATGCCCAAACCGGGACTCGAACCCGCGACGTCCAGACCATGGGGAAGACGCGCTACCCCTATGCCAGGACGCCGGCAGAATTTATCGTAAATATTTGAATTGCTTTCTAACATGTAGGTAAATATACATTAAAAATTTAATATAAAAGGAAATCTGGTTTTATTAACGATATAAGCAATAATTTTTTTAACTTCACATTCTTTTTTAATCATCTAATTTCTCAGAATGATAGGATATTATTGTTTTACCTTCTTTCCTTCTTTATTGTAATTGGTTTCCATGGTTACATGACTATTGTTGGTCATAGTTACATTTAATATTGCTGCTATACATCATGAAATTTTGTGCTTTTTTTGCGCTTCGGAAATTCACTTCAGTAAAATATTCGTTTTTTTTTTTTTTATTTATTTAAGTTAGATTTTTTATGCTTTTTGTTTCAAATCTTAAAATTTCGAGTGATGTTTGGACATTTTAAATGACAATGCAAAATGTTCCAATTGCAAGAAGAGAATTACAAGAATATCTTAGAATTTTTTTAAATAAAATAATAATATCAACAAACAATGGCAACATTTCTTTTCTTCTGCAAAAACAGGAAACATAAACGATGTACCGAATTAAAGCAGAGCGATTATTTTACAGTCGTGAAAAAATAATAAGGTAAATTGGTGAAAGGCGCACTTGTCAAAAGTTCCATAAAGCATTCTTTCACAGATAAGAAAGATAAGCGAAACAAAAGAAGGACACTGAAACTCCCGGAAATTCCTGTATTTTCAATAAAGAATGCTTTATATATATATATATATATATATATATATATATATATATATATATATATATATATATATATATATATATATATATATATATATATATATATATATATATATATATATATATATATATATATATATATATAAACGATTGGTAATAACATATTATAAAAATAAAACTATGATCAGTATTTTAAAGTAAATTATTTGTCAGTTCATGCTCTGCGCTCGATTGAACTTTCTATTTGAAGCCTATTTCTTGGTTTCCTTTATATCTTCTATCCTCTGACTGGTTGTACTTTTTGGTGACAAATAATATCTAACGATATTTATTTTGCAATTTCATTAATTAGCTATGCGAAGCTTTCAATTCAATGCAAATGTGGAAACACCCAGTGAAACAATCTGAAATTCGTATAATTGTTTGTTTATACTGCGTTTAATGGTATATTATGAAATTGAAGGAATTACGAATTACGGAAGTCTTAATTTTACTACGCAGTTAATGATAGGAAAAAATATGCTATTGAATGATTTGATAGATGAGTTTGAATTACGTCTCAGTATTAAAATACATTACTATATATAGTATATCAAATTGAATGAAAAATATTATCGAAATAAAATTGTTAAAATTAAAAAGGTGAATTTTTGAGTATAAAACTATTTTTGTAAGACATGATCGTCAATTTCGGTAGGCAAGTCGTTACAATTACCCATTTGGCCCAAAATTCAGTTATTAAGCTTTCCGTTTGAAACATATTTCTGGATTTCTTTTGTACCTTCTTTCCTCTGACTGAATAAACTTTGGGGAGATAGGGCGGACCATCCCCAGAGCATTTCTAATGATATTTTGCAGTTCCATTAATTAGCTAAGCAAAGCAGTGGATTTAATGGTTTAATGGTTTAATGGAGCTGTACAAACTTTCAATAAAGCGGTCTGAAATGTTAATATAGTGATTTGTTTACATTTGACTGCCCCATTTGTCAATAAGTAATAAGAGCGCTTTCTGTGCCGCGTACTTCAGCGTTATATATATATTGTTACAAATCTGTAATTTTGCTATCCGGCACGAATAGTGTCATCCTAGAAAAACCGTTAAAACGTTTGTAAGATCTGTACTGTGCGTGCTGAGCTTGGCAACCATTTGGCGACTTGGCGATGAATTTGGCGAGTTTGGCGACTAAATGGATAATACCGGAAAGTTCGAGAAGTTTCACGATCCATCCAGTAATAACCGAGATACACCGAGGTACGCCCTGAGACCCGCCTCCCGGAACTATAAAAGACGAGCACTCTGAAGCTGGGAAGAAGTCGTGTGTATCGTCAGAAGTGGTGTGTGAGAGATTTTGAGAGGATTAGACAGCAAGAAATCAAGGTGCTGAACTAGCGATTAAATGTGCTGCGTCATTACGTTTAATTGACGGTATTTGTAGTAGAAAAAATTTGTAACAATATATATATATATATATATATATATATATATATATATATATATATATATATATATATATAGCAGTTCAGCACTAGCTCGCGCTTCACACTCCGCCGTTGCTTCGCTATCTTCTCGGAGACTCGTTACTTGTCTACAACGATTCAATTCACCCCTGCAGCTTGTGACTGCCGGCCTTTTATAACTCCCGGGAAGCTGGCCTAGAAGGTTCTGGGCGTATCTCAGTTCCTATTGGTCGGATCCTTAAAATTATCGAAGTTTCCAGCATTATCTATTTTGTCGCCAAATGGTCGGGATCACTGGATCGGTATCCGAGCAGCATTTACTACAGATGATTGTAAATCGGTCTTTTCTGTGATAGAACTAACCGCGCTGAGAAGCAATTTTGCAGGCTTGTAACAATATATATATATGCCGTAGCGTGTCCAAAGAGAGACACTTTTGAAAATTTTAAGCTTTGCTTTATTTCATCTCTGTAGGTATAATTTATGTAAAGGAGAGAAGCGACAAGATATGTCAATTTATAGCGCGACACAAATATGCTCCCCGTTGATTTTATACTATAAGATTCCGATAGAGATTTTTTTGACATGTCGATTTAGATAAGGGAAAAATAGGTATCTTTTAAAAGAATTTGCTTATCATGACAGATTTTTATCCCTTCACTCGGAGCGTGGGAACTTGCTGATTAAAGTAGTTTTACAGAGCTCGCGTAGGATTAATTAAATAAAAAAGATGTAAATGAATCAGGAAATAAAGAGACCAATTTAGAATGAAGTTAATATGGGTTAAATTAAGAAAAAATGTGGAAATTAATTAGGGTTTTAATTATATATATATATGTGTGTGTGTGTGTGTGTGTGTGTGTGTAATGATATTTTAAACTTTTAATTTCAATTTAATTAATTTCCAAGGTTTTATCTTAATTTAGCCCATAATAATTTCATTCTAAAATATTCTCTTATTTCTTGATCCAATTCCACTTTCTCTACTTAATTAATTCAAAAGAAGCTTTATAAAATTGCTGAATCTGCTAAACGCCAACATATTCACACGCTTTGCGTGAAGGGATAGAAAAACTGTCCAGTAAGCACATTCTTTCTTAAAAGATCCCTGTGTTTCCCTTACATGTGATTGACATGCGTCAGAAATCCCTATCAGAATCTTATTAATATATTAGCACTATGAAGAAATATTTTTCCTATCAAAATCTCAGGTTATATAAGACGAGGGATAATTTATTTCTCTCTTCTTCCCCACTTCTGCTTTTATGCCGGGCTGTGGCGGACGTGCCGTGTCCGCGCCTTCTTGTAAATAATCATGCGTGCTTCTCCTATATGAAATAAAACGTCACGAAATCAAAAGTCTTTTCACTGTCTAGAAAACTGCATTCTGCTTAACATAAAATAATGCTTATATATATATATATATATATATATATATATATATATATATATATATATATATATATATATATATATATATATATATATATATATATATATAGAGAGAGAGAGAGAGAGAGAGAGAGAGAGAGAGATTATGTCAATATAATAGTTGAATCATTAGCTTCTCGAGTGTCCCAGATAGTCATGTATTTATTGCATAACAATGTCAGCGGAAGAATGGGTGAAGGACTTGGAATGCAATTATATTAGGAAGTCTTTCATCTTTCAGTTAGTAATGAAAGTGAACTATAGAATGGAATTACACCTGAATTTATTGTCGTAATTAATTACACCATGATTTAAGTTATAAGGATTAACTTTCAATCATATTTAATGATTTCCATATGCATTGTCTAACTTATATTTGCTTAGCTATGTCAATATGACAGTCGTAATGAATTCCTTATTTCATAACTATGTTGAATAAAATATTGCATTCAGACAAATATTTAAAAATCACTATACTCACTTTGGTGATATTTTGTAAGACTGATCCAAGAAATGGCAAAGGTTTCACAAATGGAACTTTCCTTTTTTGCCAGAAATCAAAGTTCCTCGTAGAAAACCTAAGAAAGTGAAATTTGAGAATTGGTGAAAAACATTTTTAGATTTGTCGGATTATTTGCTCATTAATGTTAATACTAATATTTTTTATAATAAATAAAATGTAATCTATTAAATCGCCATCCATGAAAAAATACATTTTACATAGAGAATGGTCAGTTTTTGTAGCCACAAAAGCAAGTAAGCCTCATGATTCTATAGCATATCTTATTTTGAGCTTATCAATGGGATCTATAAAAGTTATTTAAAAGTTAAATAAAGCTATTATTTTGCATCCGAAATTATTTTACATAGAATGAAAGCACTGTAATTCTACTGAAGAATTCATATTAAAAAGTTCGGATTGTTCAACTCTTTCAACAACTGCGTGGCCCCGTAAAGTATATAGAGACGTAATTATTTCCCAAAACCAAATTTTAATCGGAAATTAATCATTTTAATGATTTATGTAATTGAATCTCAACAATGTTGTATGGTAAAGATATGGAAATAAAAAAATTTAAAAATACATTCTAAATTCTAGCTCAAGACATCGAATTACGATAATGTTGTCCATCTGTCTTTATTTTATTTTTAAAGTTTACTTCTAATTATAGCTACGGTAAAGTGTGCACAAAAAATATATTAAATATCATCGCAATACGCATGCATATAAACTAGGTTACTAAAAAAATGAAAAATGTTATTTCAAAATATACTTTTTTATTATAAAAATTTAATACGATATTTAAAAATTGTTTAATTTACTAAAATTGTGGAAATAAAGTTGATATAATTGAAAATCTGATTTTTTGAATTCTAAAGCTATGAAAAAAGGATTTTTATGCTTATATGCTCCGCGGTTCTTGAACAAAAAACTTTACAATTAAAAATAATAATAATAATAACAACAAAATCTAATTAAAATATTGCAAAATTTTTTCCTTTTTGAACAGCTACTAGCAAAAAATTGCCACATTTTATAGTTTGATTCTAGTTGTCAACCCTGTAGAGTAGTTTGACAAATTCTTTCATCACTTATTTTACAATTTGTAGATAGTGTGCCCGCCTATAAGCATTATATTAAGCAAAACTATATTTTATTAATGTAAACATTTTTCAAAATGTTTATTAACTATTATGTTATTATATGTTATGTTCTTCATATCTTATAACTTAATTTACGTTAGTTCATCTAGATAATATTTATTATTTAATTGAGTTATTTCCAGATATATTATCTCGATATAACCAGAAGCAATTAAATTGAATTTGAACACAAGTTGAGTAGAAACTTATGAATAATATTAATATATCTAAATAAATATTTTTTAATATAATCTTAAAGCACATAAAAGTATTTCATAATTTTCAATATTAATAACTAGTAATGCATATAATAAAAATTTTATATTTGAAATAAATGTTGTTAAGTTTTAGAAAGCTGAGGTCTTCATATAACAGCCCTAAGAAGAGAAAAATTCTAAATAGGTTAACCACAATGATAAAGATGTAAATATTGTAACATTTCCCGTTTCCCAGTACTGATAAGACATTTACAGCCAACTGTGTCGTCGCTGTTACTTACTAAACTCCTCGAGATAGCCAGATGGTGGATCTTTTCACCTGGGTGGTCTCGCATCTATTCATTAGCGACTACAGTGAAAGACCACATATAGGAATTCCTCGTCCAAGAGATATTGAGAGTACCTTCAAAGAGAAAGGGGTGTCCAAACATCTGGATGCTAAATGTTTCTCATTGTGAAAGGACTATGATAACTCCGTGTTCCAGAATAGTCAGTTATGAAAGGTGCATCGCACAAAGGACCTTCCCACAACCGACTGACGACACTGAGAGAGCATAGTGCTGAACCCCGATTAGCCGAAAGAGAGCTCAAATGATCAATGTAAATTAAGAGGTGGAGAATGTCGCCGAAATAAAGAGCGGAGATTTTTTTTTAGAAGAGAAGAAACGAATTGCAGGCAGACTGTTGGACTACGCCCACGAGTCCGGAGAACTACCCCTGGAGTGGTCTTGTTGACTAACAACCTGTGAGTTCCCTGTGGTGTTGTTTCTCCGGATTCATGGAGAACTGAGTTTCAAGAAAATCTTCAACTTCGACTGTTGTGTCTCCTACTACAGGTGTAAATAACTATTTATTTAACCAAGATCAGAACAAGTTGTTCTTTTGTATATATAGGGCTGTAAAATAAAGAATTGTCTGGAAATTCTACTTCGTTATTTGATCAGTCAAGACATTACAATATAATCCTATTTACAGTCAACTTGAACAATTATGAACTGAAGTAACATGACAAATTTTTGAATGAATTCAAGAATGCTGACAGCTTTCAAGTAAATAAAAACTAATGAAAGGAAATCCAATTAGCCTTTGAAGTTTGTTTCAGAAAATAAATTAAATCCTCTCGCCTTAAGGAATAGTTAAAAATAAATCATTTATAGTTTTTGAATTTAAAGAAGTTTTCAAAATAATAGTAGCATTATAAATAACAAAATAAAGTAGTAACAAGACCAATTTTTGAATGAATCCAAGAGTGCTGACCACTCTCAAGTAAATAAAAAGTAATGAAATAAAATCCAATTAGTCCTTGAAGTTTGTTTAAGAAAAAAAGTCCTCTCACCGTAAGGAATAGTTAAAAATAAATCATTCATAGTTTTCGTATTTAAATAAGTTTTCAAAATAAGAGATATGTTCATTTCTAAATCTTTTAGTTTTTTTCCTATTATAAATGAACACGGATAAATCATGCGTATTATTTAAAGTTTTGCAATCATTATCAGATGAAAATCTTTTCTTCCTGATACCAATTTGTTTAATTTAACCGTCCACTTTTAAAAAGGAATTATCGTTTATTTTTTATTTTTTTATTCCTGGCCCTTTTCTATCTATTGAATATTTTCAGTTATTAGCAATGATGTAATAAGGATAGTTATTGTTTTCTGACATCTTTCTGATACCCACAGAACAGATTATATCAAGGTTATATATATATATATTCAGGGTTATTTAAAGCAGTTGTATCTATTATTGATTTAATTCTAAACAGTATGAGATATATAGTAACAAATACTGTTATCTTATGAAGACAACTGCATTTTCTACGTTCTGTCAAAATGAACAAAATATTCTGGTTTCAGAGCTGTGCTTTGAAAAAAATTTAAATGATTCAATCCATCTTTCCGTTGTCCTTTTTTTTTTTCTTCTTTCGTTTAAGCCCTTGCCAACAAAAATAATCTAATCATTTTCATTCAAGGTCTTCAGTACTTTGACATCCATCAACTTAACCTTTTTGCATTCAGAAGATAACAATCTTTGTTACTATATATTTCATACTGTAAATAACTCGTATTACTCATATAATATATATGTTCATACATATAAATAATGTTAATACATATATGCATAATACTTACATAATAATACATAATACTCATATATGTTCATACATATGAATAACTCATATTATGCATATTAAATGTCTATTTTTCTAGTAGGCAATAAAAAAGAAAGATAAATTTTGAAAACGATAAAGATGAAAGAGGAAATTTTTGTTTGTATTCATAATATTTGGTTCATGACTTGAAATGGTTGCAAAGGCAATATAGTGCAGTAGTTCATTGCATTTCAGACACTGTGATGTAGATTCTTGGCAATTGATACCCATTCTGTTGTCACATGTATATTCTTCCTGTAGCAATTAAATCTTCAAATTCCCTTCCCGTGTTTTCATTTCGGTCGTGCCGTAAACTTAGCCTTAGTCTCCCTTGCGTGCAACAGTAAACGGATTAATGATGGTCATAGAAAATGCTTCACATAGTATTGAAACGGACTAAATGTGCTCACAGAAAAAACTTTGCATAGTAGTGAAACGAAAAAGTGTTCACAGAGAATACTTCACAAAATATTAAAATGAAAAGGTACGCATAGCGAATGCAACACGTATTAGTGAAACGGTATAAATGTGCTCTTTGAGAAAACTTCATTTAGTAATGAAACGGATTAAGATGCTCACAGAGAATGTTTCACATAATATTGAATCGGAAAAGTGCTCATAGAGAATGGTTCACATTCTTAAAATGGACAGGTACTCATGGAGAATGCTTCACATAATATTGAAACGGTGCTCATAGAAAATGTTTCACATAGTAGTAAAATGGTCTGAAGGTAATCATAGAGAATACTTCACATAATAGTGAAACGAACTAAGGATGCTCACATAGAACGCTTCACGTGTTAGTGAAACGAAAAGGTGCTCACATGAATTGCTTCACATAATATTGGAACAGAAAACTGCTCATTGCGAATACTTCATATAATATTGAAATGGATTGCTCCAGCGTACCTTTCACAAAGTAGCGGAATGAAAAAGTGCTCATATAGTATGCTTCACATAATATTGAAATGAGGCTCGTCGAAAATGTTTCACATAATATTGAAATGATTTAAATGTGCTTACAGAGAATGTTTCACATAGTAGTGAAACGGATTGAAAGTAATCATAGAGAATGCTTCACATAATATTGAAATTGACTCAAGGTGCTCATAGAGAATGCTTCACATAGTAGTAAATCGAAGTACTACATGAATGTTAATTACGTGATCAAGAGAATTAAAGAATGGCAATTATTATACATCTTAAAATATATTTTTCTACCTTTCTGATTTTTTTCCCCATGCTATTGTTTTCCTCTTTCCCTAAAGAACTCAGAAGACGGAAGTTTCTTGATATTGTTTTGAAACTTTCGTGACAGATCGATAAGACGCAGGAAAAAAAAAACATTTCGTTTGTTAGTATCCGATAAGAAATTTTACTTAAAATATACAACGCAGTTAGTTGAACGTATTCGGATAAGGATGAAATCAAGATGATACATAATAGATTAAAATTTGATCCGATTAATTACAATTTATTTAAGGTTTGTAGTTATTTCTATTTATTTGTTTATTGAAAATGTGGACAAACAAGAAATTAATTACTATTGATTAAACTTTAATGGGAATGAAGAAAACTTTCATTTTTATTTTTTCACCTTGATATCTGATTTCGATTTCATCTCATTATGAATTAATTTTATTCGATGCAGTTTTGTTTATTAGATTAAAAAATATAATTATCAGATAAACGCCACCAGGAATGGTTTCTCCATCATTTTCTCTCATACTCTCTATTAAGCTTATTATGCCAGAGAACGCCTTACATGACATAAGACTTCGTATTTACAATTTGCATGTACAATTTGACTGGTCTGTTGAGTACAAAGTTACGAAATATTAAACTATGGCATAAAACTTTGTATTTACAATTTGTATGTAAAATTTGACTGGGCTGTTGGGTACAAAAGTTACGAAATATTAAACTATGGGATAAATTTAGCATTTTTACTGAATCCATCAGGTTATCCTTGGCGAGTTATTTGGCGATTAATCCATGGCAGGCGTTAATATTATTCAAAGGAAATTTGTGTTTTAGACACGTTTTTTTTCATCGATTGAAACAAAAATTTGAAACAAAACTGAATTTTTAGTCATAATATCCCATAATAAATTTTGATATATTTATGTGCTTTCGATTTTGAATCATCGCGTTTATGTGTTTCCGATAGTGCAGACAACAAATAGTCAACCCGTAGTTAGGTTTAGCTCAACATTTGACAGATGTCTATACTATAGACAAATCTGCTTATCGAATTTCATTTATCTAGCTATGAATTTTGCAATGATCGTGTAACTTAGATTCGAACATCTAGACAAATGGACTTCCTCTCAACAGATTTTATTTAAAATTTGTTAGAAATCTGCAACTTTAGTGTAAAGTTGCTAAAAAATATACATCAAAATATTTTTTAGTTACTTTTGTCATAGAAAGACAGACGGACATTTTCCAAAAATGTGTTTTTCGACAAAATCACGGGTTTGAATTTTTTGACGATTACTACACTACATATACGAGAAAATAAAAATAAACTTAATTCTCATTTTAAAAAATCATTATTTTTAAAATACAATTTTATTAGTCCCAATCTAAGAGCTGCAAGACTTAATAAGCAATTTTCTACTGACTTATAAAAAATGGAAATTCCTATAACATGTTCACCTAGTTTTCCTGTCACTGGAAAACCATGTAGATAAACCAGATCTTAAATATAATTTTATTGTACTTTTTTTTACCAGCTCACACAATTTTCATACGCACATTTTGAAGTTTCAACTTCCAATAAAGTGGTTATAATTGTAAATGCTCCCAACTTACCAATAAAGGAAAACTGAAGTTATTCCGACCAAGAAAGTGACCAGAATCGGCCCGTACAAGAGTTCTAAGCCCAGCATGATTGATAAAACTGCAAAGGCAAAAGCAGAGCGTCGAAAATGATCCGTTTGACGTGCGTAGGAACCAATTACATATAATGTGTTCCTTGAGTTGATCGTGCTGGGAATTCAAGGCCTTCTTTTATTAAATAAAAACAGAGATAAAAATGTTATCCGAAATTATCTTTTAGATTTTTGCTGACGTAGTCTTTTTTATTTAAAAAATCATCGTTAAAAGATAACATTAATGCAGAATTTGTTTTTGGTAAGCACTGTAACAATTAGTTACACGAGCCATTGAGTTTCAGAATAAAGCAGCAAAATTCTCTTATCGTCTAAACTGTGCTGTTTGCACAACTGATTGAAATCTATACGAATGTTTTTATCAGATTATGTCACATTTCACACTTAGGGTCTCAGCTTTCATTTTATCTGGACTCACGTTTTTCAAACAAATTGTGTAAAGATATACTGAACGGGTTGTGAAGGTAAATTAATAAAGAATTGTCAGTATGTTTTGGATTTTTGTCAGTTACACAATTTGATGATAGTTTTAAATTTAGAATATTCAACTGTTTACACTTAACTCGAATAAGGATGTTGCTCTGAATTCTGTCAATTTTTCCCATCTTGAATTTTTGTGTAACTTAAACAATTCATTACACAATATGGCGATCATTTTTTAAGCCTTTAATATTATATTATTTACAAATAATACCAATTAGGATGTTTCAAGTCCTTTCAGATTTACAGAATTGAAAGCTCCCACTGGAGAGGGGGGGGGGTCACTTCAAAAATGAGGATGAGAAGCTTCTGGTATGGTGGTCGGTTCTCACGACCCTTCTAGGTACATTAAAGGAGGTTTGACTATTTTCCATCGATTATGGGACGTACTTCTAATGGGAAGGGTTGTACCGTGGCCGGTGATGGCCCTAGGACTCTTCCAACCAGTGTTGCTGTCGTGGCGTCCGGTCATTCAGTTTCTTTTTCATGTGACTCATAGCGGATCGGAGTAGTCAGTTTATGATTACAGGACTTAAAATCATTATCAATCCAAATATGAGTGACCAAATAATAAAAACTGTACAACTCAAAACATTTAATAGAAAGGGAGAAGAAATTTGGTAATTTGACTTGGAGAAGAAATTTAAGCAATTATTTAATTAAAATTCAGACACTTCACAGTGGAAAAATATAAAATAATTCGAAAAGCGAGAATAGAAGAGACTCTATTTTCAAAGGGGGGGGGGACTAAAAGGAGAATCTATGGTTTGGTTCCATCGCTACTTCGATGTTAATTAGAAGAAAAGAGAATGACTTCGTTATCGGAAACAAATTTTATTAGTTTTCTAATCTTAACCTTTGAAAATAGATTGGTGAGAATTCTTTCCCATTCAGAATTGTTTTATTTTGTTCGAAGATTTGGCTAAGTGAAATTGTTGTGACGTGAACTTATTCAGAACTTTAAAATAACAGTTAATATCGTTTTTCTTCTTTATTTAGCGTTTTTGAAATGGCAACGAAAAGAAGTTTCAGTTTCTGTTGCTCTTAAAATGCAAATTATGTATAGTTGTAAGAGCTGTAATAAAGATTTTTTTTGTTCTTTTGCAAATATAATTTCTGTTCTTTGCCACTTTGCTAGGATTACATCCTAAGTAGGCTAATTTTGATTACATATTGTTTTTTAGAAGTCATAATTTTGTATTTTATGAAATCTAGAAATTCAACAATTGCTCCGTTCACAAAGTCAGAAGTATATTATGAAAAGCTCTGAATGGATCGTGAAATTTAAGCTTTTAAAAAATCAATGTCTAGAATATGAGAAAAGATACTTGGCAATCCACATCATCCCAAAACAGTTCAAGAAATAAGCAAAATAATGTCCATATCAGTTTTATTTTATGCATACTATTAATAAAGAGGATAGTTTAGTTATATTAACGTCCCGTTTTAAAGCAACACTAGGGCTATTTCGGGACGGGCCTCGTAATTTTGAACCATGGTCAGATGACGAGGACTA
Source organism: Argiope bruennichi (assembly GCF_947563725.1). Classification (NCBI taxonomy): domain Eukaryota; kingdom Metazoa; phylum Arthropoda; class Arachnida; order Araneae; family Araneidae; genus Argiope; species Argiope bruennichi. Next base: position 115,056,243 of record NC_079158.1, read on the forward strand.
CACCTGAGCTGGCACCCCCTCTCCACACCACGCCACACTAGCGGGAGGACGTTTGGCCCGGACGTTTAACGTGCACCAGACCCGCTTACACGACGGTTCTTCGGTGGAATCAGATCTCAAACCTGAAACCCTTCGGTTCCGAAGCCGAGACCATACCATTAGGCCACCAGACCCATTAATAAATAGGAAGAACTGAAACTACGCCTTTTTTAATTTGCTAAATTTAAAAAGAAAAATAAACCATATCTTCATATTATATCATGAACGAAGAAAGGTTAGCATGACATAATGGGTGGCAACAATGAAAACGACCAGAATTTTTTCGCAACAGTAGAATATAGAGATGTAAAATAAGCTTAAAATTATTTTCAGAAATGAATTAAAAATAGTCGAAAAAACTCAGAACAACTGTTAAATTGGTGTCATAGAGAAGATAATTTTTCTGAATTTTAAGACGATATAAAAATTATGTTTGTACTACAATATTTTCGGCAATTATCACTGGAAAACAGCAAAATTTCGCTTCATTTTTAATTAATGAAAATTATAATTAAAAGTTTAAAAAAATATTTCTGAAAAATATATTCTCACCTTTCAGTTTGTCAGTCCTAGTTAGTTCTAAATTAAATAGTCTGGCCTGTAAAGCATCAACACGCATATCTGACTCCCAATCCTAATGATTGAATGTCATTGAGGAACACAATTTTATTTGAAAATTATGATAATATTCCAAAAAACTTAACTTGCATTCATAAACAGTTTGGTTAGCAAAACAAAATATAAATTTTTTTTTTAAATTCAATGAAAATTTATGTTTAACCACATCATTTCATTAAATGACTAATATTTTGGGGGTTACTTTAAATATTTCTAAGTTTAGCATGATTTTTACAAGTCTTTAAGTCATGGGAATGTTTACTTTCTTATTTTTTCTTTATTAATAAACAAGTGTAAAATTGTATGGCATGATAAATTTATAAATGATGTCCTTTTTGTAATCCGTTCATTCGCTTATCCGGTCCTTTCAGAAGTCGGATGTTATCATAAACGCGAGTGGGAGTTTTAAAGGAAACTAAGTCACAGTGGGGCGATGTCAGTCATATTGAAGCCACGCAAATAATAGGCTATTACCTTTTTTATAACGTCTGTTTTCTATAATGTATTTTGTTCTTTTATTAATCCTGCAATTCTCTTTATATTCTGTCTTACCGAAAGGCTGCTATGAATGTTATTGTTAGCGTAGGACATTCATTGAATACCTGATTATTTCATTAACTAACTGGTCAAATCATTTACTCACGTATTCTTTGATTTAATTAGTTATTTCCTAAAATAGCAATCTATGCTCCTTTAAAATATCAAATAACCATCATAATCCATCCCTTTCGTTAGTATTAGCTACTATATTTCAATATACATTGGGATTTTATCTCAAGTTCCGATTAAAAATGGTTGTAAAGTTAGAAGTTAAAAAAAATAAAAGATTCACATGAAATGCAGTATTAATCCACATATATAAAACAAAAAATATTTATTTCAGTGACAATATTCTATGCAATTCCTATTGCTATTTTAATAATTCCTGTTGTTACAAAATTCGTATAATTTGAATAAATTGTTTATTTTATGTATTAATTATCTATTATTATTATTTGATTTGTATATTATATATATAAATATAAATGTGCGTGTGTGTGTGTGTTTAAACATAATTTTTAAGCAGAATCAGAAAAGAGAAGACATTTTCAAATTTTAAACTTCACTTTTATTACATCCCGGAAGGTATAATTGTGAGATTTGAGTGAGATTTTGATAGGCATTTCTTTATACGTGTCGATTTAGGCAGGGGAATCTAGGTATCTTTTAAAAATAATTCGCTTAATGAGACAACTTTTTTATTCCTTCACTCGGAGTATGGGAACTTGCCGACTTCAGCAATTTTAGAATTCGTGTTGAATTAAAAAAGGTGGAATTGGATCAGGAAATAAGAGAACATTTTAGAATGAAGTTAATATGAGTGAAATTAAGCTAAAAATTAGGAAATTAATTAAGTTTAAATAAGATTTTAAAATTATATATAAAGATCCCTTGGAACTCTCATTCTAGAATCTAAGAAGATATATTTTAGCTGTAGGAGAAACATTGGATTTCCAAGTTCAAGATTTTTGAGGAAATTGAATTTTATTTAAAGACATAGACAATATCAAAAGAAGGCAATCTAAAAGCTCTTTTTAATTAACCTTTAACCTTGTTTTACTACTTGATATAGACCCCCAGTGGGGCACCTCGAAATGATGATGAGATGCTTTCGGTATGGTGGTTAGATCTCGCCACCCTGGTGTGTACATAAATAGGTGGGAGATCTGGCTCCTCCCGTCGATGACAGGATGTACTTCCTTCGGGAAGGGTTGTACCGTGGCCAGTGATGACCCTTAGGACTCAACCACAGTTCTCGCCAATGTTGCTGCGGTCCGGTCATTCAGTATTATTTATTCGGGTGCCTTCGGGCGGGTCGAAGAGTCAGTGATATGACTTCACTACTTGATATAATTACTCACTTGGAGTCTTAATATTTACTGCTATTAAAACAGAAATTCAAGCCATTTCAAGTTCAAATAATGGGCAAGTGCGAAATAAATTGTATTAAAGAATGCCAACTCGGATATGAATAAACATACATTTAGAAATTATTTTTGCTGTAATTTCTTTATTTATTATTTGCAGAAATTATTTTTAGTTTAAATCGGATTTTGTGACCCGCATTCATATGCGTTCTAAGTGGGTAAACAAATATGCAAACTCTATAGTGTTTAGGGTTTGAGCCTCCTGAAATGATAACAATGGTTAACAGGGGGAAAACGCTTAAATTCCTGACAATATAAATTTAAAAAGAGGCCAAAAATCTGTAATTAGAAAATACAAAATTAAAAGGAAATGCCCGTTGAAGAATTTAAAAAAAAAATGGCTTTGAAGCTAGTGCGCTAAAATATATATTAAAGCAATAAGAACTAACAAATCTAACAAATAAAATAAAATCCTTTTCAGCGAAGAGCTAAAAAGTTTAAACTCCATGGGGGATCTTCTATAGCCCCATAGATTACTATGGTGATTAGAAAAATCGTTGCGTAGGAATGAAATTTGTCACTGGAAAGCTAGTTTTTGAAGTTTTAAATGGCGTAAAAGACATACGTGTCTAATGGGATGGATGTCAAAGTCAAAGCCTAACAAAGAATTACGAGAATGCACACATTTTACTATGAACCATTCCTTTGCAGAATAAAAATCTTCAAAAAGTATTAATCTCAAGTTCCAGAAACAAATAGTACTTCAATGCGTTTAAGAGTTATCGTTTTCATACACAGTTATATATATATATATATATATATATATATATATATATATATATATATATATATATATATATATATATATATATATATATATATATATATATATAATTACTTGAGGAGGTTTAAAACTTAAATTCATAAAATTCTCGAGGTCGAAATTTTTTTGGCAGTTAAAATACTGTTTCTTTGTATATTTCGTAAATAAGAGTTAAAAAAAAAAAGAAATAGATTGACAATACCCATAATGATATAACTGTATTTATTGTAATGAAGCATGGAGTTGGTAGACACATCCCACCGCCAACACTACCATACGCCATCCTACCTATCCACAAAGCGATTTCACGGTTTTATACTGAAAACTCTTTGGTTCAAAAGCTGCTATTCAGTGCATTTCTATAGGTTGGTTGAGTTGTGTTTTCTGGCGCAAGAGTCATATTTGACTAAGCTGCGTCAAGATTCTTATAGAAAAACTACTTATTGCAATGGTTCTCAAGACAAGACTTCGGGAAAATTTCTTCAGTTCTTCAACAACCATGGTCCCTAGAACCCAAAACCACCCGGCGTTCAAAAGTTATATATAAGTATTTATCCATATATATATGAAATATAACGCTTTGCCCATATTATCTTGTTAATAGGATAATTAGAATAATTTTGTTTGGATTTTAACCGGCTTGGAATGTGTTGTTGGAAATGTAAAAATCTCGAACGAGTTCGTAAATGTCCCATTTAGCTCAAACGGAGGGGAAATGATGGCGGGTGAAATTTTCATTTCGCTATAACTTTAATTTTTGAGGATACAAAAATAAATCCTATTAGCCAATTAACACTTCATTAAGGTGAACAACTGTTGTCTTTAAAGTTTTTCGATAATTGCAATATTATAGAAGTTGGGAGCTAAAAAGTGATTTTCAAATCCTAATTTTGACTTTTTCTATCATCAACAATTTACGTTGCCAGACAGTAACTTAGATTTAACCCTTTCTAGGGCCGTGGGAAGTATGCTTCCCACCAAATTTATCAATCTTTGTATGAAATTATGTAGGTTGGCATAAGTTCTGAGAAGTTTTTTTAGTAAGTCAGAAACTTAGATGCTTCAGTTCTTTATCTCAGACAAAATGATGTGTCTTGATTTGTTACTTAATTATTAATTAACCAAATTAATTAATTAATCAAATTAAATTTATCTAAAAAGCTAAATGAATCCCTTTTCTTATTCTCATTTCAAGCCTAAAATATTTTAACATAATATGACTAGAAAAAAATGCCCCTTTAAAGGGTTAAAGGAATCTACCTTTGCCTTCCAGCTTGCCGAGAGAAATTTATTATTTTCAATTATTTTATTTATTTTCAATTTACGTTAAAGTTATATGGAATGATAATCTATTTCGTACTTGGACATAACAAAATTTGAATAATGAACAATTGGATCATCAAATTCTTTACATGGAAGAAACTCGTAATTGTTATATTATATATATATATATATATATATGTAATGATATTATAACTCTAATTTCAATTTAATTAATTTTCAAGATTTTATCTTAATTTAGGCCACAGTAACTTCATTCTAAAATATTTTCTTATTTCGTGATCCAATTCCACTGTCTCTACTTAATTAATTCAAGAGAAGCTTTGTTAAGTTGTTGAATCAGCTAAAATCTAATTTTCCCACACTGCGCGTGAAGAGATAAAATACCGCTGATCAGGCAAATTCTTTTTTAAAAGCTCCCTGTGTTTCCCCTACCTTGTCCACGAGTGTAACGAAAATCCCTATCGAAATCTCATAATACATTAGCACTGTAAAGAAATGTTTTCCCTATCAAAATCATAGGTTATATAAGACCAGGGATAAAATGTCAAAGAGCTTTTCCCTCATTTCCTTTTCTGTGTCGCTCTGTGTGTTCATCGCTTGTACATATGCTTGCTTCTTCAAAATGAAATAAAACGACGTCACAAAAATTAAAAGTATCTTCACTGTCTTCAAACTGCATCATGCTTCACAACAAATAATGTTACATATTTGTGAGATAGAAAAAAAAAGACGAATTTCTTATTATAGCAATTTTTGGAACTGGAGAAAGCTATGACGTTTGATGTAATGCAATGAAGATATAAAATAAACGAAGACTAAACAAATAAAGACTTTTTTATTATACAAATCAGCAGTCTAAGACTTGACTGACATATCTTCTAAAGAGTCCGAAAAATATAACATTGTTAAGTGTATAAGTAGATTGAGAAAGAACCCATTCTCTTCGCACCACATTCCGTACAGCACAAAGTTGCACACAAAGCCGAAAGAAAAAAAAAATGTCCAGTTAAATTCCGTTTGTAGACACACTTTATACATTTCAAAAGGAATTCAGTAGAATTTTATGAAGAATAACATTTTTGTACGTGCAGTTTCCTTGTTTTTAGATGGTCTTTTTTGGAAATTTTTATTTCTATAAATAATTATACACATTAAAATTTTAAAAAAATCGTTTTTAACAGACATGGATAAAGTATTCACAAAATAATTTATTTTAATCACTCAATTTTTTTCGCTGCTATCCATTATTGATAGCAGAAGAGATTCGTAATTTTTTTAAAGGATATGTCGCATACAGATTCAACAAAGAGAACTCGATTTATTTAAAGATACCGCTTGCTTTTTGTATCGCTTTACAACATTTATGAATAATATTTAACTTGTAAGTTAAAATATGCGATAACGGAATGCTTAGTTCATAACAATGAAGTGGTTAATACCGCACAAACATACACAATATTACCTTTTCATACATCTGATTATATTATCCATTATACTATTCGAAATTTAAGAATACCAATGAATTATTATATTACAATTTACAATTATCTTTTTTTTTAGCTTTGCTTTCGTGTATGAGTATGTAAACTGCGAATTATCAGAATAAAATTCTTTTACATTACTTATTGAATGACACTCAGTCATAAACGATTTATTTTAATAATACTCAAGATTACTCTTTTCAGCTTATCTTAAAAATGATACCCTGTAAAATAAAAATGTATATATATCTATATATTCCAATTTACATTGCAATTTTTAATTGCCTATTATATTTAATAAATGAAATGATTTAAATGTCTACTACGCGAAATCTTTTTGTTTTGGACACAAGACAAAAATGAAACGCATCATAAAATTCTAAATCTTCCTTTAGTGACGATACTAGCAATATAAAGTCCACCACAGAGGAACTGTTTATCTATTGGGATCACACTCTTATAACTAACAAACACATTAAGTTTTGTACATCTTTACAGATATGAAACAATAAAAATCGAAGCAGTGATTAAGATGACACACTTTCGAAGGAAAAAAATAATATATATTTTTTAAATATACATATATTGTGCCCAGCTAGAAATAGCACGATTATTTGATTTTTCATTCGTTAAGCATTCATACATGTCCATTCCTGGGCATTTGATAACCCTAATATAAAAGCAAGTGTCTCCGTCCCTATTATTTTAAAACACATAGAAGCAAAAATTTCCAAGTTTTTTTTTTTAATTAGACTATTCTCCCCTCCTTTCCTTTTACTTACTATCTTTACTATACAAAACATTTAACTTTTTTTTTTTTTTTTTTTTTTGCAAAAAAGAAAAAAAAAAGTTTTTTTCACCGATCTGCAAACGAAAGAAAAGGAGGGGCCTCAGCACCTAAACCAGGAACAAACTAGAAAGCCAATATACAGGGTGTTTATAAAGTCCCGGACCCATTTTGATGTTTAATAACTCATAAAATAATAAAGATATAAACAAACTTATGGCATTTATTGATGGAATAACTCATATATTTTCCTTTAAAGGTTTGAATATTTTTACTTTTGTAAATATCGTCTGCGCGTGTGGTTAATTTCAGATAATTTCATTTTCCAGTCTAAATATCTGTACTTTTCTAAATATCGTCTGCTTATTAATTGCATTTTTCTATCTTTTGTTTTTGGCAACTACTGCAATGTTATGTTTACTTTTGATGTGTTTGTTCTATGTAGTACTTTTGTATGTGATGTTTTATTCGAGAGAATATTAAGGAGAATGTATACACCACAAGAGAAAGCACAGATTTTATGGTGGTTCATAGAAACGAAATCGATAATGCAAGCACAGAGAAATTTCAGAAGAATTTACCAAAAAGATCCTCCACTAGGAAGGGAGCACACGTGGAAGTTCATTGACAAGGGTCATGAAACTTTTTGAGTCTATTTAACCATTTATGTCATTAATTTTAATCTATCTTTATTATTTTATGAGTTATTAAACATCAAAATGGATCCGGGACTAAATAAACACCCTGTATTATTTCGATTACATTTCAACATCAAAACATGCACCACAGATTAACAATATATAAATTTTTTTAAAAAAAAATTACAAAATAAAAATTTTCGTCATTCATTACTTACTTTCATTTCATTTCATTTACTTTACTTACATTCATTACTTACTTTACTTTACTTTCACAGCTTTAAATGCCACTTCCACACAAATCAGAGTAAAGTAAAAATGTCTAGATTCAATCGCATGCATTTATATTACATTTTTTTTATTTACCATAAATACACTGAACATCGTAGTGCAAGATCATATTCTATACATTGCAGATTCTTTATAACTTCTCGATATTAATAAAGTAGTTATCAAGAAAGAAAGAAATGAGCATGCACATGAAACATGATTTTGAGACTCGCATGCAATACAAACCGGCATGAGGGGGAAGGGGCCGGATGTCATTGCTATATTCGAGTGAAGTCAATAACAATGATGAAAAATGATTTACATAATATAACAAAAATTTGATTCAATGGGCAAACTATAATTGAAACAAATTAGCATGGTTTTAAATTATATGAGTCTCAGAGTATAGCACTTTAGTACAGAACTAGATGATATAACCCGGCGTTGCTCAGAATAAAAATATTTACCGAGTACTTGTCAAACTTTAAACTTAACAATTTTTCACTGCAGCGTTTTTCATTGATTTTTTTCCCATCTTCAGTATCATTTAATCTCTCGACCAGCAGTTCAATTCTTCTCTTTTTATTCTCCAGTCTTTGAACTACCTGGCATGAATTGAACGCTCATGGGATTTCATTTTCTCCACAACATCATTGCGACTAAGACTAGAAGATTCTTCAAATCATGGCTTTTATTGCCAAGATCCAAAAAAAGGATTCTCTTCTTTTTGGTATTAGTGTGCCTTGATGAAAAGACACCATGTATTGTTCCTTTCCCCCCTCTCACATTTCTTCCTTCGGAGGGAACAGGATTCAGTAACCATGTATGGCCTTACATTATGATTAGGATCATTTAAAAATTTGTGGAAATTAAATGAAGCATGGTATAGTAAGGCAACATTACATAATAAGCTAAAATCATTTAGAAATTTTTGGAAATTAAACGAAACATTCCATAATAATGATAGCATTGGGAAATAAATTAATTTACTGGAAAGATAAGCGCTTGCTCTTTCAGACAGTATATAAATCATTTTCATGCTATAAATACTATAAAAAATGAAAAAAAACTGTCGAAACTTAAACTTAATACCAGCTATTTAATTAAATCTCTCTTAAGAAATAAGATAACCAGGGCCGGATTAGTAAATAGGCAACATAGACAATTGACTGGGAGTCTGACAACATTAGGGAATACCGAAATGTCACGTTTTTTTTTTTTTTTTTAAAGATATTTCGAGTTTTTTATAACTAAATAAAAATACAAATTTAAAGGCCGTGTGATCTCCAAAATTAAAAATTAATTTTGGAGCATTATAGTAATATTTCTAATTAATTACCGTATACAAGGTATTATATCGTATTATAATTTTAAAAACATGAGAGGCTTTGCGATTCTAAAAAACTCTTATTGAAATTACGATAAGTTTTGTTTTTTTTTAAAATTTTGTTTCAAATTACTTTTAAATTTAGTTGTGCTTATTTTTTATGCGTGATATATTTAAACCATTCTTTTTAGAACGCGACCTACAATTTCTCCACTTCAGCTTGCCAAAATCTCCTACTTAAAACTACTTACATAAAAATTAAATTAAAATCTATGAAAACATATTTAGCAGTGAAAATTTGAAGGGGAAAGGCGTCCTGAGGTTTACATTGCCTAAGAGTTACTATAAGACTTAATTCGGCCCTATTGATGACATAAAAATTAATTCCATCTGGTATGGGCAGGTTTCAATCATTAGTACTGTTCGTTTTGAAGACGTTTTTTTGGCATATTGACAGACATGTATTTTCTGCTTGAGATACATAGATATGCTTTATATATGCTCTCTCCCCTTCAGGTCCTTTAGTTGTGAAGAGAAATTTGCATCTTAGATTTTGAGCTGTGCAAATTTCAGAAAATCTTTCTTGTACAGAAGCCGAAATATCAAAAGGCATTTCAAATTCATAAAAATGAATAAATTTAAAATGCTCCGATACTTTTAGAAAAACCATACTATGAACATTCTTCTAAAAAAAATTTTTAATTGTTATAAAATAAAAATAAAATGTAAATAAAATTGGAGGAACTTTAAATTCTTATTAAAGTATTAATCAGACTTTAAATTTATAATTAAATTATTGGAGTTGGAAATAATGTCATATGCCTTAAATTTACTTGTATTTTAAGATCGATTATTTCACTTCCATTTTAACATGGAAACAATGCACCCTTGTTGACAAATCTATGATTCAATATTGGATTATCCAATCTATGTTTCAGTATCCATCCTTGTTTTGAAAATGAGATCTCCGATATAGAATGATATATTTCCAGAAAGATGACCGTTTCTGATTATTTTTAAAAATTCCTCTTTAAGTAAAAATATTTTTTTTTTTAAATATTTTATTTCATATCAGATAAAGAAAGTTTTTTTTTTTTCTATCCTTTTCAAAAAAAATTGTGCAGAGATCAATATTTAAGAACATAACAATAAAAATCATCACAATTATAACGCATACGAGTTCGTCTTTATTACTTCCACCATATCAAAATGATTGTCGTCTGATTCAAAAATTTCCACCGACAGAAATATCCATCTTTCGAAATACAGGTTTAATTGTGAAAAAAGAAACCGATTTTAATTTTTGTTTCTTTATCGTTTCTTCTCTTTTATTAAAATATTTTAAATTGTATAACACATACTCCTAGACGTATTTAGGGGAGAAAATCGTTAATATTAAATGAAATTGCATAAGAATAATTTTATAGAAGAAAATAGACATTACAAAAAAAAAAAAAAAAAAAAAAAAAAAATCCAGCAGAAATTACTCTGTAACAATTCTATTTTGAGAAACCCTATAAAGGTAAGGACAAACAAAAGCCTGCCTACTCACTAAAAACTAAATGAGTACGGCAGCACGAATCATAAAAAGACATCGAGAATTAAGGACTGTATCAAATAGATCAAATACCTCAGATATTGAAATCTTATAAACAGGTATGTACTGACACTGGCATTGGGGCTGGTAATATGTTTCATCACCATTATTGTACCACCAAGGTGAAATGAAAATTTGCTTACTTATATGGCAACTTTTCACCATTGCAATCGAGTTGCTGACTCAAGAGTCATTCTCGTTACCTGATTAAGGTTCAAAATTCCAAGTTTTGCCCCACTATAAATCTAGTGTTGCTTAAAATGGGACATTAATATAACTAAACTAGATTAAACTAAACTTACTTCCTATTTATTCTATCAAAATATTTTTATCTTTAATATTTCAAAAATTAGATTTTTTTTATATGAAGAAAAATTTAATATATTCATTAATTCCAACTTTAAATAGTTTTTTTTTTTTTTTTTTCTTTCATGAAAGGGAATTTTTTTTCAAGGTTTGAAAATGCTAATGTTATCTTTCCTATTTATAGATTCAATAATAATTTTTATATGTAAGAAAAAAAAAATGAAACACTCTAAGTTTTCTTCTTTCATAACTGATTCTTTTTAAGTTCTTTTATTTAAATGAAAATTGGATGTATTTTAAAATACTTGCACAATCTAGTGTAATATATTTTAGAATTTTTTTAAAACAAAATATGAAATGAAATATTAATATGTAAAAATACAGTAAAGCTTTATTTAAAAAAGAAACCTTGAATTTTTTTAAAAATTTAAACAATTGATGCAGTTTAAAATAAATTTGTTCCTATCTAATTTGTGGTATAATTTGAATGTTAGACAAAACACTATTAAAATTTTCTTTATAATAATTAAATGGAGAAAAAAAATTTTTATGAGTTACTATGTATTCTTGGTTTGTAATGAGAAACAAAGAATTACAAAATAATGCATATGATAAGCATCAATCAATAATGATTTTATCTAATGAAAACTAGAATTTCAACATTCCAGCAAATGATTTTATGTTCAGAGATAAACGGTATTCTTTCGAAAAGACAATCATTTTGATATAAATAATGAATAACCATAAGACAATAATGGAAGAAGTAATTAAACAACATTAAAAAATTTGCTAAAAAATAAATCTTATAAAATTAATGTTGTCCATCGCTAATTTACAGCTAACAATTATAATTAACAATGAAAGTGCTTTTTAAATTAATTGCTGAATTATGAAACAAGGAAAGCTTCATATTCATGCTGTCTGTCAAATACTTAAGAACACTTAAAATTTGGAAACATTAATTAATTATTTTTAAAGGGCAAAAGAATATTTAAAATGTAGTAATATTGTAGCATTCTTTTTTGTTTGTTTATTTTGATCAACAACAAAAAAAATTAAATGATGGCAACTAAAAGCAAAATAATGTATAACAATAAGTAACCATTCTAAATGTACACAACATATACTCTAAAACTGAAACATACTCTAGGAAATGAAATTAAAATATTATGTAAATAAAAACTATCCAACGAAGTAAACTTAACAAATAGATAACAATATAAATAAATGAATAACAACTCGGTACATTAGAGTACTCTAATCGAACCTCTTCAGTCCTTAATGCTATTTTATAACTATAAAATGAGTAATTCGTTTCAAATTGCCTTTGACCAGAAACGTCGTATTTACAATACAAAGTAAGTAGTCATAGTGTGATATGCGCTGTCCTATGCCAATTGTTAAATGGATCAAAGTATGCTAGTGGGATATGGGCTTAAATTTGATCAAGTGACATCAAAGCGAATCACACAATGGAAGAAAAGTCCAGGATTCCAACACTTAGCTTTAAAAAGAACTTTCTCAATAAAAAAACATTCCCCATTTTAGTTTATTTTGTTTATGAATTCAGAGAATTAAGCTTTATAAAGTGCTAATTGGTGAAGCATATCATTTTGAAATCAGGAAAAAGATAATTATTAAAATCTTAACAGCCAAACTGAAATCTATTATTGGAATGAAAGGCAGAAATTACTAGATGAATGAATTAAGAACTGAGATAAATTCTTTCATAATGAATTCTCTTCTAAAAAGATAAACCCTGAGATCTGACACAATGGAGAGGTATTCTTCATTGTATTTTAATAATCAATCAGTGAATAGTGAACAATTCAAGCTACCTTTTGTTGATCTTATCTGAAATTCTAATGATTTTTTTTCCCGTAAAATAATTTACGATAAAGGAAACTTCTTAAAATGTAATACAAAAAAAGTACGAAATTGTAGGAATAATACACTTTTATAAGAGATGATTTCTTTTAAATGCATATATATATATATATATATATATATATATATATATATATATATATATATAGCTATCTAAACTGAATTAACAAGAGATTTCTAGTAAAATGCTAAATGAAAGAGAGACTACAAAAATGCAGAAATATTTTAGCAATAATTATAATGTGAAGATTTTTTTTTAATTACTAAATTTGGTAGTTTTAGTTTTGGAATTTGGAAGATAATGCTCAAAAATGATGTCCACTTTTATCTAATCACTAAAAATATTCATTTTAATTTACAACAACAATTATAAGCGAAGAAAATAATACTGTGCAAATATTTTATTTTAACTAGGAATTTAAACAAAATAACAGCAAAAATCATTAATAATAGGAAAAAAATTTAATATCTGGCATCCAATTCAGAATTCATGTGAACATGAAAATGAAATAACAAACAAATAGATTTCACAAATGTTTTTACCAGAAGTAATCTGCCTTTTAAGAGATATAAGTCTTAACATTACAAACAAGAAGAAATATACTACAAAACTCACTGCATTAAACAAAAAAGTAGTTCTAAAAAATAATGTGTGAGGTATTAATTGTTACGACATTCCTTCTGAAAGATACCTGCATCATCAGTAATGTTTATCGAGTGTTTAAAAGGAACATGGGAATGAGAGAGAGAGAGAGAGATCTTTTTTTTATGAAGAGTGGGAACCTTGAAAATCCAACAAAGCAAACTTTGATCCACACACATTTGCATATCCTCACCCGATTATGTGAAAAGTTCTACAAAGACTGAGAAAACAAATTCAGACTTGAATACAGGTCCCATGACTAAGATAAATGCAATAACCTTTTTAAAAAAGTAGGTATATATTGGTTATCTCAACTAATATATTCTTAGTTGATATATTCTTATCTTAGTTAATATATTCTGACTTAGAAATGACAGTCTGCACATACTTCTGATTTCCTATTTTATCATGCCCCCCCCCAAATGTTTGATTAAAATCGTTATTTATATATATCAGAAATATCTTGTTTTCAACCCACATCTAGATTTAACTTCTTTATGATGGTTAGTTTATTTTGCAATATATTATAGTCCAATGAATAATAGTCCAGCATTACTTTTTTTGCCTAGTAAATAAAATTTCAACTATTTATCTCTTCTCTACTTATTTAACATTTAATAATCTTCTCTACTTATTTCTGCAATTGTATGTTAATCAATAATTAATTTTTTTTTTATTTAGCCTATAAAAACTACAGAGGCACCATGAAGAAAATATGAAAACCAGTAGTAATTGCACATCACACAAAGAACATCTATGGATAGGTGTCCTTTCCTCTGGTGCTATTTTCTTAGTTTATTTATTTGCCTCAGTTGCTTATAAAAGAATGTTTTGCAAGCAAAAAGTTGTTAAATGGTATTGTATTACACTATATTTTATCAACAAGAACATATAACTAGAGATAACCAATAAATACTGAAAACATTAAAATAAGTTTTCATTTGATCTTATGAGTTATATATGAAAATCTACAAATTCATATTGTAAACAAAAAAAAGAAAGAAAAAAATCTAATCTTAATTCAGACTGTAGGACTATAAAGAGTTCCACAAGAAATAAGACTACTTAATTTTCATGCAAAAAACACAACAGTTTGCAAAGTATTAAAATAAATATTTTTTCCATTTGATCTGGCTCGTCACATCTGTATTTTAGAAAAAGAAAAGAGCACTCTGTCGTTAGATTCATAGGGAGAAAAAGAAAAACAATCATTGTTGTTCTCTAGATGGGCGAGGAAGCAACTCAGAATTGGGAGGTTGCTGGACGGATCTCTTTTCTGCATAATAAGTATAGATGAGGCTCCGGTATCCAGATTCATTGGACCATCATGAAGATCACGCCCATCAAAACTCCCCCTCCAATGCAAGCTACTGCAACAATGGCTGCAATGTAACAAAAGAGGTTGCTACTTTTCCTGAATAATGTTTCTTCGTCCTAAAAAGATGAAAAGAAAAATTATAATTAAAAATGCTGTTTACATGAATGGAATAACAAACATAACAGAACAAACAATTATAGTAGCTGTTTTCATATTTGCATTTAGCTGTATAATATATTTGATATATATATATTAAAAATTTAGGTGCAATATTACAGTTTTAGTAATTAAAATTCTCATAATAGTGATTTGAATTAAACTATGCAATAGCATCAATGACAAATAGGGTGCATGGCACCACATTTGTGAAAAACTTCCAAGAACATTCTTCAAGTTGTCTATCTTAGAAAGACAACTATATAGTGAAATAAGGGATGCCACAGCAAGATTACAAAACATAGCAATATTTTGATAATAATATATATGTAAATTAATTTTTATATACATTTTTATTATATATTTAAATATTAATTTAAATCTATGATAAATGTTTGCCATATTTCTATTCTGTTTATGTGTTTAGCTTAAATTGCATTCAATAAACGTAATACGAAATATGTTAAGTTTGCATAGTTGAATATACATGTATTGAAATACCGCTTAATAAAAATCCCTATATTTTGGACTTTTTTAGGATTCTTGGATTTTTAATAAAGAAATAACTCCTTCCAACATAAAAAAATCCGATATATAAAGAAGCAGCATTGCTTGTATATATCAAATAAAATACCCACTCATATTCAATTATAATCAATGCAAATATACACTCAATCATCCCAAATCCAGCTGATAATGCAAGATGTCTACATTTAGCTTCAATTTAAATAACAACTGAGGTGCCTGTCGCTTTTTACTTTTATTGCCATAAAAAGTAATATTTTTTCATTTCCCTCGAAGAAAAAGGATTGTTTACTGTAAACAGATTATTTCAAAGTTTGAACACTTTTCATAGGCTGCCAAAGTTGCAGGAATTGCCAAACAATCCTAGACTGAATAATAAATGCAAACTTCTCTGTAATGATTGTATTTTGCATTATAGTAAACAATGTAGTAATCTGTAATGCATTAAAAATTATTTATAGTAATTTAAAACAAATAAAACATTTTTTTAGAAAATAAGACCCTGAATTTACAGTATTATTCTGCTTATTTATAACACTTTTAGTGAATTCTATCAGATTTTCAATGCATTAATGCATTTATACTTTTATGAAAGTTTATGCTTCCCATTTGCTTATCCTATACCAAGTAATTCTAGCAGGGGGAAAAAAACTCAAAGAAAAATAATGTCATAATCAATTAGAAGTGCTTCGAGAGAGTGATCCAGAAAAGGAGACAAGATGAAAATACTTTTCGATACTTTATAAATTTGAAAGGTAAATTAGAACAAAAGTAGGAATAACAAAAAATAACAGATTCATAAAAAAAGTCAGTTTGGGATTGCATATTTTATAAGTTGTAATAATTGCATTTTATTCCAAAACAAATGGCTCTCAATGTAACAAATATAATGTTAATTATTAAAAATTAAATACTTACACAATAGCCATCAGGAAGATCACTACCTTCATCTAGTGAGACTTTGCTACCAGGTATTTCCCCTGAAATACAAATACAAAATCAGCAAAAGGACAAGATGCTATTACAATGATATTGTTCAGAATCCGTTTAACAAAATAATGGAATTATCAAAAAATGAAGGTTTTAAAGCAGTGTCTGATACAAACGGTTCATTTGCTTATTACATATTTTCACAATTTAATTCTTATATATCTTGGCTAACATGTTGAAGTTAGACTTGAATGAACATAGCACATTGTCCCATAAATTTATTCGATTTTCACAGTTCTCATTCAATTTTCAAAATTAATACATTTAACAATACAAATTGTTTAGTACAGATATCCTATGTGAAAACTATGGATTGAATTGCAACAAAATTTTTTGAATATGTTTCCACTTGCATCTTTAATCTTGAAAAAGTGCCAGCAAAATGTGAAATAATTAAATTGTATATGCACTTAAGCATTATTACTATTATGTTCATTTGTTGTTGCTTGTACAATCATTGCAGTCATAATTTCTTTAGCTTTTTGCATATCATTTGGCCCTTCTTCAAGGTTTTATTTCACAAGTGCCAGCCACAAAATCATTAATTAGAGATTTGAGACGGACTATCAAAATGCTTTGAGAACAGCAGAAGCATTGTTAATTATCCGGCAAAAAAAAAAAAAAAAAAAAAAAAAGTGCTAAATGATGCTTGACTTGATGAAATTAGGGTCCTAATCACTAATATGATAAAAATTGCTTACTGCACAGTTATAATACAGAAGAATTTTAAATTCTTTCAATTTTATGCAAATTACTAGTGCCATTTTTTCCTTTTCGACCAATATTATATATATAATGTAAAACTTTTTTTTTTTTTTTTTTTGAAGCAGAGTCTTGGCAGAAGAGCGGGACACTTTTGAATTCTTTAAAACTTTGCTTTTATTCTATCCTGGCAGGCATACTCTTCATACAAGTAAGAAGAGATGAGATATGTCAATCCACAGCACAATACAAGAGAGAAAGTGACAGAAATATTTATCTCCAATGATTATATAGTGTGAGATTCTGATAGGGATTTCTTTACATGTATTGATTTAGGTAAGGGAAAAATAGGTATATTTTAAAAGAATTTGTTTAGATTGACAGATTTTTAATCCCTTCACTCAGAGCATGGGAACTTGTCGATTTCAGCAATTTTAGAGCTTGTGTAGCATTAATTAGATAAAAAAAAAAAAAAGATGGAATTGGATCAGGAAATAAGAAAACATTTTAGAATTAAGCTAATATGGGTTAAATTAAGATAAAAATTAGGAAATTAATTAGGATTTAATTTAGATTCAAGATATCATTACATACATATTATATATATATATATGTAATGATATTTTAAACTCTAATTTCAATTCTAATCAATTTGCAAAGTTTTATCTTAATTTAGCCCATGGTAATGTTATTTTAAAATATTCTCCTATTTCCTGATCCAATTCCACTTTCTCTACTTAATTAATTCAAGAGAAGCTTTATAAAATTGCTGAATTGGCTAAATGCTGACACTTCCACACTCTCTGCGTGAAGGGACGAAATACTGCTGACTTTACAAATTCTAAAAGATCCCTGTGTGTCCATTGCTTTTTGACTGGCATGCTATGGAATCCCGATTAAAACATCACAGTATATAAGACAGGGATAATTTGTTTCTTCCTCTTTTTATGCCACTTCTTGCCTAATCTGTTGTTGTGAGTGGACTTGCTTGTCTGTGTCCGCTTGTAAATAAATCATGCTTGCCTTCTGAGAGAAAATAAAGCGAACTTTAAAACTTCAATGAGTCTTTCTGTCTTTGAAACTGCATTCTTCTTCAAACAAAATAATGCTCATATTATATATATATTCTCTCCGAAATTGAAACTACATACTCAAGAGAATATGTGTACAAAATATGCTTGTTATTCAGCCTGTAGTTTTTGCATTGAAAATTGCTAAACGATTCCTCATTCATTTTGATCACAGCAGATATTTGAAAAACATTTCTGTATGGTATTCTCTTTCATATCATAACAGCAAAAGCAAAAAGATAGCACATTTTTCTTCTCAAAATTATTATGTTATGTTATTATAATTATTATGTTAATAATATGCCCAAACTAAATTTTACAGATGAATGTTTAGATGACACACACTACTATATTTGTCAGGTGATAGTGACATCATATGAATGAACCCCATTACATACCAATAATATTTTTAAAAGGTCAAAAAAAAAAAAATCTTACTAATAAAAAATGCTGCAGATAAGATTAAATTTCATAAATTTAATGCTTATTTTTCATAAGCTTTTCGGTAGAATTAGAATACTTACTGAACCAAGCATTTTCAATCTTAAATTTGGTACTTATAATTTACAAGTCAAAAAGTATTTATTATATTTTAGATTTTAAACAATAACATACCATACAGAAATCAGAAGGGGAGGGGAGAAGAAAAAAGAAAAGAAAAAGCAGCATTATGTATCTTAAGATCTTGTGCAAGCAGAGGGTGCAGAAATAACAAATGTTTATTGTTATTTGTGCACCCTCTGCTTGTTACAATACAATAAATAAAATATAAAAATATGTATTATATTTTATTTTTATTTTCTGACAATGCAAATATATAGTGTGTGTCTACTCTAGTTATAGCGCAATAAATAATTTCTAAGTATTAATGATAAGTATACATTTCCAAATGAATAAATGCATTAAATAATACTTTTAAAAATAGTATTACATTATCGAATAAAAAAAAATTACAAAATCTAAATTTTTAAATAAAACCCAGAATTATTGGTTCTAAATAGTTAAATAATTAACATACTAACATGTTAAACAAACAAACAAAACTTTTTTTTTTTTTTGACAAAATTTACCAAGTTATGAAGTTTTGAATTTCATTATTTTACATCAGTCAGCGGCCTTCTCAACAAAGCATTATACATAGATTGGTATATGCTTTCGAAGTGAAAGTGGCCATTCAAATGGTCTAAAATCATCTAATATTATGACATTCAAAGCTTCTTAATGCAGGAAAGTTTTTAAATGCAAGAGTGGATCATTTTTTCCTTTCTATTTGGAGCATTAGTGTGTCAAGAATATTTTATTAACTTTCTTTTATTAAAAAATAGAGATAGTCTAATTTTTTTTAATTGAAAACTGATCGACTCAAACAACAAAATATAATTTTGAATGTCAGTTTGAGTATTTACCAATTAAATGTGTATGTCTATCTTTAAATACTTAGAAATTAGTTACGAGGTCATAGTTGCAGCGATCCTTTTATAACATTTAGCATTCATTAAAATGTTTTCACCAAGCCAAGTACTGTGCACTCACACTCCCTCATAGGACAAATGTACATAATGTATTTTAATGAGCAACTTACCTGCAGGACAAAGAGTCAACAAATCCAAAATTGGACCCAATATTTCATCACGGTGTAATACTACATCTAAGTCATGAACTCTCAGGATTTCACTAAAAAACAAGAATCGGATAGTGAATGTAATAAGAAAGATGTAGTAACCATTTTTTAGGAAGAAAAAAATCCTATTAGCTAATTGGAAGATGATGGTGTATTCTATCAGGAGATAGAAAAGGGAGAGTTGGGATTTAGAACATCTGCCATTTCCTTTACAACTATTGAGCCTATGACAACGATAGTGGATGGAAGATATGCATTTCATGAAAGTTTTAAAATGAGTGCCACATGCATATGTTAAAAGATGGCAGTGCTTAAGACTGGAAACTCACTTTTCGTCCTATAAAGTTAAGCAATTGCATGTATTGAAAAACTTTCAGTGAAAGTTATTCACAACAACAAAGAGATAATTGGGCTAATTTTTAATTACCTTTCTATCTTTAATCATAAGAGAATTATAGACAAATGAATGTTAAAATTTTTGAGCTAGATGACCATTATGAAATTAGGTGAGATTTTCATCTCCACAACATATCCCTTGTTGGTTCAAATTCATTCAAAATTACTCTAAAAGTTTACATAACTTGAGCAGGGGGCATTAAAAAAAAAGGCAGTTTTTGAGTTTTAGAAAAGCAACATATTGGATCAGAGAAGATATGCAGAAACTTTCTAAAAATTGCAATAGGCAGAATTTCCTATAGCATGTGACTTAAAAAGTAAATAATAACTGTATAATCTAAAAAAGATAAATGATTTCTTAGCATTATATGGTAATCAAATTAGTTTAGAAACAGTAAGTAGAGCTGAAGCAACTTAATTTCATTCCAATCTTTTATGAATAGTTTTTAAATAATTCTAAACAATATAGTAGCAATTTTTTTTATACTACGACATTTAAAGAATATGTAGATCGGAAAAAAAGAGTATAAGCACAAAAAAAAGGGGGAGGGAGGAAAAAACAGTAATCCACAGGCTGCAAATAAGAAAAAAACATAATAAATTTTGAAATGGCTTAGTAAATCTTTAATCAAGAAAAGAAATTAATTAATAGAAGGCAATCATATAACTAAACTACTCATATCAAAGAATGATAAGATTATTAGATAAGCAATTAATTCAAAGATGCATCATGAGGTACAACAAGAATATTTAAGCAAAATCAAAGAGTAATTCATATCTTATTATAGAAGGCACTTTTTAATAAATATCAATATACATTCAGAGTCGTACATACTTTTTACTTTTTCAAATATATATATATATATATATATTTATATATATATATATATATATTATATATATATATACAGGGTGATTAAGAAATAACAGCTGGTGTTCGGGAGCTCTGTAGCGTGTTATTTAAAACAGCGAAATGTAATTGACCACCATACACAATAAAATATGCGGTTTCGATTTCTCAAGGAAAAAAAAAATTAATACCAAAACATCCAAACATTCTGGTAGGAAACATTCTGGCGCTGCGATCGAAAACTATATTATTATGTAATTTGCTTGTACGGGTACTTTTTTGACATGACACCGAAGATAAAAGGATGGGTTGCGGCAATTTAACTCATTCTGCAAGAATTCGCTCGTCGATTGCGTTGCCACTACGTGAACGCACCTTATTAGTCAAGTTGTTTTATCAGCGGGATGAAAATGCCAGTGCTAATAATCTTGAATACTGGTGGTTAAAACAGTTACGTAGAGGACCGATGACCATAACTAACTTACGAAGAATGGTTGAAAGATTTGAAACGACAGGAGTTCTTGGTGTGCAACCAGGCTGAAGACGTAAAGGTATCAAGTAGGAACAAGTTGAAGAAGTTGCAATTGCCGTTATGGATCAGGCGATAGCTAATAAGCAGAGTAGCAGAAGTGCACGTTCAGTATCACAACAAACAAATATCCCGTTTTCGATGGTGCAGAAGATATTGCGTAAGATATCCTGAAATTTTATCCGTATAAGATATCACCGATTCACTTATAACACTGATCTGAATCTTGGCGATTTCTAGTTGTGGGGCTATTTGAAAGAAGTTGTGTATCAAGGACACATTCCTGACATTCCTACTTTAAAAGGTCAAATAACATTATGCGTCAGACGAATAAATGCCGATATGCTGCGAGCCCGTCGAAAACCTCGTGTATCTCATGCAATTATTGGAATATCAAGTGGGTGGTCACTTCAGTCAAATTTGTAACTTGCTATAATAAACGTTTTTCAATGGTATATGGTGTGTTGCTATTTACTGTTTCCATTGGCAATTATGCATTCCTTTTTCACACATTATGCTCTTGCAGGGCCATGATTTCCTCTATCTGCGATTTTGGTAATAATTTTTTTTTCACTTGATAAATCGAAACCGCACGCTTTAATATATATGGTGGCCAAATTTTGTTTTATTTCGCCGGATACATAACATGCTACAGGGCTCCGAACACCTCCTGTTATTTCTCGATCACCCTGTGTGTATATTATATTATATATATATATATATATATATATATATATATATATATATGAGAGAGAGAGTGAGAATCGTTTAATCTTATAGTGGTTACAATAGAAGTTTATTAAGACACTTTTAAATTTATCTTTTATATTTAAAAAAATAAAATAAAAGTTCTTATTGATTATAAATGATAAATTCAAGCAAAACTGCAGAGAAAAAAATAATCTATTTTTTAATTACTTAAGTATTACATTTTTGATTCACAGATTTTTAGAAATGAACATACTATTAAAAAAATTATAAAAGCAATTAGAACATCTAATCCAACATTCTAGTCTCCCAAAAACTTTCTCTCGTACTCTTTAATATATGTACTTTTGAACCATTAAATGCATGTCACTGGCATGCAATGAATGTGAAATAGCCCGTTAAAGTTGCAATCTTGGGTGTTTTTTTTTTTTTTTTTGAGACTAATAGCTGGGATATGGTTAATATGCAAGCAAAACCCAGAACTACAACTGTAGTCACAAAATCCCATATCAAATTTCATAATATAAAAAACTTATCATAACTTAAAAAAACAATAATTTGATTATGTTTTTTTAAGTTATTGAGTTTAAATGTTACCAACAGATGATAAACTCCTTGACAAAATTAGTTTCAAATTTGATACCTGTCTACATTTTAAATGTTAAATCTCGGTACCAAATTTCATAAATCTAATTCTTTTCATTATACAGTTATGTTAACTTTATCCGAACAGCTGCTGGACAGACAGACTTTCTCTGAATGGATTTCGCACAAAATTTGACAGAACTCTTCAAATTTGGTATAAAGATCACATGCCAAATTTGGTAGCAATAGCACAAAGCATTTTTGAGTTATCGTGTTTACAGACAAATTTTTGAATATTACAATTTTTTTTTTTTTTTTTACTATCACAATATTTTCCCTTTGTATACTCTACTTTCTCTTTATACCCAACTGCTGAGCTATAATTGTCCAATGCGATATTTCTTGAAACTTCAAGACAATGGAGGGCAGATGACTATTCCTTCTATACCTATAAAGTTTTTTTTTTTTTTTTTTTTTTTTTTACTTAGGGAGTTTTAAACGTAGAAATTTATCGAAATCTCGAAAAATAAATAGGATTTTTCGAGGATTGTAATACCTTTTCTTTGCATAATTTGAAATAAGAAAGTAAAAAGGCATCAAATTTCAAAACAATAAATAAAAAGCTTTTCAAGTAACATTTATTAAATCATTGATCTGATCCATTTATTTATTAAATTAAAACATAAATTCTTGTTTCTATAAGAAATAGTACCAAAAATTGAAATTCCCCAGAAATTAAAAAATTATGTATTCTCAAGGCTTTAAAGAAAATACATTTTAAAACAGGTGTCTAATTTCATTGTTAAACACTTCTGTTTTGAAATGGCAATACTCAACAAAAGTTAACACAGTTTCCAATTCTGTTTTGTTTTATAAAGAGAGTGACATAAAATTAAGATTCAAAATAATTTAATACGATATAATGAAAAGTATTTGTAAAAATCATTAAAATCATCAAACAATACATTATTTCTTTAAAAATATCATAAGAAAAATCATCTTTATATTCATATTATCAGCGATATCTTCTTTAGATATTTTAAACATAAATACAACACATTCAAACAACAGACATTTGTATGACATGCACTCACTTTTCCAGTTCCTGCCAGCTTGTCCTCTCCTTGAAGTACTTTTCTGTAGGATTCGAGTTGAAATGAAATGACGCACTTCTGTCTTTTGTGCCCTCCACCTTCTCGGCATAACCCGTTTGAATGAAATGAGTTTGTCTAGTGCCTTCTGGAATTACATATAACTCTCAAAATGATATTTCCACATAAAATATAAATATTTGATTTTCCATAAACAAATTATGTGCTAAATTATTCAACTAACTGATATGCCTGATATTGATCGGAATGAAAACTTTTTTTAAATCTAAAAATAAATAAAATTTCAAACTTATTAAAGTAGCTTTTTGTTGCAACATCTTTCCCCGATCTTAATTGGCCTTCTCCCATATCATATGACCCTAAGAACATTTTTTTTTTCTTTTTTTTTTTCTGTACTTTGAATCGCCTAGCACAGGGGTCGGCAACCTATAGAAACGGAAGACCAAAAGCAACAGTTTACAAAATTTTCCAGTTTTGAAAGAGCCACTAAAAATTTTCGATTTAATATTATAGTATTTGCTTATATATATATATATATATATTTGATTTTTGATTTAAAATAAACGGCTTTAAATACGGAATAATCTTTATTCATATAAAAACACAAATATAGATAGTACATCAATAGGAGCGTTGGCTTTGTTGCCTTTTGAAAGTTTGATTAAATCTGGCTTACAGCTTGTTGTTTTAAGATTCAAGCACAACTCTAGATTTTAATTTGTTAGTTGGCTTCTAAATTTACTTTTTATTATATTCATGCAAGAGAACGCTTGCTCACACGAATTTGTCGACTCGAAGATCGTCAGCACTCCATATGCCAACTAATTACATCAACAATAAAGGTTATAATGGTTTTTGCTCAAAATTGTAAAACATTTCAATAACTAATTAGAGTTCTTTGCATAAATACCAGAATAATACGTTGCAGCACAAATATAAAAATAGTATAATTATAATTAGTATAGTAATATATATTTTAGCAAAGATTTACATGAAAATTATCAAGATATGTCTTCAGATCCTTTTTTAAACCTTAAAACATCATAAATTAATTGCTCTAATCAAAAACTTATGCTTTTATAAATGAATATAAAAGTATTTATTTCATCTGTTATTACAAATATTGCTAAACAAAAAAATATGAATTTACAGATAATAACTCCAATAACAAATAATTGCTTACTTATCACACTTGAAATGAAAAAAAATTAAATTCAAGATTGAAACATTAATTATTAAAATACCAATAAAATACTTGGTTTAACACAATTAGTTCTATATTAAATGAATTAAAAAGTTTTAAAAGTTTCTTTGCAAAACTGTGAGGCATGCAATTTCTTTTTTCAACTCTTAAACTCTCTTTATAAGCTGCTTCAGGAATTATTATTATTTGCTTTTAATGGGTACTTTTTTCTTTTCAAATTATTGCTTAATCCCTTTTCTTTTTTTCATCTTAGGCTTTTCAATTCTTCCCACTCAAGTTCAATTGTTTTGACACTTTAAATTGACTTATTTCACCATTTGCTTGAATGCTGTCATACGCAATAAGTGTTTGTTCTTTCATAGTCTTCCATAAACAATCTTATTGCTTGCACTTCTTATCATAATGAAACTGCAAAAGAAAAAAAAAAAAAAAACGCCATATCCTTTTTAAAAACTATTTTCCAGTTGCTATGATCGCTTTGGCGACATTAGACTTCAGATACTGAATATAAATGACTGAGAAATCGTCGCTAGCGCACATGTTTAGTGCAAAATGTTCTCATCGGCAATTTCTCCTCATTTTTAGTTATGCTTACGAATTTTTCTGACTTTTCGTTGATATCAGTAATTTTCCGTATGTATATATTATTCCTCAGTAATAAATGTTAGGTTTTTGTTAAGGAAAATAACTAGTTTAATGTAAATTGGTTTAAACGTAATATTTCGGTGTTTGAATAATATACTATATACAGGGTGGTTATAATTAAACTTCCTCTATAAACAGCATCCTACAACGCAAACGGGTGAACGGATTGCAACGAAATTTGGCACATAGACTATACACGAGATGCGCTCACGGAATTTCGAAAAAAAAATTAATATTTCCAAAATGTCCAAATTTAACACAACAAATGACCAAAACGGAATACAGAAACAATATTAACATTTATTGACTAGTTTCTGATCATCTTGTCATCGAACCACATTAAGTAAAGGCAAGGGGGGGAAAATAACAGTACGCTGTTTGGGGGGGGACCAGTTCAATTAGCAGATTAAGAAAATTGCCCAAAAGGAGCAGTTGTTAATTGTGTCCAGGACGATGTAGAGAAAGGTTGCTCCATGTGACCATCCTCATTCCCCAGCAAAATCTCAAGTCGGTGGTCAATGTGTTCAACAGCAGATAGTAACTGTTCAGTTGTGATGCTTCGCACATGAAGCGTTATGGAGTTTCCAACTTTTCCTGGTTTTTCATTTAATTACTCATAGTTCTTGTTCTGGATTGTTAATATTGTTTTTGTATTCCGTTTTGGTCGTTTATTTTATAAATTTAATGTTTTTTCGGAAAAGGAGCCCTCTGGTGGACATTTTGGAATTCCCCCCCACCCGAATTTCCGTGAGCGCATCTCCTGTATAGTATATATACCAAATTTCGTTGCAATCCATTCACTCGTTTCCGTTGTAGGATGATGTTTATAGGGGGAGTACCGAATTTCATTAATCTAATATCTAAAGAATCAAATTTTGGAATCTAAACTAGCATGTTTGACAAATAGATCTCAGAATATGATATACAAATCTTATATCGTTAATGTTCATTTTTTTCTTGTGGCATAGAGATAGACACATGTATTTTCAGCTTAATATTATAGATGCATATTATTACAGAAAAATCCGCCAGGTATGTGTACAGTGATCATTCAATAACAGATATCAATGCATTACGCCACAAGAAAAACTCAAATTTCGAGAAACAAGAACCTCAAGAGTTCACAAAGACAGAATTTGCAGAAACCAAAAACACACTAACAAACAGCAAATCGATGATTAAACAGTAGTACGGCGCAACTGCACTCGGAGTAAAATAAATCCAACTTCCAAAGAGAAAATTCATTAGATTGACTTTAATATTTCATTTTAAATAGATTTTTTTGATAAAACATCGAAAAATCTAGAAGGATCTCCGAAACTCGAATTCAAATAAAGATGTTGTCAAAATTCTTGTACGTTCGAGAATCTTCCTTTTTGTCACCAAAGTGGATCACTAAGTCGAGGGTAATGGACCTGATATCCAATCAGCAATCATTAAAATAAGTGTAAAAGTTTCTTCTATTATGAAAATAACTGCGCGGTAAAAAAATATTACAAACTCATAACAATATATTTTTGACTAGTTTCATGAAAGATAGATTTCGATAAGCTCTAATACTTAATCAATATGAGTAAAAATTAATTTTGCTTTTAATAATCTTATATTAATTAACACTAGAACGCCCGGGATTTCGATTACCTTTAAACGACCGCCGGTGTCGTTTCGACACCGCGATATAAAATATACAAAATAATTGTAATAACTAAATAATTGCAGGACTACTGTTCAGTAGGGTTTAGTTTTAAGACTTTTTAATATTATTTCACGTCATTATCATAGATTATGACTCTTTATATTATAAAAAACTGTAACAAAACAAATTACTTTATCTTTCAAAATGAAATAAAACAATAATATTCATAAATAATAGTATAATAAGCAAAATCGTAATTTTTCTGAGAATGCAAGTTCTTTAATCATAATTTATCGTTTTTTATGCATAATGTTTTGTACATACCTCATTTTCAATGGATACATTGATATTCAATTTTTCCTGTAGATTTTCCGCACACCATTTTCATGCAAGAGAGTACATCACGATTTCACATTTTTTTTTAGTTGTATTTCCATTACACTCTTTAATTTTGCACTTTTTGCATTTTAGCGAATTTGTAATTTCTTTAAATTCAGTATTTATTACTGGAATATTATCAATTTCATCTGCACTTTATTCAGATTCGTCGCAGTCACTTTCACGCAATTTTAAGCCTTCATCGGAATCTAAATTAGAACAAGATAGTTCGCCATCATCCGATTCATTCTCAGAGAGCTCTCGCAACAAATTAATAATTTCACCAGGGTTTGGATCTTTTCTACGAGTCATCGTTTCAGGGTGTCTGCTCTGCACAAAGTTCGAAAATGGAATGCAATTTTTTTATGAACAAATTTATGTAACGAAATACTTAGACACAACAATTTTAGTATAATTGGTTCATTTCCGTCAATAACACTGCATTAAAGGTCAAACAAATGTGCGATAGTACTTAGGAAATTTTGTTTTATTAATGGTATCTACTTTTTACTACGTACTACTACGCGCCCTGGCATAGGGATAGCGCGTCTATCCCGTGATCTGGGCGCATGGGTTCGAGTCCCGGTTCTTCATCTGTTCTGTCTGTGAGATGTGTGAATGTGCCCTCGTGTAAAAAGGGGTTGTGCAAACGAATGTGATGCGTGAGTAGCTAAAACGTACTCTTGGCCCTAGTTGACGCTACTAAAAATAATAGACGCTCCCTCGGCTTAAAATCGCTGATTTCGTCAGCGAGCTTGTCCATGGCAAGTGCCATTAGAAACAACAATAACTTTTTGTTGAACGACAGTTATTCATAATGATAAATTGCCTTGGTGTCGAAACAACAACAGCGGAAGTTCTAGGTGTATTTAGTAGCAAAATCTATCGGCGTATGACTCTGCGTTTTAAAGTGCAGATTGTAAACGCTCGATACATAAAATAAACATTTCTTATTTAGGATATTACGACCAACGATTGAAAGTGTTTTAAAGAAATTAAAATCAAAACAAAAACTACGTCAATTCCAAGTAACAGCGAGCATCTCACTCGTTCTATTTATTTTTACAACATAATCCTCGTTGCCAGATGCAACAGCAGAAAAACAGTTTGATTTAACACAAAATAATATATAAAATATTTTTGCTGCAATTACTTCAAAAACAAACATGAACAATTATAACAATTAAAAAAAAATACAAAACATTAACAATTATTTACAATATTTAGTCACATGTGAACCACAATGTCCTGCGATGATGAGTTGCGTTACTCACAAACTGTTCCTACAAATCTCTCCTAATTAAGCTAGAAACCCAAAACTTTTTCTGTGTAATGACCATGGAAAATGATTAAAAGTCACAAAACATTTTCAAATTCCCAGCAAAAATACGGAAAGGGGAATGTTCGTACCACCTGCTACTTGTTTCAATGTATGGTGTCACACCCTATATCCTGTTAGAAAATACTTCTCTTTACCAGTCCTACTCATACAGAGTAGACGTACTTTTACTTTCTTTGTAATTGTTGCCCTTTATTATCTATGTCAATAGTAATAAATTTATTTTTATAATTAATATGGATTAAATCCATTATTCTCGAACTGTTCACTATCGAAGAATTTATTACTTGCTGGCATACCACCAAAATTAGGTCTACCGCCGCCATAACATAAAATTGGTCCGTCCACGTGCCAGAGAAATAGCGTTATAAAATGTTGCCCATGGCTTTAAATAGTCAAAAAGGTGCATTTAAAACTAAAATCAATAAGATCGAAACCTTCATCAAGGAATTCCAGACTTCCGATGACTACAAAAAGGATACATAAGGAATCTCAAAGATTATTTCAACTAAGTTTGACAACGACTGAAGATCCCAAATTAGAAAAACTCTTTTCATTTTTGGAATTAAGATGTATGCAGCTAGAATCTGTTATTAAACCAGATTTCTCGACAAGAAATAACCCAACAAAATTTAAAATAACCTCCCGTTTCAGTGGAAATAATAATTCTTGTAGAATTAAATCTCTTTTATCCAAAAACAAGCAAAATAAAATATGGGTCATGAATGAATGTAATTTTTATCAACCCTGATATAAATGTGATAAATTTAAAATTCTTTCAATTCTTGAAAGGAAGGAAATTGTTAAATTAAACCATGTATGCAATCGCTGTCTGTCAACAAATCATTCTAACCCCAGTTCTTTTTTCTGTATAAACTGCAAAAACAAAAGTATTAACGCAATGCATAATATCTTACTATGTGAAGATAAATGTATTACTAATCAAAAAATAAATTCTGCAGCGAACAAAGGGTCTGAGTCATCAGTGACCTTGGCTTCCCAAAGCGTTTGTATTAGCGAAGGATTGCTTAATACTGCTATTATTTTTATTCATGGCCCAAAACGGAGAATAAAGCTTAGTTGCGTTTTTGACTTAGTTTCAGACACTAATTATTTAACTTTGAAGGCAGCAGATAAGTTAGGATTAAATAAAATAAAAACCAACTCCACTGTACAAGGCCTAAATTCTGTTTCAAGAATTAATCATTTTGCAAAGGCAGCTGTTTCGATCTTTGATGATACATTTCACTTCATGATGTTGACTTTTTCCTCATTCCAGAAGTAATAAAAATACATCCTTCAAAGAAGATAACTATTTCGGAACTTACAATTCCTCCAGATTGTGTTCTTGCAGATAAAGATTTTAATCAACCTTCAGAGATTTTTTGCTTGTTAGGAAGTGAACTCTTTTTTGATATTTTTGGTCCAAACCAAATAAAATTGCCTAACTGTAACTTCAAATTAGTAGAATCTAAATTTGGATTTATTGTCGCAGGATCGTATAATGATGAATCTTGCTATTAAAATCTTTGTTTCCTTTCAAAGGGTTTAAGTAACTAAGACGACACTCTACGCTCTTTTTGCAAACTAAATTTAACGATGAACTTTCATATTGTGAAAATCATTTTAAAAGAAGGCATATTAGGAAACCTTGTGGTAGATATTCTGTTTCACTACCATTCAAACCAAATATTGAAGAAAATGTAAATTTAGGGATTCTAGAACCATTGCGTCTAAACGCCTTGATCAACTCTGGAGACCTCTAGATCGTGATAACAAATTAAAAGTTCTTTACACATAATTTATTGAAGAATATCTTTCTTTAAATCATATGGAAGAACTTTTGGAATTAGATGAAATAAAATCTGACGATGGATTCTTTCTTCCACACCACGGTGTAGTTAGATCTGGATATCGCGCTCTTCCCTTAGGAGTAGTTTTCAATGGCTCACAAAAACTAATCTAAATATCACCGTTAATGATGTTCTGTGTAAAGGAAGTACACTTCAAGAAGACATTTTCTATAATGCTTCGAGCGCGTAAACATCGTTATTTCTTTAGCTGTGACATATGCCACATGTTTAGACAAATTGAAATAAATCCTTAACAGAGACATTTTCAAAAAATCCTTTAGAAAAAGGGTCCAAATGAACCAGTTCAAATTTATAAATTGAAAACGGTCACTTATGGAACAACACCCGCGTGTTACCTGTCTATGCGAATTCTAAAGCAACTCGCAATGAATGAGAAAGACAACTTTCCCATTGCAGCTAATGTTGTTCTGCACGATGTTTCCTTGGATGATATTTTAACTGGATGCTCTAGTCCCCATGAACTTGTTTTAAAAATCTGAACTTATTCTTCTCTTTAAAAGTGCAGGAATGAGAATACACAAACGGAGTTTTTCGCATGCAAACAGCGAGTCTCTCGATTTAAATTTCGATCAGTTATCTGATGAAACTGTAAAATCTTTGGATGTTTTGTGGAGCAGTTCTTCAGACACCTTTTGTTTCAAAGTTTCTCTTCCTCCTACCAATTCGATCTTCACGAAGGGAGATGTCGTCTCTCAGATCGCACGCCTATTTGACCCTCTTGGTCTTTTAGGACCTGTAATAAGCAAAGCCAAATTCTTCATGCAAAAATTATAGCTACTTAAATTAGATTGGCATAGGAAACTACCTATAGCAATTTTCAACGAATGAACTTCATTTGTCCAATCTTACCGGATTTAGAAAAATTTAAAATCCCAAGATTTGTCTTATTAGAGCATCCTGTAAGAATCACACTTCTTGGATTCACCGATGCCTTGGAAAAGGGATTTGCAGCTGTAGTAAATGTTTCTATTCAATCAAAGAATGGTAACAAAAACTGTCACCTTCTTCGTAGTAAATCAAGGATAGCACCTTTCAAGACTATTCATTCCCGGTTGGAGCTTTCGAGCTGCCTTCTGCTGTCTAAGCCGGTAAACAAAGTTGCGGCTGCACTCAAGACTGATCGTCCAGAAATAACTTTATTCTGATTCTACAATCGCCTTAAGCTGGATAAGGACTTCTCATCTTCTCCAGACATTTGTCGCTAATAGAGTGGCAAAAATACAAGAGTTAACTAAAAACTTATCGTGGCAACATATATCGTCAGAAAATAATCCAGCTGAGCTCCTTTCCAGAGATTTGAATGCCCCAGACTTGGTCAAGAGTGAACTGTGGTGGAAGGGCCCTTATCCTTCAAAGCTTGAACATGCTGAATATTCTCATAACTGTACTGATGACATTAAGAAGGAATTTAAAACTTCTGTGACTAAAACACTGCTACTCTCAGCTGGAATTGATTTATTTCATAATATTGTTTCTGTAACTAATAACTTTTGTAAATTAATTCAAATTCTTAGTTATATTTTCAGATTCATCAAAAATGCCAAGTCACCAAGTGATAAACGCACCACTGGACTTTTTACTCACAAGGCGCTTATTGGAGCAGAGATATGGTTATTAAATACTGTTCAAAAATAAAATTTCCTAGTGAATGTTAAAATTTAATTAAAAGTGAACCTGTATCTTGTCATACCAAACTTGCTTCTTTAAATTGTTTTATTGATGAAAATAATATTATTCGTGTTGGAGGTAGATTACAAAACTCCTCTTTGTCTTTCAATGAAAAATGTCCTATAGTGTTACCAAGTAAGAATGCTATAACTTTAATGATTATAAGATATCATCATAATTGTTATCATAATAAATACTTTCATGTTGGATCTAACAATTTTCTATACCATGTTCGTCGAAAATATTGGCCACTTAATGGTAGAAATCTTACATGCCAAATTGTTCACAATTCTATGATTTGTTTTAAAAATAAACCTGTGATATCAAATCAATTAATGGGTAATTTACCCAATGAAAGGGTAACTCCCACTTCTCCTTTTAACGACTGTGGAGTAGATTTCTGTAGTCCATTTTTGGTAAAATACAAAAATCGGCGTAAAGGAGTACTGAATAAAATTTATGTTTGCATATTTGTATGCATGGTTACGAAAACGATCCATTTGGAATTTGTGTCTGATCTTACTTCACAAGCATTCATTACCTAAATAATTTACAAGAAAGAAGTAAATTGAAATTTAACAAATTGAAATAGGAACTCTTGTTTCAGTTAAAAATGAAGCCCTTCTAGGTACCAAATGGATCACAGGTAGAATTACAGACATTTTTTCCTGGGAAAGATAATAAAATTAGAGTTGGGAATATTAAACTTCCTGATGGAAAAATAACTAAAATATCAGAGATGTTTGTATTGTGCTAATTATTAACTATCATTCTTGCATTACTCCTCAATTTTTAAGGGCAAAAGATATTGCTTTGTACATTTGTTCATTCATTTAAAGCATAATGAATCTTTAAATTAAAAACAATATATATTGAATATTACAGTTTTTGGAAAAATTTTGCAATATAAGAAAGCAAGTCTTTTGCAAAATATGAAAAAAATTGTAAGCAATGGTCAATGTTTATTAAAACATTTTTGTAGTTAAGTTTTGTTAAACGAAAATATTAATAACTTGAAAATAGTCTTGATCTTCTCTCATATAAGTTAAAATAGGGCGTCTCAACATTCCCCCCCCCCATCTCTCGACTCTTTCGAAAAAATAACAGCAGCCCCATCCACTGGCAGAAAAATAAATAAAAATTGGAAATTTTGAATTATGATGAATAATAAAAAATTATATTTTAAAAAATTCTATTACTCAGGAAAGTTTCAATAATCTTTTTTTGAACTTAAAATGTTTTTTTTTTCTTTCACTATTTTTTGTGATCTCGTGTTAGATCGCTCTGAGGTTATTAAATGAAATTGAATAAGCAATGTTCTATGAATGATCTTTGTTTCTTATTTTGATGTCCAACAAATCGATTGAAGTATAGAAAGTCAATGTCATCAATGCATTGTAGTAATTTTTAGGCAAATTTCTAATTATAATTCCTTTATTTAATACTTATTTTCTTTATTGTTTTTCTCCAATAGTAGACTTAATTAAATTCATTTGTTTGCAAACTATAATGAAAAACGAATAGATATTACTTGCATATGAATTTATACACATAAAAGAATTCCGGTAAATGATAATCAAATTATGCCAATTAAAATT
Source organism: Argiope bruennichi (assembly GCF_947563725.1). Taxonomy (NCBI): domain Eukaryota; kingdom Metazoa; phylum Arthropoda; class Arachnida; order Araneae; family Araneidae; genus Argiope; species Argiope bruennichi. The sequence continues at coordinate 115,090,754 of NC_079158.1, forward strand.
ATATGGAATACTTTAATTATTCATTAAAATAAATGTGAAATTTTTATTTAAAAAACATATATTAATCAAAATTAGATATATTGATTGATATGTTATACTTACACTATGAGCATTTATTTGACATTTTTAGAAGGAAAGCAAGAAAAATCAGTGGAAAAGGCCACCTACTGGTTTAATCAATCTTTAAATTATAATTTATCAATAACTAAAAATACAAATAAATTAAATTTCTTTAATATAATACAATTCAAGAAGCTTCTAAAAAACGCTTCCCTATGTTCAACCAAAGCTTGTTTTTACAAATTACATACTACTTATGTCAACCGTATGTAGTGTTGGATGGCATTTTGCAGCACTGACACGATGAGAACCTTCTTTTAACACACTGGACAATTTCATTTTTTTACTCAGTTTTAACTTAGTTACTAGTTTATTTTAGGTTAATTTTTTTGCTACATCAAGAAAATGCCTTTTATTATATTAATATTTAATCATTCAAGCTATTATTTAAATGGACACTGTTTATAAATATTGTAATAACTAGGCCAATATCATGAAATATATTGGAATCAGACAAATTATAATCAAGTATTACAAATTTATTTTATAGAATAATACTTTAATTATACCTTAAAACTTCTCAGACCAGTGATCCAAAATAGTAGCCAAGTTGGATATCTGCCAATGACTGTGTAATGTAATTGTATTTCAATAAGATTTCATTACATTTGGGTACATTATTATCTTTATAATATCAATGAATTTTAAAATATTTAACAAATCTTACTTTTTAAATAATTTACAATACTTAAATGATAATTATAGAGCTTTTATGGAAACAACACTTCTATGTATCCTATTTTCCATGTCTACTACATTAAATGCACTTCCCCATATAAGCTCGTTTCTTTGAATTTTTATCATGGTATCAAAGTAACTCTTATTATTAGATATACTTTAATTTTAAATATAAACCAAAAAGAAATATAAAATGTAAGCCAAAATCTGTCAAATAGTATATGACAGATATAATTCAAAATTTGATATGGGTCTATACTTCAGATGCTAAAATTATGTATCAAATTTCATTTACCTAAATCATTTATGTTTCAGAATTTACAGCATTCATGTCAGGGCAGACTGACAGACGATCAACCTCTTGACGGATATGGTTCGAAATTTGTATACAAAAATTTTAATTTTAGATGTTATAGAAAATTTTAAATGTTAGATGTTTTATCTATCTAACTCTTAAGATATTATTTTCACTTGTATTCAGTAAGTCGAACTAAGTACTTCCTATGAATAGATTTTGTTCCAAATCTAATAGAAATCGATAAATTTGGTGTAAAGAGCATCTACTGAATTTCATCCATCTAGTCCATAGTAATTCTGATTCACCATGCTTACAGATCGGCACATAAAATTCCTTTTTTTTTTTTTTTTTTGATGGAATGAGGTTTCAAACTTGAAGGCTAGTCAAAATCTCGAAGTCGAATTTGTTGAAATTACAGTTATTTTTCTTTGAACAAATCAAAAAGCGTAAACTTTTTCACTTTGTACAAGAGAAAGTAAAAAAGCAAAAAATATCTTTCTTATCATTTATCCCTCTTTGATTTGTTTGAATAACCTATAGTGGATTAATTTAGCATCATTCGAATTGTTAGTTTCACACCACTACAGTAATAAAAAAATAAAAAGCAATTGTAAATGCATTTAGAAGATTGTCAGACCAGGCCAAATTATCCATTTTTAAATATATTGTAGAAACATCGTCTTCAGCCAGCAAAAAAGTTACGTAAAAAAGTGTAGCAAATCAGCTTTCAAAACAAGCCAACAATGCAATCGTTGCTAAACAGTGTTTATATTAAGATAATATAAGTAAAAGGAAAATAAGTTTAAATTTAAAATTATTGTGAATCTTTTTGCTATGTTTTGCATGTAACAGAACAAATCGTGAACGACGTACAATCCAACTGGAACCTCTGTATCGATAACATACAGTTGTTAATCATTAGCAAATGCGCATCTCCATGTCGAAACTCAAATTTCCCAAAAACATGTTTTCAATCTCAGGAGAGTCTAAAACGTAGAGATCAAAATATCAAGTTCGATTTATTTATTTATTTTGACGATTACAATACTTTCTGTACCTTCGTATAAGAGAAAGTGATAAATTACCGAGGTCGTATTTTCTGCCCCACCCCTCCCCATCATACTTGCCTATAAAATGTTCAATAAATATTCTACTATTTTGCGTCCGTTACGGTTCCAAATGCTGATACGTACACATCAAACGACAACCAACACATCTACATATAACCCCAATGACTTTTATTTATATTAAGTTAAAAGTCCTATTTTTTAATATGGAATGTACCGTTCAATATCTGGGAATGGACGCAAAACTACACTATCTATATGTAAACATTTGAATTAAATCTTCTTATATTTAAATATAAACGCATATGCTCTAATCTAATATTCTTACATACAAGTCCCTCATGATGAATGCAAAAAGAAAAATGTTAACCCTTCATTGCATGATTTTTTTTCTTTCTTTGTGAAATAAATAATATAAAATAGTTTTAAAAAATTATGATGGAAATATCCATCATCATGGAAATTTACATGTTAAGCTCAGTACAAAATCTTCATTGTCCCTCTCTTCTAAATTTCTCCAATCATTATCGCTTTTATTAGCAAAATAATCTCAGATTAGTTATATAAAAAGTATTCAAGAAATAGACGTTCTTCGCGTGCGGAATTACAAGTCCAAACCCGCTATAATGATTGTGACATTTGACTTTTTTTTTTTTACAGCTACGTTTCTTATTACACAATAGTCAAGAAAAAAGTTGCCAGCAACAACCAATTTACAGTACTGTTTTGAATACAATTTTTTGTTCACTAAATGTTATGATGGAAATGCCCATCATCGTGCAAAGAAGGGTTAAAATGCTGTGTAAAATGTCGGTGAGATATGCAAATGATGGATGTCATTGTGATTGAATTCAAAGACATAATTTGATCATCAAGTCCTATTTCCGTGTTTTGTTTGAGCCTGAATTAAATTTAAAATAATTTTAATTAAGGAAACTGAATTACGCGACTTGAGGCTAACTTCATCAATGATGGGAGTAAATATCCTTTTGAAATGTGTACTAAAATAATAATAAGCCCTATAAAAATAAACATAAAATTTAAAAAAAAAATCCTCAACAAATTTTGACATTCCTTTTATAACCCATGCGGAACTATAATATAAATATTAAAAGGGCTTTTGAACAAAAATATAAAGATCTGATGAAAAATTAAGAGGGTCATCATTACGTTCCCCCCCCCCCCCATATAGGTGATCGTGCCCCTCCATTGAACAAACACTAATGTCACTTCTGAGTACAGTGCTAGAATACAGCGGAATTTTTCAAACAATACAGGAAAAAAATAGGCATTTCAGAACGCTGTAAAAGACAGAAAAAGTTACCCACCTGGGTCGTGGGCGAGAGGAAACAGGTGGTAAAGATTGAGCGTCCTGCGCAGCTCTCGATCTAAAGTGTGCACACAAGCGACCAGCACGCGGCACGACCGATTCAAGTCGTCCATTTCCTTCTTTGGGATGTTTTCTTGTCTTTAAAAGAGAAAGCAAAAATTAGTCAAGATAATAAGTAAGGAATAGTCTAAATAACACTAGTATTGTTACAAATCTATAATTTTGCTTCCCATCACGGTTAGTTCAATTACTGGAAAGACGATTTTACGATCAGCTTTGCTGGATGAAGATCGGGTGCCGAGTCAGTGATCCCAAAGCTTGGCGACAAAGATAATACTGAAATCTTCCTGAATTTTGGTGATAGAGCCAATAGGAACCGAGATATGCCTGCTAGTTCCAGTACCGTCTCTGCCCGGCTCCGGGAACTATAAAAGGCCGGAAATCTCAAGCCGAAGTCAGTCGTGTATTGGATCGTGGAAAGAGTCAACAGCGAATAGTTGGATCAGTCCAGCGAAGAGCAAGCGCTGTGTGAAGCTCAAGCGATTGATGAATTGACCTGTATGCCGAGTCCTGGTGTTTATTATAGAAGCAGCATCGACTCATGTGAAGAGTAGATAGTCGTGTAGTACTGAATCGGCAGTTGAATACAGCTAAGGCGAGGAGACAGTGGAGAATTGCAGGCGTTTGGAGAGACCGTAGAGAGTAGCTACGAAAATTCCCACCTCCTGCAGAATTCTGTCTGGCTGCCTTGGGTACTGTGGTTATTATTACCACTGATTACTACTTGTGGACTACTGTTTGTACTGTAGTCTGTTGCCCGTGTTCGTTTCGGGTGTATATTTGTTTGCGTATTCTTGTCTTCGTGTTTAATAAAAATCGTTGTTTACAATTGAAACCTGCTGGTTGTGTTTCTTCAACGACTAACAAATCGGAGGAGCCCCGAATTCCTTAACAGCATGAATGAAATTCACGATCTGTCCATCAAAAAACGCATCCGAATTCTTTTGATCATATTGTTCATAACTATAATTGTTCATAACTATATATTGTTCAATAAAATTATAAATGCTCAATGCCGTATAATACATTCTCTATAGGTTCCAAAAAATATCTTCTCATGCAAAATATCATCCTCAAAGTTAAATTAACAGAAACTCAATCCCCCTCCCCCATTATTCAGCTGCAACTAATTTTAAATAAATACTCAGACTCTTCAGACTAAAATAGTTCTAATACATATAGCATTTTATACTTTTGGCAAAATGAATGATGAGGTATAAAAATTAAAATTTGGAATTCCCAATGGTTATCATTTTTCCAATATATTCCAAAATATAATAAATATTTGACAATAATTCTTATTTTACTTTAAAATAATTAATATATAAAACAAAAATTGTGCATTTTTAAAAAATATGAAGACACATTTTAAAATTTCAATTGATTTTTAAATTTATAAAATCGATCATAAAGATGCCATCGAAGCAGCAAGATCAATAACATCATTATCCAAAAATTTATCCGCTTTTTTCAAATATTTTTTTTAAATATATAGCAATAGTCAAAAGCTTTCGGATCTGTATGAATTTTGCTTTCGTTGAGGAACATCTTAATGTTACAAGAGAATTTGCTAGCAAAAGGAAAAAAAAAAAAAAAATATGAAGACACATTTTAAAATTTTAATTGATTTTTAAATTTATAAAATCGATCATAAAGATGCCATCGAAGCAGCAAGATCAATAACATCATTATCCAAAAATTTATCCGCTTTTTTCAAATATTTTTTTTAAATATATAGCAATAGTCAAAAGCTTTCGGATCTGTATGAATTTTGCTTTCGTTGAGGAACATCTTAATGTTACAAGAGAATTTGCTAGCAAAAGGAAAAAAAAAAAATATGAAGACACATTTTAAAATTTCAATTGATTTTTAAATTTATAAAATCGATCATAAAGATGCCATCGAAGCAGCAAGATCAATAACATCATTATCCAAAAATTTATCCGCTTTTTTCAAATATTTTTTTTAAATATATAGCAATAGTCAAAAGCTTTCGGATCTGTATGAATTTTGCTTTCGTTGAGGAACATCTTAATGTTACAAGAGAATTTGCTAGCAAAAGGAAAAAAAAAAAAAAAATATGAAGACACATTTTAAAATTTCAATTGATTTTTAAATTTATAAAATCGATCATAAAGATGCCATCGAAGCAGCAAGATCAATAACATCATTATCCAAAAATTTATCCGCTTTTTTCAAATATTTTTTTTAAATATATAGCAATAGTCAAAAGCTTTCGGATCTGTATGAATTTTGCTTTCGTTGAGGAACATCTCAATGTTACAAGAGAATTTGCTAGCAAAAGGAAAAAAAAAAAAAAAAAAAACAAAGCAGTTCTTCCAACGTTGCTTTAGATAAAGAATTTTTTTAATTAATGTAAAGATAAAGGGGGGAAAGATTAAAAAAATCTATAAGTGTAACAAATTTTACTCTGCGTAAAAAAAGTAGGAGGAATCATTTTCTGTAAATTTTCTTTTATATTTTTATCCTGGCTAATAGATTCTTTTGTAGGTTTTATTTAACAATGTTTTCTTTATTTTCATGTAAAAATGAAATAGCCACCTCTATTTATAACTAAAAAGACGAGAATATGCGATTTACAGTGTGTGAAAAAAAGTAGAAGGGCACTACTGCACTTTTTTTATTTGGTGGAATGTGCACGAGTACAAGATTAAGTATATACTTTTTTTAAATCTGTTTTTTCTGAGGAAAACGTATTTTGTTAAAACATTTCACTGATGCTTTAATTTCAAAAAGCCTAGAGGTATATCCTTAAATGATTTTCAAAAGGGTCAAATTGTTGTATATAAAGATGAAGGTAAGGGTATAAGAGAGATCGCTCGTATACTGCAATACCAATACAATTTCTAATTTTATTAAAAATCCAAACAGAAACGGAATAAGAAAGAAGACTGGTTAAATAAAACGAGGTCTTAACTAAAAAAATTAACGCCTCGTGAATGAAAGAATCTTGCTCATGAGCTTAAAAAGAGTAGTGGAAGTGTTGCAAGCCACTTGATGTGAAATCAAGCAGGACTTACTCATGTGTCCAAGCAAACAATATACAACTGCACCCAAAGGTCCAAAAGATTCGTTAAAAAAAAAAAAAAAAAAAAAAAATGGAGGAATCATCCAAAGTGAAAACTGTTAGACATTTAAAGAAAAACCATGCGAAAGTTATTTTCGGATCCGAATTTTACGGTCCTTGTGTTGTTTTTCCAATCCCGTTCCATGATATCAATGAAAGTAAACAAACCGATGATTCGAACCCGACCTTTTTGCGAGTTTTGTGGTTGGCAACAATCGAAATGCAAATCGAGCGACTATTTTAATTTCGGCTCGTGTCGTAGTTTTTAGGAGAAGAGAAGGATAGGGAATATGAGAAATGTGTTTAGCTCTAAGAGGGAGAGCATCGACTGTTTGGCGATGCAACTGTATGTTGCTTCAACATTTTTAACTATGCCGATTAGTTATTTTAGACGGTTCGAATCTGAGGTCTGGTAATGTTGATTTAAGTTTTTATTATTCAACTTATTATTTTGATTGCTCCAGTGACGAGCACATTGACTTTATTCTTGATTTTTAATAAAAGTCATTTTTTTAAGAAACTGCTTTCATCTTTATGCCTTCTTGACACAAAAATTTCACTGCTTGCTTTATTAAAGTTTCGTTAGTTTACCCTAAAGTATAACAGAGTTGATTATGAGCCAAGAAGGATAACAGTTGGTTATAGGCCCAGAAGTTTAACAGAAACAAACACATATTAATAATCGTTTGTCTTGGGCTAAGGAACTAATGTCATGGATCACAGAATGGATTTCTGTGATATTTTTAAACGAAAAAAAGTTTAACTTAGATGGTTCAGACGGTTATCAATACTATTGGCATTATCTGAAAAATGCAGAATAATGTTATTCAACTAGACAAATGGGAGGAGGAAATTTGATGGTCAGGTTAGCAGTTGGTTATGGAGCAAGAACAAGTTTGGTCTTTCTCAACGGTAGGCAGAAGCATTCAGACTACATTAATGTTCTGAATTCTGAGCTTATTCCTTATGGCTCCGAATTAGGAGAACAGTGGATGTTTCAACAAGATATAGCCTCAATCCACACTGCCAATGGAGTTAAAAATAATGTGCAGGTTTTGCCATGGCCAGCTAAAAGGCCCGATCTGAATATAGTAGAAAATATCTGGAAATTGCTTGTTCGTCGAGTATACGTAGTATACGTTCGAGTATACGTCGTCGAGTATACGTTCGTCGAGTATACGGTGGGAAGTAGGACCGTCGAGTATACGTTCGAGTATAGTTCGTCGAGTATACGTTCGAGTATAGTTCGTCGAGTATACGTTCGTCGAGTATACGGTGGGAAGTAGGACCGTCGAGTATACGTTCGAGTATAGTTCGTCGAGTATACGTTCGTCGAGTATACGGTGGGAAGTAGGCTGAATAGCTCTCTGAGTTTCGAGTGACCTCATGGGATAATTTTTATCAAACAGAAATCCAATCTTTGTATGATTCACTTCCAAACAGAGTATTCGAAGTCATAAAAACTAATGGAAAGAGTATTCCTTATTAAAACCGCTTATATTTTATTCTTTTTATAACTGTCCTACGTTTTTTACACGGTTTCAAATGAAAGAAATTTCAATTGTTCAATTTGTTGTCATTTATATTTTATTTTTGAATAGCATGGTAATGATATTAAAATCCTTATTTTAAAAAAATCTAGTGTCCTTCTACTTTTTTTACACTTACATTTCAAGAGAATTGAGTTTGCAAAGTGAGATGATTACAGCTGTTGAAATGTTTTGCGAGATATCCCTTAATCAAAATAAAAGCACGCACACACAGAAGGAAAATTCTATATAATGTACGAAAATATGAAATTAAATGTCTGAATGCATAAAACCTTATTGAATAAAATAAAATGGCAACTACTTGTGTATGGATAATACAGTAAAATAAGAATTTGATAAAATAACTTTCTTTAAAAAATGAAATCAAACAATAACAATATCTCAGCAAATTAACTGTTATTTAATATTCTTTCTGGAATAAATATTAAAAATTTAAAAAAAAAATTCTTACAAACGATTTTAAGTATCATTTGAATGAAATTTGAACTAACATTATGATATTTTTGTTTTAATTACAAAAGAATGTTATAGAAAATATGTATCTGTCTTACCTTTCAGCTGTTCTAAAATCTTTTTAATTAATTTTATTTTATTTTATTCTTGCTACTTCTAGCGACCAATTGGTTTGTCTGGAATATTGGTTTTCCTAGCTGTTAAACCATTAAAACGGAATGAATTTATTTAAAATTGCATGAAAAATATGAATTTAATGGAATCGATCTACTACAAATTATTCTTCATGCAAATTAAAAAAGCGTATACACTACAAAATGAAAGCAGAAGTGAAAATCCAACTTCGAAGTTGATATTAAAAGAAAACAGTTTTTTTTTTATCTTAATTTTAACACTGGTAAAGGAAAATTGAATGATTTGATCAAACAGTGGAAAGTTGTCATTTAAGAATTTAGTTAATAAAAGAAACATTGTTACAGATGTATATAAAATTAAATTTACTAAAATTAGAAAAAAAATTTGCAAGAAAATGAATTTGACATTATTAAAAAGGTAATTTATGGATGTAAAAATAATTTATTTGCTATAATATTTTCAGAAGATATTTCGGAATACCAAAAACATGTTTAATTTTTAATTAGGATCCAAATTAAACTATGGAGTTTGAGAAACTGACGATAATCTTCCCTGTGTTTTTAAGAGCATGTGTGCCAAATTTTATTAAGATCAAAATTTCATCATCATCAAAAATTGTAGTTTCAGTGGAATGTACTTTGCTTCTTCCCAGATTATTACTTTTTCTGAAATAATCGACAAGATCAGCAATTTGCAAAAAGAGCTGGAAGAACTTCAGGATTCTGTGAGAATGAAAGAGATTCATTCCAGAGAATATTGTTGATATAAAAATAAGTGCATAAAGCATAAAGGTGTTTCTTCCAACTCCTCTTTATATCCTATTTAACTTCCCTCTCTCTCTCTCTCTCTCTCTCTCTCTCTCTCTCTCTCTCTATATATATATATATATATATATATATATTATGATTTTATTCTTGTTTATTAAATTTACTGTATTGTATGTTTGTTTTATTTTATGATATTTATTCAATGTAATTAATTATCAATTCAATGTAAAGATTCAACATTCAATAATATTTAAATAATCTATACTTATAATAAAGCTCAATGTGTGCAAGGTCATTTGACATACAGCTATCAAATTTGGTACATGTATACCTTAGAGGTCGGGAATGTGCACCTGGGGTCCCTTTTTTTGAAATTTTAATTAGAATTTTAATTATTAATTAAAAACTAACTTTCCCTCCAAAAAAATCTTCCATTTTCCCCACCGCCAACTTTTCCGCAAAAAAAATCTTCCATTTTCCCCACCGCCAAATGAGTAGGGCTTCAATTTTTTTTTTCTCCCAACAGTCATGAGGCTAGGGTTAACGTTTTTCGGCGGATTATTTCAAACGATTCTGTTTATTTTCTTCATGTTTTATGCATTTAAAATTAAACATTGTTAATTAATCCATGTTTCAGATTCATTCTGAAGTACTTTTGGATTAAAATAACACAGAATAAAGGAAATTAAAAATGTATAATCTGCATAGCGTTACCCCAACTGGCGTAGAAAAATTCACGCATTTGCGTTACCGTAATTGGCGAAGAAAATTCACGCATGCTCATTGTGTTCCGATTGTTGCCATGACAACCATTATCAACGGACGATTTAAATTATTTTTAGGTTAGTTGCATGCTTTTGTAAGTAAATTGTATTTATGTTAGTTATATATTTTTTTTTGTATATGCTTATAGTTTTAAGTACATCGTTTTGTAAGTAGTTTTTTTAAACCTGTTTTCGACCGATTATTTTAAACGATTCATTTTATTTTCTTAGTGTTTGATGCATTTAAAATGAAACATTGTTAATGAATCGATCTGTTCATGATGAATCTGAGAAAATTTTGTTGACAAATTCTTGAGGTATTACATAAATGAAGAAAGATATTCTTTAGTGCCCATAAAGTTTAAACGCTCAGTGACTCTATTATCAGTAATCATATTATTAAAAAAAATGCTTTGTTTCAGTAAAAAATATTATTATATTAATTGCAGATTAATCATTTACACTTTAATTTAAAGCATAAATTCTACGAGGGGTAACAGAAAATTAGAGAGATACATATTACGTTATGACTGAAGGCCTTTATAATATTATGAGTGAATTATATGACTATCAAAATTTGAAGTTTTAAAATATTTTGCTGAAGAATCTATTAAAGTTGGAATTGCATAAAATATTTAATTATTAAAATTTTAACGAACATTAAGATTGGCGAACAGGCTGGTCGCCAAAGGCGGCTAGTATGTAAAAAAGAACATGTAATTTTTCAAAAACACTGCCATAGTCCTTTGTCAAAATGTATCCTTTGGATAAAAAAGGATATGAGAAAGGAAAGAATAAAACGGCACCAAACGAATTAAAAAGCGATGTTAATTAATTATGCAAAAACAATAATTCCATTGAAAATACCAATTAAAATTTTAATATAAGAAATAAAACTACATAACTACAAAAATTTAGAGAAAATAATTCAAAATATTAATTTTTTTTAAAAAATTAAAAGTTTTTAATAATTGATTGGCTAACGTAACATTTACCAAACAATATTTTCATCAACATTTTCGGCAGACATCCCGACATGCGCAGAACGGTTGAAAATTGAACAGAAGCGGTCAGACACGTGACCGTGAATTGACCCCATAGAGTTGATCGTAAAATGGTCTTTCCAACAATGGAACTAACCGTGCTAGGAAGCAACGTTACAGATCCGCAATAATATTTAATATTTTCTTTCAATTTAATAGATTGCAATTAATTAAAAAAAAATGCACGATTATTTTTTTTTTTTTTTGGCGGACTGCACATATTAACACTCGGAAAGATCTTAATACAGTGAAAGTGAATATCTGGAGAGCAGAGAGATTGAGAGACGACTGGAATTCCACGTTTCTTCCAGAAAGTCTGGATCAGGCGTGACAAATGATTCAGAGCATTTCATGATTTGTCGTCGTTCAGAAGTCTGGTCTTTTGCACCGAACTGCATCTCTAAGTTCGGCGTAGCACTTGTTGATAGTACTCTTCTGTTATTGTTTGTTCTTTCGGTGCATATTCGCGATGTACATTTCCACGAATATCAAAGAACATAGTTAGCATCACCTGAATTTTGCATCGCACCTGTCGGCCTTGGAGACTCGGGATGCTTCCACTGCGACGACTGTGCTTTTCATTCTGGGTCGCACCCGCATAACCATGACTCATCCCTAGTAATCGCAGTATTCAGAAACTGTGTTGATAGTGTGCAGAAGGTCCTGCGCAATCTCAAGACGGAGCTCTTCTTATTGTACCGACTGCAGTATCGACAGAAACTTCGCAGGCACTCTGCGCATGTTCAAATCATCACGCAAAATTGTATGTGCAGAATTATTAATGATCCCAACCTCTTCGGCAATCTCCCATACGGTCAAACGAAAATATCTCTTTACCAGATTTTCCATCTTCTCAACAACAGCTGTATTCCAAGGGGTTGTGACCTCCCTGGATGATGATCTCAAACCACCAATGTGCAGCCATTTTTGAATCGCTTAAACCATTCCTTCACTTGTGTTACTCCAATAGGATCGCCTCCAAACACTTGCTGAATCTTAAGAATTGTTTCGCTTTGAGAGTCACTCAGCTTTCGACAAAATTTGATGCAATATCTTTGTTCAACTCGTTCAGTCATCTTGAGAAAAATCAAAAATCTGACGAACACTTTTAACAGCACCTTACTCAGCGGCCAGCAAACAGCGACTGATACACTCGAACACGGAGGGAAAATTCAAGCATGCGCATTAAGTTTTCTTCCACTGTGCACAGTGGAAGAAGACAACTTAACCACTGTGCACAGTAGCGCCTCTCTAGCATCATTACCATACGCAGGAAAATTCAAGATTTGATATTTTTTAGATAGCGCTCGTGTAAATATGTAGCCGTAGACTGATATTAAAAAAAAAAAAAAGGTATGAAAGTTTAAAAGCATTGATATAAACTTTCAAAATTTATACGTTCCGCATTCAAGTGTAAGTAACTTAGTTGCATGTATGACATATTGGAATTCTGTCAAGTTGATCAATAAAATCATTTTCAAATCAATGAATCATTTTCAACTAGGCTGTTCAACGATTAATATGGAATGCCTTATTTTTAATAATCTGGCAATTTGAAATGGCTGAAAAACATGAAATTACAATCTACTACAGCGTGCAAATTAAAAAGTATATATATTTCGAAGTAAAAAATCCTATTTCGGAGTTAATGATTGACAAAAGCATACGAATGAATATTTTAACGGATAACTTTTAATTTTATCATAACATTAAAAAAAAAACATCATCTTGTGCATCAAATTTAATTTAAAAAATTCATTAAAATTTAATAAATACTGCACAGAAATGAAATTAATATTGTTAAAAAGTTAACCTTTTGAGTTTTAAGACAATGAAAAAATCATTTTGAGATAATACTTTTGAAAGATATGAACATCAATTTCCATAGACAAGTAATGGCACTTGCCCATCTGGAGAAGGTTAAGCTTATTTCTGCGCTTGATTAAATCTTTTGCTTTACGTCCATTTTTATCCACTTGTGCTTTAGCATCTTTCCCTTAAGTAAATGAAGTTTTTAGCGACACGGCGGCCTGCAACCGTGCATTCCTTTTAAACCTTTGTGTCTTTATTAATTAGCTAAGCGAAGCGTTGAATGAAATGCAGCTTAAAAACGTTCAGTAAAGCATCTGAAATTCGTACGATGGTTTGATTGTTGCCATTTGACAGAGAATTTGACATTAAAAAAGGACGATTTCTGTGCCACTTAATCGTTCTTATAAATTCTTTTAGGTTTGCCATATAGGCAAAAACTTTATTCTGTAATCGCTATTACTTGCCTATAACTGATATTCATATATTCTTAAACTATTATCTCAGTGGTTCTTGTATTATCCTACAATCAAACACGAATTACCTTTTTAATAATATCAGCTTCATTTCCAAACATTTAAAAAAATTTAATAATTTTTAAAAATTTATTTTGGTTTTAATTTGAAACAATTTTATGAAGAAATTCAAGCTCATCCATCAAAACTTTAACTACATGCTTTTGCCAGTGTTAAAACTCAGATTTAAAAAAATGCCTTCTTTGGACATTACTTCCGAAGTAGGATTTTCACTTTTCTTTTTAATTTGCACACAACTAATTTGTAATAGACTTATTCAATTAAAATCAATTGTTTCAGTAACACTTCAATAACACTTCGAAAAATGTTTTAAAAAATGCATTGTTTCATTGCCAAAAAATTCAACAATATGGGCGAATCATATGGTCGTCAAAAATGGTTAATACTGAATATTATTCAAGATAGTGAAAAGTTTCATTCGAAACATTGCTATTTTGGATGGGAGGGAAAAATCACTCGATACTCTTTGATCAACTAATGGAGAATAAAATATGCATTATTAAAGGATTGCTCTTCCAGACATTGGACTAAACCTCGTGAAAAGAACTATTGATGATGCAGAGGTCATTGCTAATATTTTGCATAATTCGACACTATGAACAAATAGCAGCGACTTGGTTAGTGTGAAACCTTAATTTGAAGCAAACAAAATCTTATCAAAATAGAAGATATGACAAAACCTGTCTTGTTTTCTAAAATAAATCTTGAAGGAGTATTAGGGTCGCAACAAAGAAACTGTGATCTGAAACCTATAGACAAAAATAATATAAACTGGAACTGCTTGCAAATACGAAGCCATGCCGAATTACAAAGAATCGAAATCCATAAACGAACTATTAACTATTTTTATTTTACCATTATTTCAACAAAAGATGTTCCTATTCCATAATAAATTCGCACTTATGCAAATAAAAATTAAATCTAAAAAGTATAGCATATACAAGCAAACATTTTTAATTAATTATGCTTCAGTTTACGAGGAAAAGTAAGGCACATTCATCAAGCCAGAGGAATTTTAATGGATAGTTATATCGGCTATATGGATGCAAAGAATGAGAAGACGACCAACCTTCTCAAGGCCTCAGAGAGTTGCGAGGTGGTGGATACGACTGTGTTGCAGGCCTTCTGCTGTCGCTCCAGAAGCTCTTGTCGCAGGTTGGCTCCATCCACGTTCGTGCCAATGGTCAGAGCCAAAGAATGGTATTTACAGATCTGATGGCTTAGGTCCTCCACCTCCTGAAAAAAAATAAATTGGTATATGATGCAAGCAATACCTCGACTTAGCCAAAGATCATGAGGAAAACTTGATGGAGCCGCCGAAGAGCAACCCCACCTAGCACGATAAAACAAACAATATTTGATGACATTAGACATTTCCAAACAACAAAGAACCATCTAGAGAAAGCGCATATTGGTACAGAAAAAAAAAGAATAGAAAAAAAAAATATTACATTTTATATTACGTTAACTTTTTACTTTAGGTGAGAACTAAAGTCAAGAGCTTTGACAAAATGTCCCGAATAGAAGATTTAATGGCTGGAATTTTTATGATTTCTACGACGTCAAGAGGCATCCATTTGGTAGATAAAAACTAGGAAATTGGTAGATAAAAATCTGAAGTTTCAAACAGAAAATTTGCTATCTGAAGTAGCATTGGAGGAAAAAAAAAATCAAGCTGAATTTTGCAAACGATACCAATGGAAATCTAGTTTCATGAATTTTTAATCCATTCAAAGAATATAGCCGCAATACTAAAATTGAATAAACAAAGGTGCTGAAAGAAATAAAGGTTTCCGAGTTCATATCTGGAATATGCAATACGAATTTTGTCAAAACAAATATTTTATGAATCTTATACAAAAATTCTTTACGAACACAATTAAAACTAATAACTAAAACAAATATTCTGAAAATATGATAAAAATATTGACAGAAGAAACAAGAATATTGACAGAAGCCAATTGACTGAATACTATTGTCACATTCTTCCATAATATTTTCAAATAATTAACCCACAAATAAACTTATTTTAAAAAAAAATTTTAAAAAAAGCCCTGTTTTAACAGGAACGAATAACATACGCAATAAAAACATACCTTGACGACACTTTTTGGGGCCATGGCTTGAGCTATCTCCATGCTGAAATGGTCGATGATCTCAGAGCATTGCGTTGAGATGGAATCGGCCTTAAGAGACAGCACAGGAGGAAGACAGCTGCTGAACGAGGGCAACTGGTAGTTCCGCGCAGCTGGGCTACAAGAGGCTGCCGGGCGGCCATTTTCCATAATGCTGTGAGACACATATCATACATTAATATCCAAAAGTGGAGACCAAAATTACTTTAACGATCTCGCGCAGAAACAATTGTAATACTTTTGTAAAAAATAGTTAAGAACAGACCATCTCAAAAGGGGGGAAAAAGAGGGGACTAATTTTGTTAATAGAAAATCAAAACCTTCGAGATTCAATGCATTGCCTTCAAAAGAAATTGAAATCTCCGATTCTTATCAGAAATTCCCACATTACCTAAACACAAAGAAGCTTTGTGTAATTATGGTTTCTAACCTAAATAATGGAACACGTATTTAATTCGCAGTCTTGGTCCATCTGATATCCAATTTGTTTCTACGTCTTTCACAAACGCCAAATAAGCTTCAAGATGTTTGTCCAGTAGAAAGTAATTAGACATTCAAATTAGCAGTCATGACCGACAGTACAAAACATGAAAAAATAATAAGGTAGATTGTAAAGCATAGTTCTAAGCAAACGTAACAAAGAATCTAATATACTGCTAAAACTGATACTCCACATCATCATTCCAACAACAGCACTTGAAAAACAATCATTAGACATATGGAACCCATGAGCTGGTCTCTTTCTATCATATTCGAACTCTGCCATTTGCGTACTGAGAAACAAAAGCCAAAATACAGCAGTGAAAGTAACTTTTTTTCAAACATTAGAAGTTCAATTTAGGTATTGCTGATCTCACAGTAACGTAATTCCCTGTACTTCAATAGCATCACAGAAAGCTTTGGAGATTTGTTACCTTAAAACCCATCCGCTGCTAAGTCCGTAGTTTGTGAATTTGAATATGCTTTGTGATGCCATATATAATACCAACAGTAATTTGCGGATTATTGCTATTGTGTTGCTGTGGACATTAATACCAAATGCCTTTCACCCACCCACAATTCTCATCCAGAATATTCTCCATTATCTTAGATATTTAAGATTATCTGTAATTGTTCAGCATTGTTGCAAAATATAACCCGTGAACATTATTCGTGTTATTTCAGAGATACTGGAGTGCCGACGCGTGCATCCACGATCAAGTATTCTTGATTACTCATGCAAAGTATTCTTCTTGTTTGATTTTACACTAATCATAGGAATAATTACGACTTGTTAAAATGAGAATGCCTTCAATGGTTAATTTCTGGCAGCTACAGCAGTAAGTCATTGACAAACTGGTACATATTAATGAGAGGAGAATCTCTAATATTTTGATCACTATTTTCATATAGACTAAAAAATTATAGAATTTGAATTTATTAACCGATACTTCCTCCTGTTTTGTAGTGCAAGGCATAATTTTTGGCTAAGTAAACAAAGTTTTTGAGGTAAACAAGGAACCAATTTTTTATTCATACAGTTTTCATGGTCAAAATTGGGAAGTTTTAATAGATAGCTTATTTGTCCAAATTTAATTACGAATTATGGTTATAGTTGTATTCGTTTTCCACTTTATATATATATGTAAGCATATAATTTTTAAAAGCAGAAGGCAGGTTCGAAGACATTGAAGAGATTTTCGATTTCTTGACTTCGTTTTATTTCATCCCAGCAATATGTACAAGCAAGAGCGAAGAACACACACAACATAGAACAACTCAAAGCGAAAAATGAAGGCAACTGGACATTTTATACCTGGTCTCTTATAACATAAGATTTCTGACACGTGTCGATTACGATTGTAATTTCTCACAAGTGGCGACCTTGATAAGAGAAACAGAGGGATCCCTTCACTCGGCACATGGAACCGCTGACGCAGTCATTTTTACAAAGCTTCAGTTGAATTAATTAGAAAGAAAAAGTGGAATAGGATCAGGAAATAAGAGAATATTTTAGAATGACTTTGACGTGGTCTGAATTAGGATAAAAAATTAGGAAATTAATTAGGATTAAATTAAATTTTAAAATATCAATATATATATTAAATGTCTGTTTGTTTAAACCTTATACAATTTAACACCGACGAGATGGAATCAAAGGAAATTTGGCACACAAGTTTCTTAGCACCTTAAAAAAATTAACTATGTCATTAAAAATGTTTTAACATCTACCCACCTCCATAAAAAAATAAAATGATTTTCCATTTTTCAGCTATAACTTCGGAACATACAACGTTTTTTAAACAAATGTGAAAATAATTTTGAGACGAAAGTCAAAGCTATGGTAATACTGCACAGTTTTTCTCGCAAATTTAACAACCGAAGTTAATCTTCCCTGTAGCATAATGCTTTTAACGGGACAGAATTTTTTTCAAAGTTCTCATCGTGAAATAGATATAATATATCAAATATTCCAATATCAAAGCAGATATCGGCAGAGTCTAATTAATCCCAATATAGGGGGTTTAAGCAAAGAAAATTTTACCCTTTCTTTTTCATTTTCTCAATGTCCAGAATCTTTATTAATTGTAATTTAACTTCTATATAAACAGTTTTTAAATAACAAATATCGAAATAGCAAAACATTTGACTGAGGGTCAATTTCAAGATAGAGATTCCATTAACTCGTGTTTAATTTTTTTTTTTTAATTTTTAAAAGAAATTTTAAACAAAACGGTAAAAAAAAATAGAGCTTTTAACTAAATACCCTTAATACAATGCTTGTTAGAGTTACGGAAATATAAATAAGGCACGCTACTCTATAAACGAATTTTAAAACCTTAAAAAAATTTAGGAATAATGCTTCGAAATCTAAGCGGTTCTTGATTTATATAAACTCAAGCACTTAACATCTGTAAATTAAATGAAACATAAAATTAATAAACTCTGAAAATACCCCCCCCCCTTCGAAAAAAAAACCATCGAGGCACTGAGGGAGTTGTCTATTTTACCTAGTTAATAATCTAGCCGTAGATGCCAGGGCAAATATTAAAAAGTTTGATATTCATAGCAAAGTTCATTTCTGAGTTCTAAATTCAAAATTATAAAACTGAATGAGGTATAAATATTTCCATTGGAGGCCTTTAAAAAGGAAGTAGATTATTTAAAAGCTATGTGTTGTCCATAAGATCTCCAACACAATGTACAAACCAATCATTACGTAATTTATGAACCAATTATTTATTTAAAGCATAAATTATTTAATTATTTGTCGCGCAAAAGAAAACAAGAAGTTGTTTCATGTGAAGAATGATTGTTGGAACAAAGAAAAAAAAATGCAAAAGATGAATTTTTCCCAATTTCGCCGATGCTAATATTTTTGAGGCTTCTGTAGATTAAAAAATGATTGCATAAACATCAAAAAATGATTGCATAATTATTCATCTAATTCAATATTTTAAAAAAGCAGTTCTTCTAAAAGGAAAGAAATATACACATGTATTAAAATTTTTCAGAACGTATTCCTCATTTTGCATTTATGTACGAACACATTAGAATTCTAGTGAGTGCTGATATTAAATATATTTTTACTTTTTCATAAATATTATTATTTAAACTAGGCAGGTTTCCACAACAGATTTGATATGGGAAAACTTTAACTTTTTCTATAAATATTTCTTAAGTACTTCAAATTTTGATCACAAATGTTGAAGAATAAGCAGGTCTTAAACCAAACTGATTTCAACAATGAACAAAATAAATAATATTTTGTCAGCAAAAAAAAAACATGAAGATACCAAGCAATAAAAGGCATATAAATTGGTTATGATTTAAAAATGAATTTTTGAATATTATTATTGAAAGAGAAAAAAAAAAGTAACTCAGAGACTGAACCAAACAAAGTCAGTTAATTATATCTAATAATTATTTTGATAAATCCCAAGCATAATGGCACATATTTCTACAGCAACCAAAGTGAAACATTGAATTGATGTGAATTTCAAAAAAAGGGGACAGGGGAGTTCATACTGTATTGTTGAAAAGCGTGTGAACAGAACCAATTAAATGTTGGAATT
Organism: Argiope bruennichi; assembly: GCF_947563725.1. Classification (NCBI taxonomy): domain Eukaryota; kingdom Metazoa; phylum Arthropoda; class Arachnida; order Araneae; family Araneidae; genus Argiope; species Argiope bruennichi. The sequence goes on from NC_079158.1 coordinate 115,110,642, forward strand.
CTATGTCAGAGTGAACAGGAAAAGATATGGCAACCAGCGGTTAGATTATATATGCATACGATTTAACCTATTTCTTTCTTAGAACTGTTTATGAAAGCTAATCTCAAGTGGACAGTAAGATAGCAAGCAAGAGCTTTAAATATAAATTGTGAAAATAGTATAGACTTAAATATTATAAAACACGCCCATTTCTTCATCCAAAATTGTGTGAAACCTATAGAAGGTAGCACATCATAAACAATATATATTCTGTGTTCAATTTTAACAAAAGATAAACTAACTCTTATGAATATGTACATATAAATCAACCAAACAGAATCATGTAGTTACAAACTTTTTAAAGTATAAAGAAATCTTGTTTTCATAAAGATTATCTCAAGAGACTATCTGACAATTTGGAAAATTCAATGAGAAAGAATTTAATATTTTTACAACCACTTAGAGGGAATGTCAAATTATAAGAGTAGAAGCAAGCAGAGCTTCAAAATATATTTCTTCATTACTGTAACACATTGGCCCCTTTCTCAAAAAAAGTTTTTTTTTTTTTTTTTTTTTTTTAGTTTTCTAATAGTTGTTATTATTAGAAAGCATATTAAAACTTCAATAATTTTCAAGAGTTAAATAAAAAGTATTTATTATGTGCTAAAATAAATTAAATTGCAAGATTATAAATGTCAACAGCAGGCTCATAAAATATTTGTCCCTTTTCTTGGTTCTAATCTGCAATCTAAGATGTACTTAGTTTTCTTTACAGATAATGGCACTACTTTATGGATATTATAACATTAAATCAGAAGTACTTCCTACATGCAAATATTAAAGACAGAATGATTTTTAAAATAATCCAAAAATTTTTTACAAGATCATGTATGAAGATAGAGAACACAATAATTAAATACCGATTTGGAATTCGCTCATTCACAATCTGTGATTTTTATAGTACAGCTACTGAGACAGAAATATCATTCACCCCCACCCCCCGCATTCATGAATAATTTTTTCATTGAAATAAAACAATACTCCATGTAATACAAACATAATTAACTAAATTAAATTTTAGTGCAATATAAATGGAATTATTTTTTTTTTTAATTTCTACTTACATTGAACTTTTATAGAATTGCAAAGGATTTCATATTCAAATAGAAGTAACAAGAAGAGAATAATAAATGATTTAATCTATGCTAATGCCATATGATTAAAACTTTTATTATATAATAATGATGATATGATTATTATAAGATATGAATTTTCTGTCAAAGTTAACAAAAGATATAAAAAAATACATTTTTGAAAGAATGGAAGAGGTGTTATGGATATGAAAACCAAAGAACAAGCTGTCCCTATTTAGAGTGAAATAATAATATTCTTTCTAATATTAATTCCCTTGAAATATATGTAAGTATTTGATTTTTCCACTCTTCTAAGAAAAATACTTTAATAATTTATTTTTGTTTTTCTAATATTATTATGATTTCAAACAATTTTTTAAGTTAGATTTTATTTTGAGCATGATTTAATTTGAAAATATCTTCAGGTCTCCAGCATTTTCTAAGGTTATTTCTTTCCGCTCTTCTATTAATATCAATGTACACAACAAGAATTAGCTACATAATGGATCATGAAAATAAAAGCTGTTTGCGAACACAATAATAAACTACTAATGAAGGGGGGAAAATTATTTCTTAATAATTTGAATATATAATTTTATTATCATATTAGTATAAAGAAAATTTAAAGCATATGAAAATATTATCAAATTAACCATCTTTGATAACCAATTGGTTCACTACAATTAAAATTTTCAAATATTATTACAAAATAAATTACACAATTCTATTCATTGTACTATGCGTCTCCCTAATTTTTTGTCATCTCACTTAAAATGTGAAATTTCATTTAAAAAAATGGGAACTATTAACTTTAAATCAATACAGAAACTAATTTTTTTTTATATTTGAAATGTAAAGAAAAACAAAATCATTGAAGTCCTATGAGTGCTATAGATTTTTTTTTTTTTTTTTTTTTTTTTTTAATGATTTATGTAACAACACAGAGAACTTTTCAATATCAATTTCCTTTATTCAACTGAAAATTTAATGTACTAAAATAAGAAAACAATTTTCAAATGATAATATATTTTTAAACATTTAATTATATTACATTAAAGCATAAAAATGCTTAAAAATGGACACACTCTAAAAAATTTTTCACCATTGCTTATTTATGAAATTAAATTTTAATTCTAAGTGCAATAAGTTTCACAAAGCAAGTTAAAATCATATTTTATATAGAAACCTACTCATCAAAGAAAAATAAGTCATACCTTCAACATCAGCAATAGAAAAAAAAAAGCCAAGATGAAACATTAGTTAATAACAATGAAAACAATTTGATTCACAACAAAGACAATATTGTAAAATATGTTTCAAAATATCTTTAAAAGTTAATTAAATATAGACTAAGGAATTTTACAATAACCAAAAAGGTATCATTAGAAAGATAATTTGTTGATGGTGCAAAAACCATTTTTGTGTTATAATATTTTCAGAAGTTATCGTGAAATGCCAACAATTCAGTTAATTTTTATTTATTTAAAACTTCAAATAAATCACACCAAAGTGTAAATTCTAACTTTTCCAATTATATATATGTGAAATTTAATAACTCTACATCAAATGATCTGGACTGTAGAACTCCTTCGTTTTTATTAGTAGTAGAGCTTTATAGACCAATTTAATCTAAATGTTAAAAGAAATTATTCAACAAATAATATCAAAGGGTGACAGTTTTATGAGTATGCCTGTTTGAGAGGAACAATTAGGTAAATCTCATCTTTGGATAAAGCACCTCGCAAAAGTTTATATACTTAATGATTTTGATTTACAAAAATAGTTTATAGTTTTCTCAAATTATTTCATTATAATTCCGATGTGATTTTCAAAAGTAAAATTTTATTTACTCCTTAATTAAAAATAGTGCAGCCAACTTTTAAAACCGAAAAAAATGTATTTCTGACATTTACTATAAAATACTTAAAAATAGCACTATTAGAATAATTTTAAACTTCAATTAATTTTATTATTTTAAGGATTAAATACTGAAAATATTAACTTTAGATAATAATCAACATTGTCCTGTGATAAAAATTTAAGATAATGCTCAATTTGATTTTCTAAATTAAAATTTACTGCTCTGAATGCAAAATAAATAATACTTTTATAATGTTCGGCGAGCAGGCTATGTTTTAAAAAAATGTGCATCAGAGGAAGATTATTAAATAGTAAAGCAGGTTTATACATTATTTGGAAACATAATTGTATAATATATATTATTTCTGCATTATTTGAAAAATAACTAATATTGTATATAAAGTAACTAGCAGAAAAGTCTACAAAGGAAAAATCTGTTTCCTACATTACAGAACCATAAAACTGTGTACAAAATTTGGTTCATTCAAAATAAAAATCGTAGATTTGCATTTGGTTCAAAAACAACTTGATTGCTTCACAAATATTCTACATCACAACTAAAATTAAAAATGAATGTATATGTGTATTGATGCACAATAAATTTGATACATACTGTGCACTTTCAGAAGCGATTTTTTTTTGTTGTTGTTGAGGGAGAAGGAGTTTTAATTTATTATCAAGCTGAATTTTGTTGTGCAATAATATTTTTGAAAGTTATTACAAAAATAAATTTTACGCTATTTAAAATTTTAAAAAAAATTGTCTTTTTAATGATGCCAATCTATGCATAAATTTTTTCCCTGAATATTAGTTTTTACCCCCTAATTTCTAACAATAGATTACAGTGCTGTCTATTGCTATTTTAGTTTATTTGATATTCAATTGCATGATTTTCTCCCCATGATTTTCTCCCATCATTGAAAATAGAAAGATTCTACTTAATTTCTGAGTAATTTGCAGTCTGAATAAAAAAGTGAAGTTACAATGCTGCAAAATTCCTAAGATAGACGAGTTGGACATTTACATTTTTAATAGCACTATGATGATACGGGATTGGTCTCCATTAGGAAGATGAACAGAACTGAAATAAGACAATTAAAATAGAATGTCTCTGATGTATGACAGTTTGATAGAATATTTGCATGAAATTATATCCAAATAATTTAAATAAAATTAAATATAACTAATATCACCAGCTTATTACCAAATGTGAATTTTAAATAAGGAGCATTATATTAAATTTAGTTACATTTCTAAAATTATATTAGAATGACATAATACTTTCCAACAAATCCAAGAGATGGAATGCAACTATTTCCATTTTATAAACTCAGTGTTTAAGTGTCGTTGAAAAGTTTATTAAATTCAGTGACATTAAAATAGATATATCCATTTTAAGAAACAGAAATTTCTGCACCTTTGCACATATACCAATTGACTTTGATTTCACTATGATAAATGTGAGAGGAAAGACAGGAGAGAAAATATTTACTTCTTACTAAAACAATGCTAAAAAAAAGGGGGGGGGTTTTTTTCGCCTTTTCATTTATTGCAAATTTGGTATTTTTTCAAAATATTATAAATTATTTTTCTAAAAATAAAAATTTTTAACTCTGAAAAGTAAACCATCAAAAAGTGAAAAGCAAGATTATCAGAGATGAACAGAATAGTAAAAAGGTTTCCTGAAGCAAACCATAACGAGTAGCAGAATATTCAAAAGAATTAGATATGAATCTTCAAAAATTCACCTGCAATTTAAAATGAAACACCAAAGGACAATATGCAACAATGTGCCAATGCAAATCTTTAAATTCATTATTTTGGATTTTGCAAAATAAACTTTCCAAAAAATTGTGAGGGGCTTTCCATAATGAAAGGGCATTATAATTTCAGATATATATATAAGACAAACCAATTTATAAATATTTTTAAAATAAAGGAATTCTCTCCAGATGTATTGATTTGTTCAATATGTCTGTCAAATTAGTAGCTATATATCAAAATATAAATTAATAATTGACTCATTGAAAATCTAAAACAAACATTTCAAAAATGGCCGAAGATATTAGAAGCAGCTACTAATACAAATAAGTGCTAAATTCAAATAAATATATAATAAATATCATTTCGAATGATGGCTTTATATTAATATATATCAGACAATTTTAAGCCAAATAAATTCTATAGGGGAAAAATGAGAAAATTAACTTTTGGAAATGTAATTGATGTTTGAATGCTTGTTAAAAATATCAGAGAATTTATAATTCATACAAAATTTCGAATCATAAAATATCAGAAACTTGGGATCTTTATACGAAATATTATCATTATTAAAAAAAAAAATCTAATTCAGAACAAAATAATAATCGTTGCTTGCATTTCGAAAGAGTAAAACAAGTCTTAACAGTAGTATTTAACGAAAAATTTGAAGTTAATTCTTCCTTTTAAATCAAAACAATTATTTATAAAGAGTACATTAATCATCACTAGCAATTATTTATATTCGTTAATTAAAACCATAAATACATACTGATAGGGATATCACACAAAGTCCTAAATCAAGTATACTTCTTAAAAAAATCATTAACTAACACTGCGAGTAAACATAGTTCATACCAAAGAAGACAGAGATAACTACTTATTTACTAATACTTGATATCAGCATTCCGAAAGTACATTCGGCAAACGACGCATTTCTTCAGTTCAATTCGCACCATTCGGAAAAAACCGAATGCCATTAGCATATATCCAGGGAAATGATAAATTACATTTCAAAAATGTAATAAAATACATTTTTACATTACAAGACATTAATTTTTTTGTTCAAACTTACGTTATTATGTAGTATTTTTCTCGATTTTTTGTTATAAAAGCAATATTGATTTTTTTTTTTCTGTTGATAACATTTTCAGATCAATTTTCTGTTCTAAAAGGAAGAAAAAAACTTGCACATATTTAAAATGTCTTCATTTTTTAAAAATCATAATTATTATAACAAAGATGTTCTCACTATTTTATCAGTACCACAATATCAAAACTATTAAGCAATCTAAGTTGTGAATTTCTCTTGGAAATTTTTTATCGAAGAAAAACTGTAGTCTTTATCACTATCATTCGAGAATGAATGCTGAAATTTTTCTTCTAATTTTTCCTTGAAAAATTGTAATTTTCAAATTCCAAATATTCCAATCCGTAAGATCAGACTTGATTATTTGTAGTCGGCGCTGAAGGTTGAAATCATAATTATACAACATTTTATTGGTTGGAATATTTCCAAACATCCTGAAATTCGTGATTGGTTAGTACTACGAGCGTTGAGTGATTATATTTTTGTGTGAGTTACTAGCTTCATGTTTAAAATGTATCATATGGCTATTTGAATTAAAGATTTTAAGAATCGATTGCTTTTGAGGTAAGTAAATGTCCTGTTGTATTCATCCAGACTTTTTAAAAGATACAAATGAATGAAACAATCAATTTTGTAGCAACTTTTTCGTTTCGTTAGCATGTTGTTTTCATTCTTATATGACTTATTTAATAAAAAATTATCCTGTAGTTTGTATGCTTTTTGGCATTCTTAAGTTTGCATTTACAAATTATGCAACTCTAAAATTATCAAAGTTATTTAAAAATATAAATTCTGTTGATAATATATTTTTTTGGAAAGCCAGCGTCTTTAACGAAAAATGTTATTGAAGTTGAAAGTTCGTTCCAGCAAATTTGGGACGATTGTTGTACATTTAATTAAAAAGAATAATTTGTAATCCTTTTTATTGTATTTTTGATGAAGCAATTCATGCTTGATGATAAATGTTAATATAAATAAACATGTTCGTTGACCCAAACATTTCTTATTTCAGTAATTGTAAAATAGGCGAAATAAATCATTAGAAAAGGAAAACGTGGATTTTTATTCTTTTAATATTCTTATATAACATTTTATTTATTGTAATAATAATGTGTCATATCATTTTATTTGCTTTTTAAAATTAATTTCGTTATTTACGATGCTCGTTGTCATTACTATGAATCAAAAGTTTTCAATTGTGAAAATGATTTTTGTCTTTTATTAATCTTAAAATATGCAGTACATTTTCCGAGTTTTATGCTAATTTTTAAAAATATGATTAGTATTTTAAAAAAGTTAAATAATTATAGAATTAGAAAATAATAATGCAAATGCTATCAGATATCAAGAATTATTATGTTTTTAATGAAATCATTTGAGTATGAATTATAAAACCAAAAATTGTTTTATACTTGAAGTATACAAAAATCATTGTGCCTGTTGAATGCCAAAATTATCATTCAAAACACATCTGATGTAAAAATTAAACATTAAATTCTTTGTTCTGTAAATAAAAATCTTTTTATGTTTTAAAGCTGGATAAAATATTTTTAGTTTATTTACTATAATAATTGTACAGATTTTCTAATTTTCAATTTGTGATACATGGATGTTGGGAAAATGCGGCAAGTCAAAAAATAGCTCATTTGTCACCTTACCATTTAGTAGCAATAAAAAAAATATAATAATATTTAAAGTAAATGTAATACGTAACTGAGATTATTGATTAAAACAAACTTTAACAGGAGCAATAAAATTGAAAATAATATTTTTTTTAATTTAGCTGTATTAATATTATTCTCTTAAAATTAAAAAAAAATGTCATTTTTTGGAATATTTTACTTAAAATGAATTTTAGAGATATTTATATGCAGATAGAGACTGAAATAGACTTGATCTATCAATTCTATTCATTATACATACTAGTTATTAAAAACTTGCACATTTCTATCAAATTTTACCATCACCCTCCCTGCAAGCATTAAGAATTTTTTTAGGGTTTTTTTTCAAAAAATATATTTATTTTTACAGAAATGCTAGACCATAAAAAATATCTTTTTTGTTGTTAAATACATCTTACATATAATTAAAAAAAAATCATTAAGCTAAATGTTTGTTCTTACAAGAAATTGTAATTCTTACTTTAATACATATTTATTTCAAGTTCCATCATCATTCACATGAATTCCAAATGATAGTTATACAAAATACATTGTTTGCAGAACTTTAAAAAAATTATTATTAAAATAATGGGAGATTCATTTATAGTTTCCTCTTTTTATCTGTTTGCTCATAAATTAGTAAATTACCATCATAATTGTAGAATTTAGCATCAAAGCTAAAATAGTTTAGGGGAAAAGATTATAAATATTCTTAATCTGTATAAGGGGGACCTTAAATCAAGTTATCCTTAAAATATCAATTCTGATTTTTAATTAGGATCAAAATTAAATTTTGAGATTGATGATGGAATGTCAATTATAAAGGTTTTTGTTATCTTTTGCATAGTCACTATTGTAGTGCTATTTTCATTGATACTTAATAAAAAATAAAATTATTAAAAAAAATGAAAACATTTTGTTAAAATATTATAAATAGATTTATTTAATTTTTCTTTGCTTATCATTAATCAGTACTTCATTTTTGTTTTTCTACTTATGTGAAAACTACTTATATTATTCTGTGAACATTAATTCATTTTTTCCCTAATAGATGAGAGGTAGAATTTTTGCTGTTAAAATCCAGTTCATGAGTTAAAAAAACATGTTAAAGAAATTCTGTCATGCAGCTTGTTCATGATGAGTTTTGTTGAATCATTTCAAGATTTTGTCAATAGTTTTATTCCAAAAAAATTTATTTTAATCATATACTTTCTTGAAGAAAATTAAAAAATGTATATAATGGATATTTGATATTTCATTATTAATTGCATGCTATTGGCAAATATAATTAACAAACATGAAATTTCTAGCAGTTTTTATCTTTTTGCAATTAATGTTCAAGCATCTGAATTTTAGAAGACAGTGTTGTTTTTCATAGTAATTAATATAAACATTGCTTGATTATTTTAAAAATTTGCATAGATGAATGATATAAGTACATTCTTAACTTTTACATTTGTCATTTTTTTAAAAAAAATTCAGCTTAAGAATTTTTTTATTATTATTTCAAAGGTAAATATAAAATCCTTTAGAAAGTGCTTGATTTGTATTGGATAATTATTATGACAATCTCATTTCTTAAAATTATTATTTTTGCATGTTTATTTTTAAATTCTGATGGGAAATTTAGTTTAATATATTTTTCTGATAAAAGAATTACTTGCAATTAACAAAACACTTATTTTAATCAATATACATGTCTTGTCTTCCCTATTACATTTTTTTTAAATAAATAATATGTTGTCCTAGGTAAAAACACTGCAAACTTTAATCTAAAAATGATATATGGACTAGTTCTGCTACTGTACGGTTAAGATTTCAACCTACCATTCTCTAATTAATTAATCATTGATGTAATCAGCTGATTATTTTACTCTTGATTGCCATTGAGAAAAACAAGAATAAGAACTCTGAAGATGGTATTTGAAAATTACAGGTTTTCTCTTGAAATTACATGAAAGCACTATCTTGTTTCTTTGTGAAATCTCGCATATAACAGGATTTTTTCCCCTCTATTCCTTAATCTAAAAGTTAATTAACATACCTTCAATTATATTCTTATTTATTTCTGTTTATTATGTTTTTCCTAATTACATTTAGTTTCAAATAATGCTCTGTTTTCCTGAATTTTTTATTCAATTTAATGAACTATTAATATTTATATCTAAAAATTAAAAATATCAAGGTAATGTTTGCAAAGCTTAAAATCATTAACAATTAAGAAATAAAAAAAAACATTGCGAGATGTTAAAAGATAATGTTTTAAGACAAAATATTTATTTGTATTCTGTAAATACCCATCCACCCACCCTTTAAATCTTCAGATTAGTTAAATTTTCCTGTGCATTTTTGTTCAAACAAGTTTACAGTTAAGAAAGAGAAAAGGAAAAGAATTTAAATTATTTTTATTGGTAAATTGTGGATTTAAATTCTCAGTATAAAATAGTTACCCTTAAGAAGTATTCCTGTCTGATTGAAAAGCCATACTTATTATTTTTACTAACACCTATTTAAAATATTAAATTTAATACAATTTTTTTTTTTTTTTTTTGAGTTGGAAATTAACATGCAAGTTTCTTATTATATATTGCAAATTCTTCTGTAGTAAATCGTGGAATTTACTGTAAACATATGACATTTACTGTAAAATTTAAATCTGCACTTTGTTTTTAAAATATTATTTCTGTTTCTGAATTTTAGTCTTGCTACTAAAATTAAACATTGTGTTTTGAAATATTCTCCTATTTTCAGTAAACACATGTCCTTATTTGGATTTATCTCCTTAACTAACTTAGTTATTCTTATGTGAAAACTTCTTGCAAAAGTTCAGATGTTGTATGGATGATCTTGGTCCTTGAAGCAAGTTGTTGATAGGCTTCCTCTTCAAACAATTATTTATAAAATCAGAAAATTTTATTACAAAAATGTAGCATTTTTATAAATACTTGAACAAGGATTTAAAACTAGGCTAATTTTTTTTTCATAAATCTAACATTTTCAATAATTAATACAGTATTTATTTGTAAAAACATACTAAAGAATGCTATTCAATGTATGTATTCAAATAAATTGCATTATAAAAATCATTTACTAAAAATTAGGAAATTTTATGGAGTTGTGATATTTTTTCAAATTATTTATACTAATACTCTCAAATTGAAAACAGCTTATGTTTTAAAACTTTGATTTGAGTTTGAATATATAATCAAAATTATACTTGGAATCATTTCATCTAAAGGAAAAACTAAGTGAATCTATTAATCCTGCAATTCAATTTTTTTTTCTTTATTATTTCTTTACAAAAAAAAGCATGCATTTCAAATGCTACAGAAAACTGAATGATAATGATAAATATATATATTTGCTTAACTATTACCTAGAATCATATTTATTTATTTCAATGCCACAATATAAAAAATAAAGATCATTTACTACATATGCTTACTTAATAGTGATCAATATTTGCATTAAATATTCTTAAAAGGTACATAGGGGTGTAGAAATGTTTTATTTTAAGGTATTTGGATATTTTAAGATAATTTTCTTAAAATTTTATTCTTCCTTTTCAATATTGTTTATTTATTAATTTTGAATTTTATATTGAACTACCTTAGAAAGGATTTATTTCAACTGAAGCTCTGTAAGTTTGAAATATTTTTAAAAAAAATCAGAGTACAAAAATTCAAACATGAGAGCATACAAGATAATATATTAATATTTTTGTTTAACCTTAATGATAATTTGAAATTGTATATTTATATATATTAAGTTATAATATTCATCTCCTTTGATGGGATATTTTTTTTTCGAATGTGTATTTATTTTAGAAGCATTTTTAGAAAGGGTTCCATATTCAGTGTTTTTTCAGATCAGTATATCTTTTGCTATTTGCAAGATGATTAATACTAATTTTAAACATTATATTCACATAATTATGAATAAAATTTATGCAACTTGAAAGTCTGTATATATCATCAAAATCTTCCAAAATTTTATTTTAAAAAACGAAAGATTTTTAAACATGCAATTTGTAAATTGTCATTTTTTAATCTATGAGGTTAAATTTGGCATTAGTATTGATTTTGTTCCGAATTAAAATGAATAAAAATTGAATTTTATCACCCTGTCTCTTTCCACTAACATACTTCATAAATTATACACTTAAATAAGATTTAATATCGAATATCTCCTTTTAATTCATCGATTAATAGGCAATTAGAAAAAAAAATAGTTTCTCCAAAATAGGGTGTTTTTTTTTTATCCCAACCACATTCTGCCATAATAATAGTTTATATTATTTCCGTGATACTGCATAACAAATTGAAACAACATTTATATTCCATTTAAATTCCAGAATTTCATCACTTCAATTGCTGTGATAGGTAGTTAGGCGAAAATCTTGGCTTTTATTGCAATGCTGGAAAATTACGTGATGGGCTTTCTGTAAAACACTGGTAATATCAAAAAATTTACTCATTTCTTTAGGGTTTGGTGAAAGCATATAAGATTTAAATAAGAAAAGCATTAAAAATGAAGAATACAAATCCGATTTTCAGCCCCACTTCCATTTTTCTCTGGATAAGTCGCACAAATATTACCTGTGACACGTTGTTAGGGTATCGAAGGCTTTCGTGAACCCTGTCATTTTCCCGTTAGGAGAATCTGCGGAGCACTTTCTTGCAAGCTGATCGGAGGAGGAAAAATTGGTGAGTGCGCATGTGTGAAATGGAACATCCTTGTTCGCTTTATTTGAATAGAAACAGAGCGAAAATCTCTATCTGGAACAATGTGCATTTCCGATACCCAACCCAAAAGTTATAATTAAATTTCGCAAACAAAATTTCTGTGATGAATAAAATTTTTAAGAATTTGTTTTTCGTAAATAATTTTTGATTTAAAAGGAATTTAGTGCATCAAATCAAACGATTTGAAATGGTACACAACATTTTATAATCATACTTTTTTTTTCAAAAAGAGACAAAACAAACAGTTTTTTTTAAATTTTTACCTTGATTTTATTCTAATGTAAAACATTCAAATGCTTAGTTTATTGTAAAAAAATGTTACTTTTTAAAGTAATAATTATCTACATCTTTCGGATAATTTCATACGTGCTTAAATACAAAGTGCAAAATCCTTAGATTTTATCAATTAAAATCACCTTTATTTAATAAATGTGATTTTTAAATTGTCTTGATAAAGTAAAGTTTATAGTTTTATGTATAGATTCATTTTGCATTTACTGTTAGTAGGCTTTATTTTTCCATTTTTTTAAGAAGTTTTCGAACATAATTCTGGAAACTTTTTTTTTTTGTCAAAAATTATTGTAAATATTGCTAAAATTTCTTCTCATAAAAATTCCAGAAACAAATTAGAGAAATTTAGGAATAATAGTTAAGAAATAATTTTATTGAATCCTGCACCACTTCTCGTAGAAGTATTTTAGTTAGTAAACTTTATACATATGCAAAATTAATTTCATATTGATATAGTTTCAGCTTGCGTTTACTCAAGTTTGCCATAATAGAATTGTTGGTAATACAGCTGATGTATTATTTATATTAAAGCTATTTTTCTTTCATATTCGTCTATACAAACTTCAATTATTATTCTATTTTCGAACTTTTCAGGTTATTTATAGTATTCTGTTAACTGCTGCACCTCCTATCGCTTGCGTTTGTTTTGTTATCTTTAGGACAACAAACGACTTTTTTTCTTCTTCGTTCTGATGTTTAGGCGTGCGCAATGATCCAACCATTCCTTGCTCGATCCTCTCTTCTTCCTTACCAGACGATTGGCTGTTCGTTTAGTGTACTAGATCGGACCTGACCCACTCGCAGTAGAGGGGGACAGTATTGTGGAAGGAAATCTCGTACCTGCCAGACTTCCACATCACAACAAATCGACATTTTACAATTTTTAATTGCAATTTATATGATCTCGAATAATTTTAGTTTGTAATCTGTTCTTCATCTTACTTTGCCGTTGTTGCTATCGTTTTCTATCAATAATGTAAGTTCCAAGAGAGCTTTGCGTAGCCGTATTGAGGACGATTCCATTGGTAAACTACCCGATGTTTTTGCGTTTTCAGTGCGGCCATGTTTCGACATAAACGTGGTGTCTGATGCTGCTCTTTGCGACTAGTGTGCCGTCTTTTTAAAGTAAGTTATTTTCTTTTCTGTCGTTTCATATCTGAAGTGAATCTGTTCCATGGATTTAATGTTTGACCATGTCAGTGTTTACGTTCCGAAGTCATAAAGTGCCGTCTTGTTTTTTTTTTTTTCTTCTAACATCAATGTCAATTTATATGTTGGTTGTGTTCGTTTCTAAGATTTTTTTCCTGGCAATAGGTTGTAATTCAGCTTTCTAAAATTTAATTACCAAATTGTTTTACAGTTTACGTCATTAAATTTTTAGTACTAGTTAAAATATTAGTTATTTTGTTTTTTTGATGAATTTATTTTTATCCTTCTGTTTTTCTTTTAAAAGGTTGTTGGTATTCCAGATGACGATTTTAAATGATTTATGAAATATAAGATGTTAAGAATTTTACAATGAACTTTTGGGTATTGAAGGCAGTAATCGCGAATAGCGTCTGGTGTGATATTTTCAGTAATGCTCTTTTTCCCAAAAGTTGAATAAATGTACTTTCAGCTTTTACAGTTGATACCGAAATATTTTCAAAATTTTTCTCTTGATTCATAAAGATTTATTGTTGGAAAATAAAAGAAGTTTTAGATTATTTACAATAGTTATTTGCTACTAAAGAGATTTTTGTTTATATTTATTGTATATAAACAAATTTTATATTGATGTCACTGATAAATTTGAATTCCTTGTGATAATATGAATTTCCAATATCCCTGCAGTTTCAGAAAAATGTCTATGAACATTAACATTATTCCTGTGGAATTTTCCCTTATAATAGAAATCTCAGTTTTGGATTAGAATCTGCATCTTTGAGATCAAATGTCTTATGTTTTATATACATTGTGCTTTCTAAGCTTGTAAAGCATTTGTTTTACTATTAAGATTTTTTTTTCGCAGTTTTTTTTATAATGTAATTCATGCAAATGTCTTTGCCTATAGTTATAAGTAATTCTCAATATATGATGTGACGTGTTTGGGATGGGGGGAAAAAGAGCAACTTCTTAAAATTATGAATTGGGCAAATCATAAATACTGAGAAGTCAAATAAGTATAATTAAACAATAAAATGAATAAATTTATACGAACAGGGCTTGATATTAAAAATATTGCAGAATCATTATACAAAAGGACATTGATCAATCTCAAAAGTTATTGTTCAGTGCCAAAAACTTTGAAATCTGTTTTCCTGTTGAAATGTAGCATGTCTTTTATTTTCAATAGATCATATAAAATTTGATAACTTTCCTTATACTAAACTGTTTCTTAAATAATTATTTAGATGAGGGAGGTGGGAAATCTGTGCATGTTTTCCAACAATCTTTTTTAATTGCTATTTGTTTGTAAAATCTCTGAATTAGTTATTGTATTTTTAATGAGTATTAATAGCATTAACTTAAAGTGGGGCTCATGTGATGGGAAACTGTTAAAGGTGAAGGTGGAGCATAGTGTTGCATGTTCTTATTTCTTTTCAGCTGTGAAACAATTCTCTTAAAGTGTTATATCATGAAAATTTAAAAGAATGTCATTTTATTTTCAATTTTAAATGTTTCATTAGTGATGATCCACCTGTAGGATACAGTGGCTGTTGTTTCTTATAAAAGAATTACTCTTTTTAAATTAGACTAGAATTTAAATATGTAATTTGTATTCTTTAAGTAGGTTAAAATAAAATACATTTGATAAATTTACATATAAATTAAAATGTGAGAGATAATAGACTGTTGCATCAACATTACAACTTATATACGTTCTCCAGGCACTAAATCCATCCTTCTTTTATTATTTTGAATGTTTAAATATACAAAACAAAAATATAGGTGGCTGAATATTAAAATAAAATTGCTTATAATGTAAAGAAATATTGTTAATGCCCCATAAAAAAAGATGTGCAAGTCTAAGAATCCACAAAGAAAATGTTTTTGAAAAAATTAGCTAGTTTATATGTTTAATTAAAGGTCCTTAAATGAAAAAATACAGAACTATTAAGAATAATAAAATTTAGCTTGTGAATCATGTGCTTGTATGTTAATTATACAAATTATATATGTAACAATGTGTCCTTTTAATTCTGTAATATTATATTCCAAATGATAAAACTTATAATGAAAAAAAAATTGACTATGTATTGATGATATGGATTATCCAATTTAACTCGATAGAAACTAAAGTATGCTAAAATATTATTCATTATAAAAATGAACCCTAATCGTGAATAAAGAAAATTTAATTACAAACTTAAAATTTAACATCTGGCAGTAGAGATATAAAAATGCAATAATGCAAATTCTTTGAAAAACCTATAGACTTTCTGAGAAACAAGATTGATAAGATGTTAAATAAATTAGAGCTGATATGTCATCTTTTTAAATTTAAATTCATTCTTATCTGTTCAAACTCTTAATATCTTATATTAAAATTTCCCTTAGATCATGTGTTACTTTTAATTTTATATAAGTAAGTAACCTAGTACAGATTAGAGTAATGCCATGTGCTATCAAGAGAGTTTAGTTTGAAATATAAGAGAAAAGGGATGTTTAAAATAATCTTTAAGAGTAAAAGGCCAAAAGAATAAATTACCTGTAAATATTATAACTATATAAATTTTAATCATTAGGAACTAATAATAATATTCTTAGTATTAAAATGTTACCGGGAAATACAATGTTAGTTTTACAATTTATAAATTTATGAAATTTGATTGCAACTTGTATAATCATTCAAATTTCTTCATAATGAAAATAGCTATTGAAATAACTTCCTTAGGGAGAAAGTTACCTATTTCTATGTCTGGGGTAAAGGAGAGTACTATATCTACTGCAATGGTTGTAGTTTTAATTTACCTACAAATAATGGATGTCTTAAGGGAAAATTCTGATTCCAATTGGAATCTATATTTTGCTTTCGAATATATACACTTGTTAAAGTATCATATTTGCTAGTTATTCTATGAATATTAGAAATTACATTATTATTTATATTGGCTTTCCAAGATGGCTTTATTCTGGATGCTAAATTTCTGTAAGTAAGAGATTCAAAGCTGATTTTTTAAAAAGAATTATTAATCTTGATTTTTTAATTATTATTCTTGTTATTAATATTATGGAGTGCTCTAGAAAATGATAGCTGTTCAGCTGCAAGAGCAATATATATATATATATATTTCTTATAAGTAGATACATTTTTATAAAAAATTATTAGAAAATCCTGACATATATATATATAGAAGTCAGGATTTTCTAATCATTTTTATAAAAATGTATCTACTTATAAGAAATATTGGTATATTATTAGTGGGGGGGGTAAATTTAAGCCATTAGAGGTAATCTAGGAATATAAATGGCTTTCTAGAAATATGAAGTTTTATCAATATAAGATTAAACAAAATCCTATATTGAAAATACTTCATATTTGTCAAAATTTTCTCTGGCTTTTTTTTCTTTCTTTTTAATAATAATAAAGGTTGCCATTTTAGGCATTGTATTGTGATTTCCAAGAATAATAAAATTGGGTATGCTTATGTTATTTGATAAAGTTCTGTATAAATGTTTAAAACTTTGCTGTATATGTTTCCAGTTTCTTCTGTCTGCCAGTGCATGCAAATGTGACCTGGGCAGCTCCATTTTTGAGTGAAAAGCTGACACGTAAGCCATGTTCCGAAGCCTAGATTACTTAAGTGTAAGACCACTTTCCATTGGTTATAAGTGGTGTTTTTATATTTGTGTAATTTGCTTTGTATTCAAAACTTGATATTATGTGAAAACTCTTTATTGAATCCCATTAGTTAAAAACTTTTCTTTAAAATGTACAAATCTTTTTTTATGGCTTAATGTATCAAATAAAACCAACTTAATGTGAAATGCAATTTCCCTTAGAATAAATATATGATGGTGGTTTAAGTTTTGATTGAAAAAATATGTATTAATCTTGTCTACCAGAATTGCAATAAAATATTGTTGGCTTTGGAATTGTCAAGAAAGTGTAACAAATCTTTTGTGTCTTTAATATGACTTGCATTATGTTGTTGCTGCAGGTTAGTTTCACAATTAAAGTTCTGTTCTGATATTCTTCTTCTAAATGCTATCTTTCTGAGAATGGAACTTATTATTTTTCTTTTAGAGGATAGTAGTTGCTACTTAAAATTGACATTGAAGTAATGTGAATGAAAATGTCAAAAATGAACTTACTTTAAAGAATTTATGAAGCCATGGAAAATTTTTGTTGCATGAATTTATCATTTTCGATGCACTTCAAAGCATGTTGGCTGCTGCCCTACTAATTCAAAAAGTAGTAATGAAATTGAATATGTACATTGTGTAGAATTGGTTTCTATTTCAATTCTTTTTGTTTAAAAAATATTGCATTTTAATGTCCTGAGATGAATATTCCTTCTATTAATTCTATAAATTAACAAATCTGCTGCAAAAGTAGATGTTGGCTCATGATATCCAAATTTAGAACAAAGGCATTTTGAAACAGTATGAAGATTGTATAAAAATCTGATTTATTTTGAATTTTTCTCTTTTTTTCATAGCATTTTCAGTTGTGTCTACATTTGTATATATTAACATTAATTGAATTCTATTTCAGTTGTGAATTTATCATTATCCTAATAATTTGATTATGCATTTATGACAATTACTCTTTTACTTTTATATATTTTTTATCAATAGTCATTTAATAAAATATCACTTGTAGTTACATCAGTTACTTGCTCCTTTGGCTTGTTATATAGATTCTTTCCTATTAGACTTGCTTATTTTGAGGAATATATATATATGTGTAAAAGGGCTATTCTCTGTCTCTCAAATTCATTTCGTGCCTCCTAGCCATATATTGTTTGTATACTGAAACACACTGCTGAAATGGTTTTGTATACCATGTAGTTCATTTGAGTTTGGTTGAATGTGACAGAAAATCTAATTTTCCCTGAAATTTTCTTTTTTAGAAATAGTCACTTTTGCAGCTACATTGCAAATAAGAGTTAATGTGTTAATACTTTTAAAAATTCTTAATTTTTGCATATATAATTGCTCTTGCATTTGATGCCTTCTGATATTTACCTGGTTATTGGATTGGGTTATATCTATTCTGTTGAAATTTTTATTCTCTGAATAATAGAGGGAAAATCTTACCATAAATTTAAACTAAATGTGAAAGAAAAATTTATTTTCTGGTTAATTTTTTTTCTTTGTATTACCTTTTTTTTTATGTATTTCAGAATTTAAATTTAAAAAAAAAAATCTTTGAATTGAAGGAATTTGCTTAATGCTGAATAAATTTACATAAGTGTAAGAAAAAACTTACTTTGTTTAAATAGTTTGTCTTATGTATTATTGCAAGATAGTTTAATTCGGGGAAATCCCCCTAGTGATTAATAACAATAAATAGGTGAATTTATCTTGCATTGATTAAAATTATAGTTAGCAGTCTTTTATTGAGTTAATATGGATTTAATCTTTTTAACAAAATATATTTATGAAAGAAAATTTTCTATCTGTGATAAGTTACAATATCAATTAGTATGATAATACCTGCAAAAAAGTCACTACAGCACTGCCTGCAGAGCTGTAATGACGCTTTTAAGTAAACTTTATTTTTATGCTTTGTGAAGGATTTTTTATAATAAAATGAAAGATTGTATTAGAGTTTGCATATGAATGAAAAAAGAAGTTAAATCTTTAAGAAATAGCTTACTTGCAACAGGTAAGAGCTTGATACTAAATATTTGTAAAAATTGTTGAAGTATTTATATCATTGTATTTTTCTTCTACTTATAATTTCATAATAAATTATTCTTCTAAGAAAATACTTGATTAAAGTTACATCTTTAAATGGGGGGGGGGGGGATTTTATCCTTTAACTTAAAAATCCTCTTATAATGAGAAATTTTAATACCTTCAGTTCTTTTTGCAAGCAATCTGACTAGGAATTGCTGAAAGTAAATTTTTTCATATGTTCTTCTTAGAGGAATTATTCTTTTTAATATCTTTAGTTTAAGATTTCATAATGTGAATCAGGGTAAGAAGAATAAAATAATAGCTCCAATTGCTTATTTTTAATAATAATAATATAAATTTTAATGTATGTGTATTGTTATTTTTAACTTGGTCTCTCCTTTTTGATCATTCATGATATTTTTTATTGAATATTTGTTTTGTTTGCAGGTGAATTATTTTGTGCGTAAGAAAAAATGCGACGGCACTTGGATGACCACCCTGGTCTGAATAGCAGTGGGGTATTTAACAGCAACAGTAATTCCCAGTCAACCTCTTCCAGCCCCCGGGACATTCCAGTAGCCACAACGCGGGCTGGTGACAAGCCTCTCTCCCGGCAGCCCCTGGCTCTTATTCAAGAGACTGTACACGCAGTTGGGGGATCTGGAAGCACAGAAATGCAAAGTGGCATTCAATTCTCTCTACCTTCTGGCTATCAGTAAGTATCCTATTATTACTTCTTGATTTTTAAAATGATTAATTGAAGATATGGTTTAGTTTGATTTTAGTAAATCCTCTGAGGGTAATAGAATTGGGAAAAATATTTTGTGTGAAGTTAATTTTTCTTTTGATTTCATTTAAAAAATTTTAATTTCACACAAAAAAATAAAAGTTAACATGGTTAGTTTAAAATGTCTTTTAATTCCAGGGCTCGAGTAGCAGCAGCCACCACATTGTCTCAGGGCAACTTGGGTCATAGTCAGCCTCCATCAACTGTTCATCATTCATTGTCAATACAAGCTCACGCCAATACACAGATTGTACATCCCATGCCATCAAACTCTCAAGTGAGTAATTGATTAGAAAATGCCTTAATTAGATTTGAAACAATATTTATCTATTTGAAGAAAATGATACATGAGTGGGTATAATTAAAGAACATCTATTTATTTGTCCTTTTTTATTTGGTCTCCTTTTTAGAATAATCAATTTGAAATAATGATTCCAGTAAGATAAAATATTATTCAGAAGAAGAAATGGGTTGTAAAGCATTACTGTAAATGATAAAGGAAAAGATGTAAAAATGTTAGATATGCTTTAATCTTTTTAATAAGTTTTTCAGCTTTTTTATTAAAACTATCATTGTCATTGTTAATGGGTAGTAAATGCATTTCTTGATTTTTGCCAATACTAAGAGTGGGGGGAAAGGGGGCTGTTATTCCACTGCTGTACACTCATTAGTCTAGAAAGTTTAACTAGCACTGAATAAATTTTAGTTGATTAGAGAAATACCCAAGTTAACAAAATCAAATATTAAATATTACTTTGATTAATCTGTAACAGTATGTTTTCTTATGATAATTAAAAGATCAATTTATTCTAACATTTTCTGACAGTATGTACCAAAAAAAGTATTGCATCTTTTAGTTGTTGCTCTTTATATTTGCAATCCCTTGTTCTTATATAAAAAGTACTTTTTTCTATATAATTGTCCAGAATTTTTTAATTTTGGTCCCATTATTTTAATAATACCTTATATGTTATTTTACTATTAATTGAATAAAAGATAAGTTTTTAAGCTGATAAGACAATGTGAAATATTTTAAAAAAATACTGAACCTCAACCAACCTTACAACACACACACACAAAAAAAAAATTATATAGTATTTGTTAAAATCCCAGAATGTATGTGTATACCTATTAGATCAACAGATATGAGAAATAAATAACAGAAGTTTTGAAGAGCTATTGCATCAGAAGTTACATTTGATTAATAACTCATATTCCTGTTAAAGCTAGTCAAAAAATGGAGTTTGGAATAATTATAAGACTTCCTCTCCCTTCCAGTTGTAGGCTTCTGAAATACATTTATACAGTTCAGACTTCTCTTTAATTTTAATTTAAATTATGGTTAAGTGGTATAGATAAGTCTCTTATTTTTACTTTATTGTATCTAAAGATTTGTTCATCCTAACTCTTTCTATAGGGACATCAGATGCAGTTCCAGAGACTTAAAGTAGAAGATGCACTTTCGTATCTTGACCAGGTGAAGTACAAGTTTGGTAACCAACCCCAGGTCTACAATGATTTTTTGGATATTATGAAGGAATTTAAATCGCAAAGGTAATTTGATATTAATGTTTAAATGAAGCAATTAATAAAAAATTTTAAATCATTCTTTGATATGTTAGAGATGGCATGTAACAATTAAAAGCAATTTTAATACATTAATTATCTCTTTCTAGCATTGACACACCAGGTGTAATACAGCGTGTATCTAATTTATTCCGTGGGCACCCTGAACTCATTGTGGGATTCAACACCTTTCTTCCCCCAGGCTATCGTATAGAAGTGCAGCCTAATGAACAGGTACAGGTCTCAATCCCTGGAACCAATGTGGCTGGGGGTCAGGGGCCGACTTCTTTAACCATCCACCCCACAGGACCACCTAGTACCAATGTTCATCCTGTACCCCAAAGTAATCATACAGGAAGAGCTGCCTCACCTCATGCATCCCCTGTGGCTAAGGTAAGTGATTTATAAACTTTTAATTGTTTTTGAAAATTTTAAGTATGACTCTGTAGTTACCTGAATGGTTTTTTTATTAGCCTCCACCTGTAACCAATAGCCAGTCTCATACCAACTCTCAAAATCAGCATCCCCATCATCAAAATTCTCCTCCTCAGACACAGTCAGGCGCCGGTGCGACACCTGCAACTGGAAACAGTACTACTACTGCCCCTCCACCAGCTAGCCAACCTGTTGAATTCAATCATGCTATTAACTATGTAAACAAAATAAAGGTGAGCATTAAACTAATTTTGTATCTATTCACTTTCAAAAATTAGTTCATGTATTGAAAAACTCCACTTTTTCGATTTCCTGATACTTGTTAAGCATGCTTTATTTTTCCTACCTACCTTGTATTTCTATCAATTTTACTATTTTATATTCATAAATATATCTGAAACAAAAATAAATTGCAAATTTTCCTACTAATGTTTCTTTTGAAATTATTTTATATTTATTTGTATATCTTGAAATAGAATTTAAAATCAAGAATGTGTGTAATTATTTTACTGTGGACTACTTGAAGCATATTGCTTTCTGACTTCTGTAGATGCATGCTGCACAAATTATTCTATTTGAATGAATTTGAACTGCTAATTTTCAAGTGCTATTTGGTAGTTGGAAATTTAATAATATTTACTTTGGTGTTTTATTTTATTTCTAGAATCGTTTTCAAGGTCAACCAGAAATATATAAACAGTTTCTAGAGATATTGCATACATATCAAAAAGAGCAGCGAAATTTAAAAGATGTAAGTTTCTATTCGTATTAGAATTTTATTTGAGTATATATATATATATATATATATATATATATAATAGTCTCTTGCTGATATTTGTGGTAATTAAGAGGATTTTTTAAGCAATCTGATTTGATATTTATGGTAATTTTATCAGTTACCAAATTTTTTTTATGTAATAAAAATAATCATTATGTTTTAAAAAAAAATACTTTTCATCTTAGACAGCCACCTGGTTTGCTGGAATTTTGGTGGTATTCCATTCCGTCAAATGTCTTGTGCACAACTTGAAGGTTCTTGATTTCTATGGGGGGGGGATGCTTTTTTTAGCATTTAATTGTGATATGTATTAAAGCCATGTGTAGATTTGCAATGAAATAAAATTCCAGGATGTATTACTATTAAAAATGTATCCGTCAACGACATTTAGCTTCTAATTTGCAATGACATCACCTTTCTTCACTCATCATATAAAATATGCAGATATTAAACATATTCTTATGCTTTTTACAATGACATAAAATTATTCAACTAGAATATCTGAAACAATGAGATGGGCATGTTTCACTGCTACTCTACTTATTTCTGCTGTGAAATAAATTGAGGAAATAATTTTGCAAAGAAATATTTAATATTGCCAAAATTTAGATTTAAAAAAAAATAAACCTCAATTTTATGGTAATATTTTCAAAGTTATGGAAAATTGCTAAAAAAAAAAACTTTTGTAATTTTAAATTAGTTAAAATGTCAACAACAAGAAAAAAAGATTGTGATTGCATTCCCCTCCCTTAAAAAATAATTTTGTTGAATTTTATTGATCTTCAAACAATCTGGTCTGTAAAACACTAACACACCTACACATTCTGTTTTCGTAGTAGAGATATATAAATCTTTAAATCATAATTCTTTATGTTAAATCTTAGAAACATCACTTTTTTTTTTTTTTTTTTGATATAAAAAATGTATGACTATTAATGGAGGTAATTTATTTTTGTACTATAATATTCTCTTTAAAAACTTACGCTTGATTAAAAATCTCGGCTTTAAAGTTGCCATAGGTTTGATATAAAAATTTAACACTGTATAGAATCATTGTAAGTATTAATCACAAATTTTTTCTTCATGACCAAAAATCGCCATTGGTTCGGATTAAAGATTCCAACTTTCTGTAGAAAATATTATTTAGAAATGCTAAATATACATTATGTTCTTTATAATTGTAAGATTTATTTATTGTTGAAAGATAAAAACAGATCTTTTAACTAAATATTTTATCTAAAAATTTTCTTTATTTTAATTAGTGAATTTATAAATTAATATGCATGATTTCGATTGTTTAACATTTATTTGTAGATTATTTAAATTAGAAAGTTGATCTTGTTGTTAATGATTTTACTATCCAAAGTCTAGTATTTATAAAGTAACATTTTTTTGTTTTTTGGTCAATTCAAGAAATTTTAATTTTTAAATTAGAATGGTGGAGAAGAAAAAATCGTGAAAATATAATTCTGTTGGGTCACTTTGTGTGTGGGCGGTGTGTGTGAAGATGTATGCCTTTAAAAAGTCAGCATTCAGATTTTTTTTTTTTTTCTGGTTTTTTCATCTTATCAATGAATTGACCTGTATGCTTACTTGTATTCAGTATGCAAGTTAATCCTTCATTTATTGCTTTTTCTTATTTTATGTTATTTAATTTTTTTAGGGTGTAAACACCGCTAACAAACCCTTAACAGAAGCAGAAGTTTATGATCAAGTTGCAAAATTGTTTCAAAATCAGGAGGATCTTCTTCAAGAATTTGGTCAGTTCCTACCTGATGCAAATGGTGCATCTCTCATGGGTCTAGTATGTAATTTTTTTGTTTATCATTGGTATGACTGTCTTGGCATTTATCAAAATTCTATGTTAGCATAGTTTGGAAATGTTATGGCAATTTTTTAACAATGTTTAATGTTTTTGATGATCCAGTTTCATCAGCAATTTAGCCACAACTGAATTCTTAGTAATTGGATTTTGAAAATAGCTATTGAAAAGAAAATATAGCATATTAATTCCTTTTTTATCATGTATTATCCTTTACCAAAGGACATTGTCCATCTAGGGCAATCAACTTATAAAAAAATCTTCAGTATTTATACAATTTTAGAATAATATGTAGAAGATATATAATTTAAATCTGTATAATTTTTTTAAAATGAAAATAATTCCAAAATTAACACAAGCATTAAAGAAAAATTAAACTAAGTGTGTGTGTGTGTGTAATACCAAATTATTACAATTTAAAATATTGTATAAAAATAAAACACCTTTATATTTTGGGTGAATATGTACAAAATATTTAGCAGTGTCTTTTTTGTTTTCTACATAAAAAGATGTAGCATGTTTCCTGCATAGTGCCGTATTTTTCATTCACAGAAATATGAGATATTGCTCAGTAGGTGGTGTCCCTGTATGAGGACACCTTCATGATGGCTTGTTTAATACTCACATGAATGCATTTCAATCTTAAACAAAATTATTGATTAATATTTGAAGGATATTGGGAGAATAACATTGATTTATATTTTTGAATTGTAACATGCAAGAACTACATAGATTTAATTCCATTAAGAAAGCTATATTCCTTATTTATAATTTCGAAAGAAGAGATGCTATTTTTCCAATAATTTTTTAGTTTCAAGATAGAAAGTTTTTGAAGAATTTTAAAGTTGAGGTCCTTTTTTGTCGCTGACATATCAGAAGAGGTTAAGATTGCTGTGTTTATAGTTCTCAAATATTATTTGGCTTTTTATGAACTTTTCTTTAAAAAAATTAGTATAACGAAAAAGATAATCAATTTATCCCACTTTTTTAAAGAAAAAAGATAGTTCTAGTTTAATTTATAAAAGATAGTTTTGGGCAAAATTTTTAAATTTAATAAACAAATGCATTGCTCCATTTTATAATACTATATTTAATTTTTTTATGAGATATATCTTTGACATTGGATCAAGTTTCGATTTCATTCTTTTCTACCTTAAATTGTAATTAAATGTTACAATTGAAGTTACTGAATGTTTTGTTGATTTCTAGGCTCCTCAGAAGCCTGCCAATAGTGAACACAATGCAGTTGTTAAGAAGCCATCTCTTCCTGTGAAGCCTCCTGTCCCTCCTAACAATCAGAGCAAACAAATTCAAGGTGTCAAGCGTCCTGCTACCTCTGTACCCTCTCCTCCTATAAAGGTAATGCTTCTTTTTTTTTCAACAACAAACTTGGAATGTTTTCAGTTGTGACTTTAAATAAATGTGAGGACACTCATATCTTATTCTTAAAGATGGAGATTGAAATAAATTTAGATTTTTAGAGAAATTTTTCCTTAAGAATATTACTTAAAAATTGGTTATAAATATTTGAAGGAATATTGCAGTTCACTTCATAATTTTTGAAAATCTTATTGTAATATGCTTCTAAATTGTGTCAACTATTTGACCAAAGGAACAGGAATGGATTTCAAAAATTTTTGGATTCACGAAAGCTGTTTACGGAATAAAAAGAATTGGAGTTACTAATTAGAGCTATGGATTATTATAACTTTTAGTGAGGACCAAGAGGCTTTGTTTTAATTATCTTTTAGAATTTACATAGCTATTCTGGAATCTTGTGGCAATTTTATATCGCATTGAATTTTATTGAAGCAGCTTTTCTGGAAGTCATTTTTGTAGTTCTACATTTTTAAAGTTTAAAAATCCATTAATTTATTTATTTAGCAAATGTTTAAATGCATAGCTACGTTTAATAACATAAGGGCCTTTAATGCAGAATTTTTTGTAAGTTAAATTAAAAGAAGCTATTCTGATATTGAGAATACTTTTTTTTTTTTTTTTTTTTTTTTAGAAATGAGTTTTAAAAAAAAAAAAAATTAATATGCTTCTTTTGAACTTTTAATAATAAAATATCATTTTTCTTATTTTCTATGTGTTGGTATGTGCTTATTTCCTTGGGAGATTTAAAACAAATCATCTATTTCTTTAAATCTTTATTGCTGAAGAAAATTTCTACTATCTATATGTTCTAAAAGATCATTGCTGAATTTTTCATTTATTTTTGTCCTTAACTATTTTATAGAAACCTAAAATGACCAGTTTAAAAGATGTTACTTTGACTGAAGCTGGTAAATATGGATCTCTAAATGAATATGCATTTTTTGATAAGGTGAGTATTGTTTAGTATTTTATAAGCAATTTCATAGAAAATAATATTTAGTACTCTAATATGGAATTAAAAATTGGTATTGAATTTATAATTGATATATTATTTACAGAATGTCTCTGACATCTGAAATTGACAATATGTAAACTTAACTACAATTACAGTCGAAAGATGTATAGACATTTTAAATCAGTGATCGGTGACTTAAAAGTAGTAAAGTTTTATAAAATAGAATGTTTTATTATTAGTATTTAAAACTCAACTGCTGAAATATACCAGCTATATTACTTCATTTGTCATTGTATAGCCTATTCTGTTTATTAATTTTTCCATGACAGAAATTATGAATCTTGAAAAAAATGGTTTTTAGAATAAAAATTCAAAAAAAAAAAAAAATTGTTACCCGAATTTTTTTTTATTATTTAAATATTTGTAAATAATAGTTTGTATTTACATATTTTATTCTAAATTAACTATGAACATTGTCTTAAGGCATTTTGCTATGGAGAATTGTATTACTTAGTTCTAGAATGTTCAAACTTTAAAAAATCTTAGACTTGATTGTGTTTAAGATGTCAGGCTATAATTTTTTTTTTTTCAAGCCTGATTATATATTTTAAAAATTTCTCAATCTAATTTGAAATTATTTTTGATGGTCTTGAAAGATCTGTACTGTAATGCGAAACCAGTAATTATCATTATGTTTCTGTCAAATTTTCTGTATGTTCCATTATTTCTGTTTTCATTTAACTGTGATTGATACAGTCAGGTTTAGGATATATAAGAACAAAATATTAAATAGATATTTGGGCATGAATTGAACTATGGTACTGAAAGTAGACTTATGTATTTGTTTTCCTGTAGAGAGCTGTTTTCTTATCTCTGCTGTATAATTTTTTCTATCGCCATTTTTCTTTTTAGGTTCGAAAAGCTTTAAAGAGTCAGGAAGTTTATGATAATTTCTTGAGATGTTTGATCATTTATAATCAGGAGCTCATCTCTAGGACAGATTTAGTTTTAGTTGTTACTCCCTTCCTTCAGTAAGTTTTTTTTAGCTATAATGTTTCTACTAGATTTTTCAAATTCAATTTACTTTGTACTATAAGTTTTCAGAACATTTATTAATTTTTTTTATATTATATCTTTTATGTATTCAATTTTTTAATAATAATGAAATAACTCCATATTTGCATCAAGCCCAAATTTATATAATATGCACATTTGTTGTTGTAGGCATGAAATAGAATGCATTTGTGTAGGAATTGAAAATTTTATGGGTTTAGAAATTTCAATTCAATAATTGATCTTTTATCTATTTAAGTTCATCTTTTAAAAGTAATAACATTTTTTACTAAGTGATGTTCAAATACTTGTAATAATTTGCAATTACTAATTTTTCATCTCATAACAATTGATTGGAGATGTTGTTATTCCTTAAAATTAGAATGATGAGTATGAAATTTTCAGTTAAAAAATTTTGGAATTTTTTTGTCTTTACTGAAAATATTAACATCAGTAATGTGCCAAAGTTCATTGCCAGAATAGTTTTACAACTCCAATACAAATTTTGTTAGAAATTATCAAATTTATTAGTCTTTATTTTCTACTTAATTTTTCCCCCTTTAATTCTAGCATATCTAAATTGCTTGGAGCTAGATTTCAGTAATCATTTTTTATATTGTAGGAAATATTCTGATCTCTTCAAATGGTTCAAAGAATTTGTTGGTTATAAAGAAACAAACAACGTTGATATAGTTCCTAAAAAGGTAGAAACTCAAGAGCGTGAGAGAGTGGGTGATTTTGCGACAGAAATAGGTAAGGTTCAATCTATTATATGTCTCATATCTAAAATAGGATGAAAACTCATTTAATTTTAATAAATATTAATATGCTGCATTGAATAAACTAATATGTTTATTAATGTATAATATTTAGTCGTAAAAATAATTTTGATTGCAATGTGCTTTCGTTAGGATTGACATTTAAATTTTAAAAGCTAACAAAAATGACAGGCATCATGTTAATTCGTGAATGCCTTTGGACAACATATGATAATTCTTAGGAACAAGTTAGTGTGAATTTTGATGTGTCCAACAAGCAGCATCTGCATTCTTGCTTCTCAGTTTATTATAACTTCATCAATAAATGCCTGAATGAAGATAAAAACTAAAGAGACTGTTATTAAGACATATTTTTATAGAAGAATGAAAAACAAAGTTTACCGTTACAAGAAGAGAAATGCTAAGTATTGGAATGGCTATAAAAAGGTATTGCTGACTTGGATTAAATCGAGGAAGAAACTGGCATATAATACATTTTCTTTTAAATTTTTCAGCTTCAAGCATCAATGTTGTTGTAAGAATAATTCCTACTAATTTTATTTAAGTGAAAGGTCTTGTGTTCATTTCTATTCAATATGGTATTCATGGCAATGGGAAGTGTTTTTTTATGATATTTAGACTATTCAGGTTTTTAAGAAAATTGAATTTATGCTTAATGTAAATGAAACGGCATAAGCACAGTCATTTTCACACTAGTAATGAACAGCATTCTATTAATTATTAAAATTTAAAAAAAACCATTATTGTTACTTTAAAAAACAAAATTCTTTTTAGATTATGCATCCTGTGTGAAATATGGTGCCAGTTATCGGGCGGTACCAAGGAATTATGTGCAACCTAAATGCAGTGGGCGTACAGCTTTGTGTAGAGAGGTATGCTCAGTTTCATTTTGCCCTTTCATCATTTTTTTAAGTATTTAATCAATATTTTCAAGTTACCCAATTCTAAAATTAAGGATTGCAGTGAAATTCTTATTGTAATTTCTGATATAGTTGATGTATTTCTTGGGAGATGGTAATATTTCAAACAATTTTAACTATGCATTTTTAATGTCCCCAAATCTTCTACTGAAGTAAAGTGTTCATGAAATTGCTAGTAACACATGGGTATGTTGATTGATTTTACAGTGTTGTTAATCAGACGTATTCATTCATTTATGTCAACGTAAAATCCACATTTATTTTGTCTTTGCAGTATCTCCCATTTCTGAATTGTGTGATTCTCGCATATTTTGAAAATTGAATATATAATGTATAATTCAGGAAAAATACTGCCAAAATTAAATACTTAAATAGAAATATGTATTTTGATCCAATCTCTGTCTGTTACCATCATAATTGCCGTAGTTGGCTCATGGTGCATAGGCAGTTTGAGAATTTCCAGCGAATTAAATTTTTGAAGTTTTTATTGTGCCTAATTTTATATTTCAATAGATTTGAGAAATGTATTGCATGTGTTAGGTAAATACATTTTAATATGGATACTTTTATTAGTGCATAACAATACTTTTGGTATTCTTTATCACAGGTTTTAAATGACACTTGGGTTTCTTTTCCATCATGGTCTGAAGATTCTACCTTTGTCAGCTCCAGAAAAACTCAATTTGAAGAGTATATTTACAGGTGTGAAGATGACAGATTTGAGGTAAAGTTTGTAATTTGATTGTAATGCTTTATTTAATTTATTAATGCATTTGTTTTGAATTTTCTTTTGTTAAAATTGTAATACTTTTTTTGCTATTAATATATTGAAATTACCATATTAATACAATTGATTCTTTTTCCCTAACTTTTTCAGTTGGATGTTGTATTAGAAACAAACATCTCAACTGTGAGAATCTTGGAAGCAGAAATGACTAAAATTAATCGCATGTCTGCAGAAGAAAAAGCCAGATATCGACTTGATGACACTTTGGGAGGAAGTTCAGCTGTGATTCAACAGCTTGCAATTAAAAGGTAATCCTTTTATAATATTGTAAAAATATTCATTCATGTGTGTGTGTGCATGGATGATATTTATTGCTTATGTATTAAGTTATTTTAAATGTTTATAGTCCAGTAGAAAATAAATAGTAAGCTTTAAAGCTAAAATATTATTTTATATATTAAAAGCTAAATATTAGTTAATGTTTTGTAGAAATTAAAATAATATTCAAAATGATTTAATTTTATTCAAAATATCTATTTGTTGACTAAATTAAGAATTATTGTTAAGTATTGTTTTGCTTATGAATTGGAAAAGTTAGCTAAATATTATGCTGTAGATTCATGGCAAATATTTAAAGTTGTTAAATTCACAAAGGATTTTTTTCCTATTTTCTGTGTTTGTTGATTTAGACCATTTTTGAAATAATTATATTCCTATTTGTAGGGTATATGGTGACAAGGCTCCTGACATAATTGAAGGTCTCAAAAAGAATCCTGCATCTTCAGTGCCTATTGTTTTAAAGAGGTAAATTTGAGTATTTTAACCTATTCAAAGAAGTAAAACTATTCCAATTCGACCTATGTTGCATTAATTTTACTTTTTTAATTTACTCTTTATTTTCCATGTTAAAATTTTCTTTGTGAAAAAATTGCATTGTTACTCTTGAAATGTAAGTTATATCTGTAATATATCTTAATCTATAAGTTATATCTACATAATTGAAGTGGTTTGTATCGTGATAGCAAGAATGTTATTTTGTGATTTATTTCACCTAAGTCCTTAATTTTGCAAAAATTTAAATGAGGGAACATAAGGGAAGTGATTACCATGTGAATTTCTTTTAAAATTCTAGACAGTAATAATTTTTTGTATGAAAATATTAATATACTATTATTTCAAGTGATGATGCTTACTTCTCTTTGTTTTTTCCACTGACCAAAATTAAGGAATAGCGGTATTTGTTATTCTGTTGTAACTAGTACATGAGTGTTATTTACATATTTTCTCTTATACTGCATATACCAGCAGGGAAAACCAAGACAATCCTTTTATAAATAAAATTGATCAAATTTATCTTGTATGAATTTATTTGGATTTGAAATGTACAATTAAGGCTAAAAATGCTCTCAAAAAGGGATTTAAGCTTGAAAATTTGAAGTGTACTACTAATGAACACGAATTAGTTACTTAAAAGCTATTTTAAAACAATCGTTTTTTGTGATATATTTTGAAAAATTAATATTAAAACATAGTTACTAGATTATTCAAAACCAATCAAGTCTGTGACTGTTTGGAATGAATTAATATATATATATTTGCAGGTTAAAAGTGAAAGATGAAGAGTGGCGGAAGGCACAGAAAAGTTTCAACAAAATCTGGAGGGAACAAAATGAGAAATATTATCTTAAGTCCTTGGATCATCAGGGTATTAATTTCAAGCAAAATGATGTAAAGTTGCTTAGATCAAAAAGTATTCTGAGCGAAATTGAAACTCTTTATGAGGAGGTAAATCAATCTTGTCTATATCATTCATTTTATTTATTGGATGACTTATATTTTAACTTTATTATCTTTGAAATTTCCATTTTATTGGTTAAACAAATTTAATATGATTAATGTTTTAAATAAAGATAATATCCATTTGTATTGTATTTTTTAACATTTGGGTTTTGTTTTTAAGATTGCTAAATTGTTTCTGTATGGGCATATTTTTCATATAATACAGTTGAGCGAATCTGAAATATTTTGAAAAATAACTATTCCAATGTGTGATGCAAAAACAGGAGACATTTTATTTTTGAGTATTTAGGTTACATATTGGAAATATTGAAATTAATTATATACCAGATGAAAATATATTTTAAAAAAAAGAAAGAAAATGTCCTTTTGTATCCTCATTCATTTATATACTTGTTAATTTTAACTTCTTTGGGACATTAAATTTGTGTAGTTTACTGACATTCTCACCAATCCAATGCATCTGTTGAAAGATATTACATGGTGAGGAGTCTTCTTTCCTCTTGAAACCTAAATCTTTGCACTTTCATTATAAATTTGTGTGTGTTAACCATTCTCGTATTCATTACCTTAATGTAATTTTTCCTCCCAAACATATTATTTCTCACATGTCAAAAACTGTATCTTTGTGTAATTCAGGGATGAACTCTATAATCCGAGTATTCAGTTTCGTCTGTTGGATTAGATAGAGACTACTGTACTTTATTTAGTATGTAGAGACAAATCTGAAATAACTGAGTTTTTTTATTTTATTTACATGTGTTTTAAGCATTGATTGCATCACCAAAACAATCAGAATTTGTTTAATTTTAACTATGCAATAAATGAAGGTGAAGATTGTTTTTTGTAAAAACAAAGTCTGTGATTAGATACCCATGTGTTAGAGATTGCATACCTTATTTATCCTTTTTCTTTTCCTATATTCTTATACAAATATTCTTTTTGTGATTTAGCGCCATGAACAAGAAGATGGTCAGGCAGAAACAGGTCCGCATCTCAAATTCAATTATCATCATAAAGACATATACAAAGATGCTGCCAACCTTACCATCCATCATGTCAAGAGACAAACAGGTTCATTATATTTTTTATTTAATTTGAATGGTTTTTTTTTAAAACTAGTTTTGATACATTATTGTAAATTTAATAGGTATATTTCTTAGTACCTTAGCTTCCATAAAAAAAATAACAAAATTAAAATTCTGTATTTTATCAAAAAATTGAAAAAATAGAATCTTCACGTTTCAGTATTAGACAATGAAGAGGAATGTATCCTTAAATATTTATACAAATTTTGAAAATGATTTAAATTTCATTGCAATCATTAAATGTATTGTTACAATTTATTAAAATTTTTATCAATAATTAAATTCAATTTGTTGATTGTTTTTATATTTTAAATTGGTGTAAATTATTTTTTTTTTTTGGTATTTTTTAATAGAGAAAAATTACTCCTAAGTACACATTCTCACCATCATCTTAATTATATTTATGACAAATTTAAAATGTTTAGATCAAACGGTTTCCTTTTAAAATTAATGTTAAATGGGAATAGTTTCCTTTTGTAACTATTAAAAATGGTAATTATACAAAAAAAAAATTTATTTAGTTGAGAGTGAACCTAATCAATGAAAAAGTTGTTGTTAACAATGGCCTTTTTTTTCCAAGCAGTGTTATCATATTCATTATTCACGAGTTAGAACAACTTTTAATGTATAGTTGTTCACATTCAATGATTTTGAGTTGGGAAAAAGGTCATGGAACTAATATATTTAGTAACTGTAGGACAAGAAAAGGCTGCAAGTTTAGTCGGGGAATTTTTTTTCAGTTTCTATTGCCATCCTATAAAAATATGGATCGATACTATTTGTAATCAAAATTATTTTAAAATGTCTCTTGGAAACTATTGCTTTTCAATTTAAAAAACTAAATTTGGTTCTGAATGTCGTATATTTTTAAGTAACTTGGCATGCTATTAATAATTTTTTTTTCTTTTTATGTGCAGGCATCCATAAAGAAGATAAACAGAAAATCAAGCATCTAATGCGTCAGTTTTTCCCCGACTTTTTTTCTGTGCCTCGAGGAGACTTATCTGATGATGAATTAGATAAAGATGAGGGTAAGAAATAGTTTTATAAAATTTTCAAGGAAGTAAAATCTATCAATTTCCATATCTTAATATTATTTTTAAAAACTTATATAGCTTATAACAGATTTTTTCCACCAATTTAAAATGCATCTTGTTATGGATTTGACTTTTAAAGAATGAGAACGTTCAAATGTGTGTTTAGTAATTTTAATTCTATTGATTAGAAGTGTTTTGGAAAGTTCATTATCAACCATAAATAATATTTGACAATTCTTAAAAGAAGTTGCATTGAATACCTCTCGTGTTTGAATATTTTTTTCATATATTATAGTGCAGGGTGTTTTTTAGTATATCCACAGGTAAGATTTTATTTTATTTTTGCAGACATGGAAACTGAAGATGGAAATGAAAGTCCTAAGACCAGTGTGTATAGGGATCTTATGACTTTGAATCTTGCTTGTGCGAATAATTACAAGAAAGATGCTTTACGGAAAGAAAGTGAAAAGGCTAGCTTACAACACGATGACAAAGCTTATCCTCCTGATAATGATGAATATCCCTTGAATGATCCCTGTTCTGTAAGTGTTATCTTCAGTTTTTGATCATTTTGATAGTATTTTTGAAATTCAAAATTTGTTCATTCTAGTAATCTGGAATTAAAACTTCAAATAAGGTTATTTTAAAAATGCACCAAGTTCAGGAAAAATCAAGTTTAATTCTATAAGAAAATTAAAATATGGAAATAAATTATCCTTAATATCGGTTACAAAATTCTCAATTCTTTCTTAAGTCTTCTGAAAGTAGATTTTGTTAAAAAGAATTTTGAATAAGGGAATTGTTTTAATTGGGCTGTTGATATATGGAAGCATAAAAAACACAATTTGTATAATTATTTATTTGATTTTAAAACTTGAAAAATGCATTCTTACCGTGTAATCTTGCCTTTTTCAAATGTGTGAATAGTTTGGAAGTAAATAAATTTATTTATTATTTCATTATACTAAAGTTTTAAATTTTTCCCTTTTTTATATATATTTTTTAGACTGAGACTTATTCTGTCATCTTTGTAAATAACCATTGGTACATATTTTTTCGCCTTCATCAAATTCTCTGCCTGCGTTTGTGGAAATTATATGATCGAGCTAGAGTCCTAATTTTAGAGGAACTAAAAGATCAAGAAGAAAGAAAGAAATCTACTGCTCTTGCCTTAAGGCTCAAACCACGAAGTAAGCAACTTCTAAATGCTTGATTTGTATTCCTATTTTTTACACCAAAGATAAAATAATAAACTTCAACTTTTTCAATATTTGCATAAATTATGTGTTAATTTTGTATTTTGTAAATTTTTAATTAATGAAAAACAATTATGTAAAAAAATATATAAAATTCTTTATATAGAAATTGTCAATTAAAAATGGTCAATTGTCATATAAAACTTTAAAAAAAATTTACATGAAAAATTTCTTTATCAAAATTGAATTATTAAAACCTTTATTTTATTTTTTAATATCTAATTCAAAGAATTGTGTATAATAAGGAAATACCCTGTTCCCATTTAGTCAAAAGTGCATTAATTTTCATTTTAAATGAATTGTTTATGCATGTAACTGAAAGAATTTAAATATAAATTAGAAAATGTTGAGTCCAAGAATTATAACATTCTAGGTTCAACTGCTTTTTTCAAAATATATTGTTTTAATGAATGTCAACATACAATTATGATTCTTGATTATAAACATGATAAACAATATATAAGGATGAAAAATAAGATAAATATGGTTAAACTCCTTTCTGTTATTTGTTCAATCTGTGAAATCTTTTCAACGTGTACAATTTGTTTGTAGTGCATTGTTTTTATAAACTTTGAAGTGTGAACATCATGTTCTCATTCTTTTAAATATTAAATGTATGGGTATTTGTTTGGTTCATTTAGCAAATATTTCCTACATACAATATCAATCTGCTCTTTTATAGGTAACATTGATGTAGAGCTTTATTATCAAGCTTTCTTGGATATGGTAAAAAATGTGCTGGACGGTAATTTAGAAAGTAGTCAGTATGAAGACAGTCTGCGAGAAATGTTTGGTATCCATGCATACCTTGGTTTTACTCTAGATAAAGTTATTCAAAACATGGTTAGACAGGTAAGAAATTTGTGTGTATATATTTGTCATTAAGTAAATAAGCAGATGTTAAATATTATTGAGATTTTAAAATTATTTTGTGAAATGTTTTATTTGTAAGCTTAGTTATGAACAAAGCTATAAACTCTTTGTCTCATCTATAAAAAAAATTGTTTTTCAGAGCAATTCATATATTTAGATAATTTGTTTTCTTAAATCCTTAAATAATTTATTATTAATAATCTTTAAACACAGTGATGAAATGCAACAAGTAAATAAACAGGGTTTTGTAATATACCTTATTGTAGCTTCAGCACATGGTGGGAGACGAATCATGCTCTCAGTTCATGACTCTGTTTCTGGATGAATCTAAAAACAAGGGTAATGGAGGTCCATGTGCCACACAACATCTACGGCAGGCAGCTGAAAATGCTTATCAGAAGAAAGCAGAGCAAATGTGTGATGAGAACCTTTATAAAATTATCTTGGTGAGTATCAAGGTCACATTTTATAAACTTTTATATAAGCTATTATAAAAATTGTCTGGTTATGAAATGGTGTGATTTGGTCATTTTCTATCATATTATATTTCTGTAAGTATAAAATTGTCTTTTGCTAGAAATTATTTTTATGTATATCTAAAACATAGGGGTTTTTTTTTTTTTTTTTTTTTTTTTTTTACTTGCATGTTTTAAAATTGATATCAGAAATAAAATTATTCGCCCTTTGATTTTTTAAAAAAAAATTGTCAAAATATTGGATTACGTTCAGTAAAAGTTTATAGAGCAAAAAAATGAAAAGAAAGAAAGAAATTACAGTAGACTCCCAATTATCCGCGCCTGCCGCACAAAGTTTTTTTTTTTTTTTTTTTCCCAAAAGGTGCAGTTTTACAGTTATGCTTTTGTAATTAGATAATACATTACAGTATTAAAACAGTACATATGTATTAATTTTTCTGTGCATCCTTGACGCCTCTCGTAAATACGAAGCACTTTTCTGTTTTCATTAACAAAATGCATTTTAGGTTAGTTTTGAGTGATATACTAAAATATTAAGCGTTAGTTAAACATTTCCTGCTGTTTATTTTACGTTTTGTTGTACATAAAACGATTTTTCAAAGTTGTAATGACTGTTTTCTTTTTTGCTATACCCGTTTTTAGCTTTTTTCGGATTATCCGCGATTTTTGTTATCCGCGGCGGCCGCGCCACCCAATTCCGCGGATAATCGGGAGTGTACTGTACTTTTTGTATTGTACAAACTGTTAAAGTTAGTAATTAATATGAATCAGTTGAGTATTGATTCTCTGTTCACCAAAAAGGCCATAACTACTAGGTTTTGTCTACCATAAGGAATCGGAGTTTTAAGTTGGATATTGTCTAAAAGCATCAATTCTATTTAAAAATTAAGATTAAACTTAAGGTCATTTCTTTATTTTAAAGTTTGAAATATTTTATATTTTGTTATTACATAATATATATATTAATTTGATAGTTAAGATTTAAATTAATATTTTAATAATTAATGCTTATATTATTAGCAAATAGCCTCATCTTTAGGCTTTGGAATGTTATAAAAAATAAAGGATTTAAAAAAAAAAAAAAAAAAAAAAAACTTTTGGTTTATAAAGAGGTTTCTGTTAGTTTGAAAAATTATCTAAATGCTCTGCAAAAGAATAAATAAATAAAAAATCATATTTTTTTATGAATAATGCATATTATGACAAAAAAGTAATGAGACTTTTTGATCTTAAAAAATTCAGATATGAATTACAAGTGTCCCCCCCCATAAAAATTTGAGTATTACTTATTTAATTCGCAGCATTCTGCACGGAAGTAAGCATGACAAAAGATGTAATTTTCATTCTTGTTTTTATTTAAATGAAAGCATTTCTAATGTTTTTGTGTTATTTACCCATTTTTACCATTAAAGAATATTTTTGTATTCTTTTTAATTTTTATGTCCATATTTCTATTTCTAGTTCAAAGAACGAGGCAGGATAACTTTTGAACTGCTAGACACAGATTCTGATACTTCTGAAGATCAAGGTACTAGCAATAAGTGGCATGCTTTTGTGAGAAAATATACGGGTGAAGAATCCTTGGCAAATTTAGTCAAAGAACAGCTTACTAAAAATCCTATATTCCTTCCCAGGTAAAGTTCTGCTGTAAAATTGTCTTCATTGAATATTATAATTTTGATTTTAAGAGTTAATTACTTTTTTTCCCTTGAAATATATAACTGAGATAATTGAAAAATATTATAAATACAGATTAAATTATGTCCTCCATAATTTAATGTAAAATACATCTAGAAAAGGAGAGTCTCGTCCGTTTTAAACATAAACACATTAATTTTAACTTCATTCAAATAAATTTTTGATATTAAATGTTTGTTATTAACATCTTTTTTTAATGTATGTTTATTTTTCTGAGTGCTTTTTTCATTATTTATTTACCATTCACCTTTTCTCATTCTTCTCTTTTATGTTATTTGCATGTTCTGCAAGTTGACTGTTGGTGCGTTAACTAGCTAATTGAATTAAATACAATTTAAGGAATAATTCTGTGTAGTTTCATTGAACAATTTTATGAGACCAGTACGTATTTCTGTAATTGTTACAAAAAATTTCTTATTTCCAGGCAAATCCACAATTGGTGGTCTCATGCGAAAAGCCAGAGTGAGGAGAATCCACGAGAGGATCTAGATGAATCGCAGATTGACATGTCTCGTCTTGAAGATGGAGGTGCCGGTGATGCAGTGCGGGGTTTAGTTGGTCTTAATGCTAAGTACCGGATGAGTAAGATGGCAGAGACACAAGGATCTGTGTGTCGCTTTAATGTGAATTCCTATAAGATGATGTGGATAATGGATAGTGAGAATTGCCTGTATAAGAAAAAATGTCTCACAAAAGCTCAGCAGGTTAGTACTGTTAAATCTTCTTACCATTAAATCAAATTTGTATTGAAACATGGCTGCACTTTAAATAAAGTATAAAGAATATTTATTTTATCACTTTATCTGCCTTTTAAGTCTGAATTTCATGTATTGAAGGAGAAGAGTATATTTATTTTCATTTTAGAATCTTATTTGTAGATAAAAATAATATTTCACTTTGATTAAAAGTAAAATTCTTTGGCGACTCGATTTTTTTTTATGACGATGATGAAGAATTAAATAGTATATAACTAACATTTTTCTGTACAGCAATCTTGTTCTAAAAAAATTGTCTATCTTAATTATTTTATACATTTGATATACCATTTAATAAATAACTTTAAATTTTAGTAAGAATTTTAATTGGTTTTGTTGCAAATTGTGTAAACTTTTGTTGTATTTAAAATTGTTATTCATCCAACTATTTAGCTAGTTTCTGTATGTTAATCACACTTAATTCAAAATTGCAACAATATTTACTCATTTTTAATATATTACTGAGAGCCTATATATAGTTTACCCCCCCCCCCTATTGAAATCTCATTACTCTTTTATGTGCATAAGTTATATTAAGATAATTTTTTTTTAATCCTCTTCCTTAACCTTTGAAGTTTGAAATCCAACAAAAAAAAAAAATGTAGATTGTTTATTTAGACGTAAAAGGGGAGTGTGCAAGTAAAATTTCATGAAAATTATGTCCATCATTTTGATTTTGTGAGTGTTCCATCAGCTGGGACCCAGCACCCCTAGATCTCTCAAAAATGCAACTAAACAAGCATTGCAGTGCATGTGAAAGGAAACTCTCTATTCTATATTTGTGTAACAAATTTACTATAATCCAGAATGTTCCTCAGAATAAGGAGGCATACTCAAATTCACTATTTGAAAATATTTCTTGTAGGATATTGAGTATTGAGGGACTTACTTTTCTGCGTTCATTTCCAGTGCAATTAAATCGTTATAAAAAATAGCTAATAACTAGTTATATATACAATAAAGAATTGTGTAGAATATATACAGAGAGAACTACTAATAAAAATAACCCCATAGGACTTAGGACACCCAAGAGTATTAGTCATTCATTTCTGAAAATTTGAACCCTTCTTTCTCTATAATCCTGCTACATAACAGGATGGGTGCAATGTTCCAGTTGCTAGAACACACCTTACTTTATTTGATTATACATATACTTTCACTTATTATAGAATATTATAAAATAAATTATTATAGAATATTATATAGAATAAATATAAAATTATATAGAAATATTATTATAGAATAAATTATTTAAAATACAGCCAACAAAGAAATATTTTTTTTAAAATTCATCTCCCCCCCCCCCCAGAAAATAAATGCTCAAATTCCTTGAAAGAATAAGCTTTTAAATAGTGTGCCATAGTTCAAAATT
Organism: Argiope bruennichi; assembly: GCF_947563725.1. Lineage (NCBI taxonomy): Eukaryota > Metazoa > Arthropoda > Arachnida > Araneae > Araneidae > Argiope > Argiope bruennichi. The sequence continues at coordinate 115,151,544 of NC_079158.1, forward strand.
ATGGGTCTGCTTGATTCTGCTTGTTATCTATTTTTAAAATAGAAAATTAAAAGTGAATCCTAAGCTTACTTCTTCAAATTTATGGTTGAATTTAGTTATTTGAGAAGCAGGGGAAGTTATGTATTTCATGTAGTGAAACATTGCATTGCAAAGGGTTAAACCTTACCAAGTCCTAAATAATTTTTGGAATTATGACTGTTTGACTGTCTTTTTGTGTGCTTATGAATACAATAATTCAAAAGCAGAACTATTAGACACATGAAATTTGTTTTTTACATTAAAATTTTAAGTCTATTAAAATTTTTAACCAAATCCTTCAAATGATTTGCTCTAAGTACCAAGATATATACTCATTTCATTTTATTATTAAATAATGAAAAACATTATGTTCTGTAAATAGAAAGTGGATGGAAATGTATCTTCTACTTTGAAGACAATGTTGGCCGATATATGTTGTTGATATATTAAGTGCGATTTGATTGGAGTAACCCTGATAAATTATCGGAATTTGATAAATCAAGTATATAGATTAAATTCTTTAATAAAAGAACTGCTGTGGCTGGTTCGTAAGTGCTTTGAATAAATAGGCACATAGAAAACTTAACAACAAATTTATTGCAGATTTGTTTGAGTTACTCTACTCAGTAACTCCTTCTCCAAGAGCCCACATTCGAATGACATCACTCTTTTAATTACAGTCGCGCTAGTTGTCTAGCACCATCTATGAACGTTTATTTCCTAACACTTAAATCCAATCATTACAAGAACATTAAAAAATATATGTTTAGTTTATAAGAGATAAAATAAAATTCAATGTTTTCTTTTCCAGTCCCATCAAAGTGTTTCTCAAAGGCTGCACAAACGTTTCCAGACTTGGCATAAAAGGTGGATAAAAGCAAATGTAGATGAAACACAGGAGAAACGCTGCCAGAATTGGCTTTTGGGCCAATGCGAGGACAGTATACCCACAGCTTGTTTGCGCATAGACAATCCTTCAAAACCTCCATACAGAATCTACAATCGATACAAAGCATCACAGACTAGGGACAAAACATGAAACTTTGTTGGTGCATTTCATGTGTAAAATTATCTTTCACCTGAGACTGCCAGTCTACTCATTGGATGATTCATTGTTTTATTTAACTGCAAGATGGCCATTATCATGAGTTCTCTCTCTTCCATATCATTGTGTCTCAAATTTCATTTTATCATTTTGTCATTGTACATGGCATACTTATGGCAAATGAGTGTCATCTCTTGCAAACTTTCATCAAAATCCCGCTGCAGAAGCACAAAAAAATCTTCAGTGGACCATTAAAAGTGCAAGAGATGTTTTAATTTTAATAATGATGGCTGCCAAAACACTATGCCGGGTTTTTTATTGGAAGAAAACAAATATTATTTTTTATTCAGATATGTGCAGTCTGCGTAACTGTGGCGTCTTCTCCCGTCACTGCATCTGTAAGATGTTGTAATTATTCTCTCTCAGATTTTTTTAAGATACATAAGTGACTCTGTAAAATTTATTCCATTGTACAAAGCACTGGCTGTGGAAGATGAAAAAAAGTTGTGAAATATTTTGCATTATGCGGTATTTTTGTACCTTAACATTCTAAAGGTAAGGAAAAGATATTTATAGTTAGTGATGAACGTCAGCCACCAGAGGATTTTTTTATGCCCCTCACCATCTTGTACATTCTCCATTTTCTCAGAACATCATAAATCTGTGTCTTGTTTATATGTTTTGCAATATTGTTAAAATAAAACCTATATTAAAAGCTGGGCATGTGTGATTGAATTCTAGGATTTTCTAAGTGTTTATCCTTTTGTCTTGAAATGAGTTATTAAAAAAAAAAAGTGCCTACTATATTATGTCCATTACGAATTGCTTAGAATATTTCCATAAAAGTTGAATTGTGCAGTTGGTGTGCATATTTAAAAAGAATCAAAACAGCTTTTTTTTTTTTTTTTTAAATAAATATATAACTTTTTAACTTCGAACCAAAGAGAACAATTAGATACAATTTAATGACATTTAAATTAAAATTACTGTCAACATTCATACTTCATTTTTGCAGTCACCAAATAAATGAATTCAGATGGTGTGTTTAAATTATTTTATAATATGTAAATATATACCTTAATAGCTTTTATAATAATTCCAGTTCTTTCTTTTCAAAATCTACATTAATAAATTTTTAAAACATATTCTCATCTTATATAAGTTATCAGCATATTAATTTCCTTATAACTTAGCTCTCAGATGGCAATTTTAGTTGTTAAAAAAAAAAACTAAATTGAAGATTGTCTATAGTTCAACACTCATAACATATCTGGTTTTTAATTGCCTCTAAGGAATAGATGTAAAAAATAGCTTATAAAGTTTTATTCATGCATTGTATCATATTAGTTTTGCTTATATAAGAGTTTTGTAATTGCAAAGATTAATCTTCCTCATTGACAAATACCAATTTACCATTTCATTCAGTTATAAATTAACATTTTTAAATCCATGCCAAGTACAGGTATGGTATGAAACAATAGGAACAGCTGTGAAAAATTTTAATTAGTAAGGAGTCGGGCCACCTTTGGCCTGAATGACAGCCTGCATTCGACATAAGATTGATGAATAAAGGTCTGGAACAAAGTTCATTGGAATTCCCATTCCTCGAGTTCAAATAATGTGTGTGTGTGAATGAGGAAACCGAGCACGGACTTAGTTCTCTGAAAAAAAAATCCACAGAGACTCAATGATATTGAAATCAGGGAACTGAGGACACCAAGTTAGATGTTCCACTTTATCATCATGCACATGTAACCATGTTTAAACACTGTGAGACGTATGAACAGGGGTTTTGTCATCTTGGAACACAGGACCTTCTTCCGGAAAGAGTCTAAAGCATAGAGTGAAGATGATCTCCGAGAATAGTTTGATAATGGTTGCCTGTGATCATCCCCCTCAAGACAATGAGAGGCCCCAATCCACGGGAAGAAATTTCGCAACACACCATCATAGAACTCCATGTTTCATGGTTGGAACCAGGCAGTAACATGAAATGCTTCTGCCGGTGTTCGCCAGACGAACAGAACAGAACCAGATGACTTGTTCCCATTGCAGTTGTGTCCAGTTTAGGTGGTCTCGGCACTACTGTAATCTCATCATAGCATTCCACTCCGAAACTAACGGTTTTGGAATAGCTACTCTGCCATGAATGTTCGCAGCATGCAACTTTCGTTGAATAGTTTTCATGGATATAGGGTTCTGAAGGTGGGTATTCATCTCGGGCTTTTTCTCGTAAATCTTTAATTCTTTCTCGGAATCTTTTAAGTCTTTTGATTTTGGACGACTATCCTCTTCAACACCTATCTATCATGGGCCTTCAACTTCGACTTTCGCCCACTATTGTGCTTCGCAGAAGACATCTTACGTAGGTTTGTGTAGGCTGTCAACGCTTGACACAGTAGTCCTTGAAACACCCACAATTTTGACTGTTCTGGACACCGACGCTCCAGCGAGGCGAGCTCCGATTATCATGAGTTTTTTCACGTCGGAGAGGTCGAACATAATCACGCTTTGCTTACAGAATTTTCTCATGGAATTCTCACACAGCCACTTGATTGATACCTTCTCTCTCACCCTCACTAGATGGCACATTGTTGTGATACGAGGCAACCTTATTGGACGATCGAAAGTTGGCTCATTTATTTTTAAATGGGTGCTCCTATTATTTTGTCCTATACCTAAATTTCCGGCTTCCTTCTACTACTTTTCGGTTTTCTAATAGATCGACCGTAACTTTGTAAATAGCTACTCAGTATTCAGAGCGTGCTTTTGCTTGGAATAGAACTCTTAAAAAAATATTGCTTTGTTCTTTGAGAAATATTTGAAAATGCCTCCAAAAAATTTTTCTCTTCTATTTTTTATATACAGGAGATCCAATTAGATAATTTTATCCTTGCTTTATTCTCTTTGCTGTAAAATATTCTGAGCAAAACATTTTAATGTTAATTATCCAAATTTTGCTTTTTGAAAATGCATTCTTTATTGAGGAAAATGTCTTTTAAAATTCAAAAACCAACTTCAAAAGTTTTAAAGGAAAGGAACTGACATTGTAAAAAACTCATTTCAAAGCTTTATTCTAAAATGGTGTATTCAATGTTAACTATCTTATTGTAATGAATCATCAAATATAGCAGCATTCATGCTCAAATGTGAAATTATGTGTTGGCACCAAATCAGAAAATATTTTCTTCACTGCCTACAATTGGTAACTGCAAAAATAGAAATGCACATTCTCAAGCGATTCAGAATCTGGTTATGTCTTGGATATAGTTTGTCTTTTTAGTATATCCAGATTGTTGTTCACAGTGTTATCATTTTAATGGCTGAACCAATAAAGACAATCTTCAGAATATCATCGAAACGAATACAGTAGGCAGTTTTGTATTGATGATGACCATATGGCTGTACATTTCGAATTGTAGCTTAAGAAGCATGGGATTTGGCAATCATTTCTTCATTAATTCTTTACGAGTGGTAGAGAGGGAATTTGAGCAATAATGTTTCCCATACAAAATTAGCAACTTTGAAGTTTTACAACTTCACTGATATTATGAATGGTGAAATATAGGGTGTTCATTAATTATTGTCGGGGTTTCCGTACCTCATAACTTTCAAATAAAAAATATTACACAAAAATCGATTACGTATTCGTAAATTACAACTCAAAGAATTTTACGTGGCAACAATGCGATCTTAGCGCATTTGCAGTCTGGGTAATTATGACGTCATAAATAAAAATGGCGACCGTGCAAGAAAAAGCAATGTGTGTATTGTGGTTTTTCGAAACTAAATCAGTCATAACTACTCAACGTCGCTTCAGGACCACGTACAAGAAAGATCCTCCTTCGGATAATTCTATCAGACGCTGGTTAACACAATTTCAGGAAACGTTCTACACCGAAAGGGAGCGGGAAGACCGAGCACATACGACGATATGGAACGTTCTCCATAACCGCCTTCAACTGAATGCCTACAAAGTGCAAATTGTGCAAGATTTACATTTTAATATCATTAATACAATTCTTTGAGTTGTAATTTACGAATATGTAATCGGTTTTTGCGTAATATTTTTTATTCGAAAGTTATGAGGTACGGAATCCCCGACAATAATTAATGAACACCCTATATAATCACGCATTCCTACATGCTTTGGTAATTCATCAGTAAATCTTAAACCGCCGTCCACGAAACCTAAATATCTGGATTAAGGGACATGCCAGTGTTCCTATGAAAAAAAAGTGGTCCAGCAGACAGATGCAATACTATTGTAGATGTCAAGATCTGATTTTGTCTGAGGAACATCTTGGAATGTGGTGTTTTTTAAATTTGGCTGATTAGATATTCTATTAGAAATTAGCTGTCGAACTTTCCGCTTCGTATTTATTACAGTATTTGAGCATCTTTCAATTTGGTAGGCGGGCCTATTTTCACATATTCGATGTATGTTCAATGCATCTGTAAATGCTATGGTTCCCTAGACTACTAAACAACTATCTTATGACTAAAAAAATCATATCACTTGGTCAATGTGCAAAATTTATTAACCTAATCTCTGAAGAACCATCTCCCTTATTTGAAAATGGGGTGCGTGTAATAAAGATACTCCATTAGAGAAAGATTTTGATTTTGTCCACTTGTTCTCACAACATTCAATGTGGACAATTCTTGAATATTCTATATATTTATTTTCCCTCGTTCTTTTAAGCGAGGGGACGGAATTAAGCCATACTTAATCAGGGCGAATACCTTCAAAGAGGCAACGGTAGCCTGGTGGTAATGTGTCTGCTTTGGAACTGGAGGGTATCAGGCTGGTGACCCGATTCCACCAGATAACCGTCGTGTAGGCGGGACTGATGCTGGTTAAATCCGTCAAGGTCAAACGTCCTCCCGCTGGTATGGTTTGAAGAGGGGGGGGGGGTGCGAGTTCACATTTCATCTAGAGATGCATAATCCACGATTTTTTTTAATAACAAATAATTTTGCTATTTTTAAATATTTGTTCCAAATATCTGTTATTTCAATCATATTATTAATTAAAAATTATTACTTCGTATTAAATATAAAATTTATTAATTGTAATTAATAATTTAAGTAACGTGTGATTGAATTAATTTATCTATTTCAGCTTACTTCTTAAATTTGATTTTTTTTTCAAAACTATTTATTTAATTTCTTTATTGGAGTAAACCCTTTTCTGAAAAATTTGAATTAAATATATATGTCATTTCTTTAAAATGTTTACTTTAGTTCTACATGCTACCAATAGATGGAGTCAGCAGTAAACAATATATGCAGTCATGTCATAAGCAATTAAAAATGATTGTATGGAATAGTGCATCATCAAATGCAAATATCGGAAAGTAAATATCACTCTCATGAAGTGGAGCGGCGACTTCTAGAGATGCATAATCCACGATTTTTTGAATAACAAATAATATTGCTATTGTTATTTTTAAATATGCGTTCCAAATATCTGTTATTTCAATCATATTATTAATTAAAAATTATTACTTAATATTAAATATAAAATTTATTAATTGTAATTAATACTTAATTTACTAATTTAATTAACGCGTGATTGAATTAATTTATCTGTTTCAGCTTACTTCTTAAATTTTATTTTTTTTCTCAAAACTATTTAATTTATTTATTAGAGTGAACCATTTTCTGGAAAAGATGAGTTAAAAATATATGTCATTTCTTTAAAATGTTTACTTTAGTCCTATATTCTACCAATAGATGGCGCCAGCAGTAAACAGAGTACATGTAATCAAAGTCAATCATGTCACGAGCAATTTAAAATGATCTGTATGGAATAGTGCATCATCAAATACGAATATCGGTCACTCCCGTAAAGTGGAGCGGTGACTTCGCACTTTCCGGTGAAATCACCGCTTCGATAAATTTCAGTGATATGCAATTCAATGATACGATAATTCCAATAACCGGTCCGTTCACTTTCAATCCAATCACAGATTTCTTTCGAGAGCTTCCATTGGACAGATCGTATCGATTCTTACTTTCCAGTAAAGTCAGCGCTCCGGCAAATTTCAGTGATATCGTATCGATTTTACTTTCTATCGTGATCCAAAACCTGTAATCGGAATATCATCAGTAAGATCGTATCAAGGATTTGAATCACATCCCTCTTTGAAAAGTATTGATCACTTGTATTTGTGACTTTTTGATATTGGTTACGTAATAACCGCTCTGAAAGTATTCGTCATCCCTAGCGACTTCACACTTTCCAGTGAAGTCACCGCTCCGATAAATTTCAGTGATATGCAGTTCAGTGATACGATAATTCGTAGAATAGCCGGCCCGTTCACTTTTCACCCATTCACTGATTTCTCCTTTTCTGTTTTGTTCGAGAGCTTCCATTGGACAGATCGTATCGATTGTTACTTTCCAGTAAAGTCACCGCTCCGATAATTTTCAGTGATATGCAGCTCGATACGATAATTCCAAGAATAACCGGTCCGTTCACTTTTCACCCATTCACAAATTTCTCCTTTTCTGTTTTGTTCGAGAACTTCCATTGGACAGATCGTATCGATTGTTCGTTCTATCGTGATCCAAGATCTGTAATCGAAATATCACCAGTAAGATCGTATCAAGGATTTGAATCGCACCCCTCTTTGAAAAGTATTGATCACTGGTATTTGTAACTTTATGATATTGGTTACGTAATAACTGCTCGTAAAATATTCGTCATCCCTAATCTCATTATCTGACAGTGGTTCAAAATTATGAGATCCGTCCCAAAATATAAGTTGTGTTGCATTAAACGGGACTTTGATATAATGAACTGGACCGAATATCTTCAATGGATTGATTATAATAATTTTTATATTATATCAATCATTGTGTCTCGATATTAAATGTTGAAGATTCCGGTATTCTAAATTTTAAAAGCTACCTCTTTGGAATCATAATTGACATTTCTGAAATTGAATAATGATAGTGTTGATTCGCACTTTCGTAGTTTTACTTTCGCATATGTGATGTATAAAATATTGCAATCGTCAAAAAATTCTAATTCGAGATTTTGGCGAATCTCCGCCTTTTAGACCATTGAGTTCAAAAAACGCATTTTTGGTATTGTATCCGTTTCTCTGTCTTTGACAAAAATAACTCAAAAATGTTGTGAGCTAAACGGATTAAATACACTTTGTTCACGCGAATTAACGCCAAACTTGGCAATCTTAAAATTACGGCAACCCCTTTACCCGTCCTTCCGATCGAGTCTTTCAGGGGTTCATTTGAACATTGACCCGCATCTAATCCGAAGCCACCACAGGAACTGTAAACAACTTCAGTTTGTAAGGCTTAACAAAGCCTACCGCAATCAGCCATATATTATATGAACTACTCACCGCAAAAGGAGTGTATACAGTGTAAATAAAGAAGATTAAGCAAAAGTGCAGTCCACTGTTCACTTCGAATCACCACACCTACACGGTCTTTATATGAAATTTGTAGATTTCTATCAAATTTTTAGCAACATCCGTGAGAGAAGAGAAGTAGATAGATAAGATCCGGTGCATAGTTATAACATATGTAGCGTAGATATGTATCGAATTTTTGCCAAATTCAGCAAGTGGTTGACCATCTGTTGGTCTATATTTTCAGAAATATGCAAACGCAATGACTTAAATAATAAAATTTGATATAGGATTTTGTGACTACAAATGTAGTTCTGTGTCAGATTTTTGTTTCATTCGGTTGGAAGAAATATGCAAAACACAAATTCGATTTTCTAATTCTATTAACTACCAAAAAACCTCACCAAGAATCGCATGATAAAATGCTCAATTCACGATAAAGGCTCACATTTCTTAACTATTGCAAGCCAATATCCTGCAAGATATTTTCTGGTGAAACACCTTTAAAAGAGAATATGCAATAAAGTTTGGGAAAACACTCCTGCTTGTTTGTCCATTTAAATTTTCATTGATAAAATTTAAATATTAATTTACTTCTCTTCGTGTTCGCTTACTATTGAAATGCTGTTCCACCCTATCGCAATGTAAAATCATGACATTTACCAAAATGTCTCGGATTCTCTCTCTCGACGATTCAGCTACTAGATATCTCTTCTAATTCGAAAAATAAAATAAATTAAGACATCGTAAATAAATATTTATTACAGACTGATAGCCAAGAGACACAAGCAGAACCCTGCAAATGAAATCACAATGTCTCCTCTTCACTTGTTTAACGAAACATCGGTTGTTATGAGATGTTATACAGAATTTTAATCATATAATGAATTAAAAACAAGATGTCCCAGTGACCGTCGTGAAAATAAAACGCGAATGCTTCCGTTTAAAGCCACATTTAAAAGTCAAATAAGATGAAAGGCCGAAAAATTATTGGCATACCTCCCCGCGGGCATTATGTACCTTTGCTAACAAATGGAGCCGTAAAAAATATTTTGTTCTGAAAGCCACTTGCCCTTATTCCGAAAATTGACTATCTCACGAATGTTCGTCTAAATGTTTTGCACTCATCATGAAAACTGATTACCACTTTAATGGTCACACGTCTAGGCAATCCAACATCGTCAGGGGCCGGCAATATTTTTGAAGAAATTGAAGGGAGGGAAACATTACACAAATTTATGAAATAATTCAACATGTGCGAAATCAACTATCATCATACAGGCATATCTGCATCCTTTCTAAGCTTCACATAAGGCAAGTAGAAATAAACGGGGAGATAAGTTATCGCATCTTTTCGATATATTTTGTATTTCTGGATGAGCTCATATTCAACTCCTGTAATTGTGCTGAATTTAAATCTTCAACTATCATTTTTAATTTCTGATGAACAGCACAACAAGTGTTTTGTTTTCTATTAATAGGTCTGCAAAATTGGGATATTTATTTATGTATACACCCTCTGAATAAAGTTGCTTCCACGCATCTGCTCGCTTCCCTGTAGATCTATCCAAACTTAACTTTCTGACTGCGTAATTTTTTAAAATCATTATTTAGATGCGTTGTTTGCAAATGAATTCAAATATTTTTCAAACAAGTTACAAAATAATAAGATAATAAAAATCTGTAATCGTAAAAATATACACTCTAAACTGAGGAAAACACGAGATGCAATGGGAAATGGACTGATTGCCAAAACGCGGAAATCGCGGGATAAGCAGCTGCAGGTTTAAGGATAGCCGTTGTTTTGAATTAAGAAAATGAAAAAATGTCCAGTGTCAACGTAGGCTGAAGAATTAAGGAAATGCATAATAGTCGCAAGAAATTTAAGCGATTTTTTTTTTTTCAAAAATTTAATTTTAATACTGAGAAATTTAAGAAGTGCAAGTTGTTGCACAATAAACACAAAACAAAATTAAAAGTAGGATTTTATTTCGTGTATAAAATTATAATTATATAACAGATTATTACAAAATATTATAACAGAAGATAGAACGAAGAAGTTCAAAACAAAAAGTCATTTTCTAGACAATTAAAAAGTGATTCTCACTATACTTCCCTTTACACACTGTGTATTTTCTGTAGGCGGTTCAAGGTCGGATTTTCTACCGCGTTACTGGTACCAGACAATCAGAAACGAGGTAGAAAATGTGACCTTGAACCGCCTACAGAAAATACGCAGACTTTGTAGTATTTGCCCGAAGAAATACAAACAACACTTTCAGATAAATTCTCGGGAAAGAAGTTGATATAATTTTCACGAGCATTCTTCTCCCAGTTATGTTGCAAGAAGTCACGGCTCTTTGAGATCATTCTTGGAAATTACACACAGGAGAAATGTATGTGGAAAGGTTTCAATTGTTCGAAACAATCCCTTTGCACTCTGTCACTCATACACCGGAAAAAAAACAATATCTTCACAAAAATTGTTTATAAGGGATATTAGAACCTAACTATAAAGATAGGAGGGACACGCCTCTTTGTATCTTATTTTTCACAATGATTACAGTCATTTTAATGTTCTAAAATAAGCACGAGGATTTGATTAAATGAGGCGTCAGTCAGTATGGGAGAGAAGAGTATTTGCTTGTTGGTTGAATGACGGCATTTTGACTAGATTGAATTTATGGTTTAGTAACTCAAGCATATGGTGAATATATCTTGACTAATGGATCTGAGTCTTCCATACATTTTAATAATTGTTCATGTATGCGATACTAGATGGTGGATCTAACTTACTTCCTGTCGTGGATCAAATATTCTCATATTGGTTTGATTTGGAAATTTGGGGATGGATGTGTTGGCTAATGAGTCATTCTCATCATTTTGTCACAGCTAGAAATTGTTTGGCATGCCCTAATATAGTACTAGCGTAGCATAAAAATAGAACTTTTATCATTTAATTATTATGATCGCAAAAAAAACGGACGTTGAACTATCGTATTTTTAAGTTTATAATCTAGAAGTAAGTTACTCATAATTCGACGGAAAAAGTAAATGGAATCCAGAAATTCCTTAAGTGTTCTGTAAAAATTTTTGTTGAAAGGGCGCATTTGTCATTTGGGCTTCGGAAATGAAAAGTCAGGGATTTAAAAGGTGATTTCATAGCTGATATCCATGCATTTGGACATGCTGTAAGTTAAATCCTCCGAGGGTCGAACTCTTTGGTGTAATTTAGGAGGTTGAAGATGTAGAAATTTGAGGAAGAAATGCTTCTGGCTTGGGTATGGTCCTCATTCGCCTCGCCACAGTTCAGAACTTCATGGTACGATCCAAAGGATGATCTTATGAATATTCCAAAAAGAATGTTAATATAACTAATCTAAGCTTTTAGTTGAATTGCTATGACAAAAATTCCTCAAACGCAAAAACGTCATCTGACCAAACAAGATATTGAACTGGTGATGGAACTAAACTGAACTGACCTCCTATCTTAATAGAAAAAGATTAACATAGTTGTAAGCACATCATGTTTGGCAATAGATTTATTCAGTGGTGTACTGATGTAAGTGGAGTCTGACATAATATGTTTTTTTCACTACCATCTATCCCCCTCAATCATTATCAATACTTTAGAAATAATAAATTAAACCTGAGGCATAATATGATCCCCTAATCTTATTTGATGTTAAAAAGAGATTTAAAAGCATACTTATAACATAAAAGCATAGTCATTGTTAAAGCATACTTATACTATGATAGCATAGTTTCTATGTCACTTCTGACACTAGCGCCCGAGGATCTATGTATAGTTCCCACCGCGTCATTATACTCTTTCTTTTGAACCACAATTAGATGATGCGGTCACAGATCATTAGTGGTAAGATATTTAAAACACGCCGAATTTTGCTCGCATCATTTGAGCTCCTTAGTACATACCAGATCTTTGACAAAATTGGTTCTTAGGACTAAAACTCTGCCAATAGACCACTGCTGCCTAAGAAAAAGATTTAGTTTAGTTTAGATTAATGCGTCATTTTGAAGCTGCATCAGGGCTATTTAAGGATAAATATAATTTAGAATCATTATCAAGTGCCGAAATCGACAATTTTCGATCAATCTGAGCCAGTATCCCTCTCAACAAGTTTCCTCACCACATCAACGAGGACCTTAGACTAGATAGCATAATTAACGTGCATAGCAGATCTTGAGTCTCTAGCCTTCGTTCATTCGAATCCAAAATCTAAACCTTTTTCCAGAGTTTAATTTTAATGAGCGTTTTTAATGTCCTGTTTTGCAACAACACAGAACCAGTTAGAAGATAACTTGGTAATTTTGAATCATATTCAGATAGTGAAGATGTCACATGAGTCTGCAATTCTCTTACAAACATTCTATCCACAACAACTTGAAGATAATTGAACCCTCAGTGTCAGATATAACATGCATGAGACCCAAAAACGTTTGATCTTCTACAGAAATATGATTGTGGACTTGGAATCATCCGGTCCTAAAGGCGAAGAACCCTATTACCAAGCCAGTATGGACCAAAGAGAATAGCTGAAGTTGAAGACTGGCTTATGCTACAGTAAGAAATAAACAGATTTTGCCACTGATCCTTTGAACCAAAGAGAATAAGTAAATTCATTTTCAACCAGTACAATACGGTAACCGCAGGAAACCGATATATATAAAAGTACAACATTGTTCTCTTTACTAATGGGTTCTTATACCCCTTAAAAACAATCTCTCTATATTTGCTGCAGTATGGTTTTTCTTTTGTATGAGTACGATAATGTTTATGAGATTGTTAATTTTTCTTGGATGTCACAAACAAGTTTCTTATGAAGAGAAGTATCCACGTTTTCAAGAAATTACTTCTTCTGAGGTGCTTTGAAAAGTAAAATGGTTCTTCAAGTCTTGGTCTTTTAAGTCTGTTCAGCGATGAAAAAACTTTATTAATGAAGACTCGAATAATTTCTTTGAAATTTGGACTGAAACTTCTAATTTCTTTCCTTTTATCACCAGTGTGAAGTAGAACCCATTATGATGATAATGACGACGATGATGATTTTCAATTTTATTTGAAGTTTGATTAGAACAATCTTATTAGTGGTTCGATATTTTGAATTTTTCTGCATGTAACAAACTATTGATTGTATTGTTAAAGATTTTTAACTTGATAAACGCAACATTTTTAGAAATAAAATATTCATTCTTAAACTCTTGTATCTATTATTGAATTTTCACTTGCTTAATTTTTAATGTTTTGATAATTCAAAGTCTTATCATAAAATGATGTTTCATTAAGTATTCGATGATAAAATGTTCAACCGGGACATATTTATTAATAGATTGTATAGCTAAAGCGAATAGGTGTACTATAACATTTGACTGCATAATCATAAATTACCAGAATGTATATAAATCCGATATTTAAACGAGGTCTATTTTTATACATTAGTTAATGATATTCTATATAATAACTGCTTTAAAAATTAAAGTTGTATAATATATTGGAATTCCTTCTATATAGCTCAAAGATAGTAGAGTGACAATTTCAATCGGCTCCGAGTCACAGTCGTTGATTTTCGATTATAATAACATAAAAACGACTTAAAAATATTGTTCTTATGATACTCCAACCACCCTAAGGCTGGGGATCAGGTTATCCTTTTTGAGTACACCTCCCGGTGCCATTGCCCTAGAACAAAAAGAATGTAATGTTATGTCACTCGTCTGTGATTTGGTAGACTGTGGTTTATTACTCGCTGTTACTTTGAATTGTAATTGACTATAGTTCAAATCTATTGCAAACAACTTGTATTGTTACACTCGCAAGCTATAAAAAAAATTGTTAAATTATAATGGGAAATGCGACCCTCTATCTTCGTCTACATCCAACAGGCCAAAAATAAATTAAAATGTCAATTAAAAACTTTCGGCATTTAAACATTTCCGCTCGTATATATGAAAAATAATATATCACAAAAACACTATCTTAAAATTAAAATTTTTCTGTGACATCAATTCCATTAATGTGCATTAATTTTAGCATTTTTTTTATTAATTAAAATCTTATTAAATAATTATTATTATTTAATTAAAATCTTATTTACTATGATAAATTCTAATAAAATTTCTTTCATCAATTAATTCAGTTGCATGCTTTTGCCAATGAAAAATTCGTCTGTTTATGTAAGAATTGTCTAGAAATACCCTTAACGCTGTTTGGGGTCTAGTCAACTTCTGTTTTGGGTTTTTTTTTCCCCCTCCTTTTTTATGTATGCAAATAATAAATGCGAGCATGAATAAGAATTCTTTATTAAACCCGGAAGTGTTTATGAATGTGCACATTGATAGCCATTTGTTTCAATCCGATTTTAAAGATCAGTTTTAACCCTTTGCACTCGGATGGTGCCTCTCACTCGCCATTCAAGACGGTGCATCATTTTGACGCTTTATTTATTTTTCAATTTTGATTGTTACAGATACCTACATAGTGATAAAAAAGATGTAGACTATTGTTTTGGGGACATCTAACTTAAAATAAATATATATGTATTTATTTTTTGGAGCGATAAACAAGTTCTTGCATTTCCGAGTGCAAAGGGTTAATCTAAGTGTTTATAAACATTATGTAATAATGGAAGTGCAAGCTTCCCATTTTTTCTATATTTTTTATATTAAATTGTAACAAAGGCTTATAAATTGAGATTTGCGGATTTATAATTCACACTTTTGATGTAAATTATTGCTAATATTTTTTTTTCTATCCGTTTTTTCTATCCTATGTCAATTATTGCTAATTCTTCTTCAACTAGCTCTGGACTATTTATGTAGGTATCACTATTTCCAGAAAACTTCCGGGATGACAGTTCTCTGATGTTTAACCAATCACACGCACTGAAATTTTCCGTACTATTTTCCCCATAAATAATTATTTCAGTGTCATCTAAAGAAAAATTCACTATCACTTATATTGCAAAAATCACATTCCTCTATTTCACTATCTGATTCTTTCATCAATTTAGAAAGCTTGGTCTCACTTAAATATTTGGCTCTTTTCGCCATAATGACCTAAAAAAAAACAAAAAAAAACCTATCTAGCAAACCACAAATACAAACGACAAATTTACACCCACATAAACCAATAAGTAATCCATTTTTTTCCAACTCCGTCAAAATATAAATATAAACCCAGACGGCAATCAATCAAGACCTTTTAAATACTGAACCACTTGAAACAACACGTACAGTTGTTTACATGTTTAAGTACCCGGACTAAAAGGAAAGGGGGGGGGGCAGGACTCGAAACCAAATGCACATATGGAAGGTCAATGCTCTGTGAAATAGTGTCGTTTAAAAATTTAAATGAAACATTCGAATCCAAATCGAAATCACGGTCGCGTGATCGTGGGTCCCTTGAGTTGGAAAGGCGGCTCGTTTCATAGATGATCGCGTGATGATGATCCTGAATGGATTAAAAAGACAACAAAACTTATTTAAATATTTTCAGAAGCAATAATCAAAATAAACAAATATAGGTTTATAATATATTCTTTCACTTTCAAATAGAACATAGCATATTTGATAACAGTGCATCCATTTCAATGGCACAGAACATTTCTTTATATAAAATATAAATTCCATATATAACAACAACAATAGAATCAGAAGAATAGTTTAACAAACATTCACATCAAAAACCTTTCATAAAATATTTTTTTAAATATTTAATTTAAACACATGCTAAAAATATATGAAATTATGTAATTTCGGTATTTGAAGACATATCCCATATTGATAATATAGCTATATCTTAATTATATCAAACATATGATTATTCTATGTTGAAAAATTCAGTAATCAGTTGACATTTTGCTTTAAATAAGTAGATTTAAATCATAATTATTGCAATTTCAGACAATAATTTAAATAATGAAAGTAGATTCAATAAACGAAACATTTAAATTAAATATTATACAAATTAAATAAATATCAACACAAATTTTTTTAAAAAATTTATCAGTACTTCACGTTATCGAAAGAGAAAAACAATTCTAAAATAACAAAAATATGCTTTCATTTTGAAGCAAACAGATTTCTCAAACACGCTTTGGATTTCGAATTCCATCAAATCAGAAGAAATTCATTCATAGATTTGTTCTGGATCCGAAGTATCCTCACTATAAAAGAGGAAAACATTATATTACAATTATTAATAAGAATTTTAATACATTTAACAAGAGTTAGAATTTATACATACTAAACGAGCAATATCGAATAAAAAGCATGATTTTGTTATCGAATCATAATAAAAGAATATAACTTTCTGTTCTTCAAATAAGAGACGTGTTTTTTTTTTTGTTTTTTTTTTGTTTTTTTTTTTTTTGTTTTTTTTTTTTGTATAATTTTGTAATTCAATTTATCACAATCCACTAAAATTCATCGAAGTGTCTGTGCTTCTCAGAACAGAATTTTTCCTAATAAACGATTCTTAAATCCTCATGGAAATCCATATTATTATTTGAAAAGTTCAGATTCAGTTCAGATATGCAGATTTCAAATTAGCAATAAAACTGTTTTTAACTACCAGTATATGCACAGCGTTGATCGTCTGCGAAATCAAAATCATAATAAATTAAAGTTTTGAAAACGAAACGAACAATAATCCTTTTAATAAGCATTTTTAGTTTTCTTCCGTCTCAGTGATATCGTGCATGGAGTTGCAAACGATAAAAATAAAAGTTGAAAATAAAGTCTTTTTTTAAGGGAAAAAAAAAGTTTCTGCAAACGATGCGATTAAAATTTCAATTGCTCAAAACAGTCATGGAACATTTAGTCAAGAATGGAGAGACATGGAAGATGCTAGGCTAATAACAACAGTCCAGCGAAAATGTAAATTTGCAGCATAAATGCGAAACAACCTTAAAAATCATTAGACTTTAGCATTTAACTAAAAATCAATAGAAAAAGTAATTCGAATATTTTTATTTAAAGCTAAAGGGAAATGTTTAAGTTATCACCTCAAAAAAAAAATGAAAAAGAAAACAGAATTGGAATATCAAATGTAGGAATTTTACTTTAAATTCTCAACATTTCTTGGGAAAACTGACTATATTTTATACAAATATTATTTTAACAATTCTCAAATTCAGTAAATTACACCGGACGTTCAAATCAAATTTCGTTATAAAGACAATTATTTGCTTTATCGGTTTATTGATTTTCTTTCTACGATCATTAGAAATGATATTCTGAACAAATATGCATCAAAAAACCAATCAAAACAGCACACAATTAAGAATTTAAAAAAATCTACTTCAAATTTTAAAATTTCAGTTTTGAGATGCATTGAATCATCACTCAGCTACTTAGATGCCAAATATTTTGGATTTAAGGGCAATAAATTCGTCGTTCACCATTTATAAAAGGTTTCAAGCAGGCATTTATTTTTGTACTAGCCGCCTTTGGCGACCAGCCGGTTCGCCAATCTTAATGTTCGTTAAAATTTTAATAATTAAATATTTTATGCAATTCCTACTTTAATAGCTTCTTCATCAAAATATTTTAAAACTTCAAATTTTGATTGTCATATACTTCATTCATAATATTATAAAGGCCTTCAGTCATAACGTAATATGTATCTATCTAATTTTCTGTTAGCACCCGTAGAATTTATGCTTTAAATTAAAGTGGAAATAATTAATCTTCAATTAATATAATAATATTTTTTTACTGAATTAAGGCATTTTTTTTTAATAATCTGATTACTGAAAATAGAGTCACTCGGCGTTTAAACTTTATGGGCACTAAAGAATATCTTTTTTAATTTATGTAATATCTCAAGAGTTTGTCAACAAAATTTTCTTAGATTCATTATGAGCAGATCGATTCATTAACAATGTTTAAATTTAAATGCATCAAACACTAAGAAAATAAAACGAATCGTTTAAAATAAACGGTTGAAAGCAGGTTTTAAAAAAACTACTTAAAAAACGATGTACTTAAAACAATAAGCATATACAAAAAATATATAACTAACATAAATACAATTTACTTACAAAAGCATGCAACTAACCCAAAAATAATTTAAATCATCCATTGATAACGGTTGTCATGGCAACAATCAGAACAGAATGCGCATGTGTGAATTTTCTTCGCCAGTTACGTAACGGAAATACGTGATTTTTTCTACGCCAGTTGGGGTAACGCTATGCGGATTAGAAATTTTTAATTTCCTTTATTCTGTTTTATTTTAATTCAAAAGTACTTCAGAATGAATCTGAAAGATCGATTAATGAACAATGTTTAATTTTAAATGCATCAAACATTAAGAAAATAAACAGAATCGTTTGAAATAATCCGCTAAAAAATGTTAACCCTAGCCTCATTACTGTTGGGAGAAGAAAAAAACTGAAGCCTTACTCATTTGGCGGTGGGGAAAATGGAAGATTTTTTGGCGGGAAAGTTAGTTTTTAATTAATAATTAAAATTCTAATTAAAAATTCGAAAAAAGGAACCCCAGGTGCACATTCCCAACCTCCAAGGTATACATGTACCAAATTTGGTAGCCGTAGGTCAAACGGTCTGGCCTGTAGAGCGCCAACACACACACACACACACACACACACACATTGAGCTTTATTATAAGTATAGATATACAAACTAGTCGATTTTCCACTAGTCTGAATTTACATGAATATATATATATATATACAGTGGCTCAAAAAATTGAGAGTACACCTTACTTTTACTTCATAAATCCGACTTTCAATATAAATAACACATTATCCGGAAATGCAAACATGATTTTATTTTTACACATAACAAATGGTTTCATTTAGAGTAAAAATAAAGAAAAATCAACAAAAAATTTCTAAATTGAAAATTTTCAGAAGCATTTTAAATAAACATACGCAGAATTTTGCTTCAAAAAATTGAGAATACACCAATGAAATTTTTGCAATATCACGCATAAAAACAAAGTGTCACTAGTAAATTACATGTCTTTTGGCTCTTATAAGGGCCTCTAAACGTCATGGTACCAATTTGACAAATTTTTGGTGGTATTTGAAGATATTTTACTCCATTCTTCTTGCACAACTTGTTTTAAATGGGTTTTGTTTCTAATTTTGTGTTTTTGAACCCCTTTTTCGGGTATGGCCCACGAATATTCAATGGTATTGATGTCGGGGTACTGTGGTGGTGTGTGTAACTGCTATTTACAATGAAAAAGACACTTTTTTTTGAAGTTGCGTGTATTCTGTTTGGGGTCGTTGTCTTACTGGAAAATGAAATTTCCATCTAAACCCAAATATTTAGCACTTTCCTTTAGATTGCTGCGAAGTATATCCAAGTAAACCGTATCATTTATAATGCCATCTATAAAAATTAAATTTCCTACCCCGGATGAAGCCATGTAACCTCAAATCATCATGGAGTCACCATCATGTTTAACTGTAGGACGTAAATTTTTTGGATCCAAAGCAGTGTTAGGCTTTCTCCATACAGTAAGATGGTTGTCACTGCCAAAAATGTTGAGGTTTCTTTCATTACTAAATATAGATTTCTTTAAAAGGTTATTGGTCTTCAATTGATGAGTTTTTGCAAACTTCAAATGCTTTTTCTGAATTTGCAAGCTAATGAACTGTTTCTCTCTAACAATGCCACATTTATATCCAGCTTGTTTAATGGCATTTAGCACAGTTTCAGCACTTACACTTCTGCCTATGATTTGAAAGGCTTCTGCAGCAAGTTGGATGAACCATATGGTAGCAGCAATCTAAAGGAAAGTGTTAAAAATTTGGGTTTAGATGGAAATCCCATTTTCCAGCAGGGAACGACCCCAAACAGAATGCACGTAACGCCAAAATATGATGTCTTTTTCATTGTAAACAACAGTTACACACACCACCATGGCACCCTGACATCAATGCCTTTGAATATTCGTGGGCCATACTCGAAAAAGTGGTTCAAAAATACAAAATTAGAAACTCAACCCATTTAAAACAAGTGGTGCAAGAGGAATGGAGTAAAATATATTGAAATACCGCCAAAAATGGGTCGAATCGGTACCATGACGTTTAGAGACCATTATAAGAGCCAAAAGACATGTAATTTAATAGTGACACTTTGTTTTTATGAGTGATATTGCAAAAATTTCATTGGTGTATTCTCAATTTTTTGAGGCAAAATTCTGCGTATGTTTATTTAAAAGGCTTCTGAAAATTTTCAATTTAGAAATTTTTCGTTGATTTTTTTTAATTTTTACTCTAAATTAAACCATTTGTTATGTGTAAAAATAAAAACAAGTTAGCACTTCCCGTTAATGTGTTATTTATGTTGAAAGTCACATTTAACAAGTAAACGTAAGGTGTACTCTCAATTTTTTGAGCCACTGTATATATATATATATGCAAGAGAAAGCAAAATATCTATAATTTTACGTCGTACGGACTTTGGATTTTTATATTCAACCCCTTAAGATGTTTTAAAACCCTCGAATTTTATTTGAATTGTAATTAATATTCAAGATTTCGGTTAAGCAAGCAGTCTTATTCTCATCCTTTTGTCTTAAATGTGCACAGTTTGCTTTGAATCCCAGCATTAGAACTTGGTAACTTATGTTTGGTTTGGGGGAAGGGGGATAGGAAGTTTCTAAGTTGATACGGGCAACTTAAAAAAATTAGATTTAAAAGAATATCTATTTTAAGAATAGAAAATCTCAAAGGTTGTTTGGTCTTCAAATCATTTTACCCCAATTTCATATCATTTAGGAAAAGGGAGTGGAGACATAGCAGCTTTTTAATAGAGCAGTTAATCCTTCAAAATGCTCAGAAATATGGGATGCCAAATTTTTTTCGTTTCTGTTTAAGAGTATGTAATTATATGTGGTTCAAATATACAAACGGCTTTCAAATTTTTTAAGATAAGTTATGAGTGGAACTTTGAATTTACGGCTTTTTAACTTGTGAATAAATTGTGGTGGTTCAATACAGTATCCAATATGAAGTTAAAATCTCATGAAGTTTTATCTCAGACATCACATTTTATCTGCAAATATATAAAAATATCTTCAGTAAATATATAAAAAGATTAATTTTTATCTTAGTATCTATCTATCACTAATCGAAATTTACTTTCTTAAAGGTAAAACATTATACATTTTCTAATACAAGAATCATGCGAAATGATTTTAAAAATAAAAATCTTATTCAAAGATCTTACAAATATTGGTAAAATACAAGGTTGTTGAAAACGATTGCATCGATTACAGACTACTATTTCTTCCTTGTAAATGGCGATAAGAAGGGGGGAAAATGCCAACGCAATACAGTAAAAAGCTTAAAATTTTGTTTGTGCTCATAATATTAAACTTATATGTCTTCTCTTGGTCACACCGGCAATAAGGGGTAATTCATTTCACTACCATATGGAATATTCTATTTGCGTATCTTCAGTTCGTCCGTTTACTGTTGCACATGAAAGAATCATTAATACAAGATCTCTGATATAGCCCAAGAAATGGAAACACAAGAAGTAATTTGAAGACACTTATTAAATTTAGACAGCCACTTGCGGAAACAGTGACGGATTTCCGACTAGAATAGACAGAGAGCAATTCACAAGGAAGTGAGGATAAAAAAGAATCTTTTTCTCAATGAAATGGGGAGTCAAAAAGTAAATTGAAGACACTTGCAGAGATTTAGATAGTGACATGCAGAACTATCGGCGGCGTTTCGATTAGGCAGTATCTAGGGTCACTAGGCTGAGAAGGGACGGCAAGCAAGTCAGTTAAAAACTTAATTTTCCTATAAGGCCAAATAAATAAATTTTCAAAAAACACAAATTATATGAATGATAATGATAATATTAATATTTTATCAAGTATAATTTATGTATTTTATCAAGTATATTTTATATGTATTCAAGTATTTTTTTTATGTTTCCTTATTTTCATTTAGTTATTAGAATATTCAAAAACTCCGAAAGTTTGGTCCCAATATTATGGTACATAAAATGAATGCTGAACAGTCTGAAGTCAGAGTAGATAAATAGAAACAAATGTATTTTTACAAAGTGAATAAATTTTTGAAAGTTTTAATAAACAAACAAAAAAATCAATTTAAAGTAAAATAAAATGCATTGAAATATGAAATCTGACCGATTTATTAAAAGAGGGTCCTCATATTGTACATTGCCTTGGGCCGCAAAATATCTAAATCCACCACTGTGTACAAGATTATGTGGCTATTGAACGCGCATTAATTAGGTGTGAACTTGCTTTACAAGGTGTAGCGCGAAATGCACTACTGCACGGATATGGCTAGTGTGACCAAGATATATCTCATAAATTTATTATTATGCATTCAACCAAAATTGTAAGCTTCCTTCTATAGTGTGTACACAGTTTTTCTTTCCATCGTGAGTTACAAGGAAATGATAGCCATTTGTAATTTCATGCAGTTGTTTTGAAAATCCTGTATATTATTAAAAATCTTTTCAAAAGCATTAACAACAATTAAATATTAATTACATTTTGAACCTCGTAATAATAATCCTCTCCTTGAGGTCGATTATACCTGCTGACATACTCCAAGCCGTGGGGACCTTTGGATGAGTAATTCTCGAGATGGGGTAGATCTAACAGGTGTTCTCGGTAATTCATGAGAAAGTAAACCCAGGGTTTCACAATAAACAACAACAACAACAAAAAAAAATCAATTTAGAGTAAAATGCTTTGAAATATGAAATCTGACCGATTCATTAAAGGAGGGTCCTCATATTGTACATTGCTTTGGGCCGCAAAATATCTAAATCCACCACTGAACACAAGATTATTTGGCTATTGAACGCGCATTAATTAGTTGCGAACTTGCTTTACAGAATGCAGCGCGAAATGCACTACTGCACGGATATTGCTAGTGTGGCCAAGATACACACTCATAAGCTTATTATTATGCATTCAACCAAAATTGTAAGCTTCCTTCCGTAGTGTGTACACAGTTTTTCTTTCCATCGTGAGTTACAAGGAAATTATAGCCATTAGTAATTTCATGCAGTTGTTTTGAAAATCCTGTATCTTATTAAAAATCTTTTCAAAAGCATTAACAACAATTAAATATTAATTACATTTTGAACCTCGTAATAATAATCCTCTCCTTGAGGTCGATTATACCTGCTGACATACTCCAAGCCGTGGGGACCTTTGGATGAGTAATTCTCGAGATGGGGTAGATCTAACAGGTGTTCTCGGTAATTCATGAGAAAGTAAACCCAGGGTTTCACAATAAACAACAACAACAAAAAAAAATCAATTTAGAGTAAAATGCTTTGAAATATGAAATCTGACCGATTCATTAAAGGAGGGTCCTCATATTGTACATTGCTTTGGGCCGCAAAATATCTAAATCCACCACTGAACACAAGATTATTTGGCTATTGAACGCGCATTAATTAGTTGCGAACTTGCTTTACAGAATGCAGCGCGAAATGCACTACTGCACGGATATTGCTAGTGTGGCCAAGATACACACTCATAAGCTTATTATTATGCATTCAACCAAAATTGTAAGCTTCCTTCCGCAGTGTGTACACAGTTTTTCTTTCCATCGTGAGTTACAAGGAAATTATAGCCATTAGTAATTTCATGCAGTTGTTTTGAAAATCCTGTATCTTATTAAAAATCTTTTCAAAAGCATTAACAACAATTAAATATTAATTACATTTTGAACCTCGTAATAATAATCCTCTCCTTGAGGTCGATTATACCTGCTGACATACTCCAAGCCGTGGGGACCTTTGGATGAGTAATTCTCGAGATGGGGTAGATCTAACAGGTGTTCTCGGTAATTCATGAGAAAGTAAATCCAGGGTTTCACGATAGGCAAAACGCGATTTTCATCATCTGGAATGAAAGGCTGCACCTCGACTTTAATTCGATTGTAATACTTTCCATTGCATTCTAATTCGTCCATGCGTTCCAACATGGCATCGTCTACTTTGTACAGCTCTCCTATGACATGCTAGAAAGGGAAATACATTTTTAAAAGTCTTTCAAATTAGCAAACACATTAAAAAAAAACTAATTATACCCAATATGATTAACCATAAAATTTGAATATATTACTGTGATAAAAATATATCAGAAAAGAATAATTTAAAATCCGTATTAGCAACAAAATTCTTCAGAAGTTGCTACGAATTCCATTAACGGCTATATTCATACCATCCAAGCTATTTTTCGTCTTCTATTATCGTTTGAAATTAAAATGTTTTTTAAGGAACAAAAATATTTGTTTTTGATAATTCGTTAAATTATATATACAATTGAGGAAAAAATAAGCTTTTCAATTCAATTTTCATTAAAAAATTTTTACAACAAAAATATTCGAACCGTTGCAAAGAATCTTCGAGAATAACATGTTGTTGGAAGCAAAATTTTCTGTAATCTTTTGAATTTTCAAGATTGATTGTTTTTTAATAATATCCGATACAGGAAATTTCGGAAAAATAGAAAATGCAATGAAATAATTTTTTTAAAAAAATTATTACGATGTGCATCATGATCTTTTACCAAATCGTGGGAGTCCAAGGATATATATAAAGTCCGAATTAATTTCTTTTTTTAAAATCTTAAATTGGCCTATTTTAATTTATTATAAAATTTCCTCTTATTTCCTTATCTAAATTTTACTTTTTTATTTAATTATTTTTAACGCGTGCTTTAAAAAAATTGCTGAGTTTAGATTTCCAGCCTTCCGAGTGGAGGTATAAAAATCCCTAGCAGCTACGGCATTCTTGAAAAAAAAAAAAAAAAAAAAAAACCTCAAATTCTCTTTCGTTAAAATTAATCTATAAAAGAATCTCTTAATAAACGCACTAAGGGAAAAAATTTGAATGTTCTAATGCGAACACCTCTAATGTTCTAATGCGAGCAGACGTATTCCACCTTCGATCTCCATGTACAAATCTTGATATCTCATGGAAAAATAAATTGAAACTAAATTCCAAATTTGTCTTCTTTTCGACCACGTGTCTTCAAAATTATGTTACATATACATTGCATCCTTTTATAAAACTTATTTGTAGGACTTATTCAAAATTTCCTTCGAATACTTCCCGATATTCAAAATTTCCTTCGAATTCTTCCCGATAACGCGAATAATCGATTTTCTATATGAACATATTTGGAAAGGGGGAGGGGATGTATACTTAACGATTTTGTGAAATTCCTGCTTCTTTCGCTAAATTTTAAAGATTAAAATCATTTCAGAACAATATATATATATATATATATATATATATATATATATATATATATATATATATATATATATATATATATATATATATATATTTATATATATATATATATATATATATATATATTAAATTCTTAATGTAAACCTAAGTAATTTCCAAAGCTTTATCTAAATTTAGCCTATTTACGATTCGTACTTATCGAAATTTAAAACTGTTTCACCTAATTTTTTTTCATTCTAATTTTTATCTCCAGCAAAACGCCACTTTTTTGCTTCCTGTTCACTTTTAATAATCTATGGCTAAACTGAATTTAAAATAATAATCTCATCCCAAAAAGGAATAATTAAAGAATCTGTAAAACAGAAATTCAAAATAATATATAACCTACTGGCAAATGTTTATTCTTTTTTCTTAAACAATGTTCTAATCTTTATCAAATTTCTGCAGTCAGCGAAACAATTTTTCACCTTATTTAATTTATATTCCTTTTGACCAAAATCCAAAAGCGCTCACTACACAGAAACTGTTTCTTTACTAAAAATTCGAGATTCCAGAAAAAACTTCGACAAATAGAAATTTTCTATATATGGAAGTTCGATAGATAGGCCATCGGCGGATTTTAACATTCGAAATTACTTTACTTTCTAAATAGATCACACATCCCATTTGAATAATTTATTATTTTAATTTCTTTAATAATTAATATCTTCTCCAATATTTGAGACATTAAAACGTTTTTAAGTGAGTTTTGCATTTTAAATTATTAAGTACCTTCATTTTATTGCAGATTTAAAACTAAAAATTCAATAATTCGATGCGCAAGCCACACTCATCATTGTATGTGAAGGAGTTAGTATTCTAACAATTCCTGATATTTTTTGAAGTGTATGTCTCCATTACTATGTGATTGATTAGAGAAAACACTGTATTTTTTTACGAAATTTTGAAGGAATTTAATGGACGAAAAGAGAATACCTTTCCTACTCCTTTATAAAGAAGATACGGAATATTGTATCTGGATGCAATCACTAAAGGAAATTTTTGGACGGTCCGCGCCATAGCCTCGAAAATGGCCTTGCCTTTGGAAGAATCCGTGACCAGATCATGGTTGGGTTCATTTCTCTTCAGAGTTCCGTAAACAAATATGAGATGGTGAGAATGAGATTCGCCTTCTTTTTCCTACAGATGAGAAATAGTGAATTTGTAAACAAGTGAGTTTCACAGAATAAATATAAAAACAATAATTGAATGAATTATTTTTTTATATAAAATCTGTTTATCATCAGTTAAAAATTGGGAGGAGAATAAAGAAAGTTAATATATAAACGTTTATGTAGACACAAAATCATGCCATTTTTTTTTTTTTTTTTTTTGGTTATTTAGCAACAGTTTGCACGTTCGGTTTTTTAAATACTTGCCTCGGAAGAAAAATGTGAGACAAGATATATTTTTTTAAAGTTGGATAATACGAAAGGATCAGTTGAATCGAAATCGTCAAAAATAAAAAGTTAGGGCAAATGAAAGCGCTGAAAAATCGTTCATACGAACATTCAGTAGGAATATATGAAATAAAACTCTATAAATTTATGCACTTCGGATTTTCAGTTTAAAGAACGAAATTTCCGAACTACAGAAGCATCACCAGAAAATTTTGTCATTTTGAAGTATATAAGTGCTCTATCACTATTTTTCAATGTAATTAAAATAATATGGTATCCTTTTGTGATAAGATGTATTTATCAAAGTTGATTGATATTAATAAATTAATCTTATTAATACTCGACGTCTTATGGGATTATTTCAATTTTATTAATATTATGTCAATTAATTTTTATGAAATACATCTTATCAAAACAGGGGAATAAGTAAATTAAATTTAGATTTTTAATAACTTCAAATTATATATTTCTGCTTTCTAAATTTTATAAATATATCTCTCTAATATGAGAAAATTTTAATTTTATAAATTAGATAGTTTAGTATTTAATAATTGATGCAAAATTAATGTTAGCAGTTCATGCAATTTGAAATTTATTTTTATCATTATAAATGTACAATGAATGTATTTATAATTTCTTATTACTAACAGAAATGCATCATTATATGGTGAAGCGAGATGAGATCATGTAATGATTAAAAAAAACTCATGACGTGATTCTTGGCAGTTGATGAGCGGATTGTGAGCAGAAGGTGTAATCCCTAGTATATAATATTTTATAAGCACCCTGATTGAAAACAGATTTTAAAAATGAAAACATTGATTTGTTACATTTTAAATTGAAAATTATTTGGTACCTATGAAAAAAAAAAAATAGAACGAATAAAGAAAAAAAAAATCGTTTGACAATAAACATTATTTAAATTGCCTTTCACTTCAGCAGTTTTAATTATAATATTTAAAAAAATCACTTCTTTTTATTTAGGAAAAATTCAAATTTCAGATCTTCGATTCTGAAAATATAGATAATTCTTTCAGTTAATCAGTTATTTACGTGATATTTGTAGTATGTTTTTCTAACTGAAATGAAAATATCTGAATTATTCGGATGGCTTTGAGCTTTTTTAATTCTATGATATTTTATTTCAGGATTAATCTTAAAGCAAATTTATTAACTTCCATATTTTACTTTACAAACTTCATGTTCTTATTTTGCATCTTTAAATGCTATCTTTTGGATAAAAGTAAAGATGTCAGTAAAGATGCCATTTTAATTGTCGTTTTTTTCATATAATTATTTTTCAAAAATAGTTTAAACAATTAATTTTGGAACACTTATTTCAAGGTCTATAACTTTTATTATTTTGTATTAAAAAATAAAAGAGATTTAAAAATGATATTATTTAATTTTAAAATGTAAAACTTATGTTATATCAAGAATATTTTTATTTGACTTTCTAAAACATCCTAATACATATGAGAATAATTTTGAATAAATTCATCAGAATTCCCTTCAAATGACATGTAAATTTAAACAGAAACGCAATATTCTTCAGCGAAAATAATCTTCTGAAGCATCAGTATTGAAAAACAATGCAAAATAACAAAATAAGGATTTCAAAATATTTTGATCATAATCAAACATGGCTCTCTCTCTCTCAAACAAAATAATTTGCAACCGGAGCCTTTCGAAATTAGCTGCTATGCTAATAAGTTACAGTTATTGAAATCAAGAATGATGCTTCTGACAAAGTTGGCATTACAAACAAAAAATCTGTAAGTCACCATCATGTTTAACTAGAGGACGTAAATTTTTTGAATCCAAAGCAATATTAGGCTCTCTCCATACTGTACGATGGCTGTCACTGCCAAAAATGTTGAGTTTTCTTTCATTACTAAATATAGCTTTCTTCCAAAGGTTATTGATCTTCAATTGATCAGTTTTTGCAAACTTTAAATGCTTTTTCTGAATTTGCAAGCTGATGGACGATTTCTCTCTAACAATGCGATTTTTATATCCAGCTTGGCTAATGGCATTTCGCACAGTTTCAGCATTTATACTTCTGCCTATGGTTTGAAAAGTTTCTGCAACAAGTTGGATGAACCATATGGTCGCAGCAATCTAAAGTAAAGTGTTAAAAATTTGGGATTAGATGGAAATTCCATTTTCCAGCAGGAAACAACCCCAAACAGAATGCACGTAACGTCAAAATATGGTGTCTTTTTCATTGTGAACAGCAATTATACACACCACCACAGTACCCCGACATCAATGCCATTGAATATTCGTGGACCATACTTGAAAAAGTGGTTCAAAAACACAGAAATAGAAACAAAACTCATTTAAAACAAGTGTTACAAAAAGAATGGGGTAAAATATCTTCAAAAACCACCAAAAATGGGTCGAAACGATACCAGGACGTTTAGAGGCTATTATAAGAGCCAAATGACATGCAACTTAATAGTGACACTTTGTTTCTATGCGTGATATTGCAAATATTTCATTGGTGTATTCTCAATTTTTTGAGGCAAAATTCTGCGTATGTTTATTTAAAATGCTTCCGAAATTTTTCAATTTAGAAGTTTTTGGTTGATTTTTCTTTATTTTTACTCTAAATTAAACCATTTGTTATGTGTAAAAATAAAAACATGTTTGCACTTCCCGGTAATGTGTTATTTATATTTAAAGTCGGATTTATTAAGTCAAAATAAGGTGTACTCTCAATTTTTTGAGTCACTGTATATGTGCCTTATGAAAAAGTTTTAATACCTATAAATTGCTTCTTGTGACATGCACGATCTAAAAATCATACAAGATACTCAACAGGGTAAACCAAATTTTTAAAAATTTAAATTCTTCATCAAAAATTAACCAGAATTTTAACGTTTTCTCTAAATAACTACAAATCAAATTGCCGTACAAAAGCATTCTTACACTACTTTAAAATTAATTTAACATTCTTACTATTTAAGTTATGATGTCACTTTATATTTTAATAAAATTATTTTTTTAATATTTAATTGCAAAACTTAATTGCGCATTTTTGTTGCAGATTTAATGAACATATATCGCCTTTTCTATTATTTTAATATAATTTTACGAATTTGTAAACTTGATTTAAAAATGACGCGAAAATAATTGTAAAAGCGCAGACGATAAAATAAATAACACGATAATACTATAATGCTACTATGACTCAGACGTTTTTCCATTTTCTTTTTCATAGAGTTGATAAATGTATTCACCGAATATTTTACTCTATAGTCAAATCTCTTAAATACCTATGAGAGTTACCGATTTCCGAATTGATGTAAAAATACTACCTTTAAGAAAAATTTGTTCCATTCTATTTTGTGCTAAAAATTAAATTTAAATATGAATTAGGATGTTATATTAATTAATTTGTATACAAATACGCGTCTGACACGTGCCACGAAGTATTCTATTTTTAATTTTAAACTTGCAATTAAACGAAAGTATTAAAATACAAAAATCTTTTAAAAATGCTTCAATATTTCAAATACCCCTTATATTTTTATAAGAATTAATATTAAAATAAATGTGCCAAATAGGACGTGTCTCTAATTAGAAAATTAAGTAAATTTGCAGGTTAAGAAATTAAACAAACATACCCCCAAAAGCATAATGAAATCTTTATTAGATGAATAATTTGCAAAATATCAAATTCCAAATAGTTTTTTTTTTTTGTGTGTGTGTGTGTGTGTCAATTGAGTAGACGCTTTTGTCGACAGTTGATTCGTTTGGGTTCAAGTCCCAATACATCACAGTGCTGTAATTGTCCACTTCATCTAACATCCACATATTACTTTAAATTCTTATAGATATTAAATAATTTTATAAATTTCTTTCTTTCTTTGATTTTAATAATGTGTAAAAAGTAGGTGATTAAATTCATGAAACAAGAAATTTCCCCGCAATAATGAAATATGTTGTTAAAAAATTATGTAAAGAAAAAAAAAATCTTGGCAAGAAAGAAAGATATTATTAAAAATACTTTTTAAATTTTAAGATTGTGTAAAAATTATTTTTAATGGGGTAATCATTTTGGAGGAATCATTTGGAGTCGTATTGAGGGAAAGCGTCAAAATTTGACGCTTGAAAAGACTCAAAATATATTTGCCCTTCGCTCTAGATCAAACGGACGGTTTGTAGAGCGCTAACTAATGCACGCACACACACACACAGAGAGAAGATAGACCAGTACCAGAAAAAAACAATTAATTTATGTTGCAAATGCAAACACCTATATTATAGGTTTGCTGAGCTATCTCAATAATTTAAATTGAGCAATAGAACTAAAAATGCATATCATTTTATTATTATCACTAGCCGCCTTAGGCGACCAATTGATTTGTTGTGAATATTGGTTATGTAATTTCAATTATATCTATAATGGATAATTTGATATACTCGATTCTAAACAATAAAGCATTTTTAAGCATAAAATTTTAATAGACATTAAAGTCGTATCATGTTAGTAATCTTACACCTGTTCTGTATACATGAGCAATTCTTATGGAGTCGTACCCAACAACGTGACAGTACCATTAAACTTTACTTTGAAGCTAATTCAACTTTTAACTGCACATTGTTTTTTGCAGTACCCCACTTTCTTATGCAAACCTCACATATAATAAGCAAAAACTTTCTTCCTTAGAAAATCAAGCGTTGAAATGTTTGATGAAACACTGAAAATTATTTGAATTTCATTGGAACAATGATATGTATTGCAGAAAATTGTATTAAAAAAATATTTTTTTAAAAGCTAACAGAATTTTGGGGGGAGGGTATAGCTTTTATCATCATTAAAAAAACCCATTTTTTTTTTTAAATTATAGTTAATTCTGCGAAATAATATCTTCGAAAGTTCCCATAAGAAAAGAGAAAATAAAATTTTAATTAAAATATAAAAATTCGCTCTAATGTGCACATTCCCACTCTCCTAAGTTTATTTGTGCGAAATAAGATCAAACGGACAAATCTGCTAAGTGCCAATAGATTAGAGTAGGGTTGATACCTGGTTTCACTGTATTAGGTACAAGCTGATATTGACAGTTTGTGTCGATAAGAATTAAAATGCCATCTGCTAATAGATATTAGTTTTAAAGATTGTTATCTCTACTGAAATTGTTCTTTATCTATAACTTTAGGTGTTAATCTTAATTTTATATATTGTTTTTTAAAGCACTAATAAATTCAATTCAGTTTAGTTATATTAATGTCCCGTTTTTAAAGCAACACTACTGCTATTTTAAAACGGACCTCATACTTCTGAACCACGGTCAGATGACAAAGACGACACTAAGCTGGCACTCCCGCTTCCAGACTTCCACATCACAGGTGTTGCCCCCAACGGATTTAACGTGGACCAGAGTTGCTTACACGACGGTTCTTCGGTGGAATCGGATCCCGAGCCTGAAACCTGAGTGGGTAGTTATTCAATAAATTCTAGCTATGTCCTTCCATCAGCCCATCAATGTCGTTGCGATCCAGAATTTTGGCCAGAGACAAATCTCGTTGATTAAGGCTTAATAGGCATTTGCTCAATCACCTAGGAGTCGCGTTCGACAATGCTAGCCAGTAAAAACGTCTTCCATGCAGATATAGGAGTTCTCTTCATACAAGCGCACAAAATAGAAAGATTCAAAATCAATCCAGCATGATGCGGCATCACGATTCTCCTAGTAGCTTGTTACAAAACAACATTAAGCGAATCATTTTTTTTAACATTTTATTTTGCTTTTTAAATGTGGTTTGACTGTATAGTTAAAAAAAACATCATGCAAACTCATGGGATCAAGGAGGCAAGATGGCAAACTAGACTAATACACCCGTCTAATAGGTTGATTCAGATTGGTGTAGCATCACTCAATTTAACACAAACAAGTTCAAGGAGATTACCAGTCAGTATCAAATGCGTCCAAAAGTTGATACCGAATACCTGATACTCTTAGTTTGTTTCAGTTTTATGTATTTGATAATTTTGCATACCTGCTTCAAAGTATCAGACAATCCTATAACAGACAGACAAGCATTTTATTTTCTTATTAGTAACAATACAGATAATTTTCTTTTTAAATTGCTATATCCTGTTAAACATTTATTCACCCACAGATAAGTGCTTGGGTTCATTCTCTAAAATCAAATGAAGACAAAATTCGTTAATCTCAAATCGACATTTCCTATTCAGAGCTCAATGTTAAATCTGCTTGCATATTTTTATACAGTTGATGAAACTATTATAAATTTCTAAATATCAAAAGATATGGTAAATTATAAATTATATACAATTATAATTAATAACTCGTTTGCATCCATAAGCTAAAGAATCATATAAAATTTAATGTAAAAGAAAATTCCTGGCTTCTAATTTGTAAAAAATTTATATATTTCATATTTCACTAGAATAGTAAATAGCATTGTCCACAATATTCCTATTCTAAATATTTTTTCAATCATTATCTTTTTATAATATTTTTCATTACATTTTTTATTGAAAATATGGATATTGAAATAATGTAAAGGTGTGAGATTTTGACAAAATACTTTAAGTAAATAGAAATTCCAATCACATTTCTTATATATTTTAACTTTCAATGAATATCCATGAAATTCTTTCTTATAATTATTCAACCACCTTCAGCAATGGCACAATTTTTCAAATAATATGTCAGATACTCTAATCTAGAAAGCTTCACAGTAATTTTTTTTTTATCTTAATAAAAACTTTACATTGATGCTAAATTTAAATAATTTTTAAATAAATTCAATTTGTATTACTTAGAAAAAAAAGAATAGATATACAAAAGCAAATCATAAAAACTCTTGCATTAAAAATGATAAGCAAAACGAGTTAAATATGATCTTTAACCTCAGATAGGCAAGTGCACTTGCTGATAAGAAGAAAAGTTTAAAATTGCGAGCAGGTTGTTTAGAAATAATAGTGTTGTACTAAATGCAACTGTATGGATGTCATCATATTTTTTCCAATTCCTAGTTACTGATGCATCTTCGATTGCATGTTATGAACGAGCAAAATGCAGTCAAATCTGGTAAACATCAATTCATGGATGTCTCCCAATTTATCAATATTGATTTGTCTGATATCTGGCATCATGCCTATCAATTACTGTGAGCTAAGCTATAAATTATACTTTTCTAGGATCCCTATTTTGGCTATGATTTGTAGAATAAACTGCCATGCTCCATGACAAATTGAGAGATTGCACATACTTTCCACTTTTCCAATAAAATATATGAATTAAGTAAAAGTTAAAAAAAAAAAAAAAAAAAACTTTTAGATAAATTTTACATTTAGTATAAATAAATTTTTTTTGACAATCTAGCAATATTAAATTGAAAGCAGTAAATTAAGAACAAATATTTTCACATTAGGTATTTAAAAGAATTTCCATTATTTAAGAAAATAAAACCCAATTCAAAGTTATAATAAGAAATTGCATAACACACTAGAAAGGTTATAAACAAAAAATTGCAAATTTGAAAAGTAGACAAAACAACAGTTTTTGTAGTGGTCATCTTCCATAAAATTTCAGCATTTTAATTAAGATATCATGAGATATTTAATAATAAAGGCACATTAATTTTTTTATACGGAAAATGAACTTATATAAACTTCTTCACATTTTAAATTATTATGTGTCAAATATTATATATAACTAATTGATATTTCACAGGAAGATATAAATATGAAAGAATGTAATAAATAATATATATATGCATCGCGAATGAATTTTGACTACTTTCGAAATCTTTAGAAGCTTTTAAATTAGATTGTCATGAATTAATATGTAAAACATGATGATCCCAAATTGAAAAAAAGTATAATGAATAAACTGACTTACAAATATTCATCCCCCATACACACATTAGTGCATCTTAGATAAACGACAACGAAGCTGCAGTAAACTAAGCAATTAAGAATTTCTGACTCGAAAATAATATTCACATTCAATAAGTTTTTAAATGCGCTTTATTTCCACATTGAATAGATACAGTACACTCGCAGGAGTTTCGTAAAATGTCCAGTTTTTCTTTTAAATATTTCTTTCTCATAGTGCTACTCAATGGAACATCAGGAGAAGGACAAAACAAAACTTTGTACCCAATCTTTTCCAATTGCCTTATTTTCATTTTTGTGTTTCCTGTCAAGTGACGAGACTGATATGCCAAAGAAAATGCAGGATTAATGACAAAACAAGCCCAGATTTCATCTTTTGGTGGATACAATACAGAATCTGAAGGAAAATTTTTATACAGAGATGACAATGGTTCTGGACTGCAAGTTAAACGAACTATTATATCTGGAGAAAATATGTGAGGCAAAATATGCCTAATTAATATATTTTCTTTTCCATTTAAAATTTCTTCCAAAGTTTCAGTTATTTCAATCATTACTCTTACTAATGTATTGTTATTTTGCGATTCTCCAGGCATATTTCCTCTACGCTTATTCAAAACTTTCAATTCTTCCTTGTGCAGTCTTGGGCCAGAATAATCAGTACATTCTATACCAACACAATAATCTATTTCTGCAAAACTGTTGGCAGATTGAGGGTTTATTTGCTTACAATAATTTCTAAACTTTGGTGCCATAACTGCTCGAATAATACTATGATCATAATGGCCTAAATAAGCGTAATATAATACAGCATAAGGCAAAATTTCAGGGTGATGTTCAATTTCAGTTTGTCGAGATTTTTTGAAAATTTCCAAGGCAAATAATTTATGGAATTTTGATTCAGGGAAATGATTGAAGTGTGAAAGACACTGAAGTAGCTTGGTGCAGTCTTTGATACGAGCAATTTCAATCTCATCAGCTAATTTTTCAGTAACAGTATTCAAAAGTAAAGGATGATAAACATGGCATTCAGTTGCTAAGAGAGCTAAGTGAACTGCAGCCAAAACATCCCATTTGGGGACATATGGTATGCACTTATGTAATAAGGGAATATAATAATCAACAGAATTTAGATGTAAACTCTTCTTTAAAAATTTAAGTATGGCAACAACTGTTACCTTATTAACTTCAGCTAATGCCTTGTTAAATCTATCAATTATTAACCGAATTGTGTTGAAATCTGTAATTTTATTTTCAGTCTTAAAAAAGCCTAAACACACAATTCCAATTTCTTCAACAGTTATTAATTTTAACACTGATGCTAACTTTTCTTCAATATATCCCATTTGATCTTGAGAAACTTTTCTTTGTAAATTAATACAAAACATAAGCTGTACAACTTGACTATTAGAAAGTAATTTCAAATTTCTAAGTAAATCTGAAATTAATGTCCTGTTATACTGTGAAATTCTATTTAATTTAAGATAAAACCAATAATCAGCGACTAATAATTTACGATCCAGATTCCAATTATTAATTCTTTGAACACACTCAAAATCAAGCGCATTCCAAAGCATTTTAAAATTTGGACTGTATGATTTGGGTGATGGTTTCCACAAACATAAATAATGTATTATTTGAATAAGCTGTTCATCTGATATAGCTGGTAATTTATAAACTAAATCTCTTATTAACTGAGTAAATTTTTCATCTTCTAAACTTAAATCTTTTAATACAGCTTGTTCTGTTACCTTTGAGAAATCTGAAAGCTCTTGCACTTGAGAAATTTCAGTAGAACTTGAATTCAAAGGGCCATTTTTTAATGTCAAAGGATACTTGAGAACTGAATTGCAGTATGAATCAATATTAGACATTATATTGTGAGCATATTCGTTTTCTCTTTCTTGAAACTGTTTAGCAAACAGAGGAGTACAACAATGAAATGAAGCATAAAGGGTAGATGCAGAGACTGTTAAGACAGAACATTGATTAACATTGTGAAAGAGCACACGATTAGGTGAGAAACACAGAATGGTCTTTTTAGTTTTCCACAGAGATGAAGTAAATTTATACTTCCGACAAATGCTGGCAAAAGATAATGACAACTTCATCATTTATATAAATAATGATAAAGTAATATTATTTTACTTTATATATTTGTTCCACTTCCATGACCTTCTTGAACAAATAATTCCAGATTAAATATGGACATCAAAACACATTAAGAATTTCACAATAGTAAGTTTCATTCCAATTTCAATAACTTGATAATCTACACAAGACCGATAATTTATTAAAAAACAAACAATACACATGATACAAAATATGTCGAGTTGAGTTGTAAGTTATAATCTGAAATTAAGAAGAGACAGATTCTCTAGTGAAATAAATACGTGAATATAATTTTCGATACGCTATAAAATACTTAAATGTTCTATCTACAATCTATCTACTTAAATAATAATTATTAAAAATAGCCTAACGAGAATATCTTTCAACTCCTTTTAATGATTCATCTGGTATAATTGATAAAGCCAGATCATTGAATCATCTGAATTCAATAGAGTAATTTTTTTCTTTGCTTTCACATGGTTTTAGAATTGAATAATGTTTTTATTGCGTTAAATTTAAAATTTCTGTAATCCATTTTAATTATTTTTTATTTATTTAGTTATAATTAATAAATTAAATTCAAAATGCCATTAGTGATTATTTGTGGTATACCTTGTAGTGGAAAATCTGAGAGAGCGAAAAAATTAAATGACTTCTTGTCGTTGTCTAAAAAATGTGTGTTAATTAAAGATGATAATGTGACGAGTGGATTTGTTAGAAATGATGTGTATGCAGGTCTGTTTTTCAAGTATTATACTTTTTGTTGAAACTATTTTAAACGTTTTAATATTGTAGTCTATATTAAAGTAACTAATTAATGGTTAGTAATAGCATTATTTATTAAAAGTATGCTTTATATTAATGATAATTTATATAATGATATATTTTGAAGTCCAATGAAATTTATATGTTATGTTCAAGATTTGTGCATGGTGTTTAAATAGAATACTCGTTAGTTTTATTTTTAACTATGAATAAAAATCTAAGAAAAGTAATAATTAGTTGGTGGTGTCACATATGTAATAAATATGAGTGCAAAAGCTAAAACTTTTTACTAAATAATGTAATTTTTTAATAGATAGGGTTATTTAAGCAATGATTATTTTGATTAGATTAAAATACGATAATTAGAAATTTAATTTACTTAAACAGAATGATATTAGTATTACTGTGATGTTGCAAATTGTGGTCTCTTGTTTTCTGAAAAAGCAGTAATTATAGTTATATATTTTTATTGTATTAATTATATTTAATGAATTCCTAATTAAAAATGATTGTCATTTTGGTAAACTGTCACTAAATTAAGGTCTATGAACAGCTAAGAATATATTTTTATTGTATTAATTATATTTAATCAATTCCTAATTCAGAAATGATTGTCCTTTTGGTAAACTGTCACTAAATTAAGGTCTACAAACAGCTAAGAATTAATATTAAATTATCAGTGTTTAGTTTTTTTTACTAATGCAGAAATCCCATTTTTTATATTTTACTTTAGAGATCATGATGCTTTATTATTCTATAGTTTCTCCCTAAAATATTTGGAAACTTGAAAAGTGTTTCAAAATTTTTTGGTGATTTTAGTAAGGTTAATTATTATTATTATGGAATTTTTTGATGAAATATAAAGTTTATTCTTCTAAATATGAATGTTACAAAAATGTTTTGAATGAAACATTTCTTATAAAAATACATAACAGTATTTATATTAGCTTGATAATTTCTAAAATGTCTAAAATTTCCTCATGCATCAAGTATATAATCTATTGCATGGTACTTTTTTCTGTACTCTTTGGAGTAAGAATGTTGTAAATTCAGACATATTTTTATGGCTTCTGATGTTATAGAAATGTTATTGTGCGCCAATATGTGTATATTCCAACAGTAATATCTATTGATCTAAGCAAAATTAATAGAAATTTATATATGTTATTTTGGGCTATTTAGTGATAAAAGAAAGTTTCCTCACTATATGGATAGTATTTCATGTGCCGTGTAGTATTTATTTTGAATTATTTTCTGTTAATAAAGTTCATTTGAATATTTAAGATGCATTTTTTCTTATTACTCTTGAAAATACCTTTTGAAGTTTTAAAATAACTTTTTTGTGCTTTTTTTAATGTGCTTTATCCCTCCCCCTTTTATTTAACATGCTCCAAATATTATAATTTCTTTTATCATACTCACAAATAAACTTTTATATAATCCCTGGGAAACTGAAAAATTTATTTTACATGCTATGCACCAAATAAATGCTTCCAGGCTTTATTCTATTCACAACTATAAAAGAGTTTTATTAACAATTTTTTTTATTGACATCAATCCCAAATTTATTGCAAATTATAAATAAAAAATATATTTTGTAGTTTTCATTGTCATTAGGTGGATATATATATTTAACTATTTGTAATTCAAGCATATAATACTGAAATAGTTATACAATTAGTATTACCGGAGATTCTGAAAGGATTAAACCAAACATATCAGTGATAATGAATATCGCTGTTAATTTTTTGTGCTATTTATGTATTAGCTACATGCCATTACTGAACTTTAGTTACAAAACAACCTACTAGCAAGCTATCTTTAGTGATTAATCATTGTCATACAGTCAATATACCAGTATTTTCATTCATATATTATTTGTGTATGTTTTTTTTTCTAGTCTGTAAAAGGTTTGTAGGCATTTTTCTGTATAACTGCTTTATTATTGTTACTGAAAGTAAGAAAGTTGTTTCAATGAGCTACTTGAAAAATAACTAAGGAAAGTTAATGGCATTAAAATAATTCTTAAGAAGGGGCCAACTATTATTGAAACTCATTTTAAATATATTGATCAACAAGAGGGAATCTTAAATATGGATGTGGTTTTTATCAAGAAATCAATTTTATTCGAAGCAACTTTTTTATCACAAACTTTAAAAAAACATTTATTTGTCTTTATAAATTTATTTTAATATTTATTTATATTTTCATTCTGGATAGTTCTGGATTTTAAATATATTGGTTGTATGACTTCTCTTTTTATTTCAAAATATAATAGATGCAGGCAATGTAATATTTTAAATAAAAAGCATCCTGTTTTTTCCTTTTTTTAAAAAAAAAATTATAGTATGATATTTCTAATGTTTAATATCAGCAATCCTCATTGATATTGATATCTGAAACTCTATTGCTTATGCATATTTGCTTCTGTTGCATAACATTTTATATTTTTTCCATGTTAACATTTTGAGAGTTGTTTTTTTTTTTTTTTGGTGGGGGGGAGGGTAAGAACTTTGTTTTTCGTTCTTTATAAGGACAAATGTTTGCTTAAAATATTCTTGTTTCTTTAATTACTGTATACTTTTTAAAATGTGATAAGTCTATTATATTGGTTTAAGTTATAGTTAAAGTTATTGCAAATATTCTTCATCAAACTTCTTATTATACCTTTATTGAATAAATCTTTGAACAGCAAATTATTAACTTACTTATGCACAAAAAATTGAAAAAGAACTTAACGCATTTTCTTTTTCTTTCTCTTTTCTTTACAGATGCACAAAAAGAAAAAGAATTTCGAAGTTCTTTAAAATCAGAAGTTGAAAGGTGAGAATTTTTTTAAATGAATGAGTACTGATGAAGTAAAGCCTTATAACACTTTGAAAACATTTTTGAGTTTAAATAACAATAATATTAATTCTTTATAAGAATAATAGTTTTAATTAATCATTAAATTTATTCTGAAAATTTTCTGATATTATAATAGTATAAAGCATTTTTTACTTTGAAAGCTCTACTATTTAGCAAAATAATAAAAATATTTTATTTTAAAAATATAAAATATTTGGATCAAGAAAAAAATGTGATCATATGTTTTATAATTTTATTCACTTAGTTATAAAAATAGAAGGATTATTTATTTTAGAATAATCTAATTATTTAAAGCAAGGAAATACGGACCTTATATTAAGGCATCTGAATCTTTTAAAGGACAAATAGTTTCATTTACTACAAATTTTTTTCAAAAATTTATGTATCATTATTGATATTATTAAAAAAATTATTAGTTGTTGAAAATTTATATTATTTCCACTTTTAGTCATTTTAGAGAAAAATTCCAAAAATTTTGAAGCAATTCTAGAACCAAGCAAAGAAAAAGAATGTAGAGAATTTTAAAAATATCTTCTTTGTAGATATTTTAAAATCAGTAGAAAAGTTTCCATCATTGCTTTGGATTTTATGTTTTGAAACTAAATTTTAATTAAAAATTTCATTTAAAAAGCTGAATAAAATAGATTGTTACTCACAATAAAATGTATCAAAATAATTTATATAAGCACTAAAAATGAAGACAACATGAAATAAATATGAAGTAGTTATAATAATTAAAAAATAAGTCCTCTGAAGTATCAAAAAGAATTTCAATGTATATTCGTATATTCTGTATTTCATCAGAAATAAAACAAAATCTGTCTTTATATAACATTAAACATATGCAAACTATAAGGCATATTTCTAAGCTTCCATTTAAAATTAGCCAGATGGATATATTCAATACATCTGTTGTAACAAATATTAAAGTAGACATTACTGTGTAAAATGAACCATCTCTTGAAAATAAAGTCTAATGCCTTTTAGAATAAGAATTTTAATTTTTTTTCTTCTATTTTTTTTTGGGGGGGGGGGAGGAGGAGGCGGTAAGAGGTTGAATATGCTTAGTATTTGATAAAATAAGGAGAATACATTGTTATGTGCTGTATCAATGGCTTATATTATAAACTTATAAATTCTTGTTATCCTTAAGTAGATTGAGTTGCTGTTTAACTTATTTTGAAAAAATTGGACCATTTTTGATTAACCATCTACTTTAGTTAATAATCACTGGTTTTATATTTATCAGAATTCTTAAGATGAAAAGAAATAAAATAGATTGATTTCAAATAATGATGAAAAAAACATTACAAGCTGTTAATTTATTTCTAATATTATTTTTCATTTAATCTATGCATTTTATAAGCCTTATTTATTTTTTAGCTTGTTCTGCATTAGTTGTTTAGTTAATTATTGAAAAAGTACATTTTTAACATAAATAATTATACAGTAAATAAATGGTACATTATTTATTTGTCTAGTCAGTGAATAATAATATTTGATATTAAAAACTATGTAGCTATGTCCCAATTTGCATCTTATTTTTTCCTAAATCATGATGCATTTATTTTAATGTTATTGAAGTAAAGTCATTAGGGGAATAAAAAAAAAAAAATCATCCATGATAATTATATTTTATGTGCAATGAGACTTCAATATTATTATAGAATGAATGTATAATTTTATTTCCAATCCAAATGGAAAGAAAAATTATGGTTGAATTTTATTCATTCTTCATTTTAATATGAATTTTTTAATTGTCTGGTACATTATCTGTGAATTGAAATAATTAAGATGGTAAAATGCTTAAAAGTGCTCTATAGGACAGATTATTAGTTCCAGAGCTGCCAAATTTGACATGTATTACCAATTTTCAAACTCAAACTCTTTGTGCTTTTGCACATATACCAGGAGGTGTTTATTTCCCCATATAGGGATGAAATAGAAGAAAATACATCTAGGCAGATGGTAGTCAAGATCAAAATCCAGCAAAGAATTCCAGAAATATGCACATCTTACAGTGCATTATTCCTTTGGAATACATTAAAAAGGCTAATCTCGGGATCCTAAAACAAACAATTACTTTTTGGCCTGTAGATATTCTCTAGATTTTTTTTTCTTTCAAAATTTTAACATTTTCCTCAAAGCTTAT
Source organism: Argiope bruennichi (assembly GCF_947563725.1). Taxonomy (NCBI): domain Eukaryota; kingdom Metazoa; phylum Arthropoda; class Arachnida; order Araneae; family Araneidae; genus Argiope; species Argiope bruennichi. Next base: position 115,194,478 of record NC_079158.1, read on the forward strand.
TATTCCATAAAAATCACTCATTTTACTCACTTTAAAATTCAAAAAATTTTCTTGTAAAAATAATTTTGTATCTATACAACATTTTTTCTTTTAATTCTAATAATTTTAAAAAAATAGTTTAAAGTATATTCTGTCATAATACTTCTCATTGTTTTAGCTACTAAATTTACTCTTGTATTACATTATCATTGCAATATATTTCAGAGTAAATTTTTTAACCAAATTAGAGATAGATGAATCAAACCTAAAATGTTATCATTGGATACAATTTTCAGACTAAAGATTTAAATCTTTTAATTTTTTTTATTTGCTATTCCTTTATTTTTGAAAAATTTACTTTTTACAGACATTTATCCAAAGAAACTACTGTTATTTTAGATGCTGGAAATTACATTAAAGGTAAGTATTATATATAAAATTGCTTTAAGTTATTTTTTAAAATCATATTTATTATTGATTATTGTGACAATCTGGTTTTAACATATTATAGAAAAAGAATATTTTTATAAAAAAAAGTTTCTGAAATCCAACCGAAACAACTGGAAATACTTACTTTTTCATGAGAAACGTTTTTGTGAAAGAATTTTGATGTCACTGCTTTTTTGGTTATCAATATCTTTATAATTATTTTTTTATAATTAATTTATTTATAATTAATTTTACATGAATGTGATATCTTAGTAAAAAAATACAAATAGGTATAATATTGTTTCTTCTCATAGTTTTCAATAAATATTCAAATATTTAACATTAAATTTTCCTTGCTCTTTAATCTAATGTTTTAATTTGTTAAAAAAAAAAAGAGAGAGAGATTTTTTTTTTTTTTTTATTTGCACAAAGTTTGGTCTTATGTTAATTTTCACATTCCTTGGATAAAAAATTTTATGAAAAATGCATATTATTTTCTTTTGGCTATTTGTACTATTTTATTGTATTTTTTACTTTCATTTTTCATGTACTTTCTTGTTGATAATTAACCTTGAAAATCATCATATTTTTAGGTTATAGATATGAATTGTACTGTTTGAGTAAAAATTCCAAGACAACTCATTGTGTAGTAAGTTTTCTTGTCTTTTTTTGTGATCTGTTTTTGTTTTTTAGAATTTGTAAACCGATTTTTCTTCTTTTTAAAGCTCAGTTTACCATTTACTCTCATCTGGATCATTAATTTAATGTCTTACATATTGTTTTATATTTTATTTACTTATGTACTATTTAATATTTCCCTGTTTAATTTTATATAAAGAAATAACCAATTTCAAAGTTTTATTGTTTTGTTTAATTTAGATACATTGTGATCTGCTTCCTGAAGACTGTTGGGCATTTAATGAGAAACGTGAATCACCAGAACAATATACCCAAAACATGTAAGTTGCTACTTTTTATTAATAATTCTTACCCTCCTCTCCAATAAAAATAAATGTATACTTTTTTCTTTGTATACAAAATGTTGCAATAATGGAATGATGCCAAATGGATATGCAGTTGATATGAGTTTATAGAAATCTTTAATTATTCATTACTTCTGCAAAGGAAAAAAATTATAGTAAAATATTATACTAAATATTGACTTTATCTTTTATATTGACTTTTATACTTTATATTGACTTTATTACAATTCTTAATATTATGAACTCTGATTTAATACTAAAAAAGCATTTACTTGAATGTAATAAAGCAAATTATTTCCAAAGTTTCAATCAATTTGTTACTGAAATTTTTAAAATTAAAATTTTACAAAATTTTACAATAATTAAGATTTATCATTTATACATATTAAATTTTTAAAGCGTTTACATAAAGTAAATCAAGAGTTTAACAAAATTTGAAGGGGGGGGGGGGGAAAGATGAAGATAATCAATAAAATAAACCATCTATCACATCTTGACTTTTAAATTATTTTACTTTGCTTTATTTGTATGAAGAGGAACTTGGAATCCTATGTTATTTTTAGTTTAATTTGAATATAAAATATTTTCATCTTATTTGTACTTGCCTGAAATAGATTAACTAATTATTTTGTCTCATTTCTAAACAAAATAAAGGATATGAAAATAAATCCAAAAATGTTATTACTTTTTAAACATATTTTGTCAATTTTAACATCTTAAATTATTAATACATGGAACATCAAAGACTTTCAAAGCAAAAATTCTGGCTGAGAAGTAGAGGGTTGCTTCTCCTTTTTTTCAAGTCATTAGGAAATATTATTTGTAGTCCCTTTCAGTATCACTTGGATTCATTATTTATCCCTTCTCACCTTTATTAGTAATTAATATAGCTGTCACCTAGTGACATACTATATGATAAAAGAATAAAATTATTCTCAAACTGCTTAAATAAATAGTTTTTTTTTTAGTGTGGGGGTAGACAAAAATTAAAATGTAGAATCATTTCAAAGGGACAGAAAAAATAGGTTTTGTAATGGAAAGTGCTTATTAAAGTAATAAAAGGCACTGTTTAGACCACAAATGAAAGGTGTTTCTTGTCATTAATCCTCATTTTTCATATCTGTCTTGAGCATCATTACATGAATTTGGAATTCATTGACATGGTATCTGGAAATATTTTCAAAGATTATTTGGATTTCATAGTGAAAAAGAAAAATAATGTAAAATATACCCAAAAATATTTTGAAAATTTTATTAAAATTAAATATAAATATTTATGGCAATTAAATTAGCAAAGACAGATAATTTTAAAAAAACTTAAGATGATTCAAAAATTATATTTATGCCATAATATTTTTGAAAGTTATTACAAAAAAAAATATCACAATTTTATTTAAATTTTTATAAATTAAAAAAAATTATAAGTCAACCATCTTTAAAAATTAAGATGCACATTCTCTCTCTTCAAAATATTAATAGTCTTCCAGAATTATTAATAGAGATTAATATTTTAATAAAATATTTTTTGTTTTAGATTTGATGCCCTTGTGCAGAGGTTCGAAGCTCCAGACTCTCGTAACAGATGGGATTCTCCCCTCTTCATTATCCATAAGGATGAAGAATTGCCCCTGAAAAATATTGAGGAAGCTTTATATGAAAAGAAGGCACCTCCTCCCAATTTGTCCACACAGAATGTAAGAAATTGTTGATGTATCATTATTCTAAACTTATCTTTAAAAACTTCAAATTAAAACAAATCTTTGACTTATAATTTTGTAAAGTATTAACTATCAAACTGAAGTATTTTAGAATCTTGGTCTTACATATGCTTTCCTTTTTTATTAATAGATATTTTAATGAGCTCTGAAAAGTTGTTTTTGTTCTTCCTCTCATTTTGTAGAGCAGGTGGTAAAGTATCAGATTGGACAAAAATCATGATTTGTATAAGAAACACATACACTGATACTTTATTTCATTTTTTTTCCTGTTTGCTTTAAAAACATACTGTATCTTATAATGAGAGTTCCATTGGGAATAATTGTCCTGATAAAACATGATAATTATGCATTTATTCTGTGTAATATATGAATAATATGCTTTAAATTATTACACCAATTTTGTATAAAAATGTAGCATTATTTATACCTTTCTGTATTATAAGTATGTTAAACTAAGATAATACAAAGTATATAATCCAGAAAATTGTAGAAAATATTTTCATTAGTAAAGTGAACTAGATTGATATGGATTTAGTCATTGTTTCTGGAATTAAATAAATCCTTGAATAATTTAAAAATGGCTATTTTTTTTTCTCTCTCTTTTTAGCAACCTCTTGCTTCCACAAACTTTTTATATGACCTTGACAAGGTCACACAAAGTATTGTGAAAAACATTCTAAATGCTCAAAGGGGATCTACACCTGGAGATTTTATCACAATACCTGGGGCTGATCAAAAGGTACATTCAAAATTTTCAATTGCATTTCCTTCAGTATCAAACTCTGAATTGTGCCAATTTCATTCTTTAAAATCCCATTTAATTAAGATGTGTAATTCAGTTTTATATCATAAATTTGAAATTTATTTCTAAATTATTTATTTAATTAGATGTCAGTTAATATTTTTATTTCCTAATTTACTTTCAATATTTTTTACTATTTAATTAGTTTTATCTTCAAGTAGTTAATGAAAATTCTTGGAGATTTTAAAAACCATATAAAAAATTTATAACCATTTTAAGTCTCTCAACTATGAAACTCGAAACAAAGATTCCTTAAAGCTTTGATAATATTTCCTGGAAGATGGAGGAGGAGGGGGGCAGATCAAAAATTAAACTAAGCAATAAAAGATTGCATTGCAAAAAATTTGGCAATATAACCAAATTATTCATCATAAATTTTTTTATTAACGTTTTGCAAATAATAAACAATAAGTATCTGTCTTTAAATTTAACAACTAATTCATTGCTAGAAAAATTCTAGACATTTAAATAAATTTCATTCAAAGACATGCAACATTCATTTTATTTATTATTTTTTCATGATTTATAAGGCTTGCAGTAATAACATTCTGTATTAATTTTGTATACTGCATGAATCTTTTTTTAATGTATATGTGCTAATTATTGATTAATGTACAGTGGTGGCCAAAAGTGTGGACATTTTTTGAAAGTTCCATGTTTTTCTACTTTGCGTGCTTGTAGAATATATTAATTTTTACTTAAATACAAATCTTAAATATAAAATATATCAAATTGAAGGTAATTTAATGTAGAAATTAATAACAAAAACAGTATTACAATATCTGTATTATGAAAAAAGTTACGCTCATTTTAGTAGAGCAAACAAACACAAATCATTTTGAATAATGATGTGTTTTGTAATAAAAGCGTACTAGCTAATCACAAACACTGTTCTGAGGACCAGTCAAATGTCTGTAACTATAGTTTAGGTTATTTGGATGGTAAAAGAGTTATTGTTGTTGAAATATTTTGCGGAATGATGCATACTAGTACAATGAAATAGAGTATTGCTGTTTTTGAATATTTCGTCCTTTTTTTTAATTAAACTAATTTTAAACAATGTCACCAACAAGAACTGATTGGACATCTACAAAAAGAAGCAGAATTGTCATATTGAGAGAAAATGGTCTCTCTTGTATTGAAATTGCAAGACAAGTTGGTGGTTCATTGACTTGTTCTGGTGTACGAAAGTTCTGTTTACATTATGAAAAAATGAAATCAGTGGAATATAAGGCCAAATCAGGCTGAAAAAAATGCACAAGTACTACTGCCGATAGAAAAATTATACAGCCATGTCTTCAAGATTGAAAAATTTCATCAGATGCCATTAGATGTGAAATGAATGCAGCTGGTATTGCAGTAAGTTCAAGAACAATAAGAAGGTTATCAGGATTTGGACTACAAGCTAGAATTTCAAGGAAAAAACCATATTTAAATCAAAAGAAATTTGAAAAACGAGTTAAGTGGGCAAAAGAACACATTAAATGGTCAGAAAATCAATGAAAGCAAGTAATCTGGAGCGATGAGACTAAAATATCGCTCTTTGGTAGTGATGGTAGAAAATACATGAGACGTAGAGTAGGTGAAGTGCTTCATCCTGATTGCATTGAAGCAACTATAAAAACAACAACAAATGCCATGATTTGGGCATGTATGTCTGAAGATGGTGTGTGCCGAATTCAAGTGATTGATGGCATCCTGAATGCCAAAAAATACATCGAAACTGTCCTGGAATCAAAATTGATACCTTCCATCAGGGATTTCTTCCCCAACAAAGCACCATTTATTTTTCAGCAGGATTCAGCTTCATGCCACACAGCAAAAGTATGCAAAGCATGGTTTCAAAATAAAGGCATAGATGTATTACCATGGCCAGGAAACAGCCCTGATCTCAATCCAATTGAAAATTTGTGGCGACGTTTGAAAATTCTTATACGAAAAAAACGTCCATCCAATAAAAGACAACTTATTGAATCTATAATTGATTCTTGACACCATGTGATTACAAAAGATGAACTCCAAACACTCGTTCACTCGATGAAAAGACGCTGTGAAGCTGTCTTAAAAAATAAGGGTTATCTTACTATGTATGGATTGTGTAAGTATCAGTTTAAATAAATGCAAATCTAAGATAGATCTTACTAAAATGAGCATAACTTTTTTGTAATTAAATTCTACATTAAATTACCTTCAATTTGATATATAAACATTTGTATTTAAGTAAAAATTAATATATTCTACAAGCATGCAAAGTTGAAAAACTTGAAACTTTCAAAAAATGTCCACTCTTTTGGCCACCACTGTATATATGCATTTAAAAAAATTATCTTCAGTAAATCAAAGCTACTATATCATTCTTGGGTTTATCTAAAAATACTACTCATAAATGCTGAGGAAAGTTTTATTTATTATTAGCAGTAAATTATTGTTAGCTTGAAACTACATTGTATATTATATAATGTACTTATTATATTATATAAAAATAGTTCCACAGTATCAATTATTATATTGTCTTGTGAATAATTAATTCTAACCTTCTTATATACAAAAAGAAAGTATCGTAATTGTCAAGAAATTCCAACTTGAGATTTTGACGAATTTCCACATTTCAGACTTTTCTGAATCTGAAAAAGACATTTCAAAAATATCTTTCTGTGAACATAACTCAAAAACACTTTCAACTAAATGGATAAAATTTGGAATATGATCTCCAAATTAGTAGAGATTAGATTTCTATAAAATTTTGAATGAAATACATTAGGGGGCAATCTGTTTAAGATAATACAATAATTTAAAAAAAGAAAAGAGCCAAATGGATAAAATGTGGTACACAGATTTAACAACTAAAGTTAAAAGTATATGAAATTTGAAATCAAATCCAAGGGGTAACCTAATATCAACCTGTACTTTCAAAAGCATGTAAAAGCACTCAAAAATGCAAATTAAATACATGAAATTAGTATGTGATTTTGTATCTACAATTGTAATTATGTGTTAAAATTTAACTTCAACCGGTCAAAAAAAAATGTTTTTTGTTGTTGTTAATTATGTAAAAACATCATTGCAGTAATCAATCGCAAAATATCAAACTTTGGCTCTTTTGTAGCTATTCTTTGCCAATAGCATGTACGAACATTTATTAGAGGGTATGTGAAAGACCATTTCCACTAGTTTCTTTTTTTTTTTTTTTTTTTTCCTTTGATACATTTATCAGTTTTTTTAGATTTTTATTACTATCAACATACTATTCTATATTTTACCTTTTAAGTGCATAGATATTTCTTTTTTTAAAAAAAGATTTACATTTTTTTTTATAAATGCTTTTACTATTAATAATAATTTTGGATTTTAATATATAAAATTTCCATTATATACATTTCCTTTTCATTTCAACAAAAATCAGCTGTTTTTGATATAAACTACTAACCTTTTCTACAGCTTACTTTTTTTAACATAAATTGAAATAATATTGCAGTATATCTGTTTAGTAATGACAATATATCACTTTGATACAGTTGAACTCTAATGATTATGTAGAAGCTTTCAATGGCTTCTGGAAAGCTGTAATCTTAGAAATGATAGTTCTTAAGTGTAATACTATTAATATTAAAATGTAGCATAGTTGCCAGAAGAAAGCCCATCAAAACAAAAGATTTATATTTTTACAAAATCATTTGTTTGAATATGTGAAAGGAAATTAAATATTGCCATTTTCAGTTTTTTTGCAAAAACTCAGTGAATTTTTACAATTTCTCTCTTGTAGATTCTTCTAATGGATCCTTTGGCACCGGGCGAATTGGCAAGGATTCGTCGACAATTTGTTTCCTATGTAAAAAGTCATCCTGTTGCAGATGAGAGCAAGATACCCAATATGTTTGTACAGTTTGTAAATAAAAATATACATTAATTTTTATTCATTTTAGTAAAATGTATGTATATTTTTTTATTGTAATAAGCAAATCAGTATAATTTTTTTTCTGATCATCTTGAAAGTCTTATTTCTTATGCCTAATGTTTGTGCTTTAATAGAATGCCCTATTTCTAATTTTCAATGGGGAAATCTTTTTTATAGATATGTTTGGAGCAGGGAAAAATCTGTCGTTGCCTATTTCTTAAAGCTATAACTTCTATTTTTTAGGACTTCCCTTTTTCAATCTAATTTTTTAACCATGTTTTACAAATTTTAGTTGATGCATAAACATTTTACATTTATCAGCTTGTATTTTATTGGACCTTATCTTACCCAATGTACTAGTTAATACAGGACGTAAAACAAAATCACATTTTCACAAAAGTAGATTGTTTGTTTTAACACATTATGTTAAGGGGAAAAAAAACTGGATACAATAATAAATGAACAGTTTTTAATTTCTGATAATATACAGCTGATTTTATAATGATTCTGCTATGCGGAAGTGAGAAACACATGTTATTCTATGCATCTTCTGAAGCGTCTAGAATAGACATGCCATATACAAGATCCCAATAATGCTCTACACCTCTCTTTTTGAAAAATTCTCTGGCAAATGTTTCTGTGGGACAGAGCTTGAAAAGAATGTCACCAAAGGAACGCTGTACCACAGTGCCCTATGCAAAAGAAACAATAGAAATTAATTTTTTCATTTTACACAAACTACTTATTCTCATTTAATTCAAACTATTTTAAAAATATTTTTTCAAAAAAAAAAATGTAATACAATAGCTAAATTAATGTCCAAACGTGTTTTTATTTTTTGCATTGCAACACAATATACATAAACTTAAAAAAAAAAAAAAAAAGTCATAAATCTAAAAAACAGTATAAATTCTCAATTTTTGACAGTTTATGTTTTAATTTTTACTAAACAAAGATGTTCTATTTTTCCAATGACAAGATTTTGATCTTCATCGGATGGATGGGAAAGAGACTACAATTTTATTATTAATGTTTGATTTGAAGAAGTTTTAAATTTAAAAATATTGGAATTTCTCTGTATAACCTAATAATAAAAAAAATTAATAGCTGAGCTATTATATATGTGATGACAAATGGTGAAAACTTGGAAAAAAAAATACATACCTCCCATACTAGAATACATCTGTTTTCTATTTTCTCACCTTGTTCGGCTACATAAAAAAAAAAAAAAAAAAAGAAAAAAAAATTAAACTCTTTAAAATTTTATCCTTCTGTAATTGAATATTACAATCAAGACTGTTTATAAGTAAAATTTTCTGATATACAAAACAATTCGGTTTTTCATTTATTTATTTCACACTAAAAATAAAGTTCTTCAGAAAATTTTAAATGTTATACTATAGTATATAAAAGAATGCGAATAACCAAAGAAAGTTATAAGAGATTATAAAATATTTGTTGATTATGATGAATATTCAATCATTTCTGATAAATTTAAATTTGAAAATTGCTAAAAATATAGGAAAATTTTTATTCCAGCTCACAGATAGTAAACCAGCATGAAAAATAATTTCAAAATCTTTATGCGAATTTAAATTAGTCAAATATTTATTCCTAAAAACCAAACAAGCTTAAGAGAACATTTTCTAGGAAAAATATAATCCTCTATGGGAAACTATAATCGAAAATCTCAATCTTTAAATAGTACAGAATGTTTTACTCACTGCCATCTTTAGTAGCTTGTTCTTCATTCCATTTAATTCTTTGCAACATGAGACGCTTAAATTTCTTTTGCTGATTAGGACCTACATAATATCATAGAAAATTAATGTAAAAGGAATCAATGCTTTGGTAGGAAATTGCAATCAATATAAAAAAATTGTTAGTGTGAAAATATATTAATTAAAAAACCTGTTATTAAAATTTACACTACTTAATGCATGCACTTTCTATGCTCTTACATATTTGCTTTACACATGATATGAACAATATTTCAGATGTTATTTAATATAGATTTATCAACTTTATAAATTACCTCAATATCTTTCATAAAAAGATTGCCAAGGCTAGTAATAATTTTGATTTATTACATCTATCACTCTAAATATATTTAAAGTAGAAAGTCAGAGTATTCTGTTTTTATTTCACCCTGAGTGAATTTTTGCACATCAAAACAAGAAAAAAAAATTAAGATTTTGGTACTTTTCTATTATTTTTCCAAAAATGATATTTGCACCATTTTAATGATAGTAAATTTAGAGCAAATTTCTTTTAAATTTTCTTTAATATAATAAGATTAAGTTGCGAAGAAAAATAAAATTGTGAAAACAAAGCACTAATATTCATTTTGTTAATGTTTATCCTAAAAATAATATAGATTTTTAATGATACGATGTAGGGAAGAAATGTTATGAATATATATATATATATAAAACTTCTCACCTCCTTCCACAACAACAATATTGATATTCCTATATAACAGTACACAACCAGTCATAAAGAGCTGTTTTGCATTCATCTCTACTTTGAACTTTTTAGCAGGGTTACTTAGATTCAATACTCTACAAAAATAGAAAAACAGGGATAAAGGATTAATAAAAATCATGTTCAAATGAAAAATAAAGAAATGAATAGATTAAATTACTATAATAAAATCACTGGTCTGAAACAATACAATATTGACATTATACTGATTAGAATACTGAACCTATTACCATTTAGATCTTACAATGCCTCTGCAGCACTGTGGAGTACCAGTATGCACACAAATATCTATTATTACAGGTCACTTGTAGAGGTCATGGTTGTAACAATCACTAATCGTACTAATCAAAATCACCCATATCTAAACACATACAAAATCTGCCAGTTCCAGAGATCAAAATTTTCTTGTAGTGATCAATTTTGATGGTTAGGTGGGAAAACAAGTCTTAAAACTGACAGTAAGGTCAATAGGAAGGGGCCAGATTTCCTTTAGATCTGAACCAATCCTCTCCGTTTATTTTCTGCAGTATTCTGCATCCTTCATTCAGTGAGCTAAGACAAGAGATACTATCAATCTTACGATGAGCAAATGTCACATGTTGAGTATGAAAGAAAAATTTAATCTTCTAATGAAGGGGTGATGATTAATAATCTAATAAATAATGTTATGTAATCTTTTTTTTTTTTTTTTTTGATATTCTTGTATTCCTTCTTATTACTTTTAAGGCATTTTGTTTGTATTATTCATTTGGATGTAGTGATCATTTTGGCTTGGACCCAAGGAATTCACTACAAACAGCATCCAATGAAAAAAAAAAAAAAGTTTTCCCTGGAAAAAATTTAAAAAATATGCAAAGCCATTTTTGTCCATGTCTTCCAATACCACTACCTACCTACTCTTCTCAATTTAAGGTTTGCAAAATCTTAGTTGCAACTCAAACTGATAGCAAATATCAGTGACTGGATCATCATTATATGACATAATAGATATTTTCTTATATCTTAGAAAGAGTTTTTAAAAATGTGTCAACATTCATTTTAATATAGAATTGCACAAAATATTGATTATTGGCATTTAATCCTTCACACTCAGATGTGTTCTCTCAGGCACCATTCAAAACAGTGCATCATTTCGACATTTTATTTATTTTTTAAAAATTTTGATTGTTAAATATACTTAGTGATAAAAAGACACAGATGATTTCTTTTGAGGAACTTCAATTTAAAACAATTATGGAAATATTTATTTTTTAGGGTAATAAACAAGTCCTTGTATTAGGTAAATAATTATGCATCAAATAACTTTTCCAAATGCAAACAGATAAAACAATATTCTATTTGAATATATAATTTTCAAATTCATAACATCATGTTCAAAGCTATTTAATTAGATATCATGGTAAATCTTGTATCTTCCCCATGAGAATACAAAAAAAAAAAAAAAAAAAAAAAAAACTCGTAATAATGAAAAATATTGGCAAAATAATAATTAAGATTAAAAATTATAAAGAAAAAAATTCAGATCTATCTGGTTTTGTGAAGTCTTGCAGATTCATTGATGGGTACAAAAAGTAATTAAAAAGAACAGGAGACCAATTAGAATAGACAAAAACACACATTTATTTATAAATATATGCAGATTCAGACGTGTTTAACTATCATACTAAGTTATAACTATATTTAACACTGCATACTACACACAAATACCACAACATTCAAAATAATAGTATCATTATAATCATAATCAATAGTATCATATAAATTCATAATTACTTACAATGCACAATTCTAATACTGATAGAAAATAATTAATCTTAGAATTTGCAAATTCCCACAAACCTGATTTTTAAAAGAATTTATATCATCATTCTTATAATATTCCCCATATTTTTTTATAATAATTTTCACAAGAAATTAATAAAATTTCATGAAGATTTTCAACTTATTAGCATCTTTCAAAAATAAATTTTAGCATTACAAAGAAAGTGAGAACACAAAAGGGGGGAAAAATAAAGTGAAAATCAAGCAGTTGTCAGTAGAAGTAAAATAATTTACTAATGTAAACAGAGTATTTTAAAACAAAAAATTGGTTGTTAGCACATATTTTAAAACATATTTATCAATGTTTATAGCATTTTGAAGCATTATAAAGAAATATAATACTTTTTACCTGTAAACAGCAACATGGACACCTGTTGATGTATCTTCTTTTAGTTTTCTGATCTTCTTATCTCTCTTTTGCTCCACAGTTAATTTGCGAGCAGCATTTGCTTCTTCATGGGCTCTAGAGATAAATTTTATATAAGATTAAGCTTAATTTCAAATTTATTAAACTAAAATTCAAATAATATTTTCTAATTATTAATTTTTTGGGTATAACCCTTTTAAAAATCTATATAATTAATAACAGACAAAAAATATTCAATTTTCAGAAGCTATAACACTAATTACTTAGTTTTTAAAAAAGCTGTGGTTTCTTTTTTTCTCTGCTTAACTACTAATAAATAATCAAAATATCAATTTTAAAGCAATTTCCTGCTATTTCAAACAGTAAATTAATTTTTTTTTTTTTCATATGCAGGAAACATCTTGCACCAAATTGACTAATTTCTCATTTATAAACAAATTTTCTTTTAAGTAGCATGTAAGTGGAACATTAATGTTCTAGCAAAAATATATAACTGATATATTTTTGCAAGAAATCTCAAAATTTATCTTGCTTTATCTTGCTTTATAATACCACTTATCAATTGAAAAAACACTGAAGCTAAAAATTTATTATTATTTGGGGATACAAAATTTTCAATATTGTTAATATATCAAAACAAATCAGTACATTTTCCCCCAATAATGAAATTTAATAAATTAACAAGATTTATTAAATAAGTCATTTATTAGTCATTTAAGTAAATGCACTATATATAAATTAAAATAACAGTAATTTACTTAAATGACAAATAAAAATAAAATGAACATACTTTTGACGTTTTGCCATTTGTTCCCGCACATGAGCTTCTACTTTCGTGGGATCTTGCACAGCTTGATTGCCTAAAACTCTCATTAAATTGGACATGCGCACTACAGGATAAAAAGAAAAATGCAAAACATATTAGTTTCATGACAATATTTGTTAATGAATTTTTCTCACAGAGATGCCAAGGAAAGTTTCACGAGATATTAAAAAGTATAGCAGTTCGTTCTGGTGTAAAGCAACTTTTTCTCATACGTACAAAAAGGAATTTATAACTGAGGAATAAAAAGGAATGATAACTAATTTTTACTGAGTGTATAATATTTCTTATGATATATTAATAGAATAGAATGACGACAAAACATTGGATGAAATTAATCAAAGGAGATCAATCAGAAAAAAAAAAAAAAAGTAAATAGGCTTAAATGAGCCAGAAAAGGGTTAAATCAATATCAAAATAGATTAAACCAGAGAAAAGCAAATTCATAAAATAAGGTGAACATCAAAGAATGAAGTAATGACATGTGACTGAGATGTGCAAATTTCATAATATGCTATTATATATATATATATATATATATATATTACAAAAAACATGCACAAAATACCGTCATGTTTAACAAATTTGATAGACATTCCAGATCTTTCTAATGAATTACTTTGTAACAAGTCACTGGATTACAGATGCAATAAATTTACAGAATATATATATATATATATATATATATATATATATATAAACAAGTAACCAATCTAAAGTAAGAAATATTATGAAAACGAAATGTGTACACCTTTATATATATATATATCGAACAATAAACACAAAAGAGGAAATCACTGCATTAGATCTCATAGAATTGCGATTTATATTATGATATTACATATAAATAGCATTTCAAAATATTGTCAAAATACCTGAGCATATTTATCAGCTATATATATAATTATAGAATAACAAGAAGGGATAATATTTTCTTGTATTCTAATGAAAAAATCTAGAGATATCTCATTTGAAATGAAACACTTACCTTTAGGTTCAGGAGGTGGTTCAAGTCCTAAACGAATTTTCTCTTGCTTTTCCTTCCAAGCTTCTCGTCTATTCTGTCGTCTTAACTTTTTCCGCTCTTTCTTTGTCAAATAAAGGGGGATAAAAACTTGTTGAGATGCATCACCTGAAACAAGAAACAAATTCTATTTTAAATTTATTTTAATGAAACAAAAATTTGAGATCTGAACTCAATATTTCTTTCTTTCTTTTTTTTTTTTAACACTTTGTATTGAAGTCCAATATTTAAGTGTAAGATAAAAGAAAAATAAACAAAATGACTTCCACATCATAAACAGGTCAATAGTTAAATTTTTCAAAGTTCTAAAATAATTTTATGTCATAAAATTTCTATAAATTTCAAACTAGTTCTTTTTTTTGTGAAATAAATATCAATTTTTAAAGACAAAATAAATTATTACTTGCAGTGATATCAAATTTATATAAGAAGAACAAAAATGCTATCACTCTTCTCCCTTAATATTAATTTATCTAACATTTTTTTCAACCCGATAAACAAAATATTTTCCACAGATTTCAAACAGTTCATTTCTCAATACAAATTACATAATTTAAACGATACAATCTATAAGTAAATTAGTTTCTAATTTAGAACTTTCAATCACCAAAATACACAGCAACAAAGTAATGGGTATAAATTTTAATAGTAGTAAGTTTTTTTAAAGGTATTTTTAATAGATAAAAAATATATATTAAGGATAAATAAATTACAGAATTAAAAGCATAAGATTTGCTATTTTTAAAACTACTAGCCTTAAGAATAAGAAAAAGCCTTAAATACAAAATAACATCATGTCAAAAAAATAAAAAAAAATTGAATATTTTCATATATTAAATACCATAAATTAATGATTTTATATATGGTTTGTGTTAGTCGGTCATAAATCAGAAATACAAAAATAATCTATATTTTACACTGAAAATGTACTTTTGTGAATATATATATGTAAAATATGATTTTAAGAAGTAGGTATGGATTTCTTTAATGATTTTTATTCTTCGTAAGCTCAAAGAAATAACCCAGTTTTTAATTTTTGTCAAGATTTCTTTGTTCAAGTTATGGCAAAAGCTATACAGTGAACCGAATAGGAAGATGGAAAACAGAAAAATGAAACTGTGATAATGTATTTGGGCCTTATATAGGTTAAGATAGGAATCTGCAGATTTAATTTTAGTTTTATGGGAAAATGAGTAGCCTGCGCAACTCAGAAACTGAAATTTCAGTGAAGCCACAATTTAAGTGATTAAAAAATTATTTTTAGAGCATAAATTAACAATATATATATATATATATATATATATATATATATATATATATACACTTACAGGGAGATTTCATTTGTATTGGATGCTCAACAAGTGCTGTGACTCCTTCCAGCTTAGTCTCTTCATTATATCTTTCATAGCTGAAAAACAAAAGAAAAAGCAGCTAGAAAAATTATCCAGCAGACAGCTTTAGCCAACGAAACAAAAGCATTTTGACAAAAATATACTGTGGGAATACTGATACATATAATAAGCAAATAATGACTAGCAAAATAAAGGCTCACTCTAGGATATAAAAGTTCTATTCACTCAATTTCATTGCAATTGAAAATTCACACTAACACATCTCCAATCAAATATAGAAATAAAATAATAAAGAAGGAAAATACTAATCTAGAAAGAAGAAATAAACATATCAATTTACTATCGGTTTCTAATTTTCAAAAATTACTGTACAAATAATAAAGCTTTAATTAATTTTAAAGATTAAAAAAATCGTTATTTTCACATTTATTCAAGAAAACACCAGTAATGAAACCAAAAGATGCTATATAATTTGATTTGCTTGCAAAAAAAAAAAAAAACTTTTAATTAAATGTTTACATAAAATAGTGTCTTTAATTTTTATGAGAGTGATGTCTTCTTTCCTTTTCTAACATCCTGATTTTTTGTTTGTTTCTAGAGTGAGCCCTGAAAATGCAATGGTCAATTTAAGAATTAAATACAGATTGAAAAATTTTTACAGTCAACATTTTTTGGGGAACACCTTTGTAAAATATTTAAATTGACATCCAATAATAGAATAAACTAAATTTAGAAAGTAAAAAATAAATGACAGAGATTTATGAAAATAATGAGACCACTAAAATGCACATTTTTTCCTAACATTTTTTACTTTATCTGTTTCATTTGTGCTGTGTTGTAATTTACTAATTTTTTATTCTGATTAGCGGCTATTTTATTTTAGTACAAACTGCTTGAAGAAATGAATTTTTATAAAAGTATTTTTTTAAAAAAGTCTTGCATTTTTTTTTGTAAAATCTCTCTGTTAAGGAAAAAAAAAAAAAAAAAAAAAAACCTACTTTTAATGAAAAATTTTAGAAATGTATGAATTTTTTTAAAAAATTTACGATACAACAAAAGATGTCTTTTTTGTAAATGTAACAAAGCAAACTATGATTACAATTTTTAAAAAATCCTAACATGAAGTGAAGACAAGGAGAGGGAAGAACAGTATTGTAAAATTCAGAACACCAGGGTCCAAATATATTAGAAATACGAAAGGTTTAGTTATAATAATAAAGATTGATGTTTTCCTTTATTTGTTGATTTATCAGAAAGGATTTGAACTTAAATTGATCAAATTTTGCAAAAATAACTCAATTTTTCAAACTGGTAGGATATTTTTCAATAGCTAATATGTAATAGTGAAACCAAATATTAAAAAAATAAGAAATATTTTTAAGATTTACACATTTTTAAAGATTGTATATCCCCCCATCATATACTAGTTATAATTTTACAATATTTTAATTAAAATTGAACACTTTAAATATTTTTTTGGTTATTATATAAATAGTCTGTTTATTATATAAATAATTGAATCATTCAAAGGGAATGTAGAAACTTTAAATTTCCTGCACATGTATGAAAAGCATTTTTTTAAAAATATCCTTGATAGATTTCTAACAAGAGATATCAATTTTATAAAGCACTCTTTTAATCAAATATTTATCCGATTTTTCAAACAGACAGTAAAATTTTCTTCTAACTTAATGAATGAAAAATAGCAGTATGTTTGGCTATTTATATAATATTTCATAATAATTAAATGCATTAAATTTGTTTTCATATGGAGAAAAAAATGACTGACTTTCCGAGAGAATTTGTTTTAATAAGAATGAAAACCAAAGTTTGTAAAAAATTTAATATCTATTTCTTCCAATTTTGTTAATATATTTGATCACGAGAACAAAGATTGCAGTAAAATTAAATTCAGTACATGACAACAAAGAGCACAAAATGAGTCCAATTAGAAAAGTAACTCCTAGTCCAAAGTCATCAGTCCATGGGGAGAAGAAAATAGAAAAAAGATAACTTACTTATCGCTCTGTAAAATATATGAATCCCACCACTCGACTTCTGGAACTTCCCCTTCTTTCTGCAAATAAAAATAGTAGCTACTGAATCACTCAACCCAACATAAAGCAAATACCAACTGCGCCTATTCCGCATGTATAACGATTTTAAATACTATCCCAATAATAAATATCTGGGAAATCTGTCTCCCTCGAACAAAAAAAAAAGTTCTTCCAAAACTCTTTAGATGTTCTAGAATTTTTTCGTACTATACATTGAAATTTGACTATACAATATATATATGCAGTCATTTACTGAATTATAATGGCAATTAACAAAACAACATTTATGCTTTAAAACTAAACAAACAGTAACTAAGGAAGAAAATACCAGTTGAATCATTTCAGAAATAACAAATTTGATTAGAAGCAGGATTTCTATTAAATTGAAATTGTAAAAAGTTTGCTTACTCTTTATGATTTCACATTGACTTTACGAAGAATAATTTGAAATTGCAAAGAACTTGTGTTAATACAAATTCTAAAAACACAAAATTTCATAATTTCCTTTTTATAACAATTAATTCTTATATATTGATTGTAAAATATTTCACACTTTTGTTCTACTTGGAAATTCCAGTCTATTGTGTATGAAGTTACTCAAATTTCAGCAATAGTAATAAATTTAATTTGATTAAAATTTGGGGCACCATATGTGGAATATAAACCTTTTTGTTTTATTGTTATTTCATTATGACTTAAAGTAAAGTTTCAAATGACTAAAAGCTGATATATGTATGTAAAAGAAATTTAGATTTAAAGGTTGTTTGAAAAGTAGTGATTATAAACTCGCACATTAAAATTTTGAAATTTCTGCAAAAATTCCAAAATGAATAGAAATTTTTGAGAATTTTAATGGTGGTTAATTAGAGAAAATGCAAAATCCTTGTATGTTTAATGAAGATACTCAGAACTAAAAAGAGAAATATAACAATATGAAAAGGAAACAAAATGAAAATTATTGACTAATTTAAAATAATAGTTCCATTATTCATAAAATAGAATCAAATTTAAATAAATGTAATTAAAATGACTGTTCAAATTATAGCTTTAAAAAGTTATCACTTAAAAATCATATCACTGACAGTTTTTACAACATTCTGAAACAACTAAAAAGGGGAAGGAAAATATTTTGAAGCAATTAAAACCATTATAACAATTTGTAAGAAAGTTTCAAAAACGAAACAAACTTCTCTATTTGTGTATTCTTACTGCCACTCACAGAAAATTTTTTCTTGGTTTTGAAAATAAATTCAATTTTAAATTTGTCTGCATTCCACAACAGAATAATTTTTTGTTTAAAGTAAATCAAATACTACAATTCTTGAATGTTATACTGGTCTTCATCGTTTATCTTTACTACAATTGGAAATATCTTTCTTTACTTAAGGTTTCATTAATCAATAGCTCATTAAAAAGCACATTTTATAACTGTACTTGAAACAAATTTGAAAACAAACGTTATTTTAACCAAGGAGACGGGGAGAAAAAAAAATAAGACTGCTGCTTTATTACATGTGAAATATTTTTATTCTGACAAATCGATTCACCTGATTTCCTTTGATATTAAAATTCCTCCTCAATGGTTAATTTCTATTCACTACATTTGGAAATGTTTGCAAATACTTGAAACAAATAAGAAGGTAATTTGTAATCAACCTCATTTATAAAATATTATATATGATATTCAAATACTCAAATAATCTAAAAGAGTGAAAAAATTTGCTGTAAAATCCACATATAATGAGACTAAAGAATTGAAATTTATTGCAATTATTATTAAATAAAAAGGAATGAAAAATCAACTCTTCAATTCTGTTAACTAAATATTTAGAACCCTTTAGATTGAAAATGATTGCATAAAATTCTGCTGATAATGAAACAATGGAATGACTACATTATTAACTTAAAATAGCCATTATATGCAATGGAATCAGAGCCTACTTACTATTCCTCATAGAATTACAAAAAAAAATTTAAGCCATAGAAGCCTTTGTCAAATAAAATTATTTATTTTAAACATTTGATGTTAATTAGATTTTTTCACATCCCTGTATTAAAATACTGCATTAATATGGAGTTCAATTCTAACTACTTTTTGATTAAAATCATCCACATGATAGAGAATTGCATTTTTTAATCTATAAAGTTTCTAAAAGTTGGAAAATTAGATAAAACATCATGCAAAATAAATTTAAAGAAAAGAAAGAATTTGAGCAAGATTACCAAAAAAGATTACTTCTTGCAAAAATAACAAATATTAATGAATAAAATAATTAAATTCCGTTTTTTGAAAGAAAAAAAAAAGCAACTTTATCAAACAATGAACTTAGTCATCCAAACATCAGTATGGTTTTCTAAATATGAAATTATATCTAACTGAGAGGAGCTGTTCTTGTTTTCCCAAGAGTAAAAGAATCCATCATTTGAGTATATTAGGGGGTAAAAAAGTGTCATATTCATGAATTTAATTTTAATTTATATTTAATGTATTCATATTTATATTTAAAAAAAAGATAAAGACATTTAAAACAAGAAAAATAATATGTACTTAAAAATCACACCTCCGCTTTTAATTTCTCTAAAAAGTAAAACCTTTAAAAACAATTGACAAAATGCTTTATTTTTTTACCTATAAATGCAGTTGAAACAGTTGAATGCAAACAAAAAATTTTGTATATAAAAATGCAACTGCAAAAAATTCTATTACTTTATATTAAAAATAAAATTAAAAGATGGTCCACTTAGGAGAAGATTGCATAACCAAAAGAACACAATCCCCCCAAAAAAATAATAGAAAGAGTATAATAATAACTCATAAATTAAAAAAAATTCTACAATTATTAATCTATATTTCTCCCTCAAATATTAACAATAAAAGAAATTTTTTCTAACAATTAGCACAAGTTTGGAATCATTTTTTATGCAATTCATTCAAAATAACCCAAACAATAAATATTAATAGAAGTATTTACTGCATAGTATTAAAAAAAAATGTGGTTGCTACAAAAGTTAAATGTATATTCTGCTTTTGTTAAAACAATTTTGGCCATACCTAATAGGATATAAAGGTAATAAGCTTGCGATACCTTTATATATCTTTAAATTTTCAGAGAGAGATCATCTGAGACGCACTCTGCAAAAAGTCAAAAGTATTAAAGAGCATTTGTCACCAATTATTCACAGGAGACACAGCATTTATAGCAGGAATGATTGGTTTAATTTATTGCTTACTTTTCCAATGATGCAGGATATTTATGTACATATTCATACTAATGATTTTTAAACATCATCCACCCTTTGAACATACTAAAATTTCTTAAATAAAGAAAATTTACCATAAAAAATAAAATTTGAAGGATGGTATTGAATGATTTTGTGGTTAAAACACCAAATGAATAAGGTGTCCCCAAAAAATGTATACAGATTTTGACAATGATAATTATTCATTCTTACCTTAGTTGATATAAATAAATTTTACACAATTTTTCTTTGATATCAACCATATTGGGAATTTCAAAATGCAGATAATTGCAAAGATAGTTAAAAAGTGATTTATATGGATCCATTTTTGTTACCACTTACTACTAGAATTGAATATGTTTGCCATAAATGACTATTTTTCTAGAATATTCTAAATTAGGTTTTCTGAGTAGAATACCACATAATGATAGTTTGAAATATATAATTATAAACGTTCAAAAAAATGTATGTAATTGTAATAATGTAAAAAATCTCAATGTAATTTTCAACCTATCTATAATAAAAATCAACACCTGTGTACTTATTTGTCATTGTGAGACAAGAAATTTTTAAATTAAGCAATTAAAACAATAGGTTTTGATAAATAATTTTAATGAAACTTTGAAGGAAATAAATAGAATGTATAAGTACCATCTTTGAAAATGGTACATATATAGAATTGGATGAAAAATATTTTTACTATGGTTCTACCCCCCCCCCCCTGCCATATCTATGTAATATAATCTTTTTAATTAAAATGTTATATATTAGTCTCAAAGGTTTAAAAAATTGCATTACAAAGGAGATAAAAAACACTTACATATTCCTTTCTTGGAACAATCAATGCAAGTTTTGTGGCAGAAGAAATACCAGTCTTTTTAGCTGCTTGAGCAATTTCTTCTTGAAGTTTCTCTAATTGAGCCTGAAAATACAAATTCACATTAAAAAAGTTACAATAGACAATTTTCAAATCAATTAAGTTTTTAATTAATTGGTTTGAATTTATATTGAAATGTACAATATTTTTCTGGAATTTGCATAAATTACATATGAAAAATTTTAATTTAGCAAACTTATATCAGAGAATTGAAAGTTGAAATTAGACAAATGAAAAAAAAAAAATGATAACAGCATCATTATTATAGGAAAAGTTCTTTAATTTTCAAAATAGAAAAGAAAATTTCTAAGAGAAGATGCATTAGTTGTAAGATTAAAAACATTAAAATTGTATGTGAACAATAAGTATCAAGGATTTTAAAATTATCACCAGAGATTTTATAAAATATCAAGAAACATGAGAATGCATTTTATAATACATTAAAAAGTTGAAATTTGTGCTATTATAACTAATAACTAAATTAAAAGAATATGAGAATGAAACTGAAGAAATGATAATATCTTAACTTGAAAAAATCAAATTGCCAACCATCAATCAAAAATAGGTCGAATATATTTAAAAAATTTAAGTTTCTGGTGTAAATGATTAAAGCTTCAATAGAATTGCCATTTAAATCAGGAAAAACAAATTCTCCATGTTTCCTTTATACAAGAAAGCGCAGGAAGAGTACTTATGTGCTAGTTACAGTAGAATAAAAGTAACACCCACGTTTTTAACAGCAGATAAAGCCAAGGGAAGTAAACAAAAATTCAAAATTATTTGAAATAATAGAATATTAAATGTCATTCTGGTTATATTTACATATAGAAAGAAAAAAAATTCTCTTTATTATTGCTTAGAATTTTGCAAAACTAATTCATATGTTCAGAAGGAAAAATATATTGATCATTTACCTTATATTTTCTAATTTAAAGTCATGCAAAACTAAGGAATTGGATAAAACAAATTGAAACAATTACGACATCACCACAAAAGTTTATGGCATCATAGACAGTTCTTACACCAATTAAAGAATTTTCGTTCAGAGTTTCAACAAGTATATTCTTGCTGATACTAAATTCACTTTTCACATTTATACTGTTCAGAAAATTCTTTGGACCTCAGAAGATTAGAACAGAAATCATCTATTATTAAATGAATCATGCTATTATATTCACTTTTTAGTTTGTTACAGGAAAATTTCAAATCAGAACTTGCATGCATTGAAACAAGCAATAGAAATTTTTGCTATAAAATAAAAAAGCAAATCAACCAATTTTTTTTTTTTTTTACACAATACTGCATTTTTTCAATAAATATGGATTTAAACAAAATACATCTTTTAAATTTGCAAAATTTTTAAATGTGTATTCAATGGGTTTTTAAAAAAATATTTTTTACAAATATAAAACTGTGCTAAAACATATCTTTGCTCAGTTTCAGTACCTCCACTAGCATTCAAGTAGCTGCAGTCACTATTCAAATATCCTTCTTTTTTTTCTTTTCTTTTTAATCAGTCTTGAAAATTGGACTGATTTATGCAGGGGGAAAAGGATGAGATTCCATTAATGGTATTATTTAGTTTTTTAGAACTATAGCCAGAATTTTTATTCTTGCAATGTCTTAAGTGATCAGTATCATTTAGATGAAAAAAACTAAGAAATATTAAATTCATTGCATTTTCCCTGTCTTATAGACGATTTTTAAAGTCCTTGTATTTTTCCTGTTTTATAGATGGTTTTTAAATTCCCTATGTCTTTCTGATTTTTCCCACTTCTAAGGCAACCCAGTTCAAGGCAGTAGAAATTTAAATTACTTTTATTTATTTATGTTATGTAATTAAAAAAGTACAAAATATATAAAAAAAAAAAACTTTTCAGCTATAAAGTGCATTATAAATTGAACATTAAACAAATAAACAAACACACACAAATACGAAAGGAGCAAAAAGGAATTCAATATATATATAAGCAAATCTTAAAACATTAAAAAATATATTAAAAATTTTAAATTATTATGAATCTGAATCTTAAACACAGTGAATTTAAAAGTTTAAAATCCTCAAATTTGCAAACAGAACTTAAAATACAGTTATAAACAATTTTATAAGCATTAAAAAGCACCTTAAGAGTTTAAAAATTCTAACTGTTTAACTTAAAAATATTTTTTAAGCATCCTTAACAACTAAACAACTTTACATTTAAAAAATTCTTAACAAGAAAGATGTTAAATTAATTTTAAAATTTATATAATAAGAATTTATTTACAAAAATTTCACAAAAAGTACATTCTGACAGGAACATCATAATATATGGTACATAGTTAAATATCCAATTAAATTGTTATTGACAATTAACAAACAAGCAAAAAAATAAATAAAAAGAAGACAAGAAAGATCACACATTGAGATTTTAACCAAGTAATGTAAAATACATTACACAGATTAGCTGATGTACATAATAATAATAAAAATAAATAGCATATAAATTTATTCTGAACTTTTTCTACAATATCTATCTTTTTTTTATATAACAAAGATCCCAAAAGGGGCTGCAAAATTTCAAGATTAGATTGAAGCATACTAAAATACAGAACCTTCAAAACCAGTTCATATAAAAATTTGAAACATTCAATTTTATATAAAAAACACCAAAATCAGAAAACAAACTTGAACATTATATATATAAAATATGCATGAGGAAACAATTGTGTCAAAACACATTTTAGTCTGACTTCTCTTTCAAAACATCCCTATATACAAATGGATATAATTTAGAATTCCAATGTCAAGCATTCATACCAAGTGTAAAGATTCAATGTAAATGGTGTGTGATGAAAATTTCAACTTATTAAAAGTGCAACAAAAAGACATATTTCATTAATATAATTATGAAAATATTTAGAAGTAATTATATTTTTTCATTAATGCGATGAAAATAACATCACTATTTATATAAAGAATTTAGTTATTTGCTGTTTCATAATTTTAATAAAAATTTCAATGATTATTTTATTTCCAAAATTTAATGCAAGCATAAAAGTATCACTTCCTAGAGCACAAAATCTGACAAAATTTATGCTTTTAGACAAGAATCTCTTAAAAATAAATATCAACAAAAAATTGTGAACTTAATTACAAATAGCCCTATTAAAATTCAAAAACAAAGCTTTAAGCAAAAAAATAAAGAAAGAAAGGAGCAAAAGCATACAAATAATAAAATAAAAACTGCATTTCAGAAAAAATGCTCTATGCATTTTCTGAAAATTCAATCAATTAGAAGTTGACAAATTTCATATTACAATTCTACATAATATTGATCACTTACCTTTGTCCTCAATCTCTGAGCTAACTGTTCAAATTTGCCTTTTTCATGAAATTTGAAACCTTTTCTAGGCCTCTGAAACGTCTTTGCACTATATGTAATACAAAAAAAATCAATAAACAGATTTCTATCTATCTTTTTAATAATATTGTTAGGAATGCACATTATTATCTGCACTATAAGACAAATAAAAAGTATTCTTGCATTTTAACAGCGTATTTCCAATATTCATTACTCTTTTTTCTTTTAATGTAAAACTATTCATTGAGTTCAGAAAAAAAAATTACCAAACAAATTACTTAAATATTTATTTTAAATACACTGTTTATTTCATGTATGACAGCATAAACAACCATTTTTACATTCTTTTAAAATCTATTTGACTTTATTCATTTCCTCATTTATGCTCTTGTTGAATTAATTTACAATTCTAACTCTTATAGAGATGCAACATGCATATCAAGATACTGCATATTATTAGAAAGAAAATGGATAGTAAAAATTATTTTAACACAGCTACCTTTGGCGATCAGCTGGTTTGTCACTGGTATTGGTTATATTGATTTAGTATTGGGTACCAAAAATTTCAATCAAATCTTCTTTGTATAGCTTACTCTTCATGATTTCGTTGACAAAGTATTTTTAAACTTCAAATTTCTGTAGTCATGTAACTCATTTTAGTTTAAGTATTTTAATATCTAATTTAATCCAAAATAATTTAAAAATTTTTTTGCCTAATTCGGTCCATGTTGGGGTCATTCTAAAGTGCTCTCTTGTTTCCTGATACCATTTCACATATGAAGCTGTGTAAAAATTACCGTGCAATCATTTCTACATATCAAGTGAAAATGATCCGCCCATTGTCCTTGTCGAAGGTCAACATGTGTTTTCAAATCGCTACGTGGCCGGAAATCCCATGTTATATAAGACTAGTGATCATTTGTTTCGTTCCTTTTTCTTATTTCGGCTTTTGTTTCGCACTGTTGTGGATGTGCCTTGTTCGCGCCTGCTTGTAAATAAATTGCTTTCCTGGAATGGATATTAAAGAGAATTTAAAAAATCCAAAATGTCTTCTATTTCTTCAAAGCTGCATTCAACCAAAATAAGCTTACACACACACATGTATATGTATATATAAAGAACAAAGAGACGAATCATTCAACGTTGTTGTATGTACTGTAGAATATATTTCATGGTTTAAGTCATGCATTAGAAAATGATACTTGTGTATTAACTGAATACCATAGATGAGTCTTTAATTTAATTGCATGTCACTAGCAAATATGCTTAAATTTTAGCTGTGAACAATGTTACTTTGATGATTAATTACTGATTGCGAAAAAAAATCTTAACATCTTTGGTAATTAATTACTAGTTTGCAATGAATACACAAATAAAAACAGGATTATTTTTTAAAAATAATAATCTGATTCAGTAAAAAAAGCAGTGTATTACAATAAGAAAACATCTACTTATATTACAGTAAAGAATATCAACATATAAAATTATGTGAACATAAAAAAATTTCCCATCATCTATTATTTTAGAAGTTATTTTTACCATAAGAATTCATGTTAAATAAGATACTGCATTCCACTTTGAAAAATACTGAAACAAATTTACCATATTATTTTTATGCATGCTGCTTTTACAAGAAAATTGCTTAAAAACATTTGTCTTTGATTAATCTTCAAATGTGACACAAACCACTGTTAAACTAATTTGTAGCATGCATAGTTATCGCCTGATAGGAAAAATGATTTTCAATATAAGATGCAATGATTTCCCTGCTTTCAATATCTCTTTATTTAAATGGAAAGTTATTGTTCTGTTGAGGTTAGTATTTCCTCCTCTGACCAAATCTGATTTGCATAATTTTGATGCAACACAAAATACAGCTTTTCAGTAGTTCAGGCATGCTCTTCCACCAGTTTGTTGATTTCATTACTATTCACATTTAGTTCTAGAATCTTAGTTAGCAAGACATTCTTATTGATTAAGGCTTCACAGGAACCTCACAAAATCCCTCGAAGATGTGTTTAACATCATTCGGCCCAAATCTTCTCTATGCAAAAATAAGGATTATTTTTAAACATGCATTCAACACAGGTTGCCTGTATTTCAGACTTAAGTCTGAAAAATAGACAATCCTACATGTGATGTTACAATATCTCTTCATCACTTGTTTTGTGAAACATTGCTCCTTAAAAGACAAAATCTCATCGATTAAGGCTCCACAAGAACCTCGAAGACTCAGAACTGGCTCAACCTCTTGGTGTCACATTCAACAACATTATCTGACGAAAACTCCTTGCATGCAGATATCAGGGTTCTCTTTAAACATGCACTCAGCCTAGACAAATTCAGGTCAATCCAGCATGTGACGTCAAAGTATCTTCTTGCTGCGCATTCTGTGAAACATTGTTCATTAAGCAAGTCACTTTTCCACATTTTGTTTCGGTTGTTATGAGAATCATTCATGATGGAAGGTACTCAATATGAGAGGTACTAGTGTATTCAGAAATTGTATTAAATGGCTGCTTTAATCTATTGAATATGAAAAATAAACCAAAACTACATACTTTGATCATCAACAATGAAGGGATAAAAAATGAAATGAGCAGAAATGAAAGCATACCAATTCAGTACAATAATGAAAATAATAAAATGAAGATAAGAACAATGCTACTGATTTAAAGGTAGAATCAAATTAAAATTAATCCAAAAATGAAATCTGCCATCCCAAATTTCAAGTTATCATGCGAGAACATTTTTTTCGATGAATTGATTAGAGCTAGAAAGCTATATCTGAAACTCAGAATCAAAATGGAGACGATTTGCATTGAACGTTGACGGTTATGATTCCGAATCCAAATGGAAACACTCTGTGTTTGAAGTTGAATGTTGTGATTGCGAATCTGCAACACACTGCATTCATAAGTTTTAGTGGAAAAACCTCAAAATCTTGCCAAATTTTAAACTTCTAAGTAAGCAACATATTGGTGATATCAAACAAGATTACTTATTAATAAAAATTTCCTTTAATCCAAAAATAAAACAATCAATCAAATCTCTTAATAGTGGTATTTGTGTCCAATTTTAATTTGATTAGCCATAATTTGTTTAACTTTAGTTTATAAATTACGCAATTAAACCAAACACCAAATTACAGAATTATCCAAACTGCTAAAACAGTTATAACAACAATTAATTTTAATGCATACTGAAATGCATATGCTCAATAAGATTTCATAAATAATATGCAATTCAAAAATGCACAAACCTTAAACGTGGATCATAAAACTTTTGTTCATACAATTCTTCCATTACTTTTTCTTGACTCATTTTGAATTGGGCTCTTTTCTGAGCTCTTATATTAGCCTGAAAAATGAAGTAAATCAATAAATACTTGCAACACAATAATAGAAAACTTTAAGATATGTAAATTCAAATTTTTAAAATTAAACTAAATAAAAACATAAAATGAAACTAAATCAACAATACAACTTAATGGTAATAAATTTTTTTTTATAGAAATTTGTAAATATCTGGTTGAATTTATCCTAATGTTACTAACCCCTTCAAATTATCATCTACTTCTTTTTTTGTCAGTAACTTTGCAATATTTAACTACATCAGTACATTAATACTTGTTTCTGATACAGAACACAAACTTTAGACAGATTTTAGGATAACATTAAAATATAATACACAATTGGACCAACTATATGTTTATATTTAAATATTTGACTCTTATTATTAAACAGATAAATCTAAAGTTAATTCTCTCCAAAATTAATCTGCATCAGTTACAGCTGAGGAGTTAGTTAAGAGATGACAGCTAATATTATTTTAAAGAATTGATATTATCTATAAACATAAGCAATAATTTCTGTTTATCAGTATTTGTTCAGTGCTTGTTGGTCTAAAAATGATCATTTCTAACATTCGATATTTAACGTAAAAAGCTGTGCAGGCATTTATTTTTCCACAGAATCTACATGCACTGAAACTAAAATGCTACTTTAGCTGAATGTTCTTCTAGGTCCATGTAAGATCTGAATACTTACTAATATTTTTTTCTTACTTTCTGCCATTCTACTCAGACTGCAGCATTGTCTAATCATAGTCCAAATAAAGAAATTTCAATAAAATAATAACTTTCCATAATCATGAAAGAATAAAATATATTATTTAAAGAACTCCATGCCAGCATTCTTTTCTCAGTAACAATGCATTTAAAATATACGTTGCCATGAAAGACCAAAATTAGAGAACATTTTCCAGTGATTATCATTGAAAGAATGTTGAATATTGATTAAGTGAATGCTGGCAAATATTCATTTGGTTACTTCAATAACATTCACGTTCTTTGAAATATTATTCATACATAGAATCAATATATGGTGTATGTACGATTTTTAATTGTGTTATGCATAATCTTGTTAAAAAAATTTTTTTTTAAAAAGTAAAATACATTTTCCTATCAATTATTTTCATTTATAACCTATCTATATGAGTAAATTATTCATTTTGTAGAATTAATTATAAAATATTAGGATTTAAAATGTATTTATGTTTCTTTTAATCATAAAGTGCCA
This sequence comes from Argiope bruennichi, assembly GCF_947563725.1. Taxonomy (NCBI): domain Eukaryota; kingdom Metazoa; phylum Arthropoda; class Arachnida; order Araneae; family Araneidae; genus Argiope; species Argiope bruennichi. The sequence goes on from NC_079158.1 coordinate 115,224,253, forward strand.
GGAAGAATATCTTCGGCATGATTTCTTTTAAGTAGAAACTATACAAGCAGTTATATATTAGCTTAATTTTTTAGATGTTATTACTTTTATCCCAACCTTTGAATATTGTCAGATTTTTAGGCACCAATATAAACAAATTACTTAATTTTTTATAAATACTAGTGATTAATTTTTTAATTAATTAGTATCCTATAAATAGGATAATTACAGTTAATTTTCACTATTAAACTAAATGCATTTTATTGCTTTTGTTGTTGAAGAAGTCAAAAATGAATTCTTTACCACAAATACAATGTCCAATTACTATATGTCACCCATTAGTCAGATTTTCAATCCATGCAGGGAAATTCATGTCTTTTTTTTTTTTTTTTTTTGACATTTCACTATATTGTTAAAAAATTTTAATACTTATTTGTACTTATTCAGATTTTTAATACTTATTTTCTTTACTTTCAGATTTTTCAATAACTTTTCTAAAAAAAGAAAAATTATAATTAAAAAGAAAGTATATTTTACTTCACAGTTATATTAATTTTAGTGTTTTTTAACATAATTTAAATTTATTAAAATCTATCCTTTAAATTAAGTAGGGCATCAAATGGGCTAAAAAGCAAGAAACAAAAATTTAAGGAATAAAGCTGACACAAATATTTAATGAAAAAGATGTTTAAAATATCAAGTTTCAATATCTTTTGATCAAGTATACACAATTTGCTTAATCTATCATTCTGAAATAAGACTAATATTTTAGATAATTGTTTTTTAGGAATTACCTTTAGCGTAGGCATATGATGAGTAAGGTGGACTTCTTTACCAGTCATATCTAGGGTTCGACCTTCTGAGTCCAAGATTAAAGGTGCTGGTCTAAAAGTAAAAGTTGGGAAAAATTGACACACACTATATATATATATATATAAACAAACAACTAATGAAAATTCTTTTAATATAAGAACTGCACTCACTTGTGTTGCTTGGAATCATCTGGCTTCCTAAAAATGGGGAGAAAAAGAAAAAAACTATAATTTTTGGTTTAAGAGTAAAACAATCATGTTTAAAAAAACCTGATCCTTCAAAATAATGCAATTCACAAAGGTCTCATTATCATTCCTGCTAATGCAAGAAAAAATCACTTAGTTACTACTTTAGTAAAATGGAAATCATAACTATTCAACATGAATAACAATTCTACTCAACATCTAAGAATAGCGTTCACATTTCTTAATGCCAGTGAATCATATAATTAAGCTGGTAATTGAAGAAAATTGCTAATTCATTTTTTTTAAATTTAAAAGCAACAATTTCTTTAAGTAAAACCGACCAAAATATCTCTTTCAAGCATCTTCTGGTAGATTTTTTGATTTAAAAAAACTACAAATACTTTTGTAATTTCTATTGTCATTTAAGAAAAAAAAATATCTGCAAAAAAATCAAAATATTTAATTATAATTTCCATGGTGTTTTTTTGGTGAATTCATGGCAAAACAATTTAAAATACCTGTACCAAGATGCAATTAACTTTTTTTTTTAAAGCTGTCCTTTAAAAAAAATTGATAACATCACTGAACTATGATATCACATTACTTTAAAAAAAGGAAAAAGATTTAACAATTATAAAATTTCAAAAGTGACCTACCAATTTGTCAGAAGTGCAGGTTTTGAACTAAGTTTTGCTTGAATCATGGCAGTCAACTGAGCGATTCTTGCCTTGTTTTCTGATAGAGATGGAGAAGCATCAGATGCTGAAGATGCACCAGCACCTGCCAAATTATTTGCTGATGGTGGCACTTGACCTAAAGCACCAGACATAAGCATTTGCTGCAGAATTCAAAGAAAATATAAATATTATGAAATCTATTTAATGACATAAGTATGATTTCTCAAAATATTTTAAGTATTATTTATTTTTTTATAACTGCATTTAAGAAATTGCAAATTATTGTAATCTGCCATAAGTCACAGATCACATATACAAGAATTCTCCCTCCCTTCTCCTTCTATTGCAGATTTAAGAACAATATACAGAAATCAATTACCAATGCCTTAACAAAATGAATATTTCTGAATTTATCTTGAAGATAATGATACATTTCATTGTAAATTGTCCACATGACCAGCACAGAACTAGGCTGAATTATAATTGCATGCTCACAATTACAGTGAATCTCTATAGAATAACAATGGTTTCATTTTGAAGAATTAATTCATATTGCATTGGCATTTGTCAAGCAATTTTAAGAAATCTAACAAACTTTAAATTTTTAAACAGCTACTTTGTTGACCAATTTAATATAGCTACTAGCTATTATCCTCATGAGAGATATTGTTATATAAATAGTTACCTAAAAAATGCAAGTAAATATTTACAACAAAGATTCTATATTTGAAATAGGTATTAATAACAAAGGAAAGTAAATAAATTAATGCATTCTTCAAAGAAGATTTTTTAGCAAGTGCAACTCTTCATCAAATAAACGTGTTCAAATAAGCATAAACAAAACATCAAAAATATTTTTGAGAAACATAATCTTTAAGTGCTGATATATTATTTCATTAAAATATACCAAAACTGCAAATACAGTAAATTTTTGAATACATTTTTTTTCTTTAAAAATTTACCCAAAATTCAATTTTTAAAATAGAAAATTGTATAGGTATCGTGTATAATCTGAAACAATTTTTTTTAAATCTTGCGACATTCAAGCATGTTATAAAAATATCATCAAGCAAGTAAGACAAGTGGACTATTTTCCAATCATGTCACTGTAAAGTATAATGTCAGCTGCTAATAATGATTGTTCTAATTCTAGTAACCTTATTGGTAATTAGTTGATTTTTTTATATATTTATTTATTGCATTCTTTTTGTTTGTTTATGTGTTGGTGCTTTCTTATTACCTAAGAGTGAATTTCACCATCACATATTTCATTCTGGTAGCAATGAAAAAAGTTAGCAATAATAAACAATTTTGAAAAAAAAACAACCCATTTTTACAAAATGAATAACTCATCTCATTTCAATTAATTCTTTCATAAACATAAGAATAACAAATTATAAAATAAAAAGGGCTATATCTGGCAATAATTAATGATTTAATGCTTGTGCCTGGCAAACAAGAAAGCATCTTTTTTTTTTTGTGAAAATATTGGATTTTTATATAAGCCCCCCCCCCCATAAATTAGCATTAGAAAAAGATTCCAAAAATTCCAGGCTTATATATGTAAATGTATGGTAATTTTAAATTTAATAATTAAATAACCTAATTTGATATTATACAAAATAAAATTTAAAAAATAACAATGCAAAAAAGAACAAAAAATTATACATTTTTTTATTAAAATAACTTCACTGAGAACAATTTAATTTCAAGGAGAAGACAAAGACATTTTTCAATGCATAAAATTCAGAATTAAATAAAGAAAACTTTTACCTTTTTTCGCTCCTCTATCATTCTTTGAGCATTTGCCATCATCTCTTGGATCTAAAAAGGAAAAAAAAAAAAAAAAAAAATGAAGTACATTAATTACATTCAGCTTATACATGCAAAAACAAAATGGTCCATTGTGGCAGCAACTAAATTTAAGAACTTAATATCTATATAAATATTTTTATCCATTAAAGTAACAAATAAATTAGCTGCATTAAAGATTCAAACAAAATTCAATAGTAAGTTGGGCCATTACCAAAATCTTACAAAATGTTTTGAAAAATTTTCAGTTCTAAGTTTTTCAAAATTATATTTTTTAATTACTAGGTTCAAAGATTATTTCAGCATATTAAGATCTTTTCAAACTACATTTTGTTAATTCACAGCTTCTTTGATTTATTTAAAAGCAGTAATTTTAATAAAATAAAAATACCACATATATTAATATTTAAAGAGGAGGAAATGTCCATTCATTATTTAAATTATAAATGAAATCTAATTTAAGTGAATTTAATTAAATGATTCACTAAATAATACAGATTTAATTAATTTACCAGCTTCTTGTTTACTTAAACTGAACAATGTTAATTACAAAAAAAGACGTAGGCATTGTTCTTATATCACAAAGAGCACACACAAATATAGTCATAAATTTGCTACTATCGGTTCAGTAAAATTATTATTAATTTTAATTAGAAGATTTTACATAACAGTTAATATTATACAGAATAACAGTTTTTTGTTAATTTTAATATTTTTATTTAATAATACAATTTCTTAAAAGTTGAAAAATTGTTCTGAACTACATTTTAATACTAGAAAAAAATACATAGCAATCTTTTACAGAAGTATATGGATATAGTTTCATTAAACAATCAATATATAATATTGGATATGCTTTAAAAAGTAAGCATAATTTCCCATTGGTTATAAAACAAATGAAAAATTTCTGAACTTTTGAATTCATTTTCTTACTACCCCCCCCCCCTCTTAACTGTTATTTATTTGGAACAAATGCCTCAGTTTGTTTATATTTTTGCCAGAAAAATAATGTCCACTACGAACTTATTCCGATATGATGCTATTTAAATCCTCCAAAAGTATTTCTAAGGAAAAATTTACTAGAAATAATATAGATACCTGAAATGAACTTAAATTAATAGGAGCCTCTACATAAACAGCTGGAATTTCCTCTCAGTGCTAATTAATTTTGAAAGTATTTGATAAAAAATATATTAAGTATAAAATTAGCTAATAATATTCCAATCCAACTGATTAAAAATTTAATGCAAGACACTTATGGATGAAAAACATTGTAATAAAATGATTAGGACATAAGTAATAAGAAACATAAAAATATATAATTTAAAATATTTTACTTGTTACATACCTGTATGGTGGTAAGCTGGCCAGGACTGGGCTGACCAGGAACTGAATTTTTAGAATGATCATCAGTCTTTATCTTTTTATTTTCAGATATTTCTTCATCCTAAATAAAACATCAGGAAATGTTTAAAATATTTTGATATTTTATTGATAAAACTAATTCCTAAATAAATATTCATTCAATATTGAAAAATATAGAAGTAAATAAAATTACATATTCAAATTAATAAAAAAATAAATACATAGATAATGCACAAATGCTGGGACTAATAAAATCCCCTCTCAGAATGTCATTGCCACATAAGCAATATAAATGCTTATGTTACCTAATAATTAACAGCATACTATCTTGCATTATACTGTGACATCGCTATTTTTTTCTTTTATAAAAGATGCAATTGATCACAAAATTCAATTTCTAAAGTATATTTAATTTGTATGATGAGCTTCTTTCCAACAGTACAAACTCCTTCCCAACAATACAAAAATAAGCTTTTATGAATGTTCGATTTTAAATTACTATTCCATAACCTTTTAACATTTAAAACCAAGCCTACCATATCAGTTTTCAACTACAATTTATTTCTCTCTATAATAATTGTTTACAGTCCTTTTTATTATTATTATTTTTTTATATTCTGCCAACACATGAAAATAAAATTTCACAAATGAAATTACTATAAATCACCTCTTTTTTTTCTCATACATGATCAGAAATTCTGATATACAGAGAAAATTCTATGAACACAGTAATTAGGATAAATGTAAATTGCTTTTAATTATTAACAATTTCACATCTTGTGAAATTTATGCTGAATGACACAGAATTGTCATAATAACTCATAATGGAACACAAAAGTCTAATAGATCATTGTTAACTATTAACAAATATATGGGAAAGTGTTGTTTCAGAAATCTAACCAAGAAAATATTGAGAGAAATAATTAAATTCTGAATTCTACTAGGGGAAAAAAATAAAGAAGATCCATAAGAAATATTTATAAAAAATTTTTGGTGATCCCTTTTTATTTCATACTTATGAGGGATAGCATTGAATTTATTGATAATAATTGACCAAAATAAACACTTTACCTAATGAGTATACAAAGAAAAATGAAAATACTTATGTGTCTAGAATTTCTGTATTTCACTGGAACAGGTTTATATAATTAGCATTAAATGCTTGCCACATAGAAAACATTAAGAACTAAATTTTAAAGTAATTATTTACTATCCCTTTACGTTAGTAAAATTATAAATTCAATTTTTTTAGATGAATTGAATGGTATAAACACTGTTTTTTATATATAATTGTTTCAATTTATTCTAAATATTTACAAAATATGGAATACATAAAAAATGAAACTAAGAATTATTTTCATGCATTATACTTATTGTATATAAATAAGTGGCTGATAATCCCCCCCCCCCAAAAAAAAAGTTTTTTCTTGGTATATCAACAATTATTGAAGCTAATAAAAAGTTCAGAGAATAAAAAGAGAATATTGATTCATTAGGATTTTTTTTATATTACTTTTATAATGACCTAGCGTGAGTATGTGTGCATGTATAAAACTATACTCTTCTGTTATATTTCTATTAGTAGTAAATATAATTATAAAAATTTATGCATTTGATTAAAATGTTAGAACAGAATGAATCCCAATTCTTTTTTTTTAAATATGAAAAATTATTAATTTAGAATATTAGTTTGATGCATATTACTCACTTTGAAATTGTTTGAGATGTAAAGTCTGCTATTTCAAATCAATAGATTTTCGGATCAAAGTTTTCAAATTCTCAACATTAAAAAAATTTATATCCAAGTTTACATTGTTTAATAAGAGGAATAAGATGAAATACTTCTTTGCTAGCAATTAAAAATTCAGCAAGTTTTATAAAACATTCTCATACAAATAATGGCTTTCCATTTAAACCTTCAAGCATAAGAATCCAACATGCTAGGCGTTTTTTAAGAAGCGACTGCTAGTAGGAAAGAGAACATTCACTGAATTTAAAAAATGGGGAGGGGGGATATTTTAATAGCAAGACCTACTACTCAAAAAATTATGCTTAAAATCCTTACTAATAGGATGTGGAGTAAGAACTTTTACTCAATATTAGTTCAAACAGCATATAATATAACAATATTTAAATATGTTGCAAATTCTGACATAGTTTATTCTTACTATATTATGATACACTTGTTTAAAATAAAAAACTTTTTTTTTTGAAAAAGTTAATGAATTTATATTTCACAAATCTAAAAATTCACAATTTGAGAAAAATATATATATAATTTTAGATTACAACTACCAATGTGTAAATTAAGTATCAAACAAATCGAAAATAACTTAGCCAAATACTTACTCTGTGACGTTTCTTAGCTCTCTTTGTGGAATCACTGTCATTGCTAAAGTTTCTGAAAAGCTGATCTGCTAATTTTTCTGCTTTAGAATTATCCAAATAAGATGATAATTTATCTAAAATTGTTTATAAAGAAATTAAAATTTTGGAAATAAAACTATGTAATGTTTCATAATAATGCAATGTAAGTATCTTTTTTTAATTCAGCATAATCAACAATACTACTCTGAAGAACCCATTTCAGTAAAAAAGTTTAATGGAAAATTATTTCTTTCTACCTGAATATATCAAATGAAAATACAGCCATGTTAACAAAAAAAAAAAAGATATTTCTGACAAAATATATTTTTCCTATTCATAAAATTATGATGAAATTAGTAAGAACGACACAATTTATTTCACAAACAAGATGGCTGATATGTAAGCATTTAAGATTCATATCAAATTAAAAAAAACAACTATTATAAGTTTACATCTACATGGAATTTTCCAAAATCCTTTTTCTTTTTTTTAATTAGTAAATGTTACTTATTTGTTTCAAGCTATTGTCTTGTCCATTAATAACAAATTCATTTATTTTCACTGCAAATCAAAAATAAAATATTTTAATATATTATTTCACAATAGGCAATAATGCTATATATTTCTGATTAATGACTAAATCACAGGAAGGATTGCAAAATATATGACAACTATTTAAGTAATTTGTTTTCTGAATTTAACAGCAACACACACACACACACACAAAAAAAAAAAAAAAAAAAAAAAAAAATATGGCAATATCAACATAAGTTTACTTTTAGGAACTCAAGTTTTAAAATTTATTGATTTTGTATTTCAAATTAATAAGTAAGTATTGGCAAGTATAATTAAAAGATAATTAATGCAGAATTTTAAATCAGTATTTAGATAAAAGTTGAAATTTCATAGCACTGATGAAACTTGTAATTGATTATAATATTTTGCATAGTTAGTTGCTTCATATAGTATATAAATACTATATTGAGTTTATATTGATGTAATATATATGAAGTGTTGCAACAAATTAAACAACTTTTCTAATAAACAAAATGTCCAATCATCAAATTTTTTTAATCTATAAAAAATATGATGGAACATGGCAAATCTACTTATTTGATAAAATATTACTTGGAGTTGCTTAGAATCGAGTAATTAAATACGTCTACAATATGACCTTGCATATCAATAAATATATCATTATTTATCCTTCATCTTAAAAAATGATTGAATACACTAACTTATATATAATTGTTCCAGAATGCTAACTACTTTTTTCATTGTGAAGAAATAAAAGAATGGAATTCATATGCATAGACAAAAACTGAAATCACAGACAAAAAATTAAATAACTAAGAAAAATGAAGTTGTAAATCAAATTATTAATTAAGGTTATATAATTTTATTGCAACAAATATACAAGCATCAGATTTTATGGACTGGAACAACTTGAAGAATAGCCCTAAATAAAAATGTACTTTAAAATTGAAAGTTTTTCAAATGTTAATTTTAAAAATGAAAAAATTATTTTCAAAGCATTTGTAATTCATTTTTTGGTTAATAAAAATTGTAAACTGAAGTGTCACAACATTAAAAGCAGGCATCTTATTATTGCTACATTATTTTAGCCCTTATATAGATGCTATCGCAGAATACTATATATATCTTACTAGCTGAACTCAGCAATTCTTTGCTATAATTATATTTATAAATTAAAGAAATATAACAGAAAAGTTCGATACCAATTATTGATTTAGTTAATCAATCGTTAGATACCCACATATACAATATTATTTTTGTGTTTTGGTTCACGTATATTGTAATTACTATTGTATTCATCATCAAAATCCTTACAATGTTCTTAGATATAGTATGTTTTAGACAATTCCATTTGATATATATACATATAAATATAGAAGTATGTAACACATAATTGTATACAAAAAAAAAAGGATTTTTTAAATTCAAACCACATGCAATGATGACCTTAAAATTAACTTCACTTCATTATGAAGCAAAATCATCACAATTAATACTGAATATAAAAAAAAAAAACATTAAAAAATTGAACATCATGAAATTTTACAAAATTCAACCTCTTTATAAAAGAATATTAATTCAATGAAGTTTACTCTTATGCATGCGTAAAAGTATTCTTATCTTGTGAACCTCAACATGAGAAGTATTTTTTAAAAAATGTCTGAATCTTACATATTTTTGTTCATATCCTTGATGTCTGTGATGTCTTTATTATCCATTCAGAACTCTTCAGAAATAGTTGACTATTGTATTGATAATGAATTATAAAGTTTCTAACTTTTCTTGTATTAGTCAGATCAAGAAATTAAAAATCTTTAAACATTCCCAGAACAATATAGAGCATTTTCTTTTGTTAATGTTCGAGATCCTTGCTAGTTTTATATAATCTATAATTATTCTAAATATATGGTTTAAATTCAAGAGAAATTGCTTAAGTTTTCACACAGTCTCCCTCCCCTCTTTTCTCCTTCTTTCAAATTTTTCAATACATTGAATAAAATATCCTGAATAATAATATTCCTTTAAAATTAGATGAATAATTATTCTCACTCATTATTCTTTTTTAAAAAAATCATTTTTAAAGATCTCTCAAAGAAAGATAAAGTAATGAAGAATATTTTGATTTTAAAAGAATGGCAAATATGACAAAATTTAGTCTCGGTTTATAAATCAAATTTTCAATTAAATTCTACCACAATTTTTACAAGTGTTTTAAAAAAGACAAAATAAAAATAAAAATAAAAGATTTAAAAAGAATATAAATACATAAAATATTTAAAATTCACACAAAAAAATATTAAGTCTTACCAGCTGTTTTTCTTTGATCATAACCTTTAACCAAGCAGCGTACTGCGGAAGACACAAGTGACTGTGAGGGTTCACTAACACCTAAAAATCTCTGAATGAATCTGTCCACTTGAGGCCTAATTTCCTCTTTAGACATTGCCATTATGATATCTTTAAAGGAAAAAAAAATTAAGAATTAATAAATAATTCTCATGATAGATTATGTGCTTGATAATGATAATAAAATATTTATATCAAAATAAATTCTTGATCAAAACACTACATTTTTAACAATATAGTTTTTTAAGTATATAAATAAACATTAATCTTTAAAAACATAAAAATTACCAAACCATTTTCATAGCCATAAAAATATATAAATTTTGCATTTGATAATAAAAAATTAATCGACATTAATTAATAACATATTTCACTGAGTACTTTTAACCAACTTAAACATCATTACAACATGAAAATAGTATTTTCAACACAGTTTTCAGCAAAACAATATTAGATCAGGCATGACGGTGTCCTGGCCTAGGAGTAGTGTGTCTTCCTTTATGATCTGGGAGTCCCTGGTTCAGGCATGGTTGTTCTTTACCCTGTATTCTATATGCGAGGTGTGTGAAAGAGTCACCCTGTAAAAAAGGGTTGTGCACACGAATGTGTGAGTGTAATCTTCATATGAGCTAGAAGTCAGACTTCTGCCCTCGGGTGCTCAGAGGCATTTAAGACTAGAAACTACAGCACAAACTCGGCTCAAATCGCTGACTTCATCAGCAGGCTTGACTATGGCAAGTGCCGAAAGTAACAATAACAAATCAGGCATAGGATAACTCATAAAATATTCTGTAATCAATAAAACTTTTTCAGTAAATAAATTACAAATTAAAGAAACTATAAGAACAGTTAATTTCTCATATGAAAAGCACTAATTTTTAAATATATTTAGAACAGATATTCAATGAAAGTTACATATTAATCTAATAATTGCAAAATTATCTTTAATGAATTTTTTAAATATGAAAATCAAGCAATTTATGATATTTTAATTCAATAAAATTTCTGAACTTCAAAAGGTGTTACAATTTACAGAATTTAAATGATAATGAAGAATCACTCAAAATGATACCTGTTCTTTTTTTTTTTTTTTTTTTGTCATGTCTGTCACAACATATTTTTACTTTGTAAATGTTATTTTTTCTTAGGTACAGAATTTTGTATCACTTGTAAATAAAAAACATATTTATATCAACATACCATATTTCATTTAGGTACATTAATGTTTTGTACTTAAAATTGGGCAAGTCATTTTTGAAGTCATATCTGTTGCAAATGGAATTAAACCTTTGGTAATAAGTCACTGCCATGAATCCCTCAAAAAAAAAAAAAAAATTAAATCAAATTACAACAATAAAGTCTTGTTATTCTTCACATATATGATTCACATATATTCACTTGTTATTTCGTCACATATATGAACATTACTAATGAAGACAAATATCATGACCTAATAGTGCTATTAAAAAATAATCTGGATCATCTATCTTTTTTAAATGTAAATTGTCATTTGTGGTGTTGTAACTTCCCTTTATAATTCTTGATGATCATCAGAATTCTTGCTGATCAGAATGAAATAGCAAACAAATAAAAAAGCTGTTTGATGTCTGTAAAATACTTAAAGAAATCAAAAAATGTTAGATAAAATTCCATATTTCAAAAATCTACTAAAACAAATAAGAAAAAAAAAAGGGGGAGGGGGGAACAGAGATAATGTGACAAAAAATTTTATACTCTCCAAAAAAGTGTTCTTTCCTCTTACTCTAGTTTTACAACTTAAGCATAATTCAATTTATCCTAAATACTGCTAACATAATTCAACATTTGATCTAAATTATTATTGTTAAGCTAAAAACAAAGCGAAATAATATAACAGAGATTATAAGCATTTATCTCAGCACTCGATATAAATAAAACTATAAATGGCATGGTCTTCTTATTCCTTACATTAAATGCAAAAAAAAAAAAAAAAAATTACCTTTTTTTTTTTTAACAATGGAGGGTAAAATCCTATAAAAAATATTTGTTGAAAAATTCAAAACAATTTGAATTTTACCGATAAAAGGCATTGTTAAAAATTGTACAAAAAAAAAAAAAAAAAATGCCAGAATTCAAAGAAAAAAACTGTAGTGGCACTTAAACTGGTATCAAGAGTAAAAGAAACGTAAAAATAAATAAAAATAAAAAATATTATTAAACAATAATATTTTGGAAGATTACTACTTTGAGATGCACAATGCCACTTTCCAAAGCATTTTTGTGTTAAATTAAGATTGTTTAAAGACAAATATTTTGATCTATAAAGTGACAACAGACAGATACACACATGCATTTTCCTTTATTAGTAGTAGAGATGTATTTGAATCATGTTTAACTGGACTGGACTGGACTGTTTAACTGGACATATAACTGTTTAACTGGACATAATAATACATCACATAATGTTTTTGCACATTCAATGTGAATGCTCACTAACAAAAAAATATACTATTATGTTCTTTTGCTTTCTTATTGTAATCATTTAAAAAATGTATTAGTGAAAAAAAAAAGACTTGTTAAAAACTTGCAAGAAGTGTAAAAATAATATCGAAAATACCTTTTATACAAAATGAAAAATTGAATACGTTTAAAATCCTGAAATAATAAGATGATGAAAGTACTAGTTATTCAGCTTTATGAAAAGCTAGTTCTTTCTGCTTCATTACAAAGTATTGTACAAACATGAAAAGACTAGAAATTCACATGCATATTTAAAAATAACTCAATTACAGTTTAACCAAAATACTTATCATTAAAAAAAATGTCTCATATTTATTTAATGCCTGTTTTCCCAATTAAATGAATCAACAAAAAAGCTTAATATACATTGAAAGTTAAGTTTAGTTCTTCTATAATTATTAATTTTAAATATTCTTTAAAAGAGTTCTTGTTTAATAATAGCAATATAAATTATAAGCTTGCATTTTTTTAACTTCGTTCAGTACATAATTTCTGAGTTTCGTTTTGAAATGGGGTCAAGCAGTGATGAGAATATAAATAATATTGCTTTTACTTAAACAACTGCAAGAATGAAGAAATAAACTGAACAAAAAAGAGATAACTTATAATGAGAAAAAAAAATGCATAATTAAAGAAAATATGTAACTATATTATATTTTTATAATTTCGCAAAGCTATTTAGTATCTGAATAGATGAAATTAACTATAATATTAAATGTTACAGCAATTTCTTTTTCATTCAACTGATTTAAAGACAATTAGAAACTAGACTAATAGTTCTTTTTCTTATTTAATCATTAGTTATTTCAATGAAAATGTTTTAGCCGAGGTTTTCAGACAAAATGCTTTTTTTTTAATATTTTTACCACTTGAATTTGCAACATATATCGTAAATGTGTCTGTATATTGGTTTTATGAATAATTTTTAGATTACATAAACAGATAAAAGAGAAATATAAAATAATAGGAAAGCTCATTAGGTTCAACAATTGCTTAATTAGCAGTAAAGATCCAAAATGTCACTATTCTAATATTGGTAACTAGATTATAACCTTAAAATTATAAAACATTAAGAGGCAAAACAGACACATTTTTTTAAACTATTCTAGCCTTAACTTTAAATAGACAGCACAGCTAAATTGGGCACACTGAGATGCCGTATATACTGCCTTGCGATAAAAAATTATTAATTTAAAAATTCACTCAGTCGGCCTAAAAAAAAATTTCATCAATCTGTCGGTACATCCTTCAAAAATCACAGTAAAATTTCTTCATTGTATAATTATTTGTAAATTAAAAAATAAACAATCTGAATTATGTAAACAAAATATTAATCCGGACATACTTTTAGAAGGGAAAAAAACAGAAAAATATATCTCTTTCTACTGAATACATCAAATAGAATCGAAATAGGGATACCATTTCAAAAATTACGTGTAAAATTTTTTCATAGCACATAAGGGCAGTTCATAATTTAAATTATTCAGAAAGCGTTATCTGAAACACAGGCTTAAAAAAAAATGTAAAATAAATACTCACACACATAGAATCTGTGTTAAAAATTCAGGTTTAATTTACAAACAAACAAGACTTTGCTCATAACGTTAAAGACAGATACAAATCCGCTTTCGACTCCAAAGCAATAGTAGGAGTATTTTTTAAAGTAGGTGAAAACAGAAAGCACAGTTTTCATTGGTTTATCAAAGTGCAGGAGTCCGAGCGTTACCTCCGATTAGAGATGGATAATCCACGATTTTTTGAATAAAAAATAATTTTGCTATTGTTATTTTTAAATATTTATTCCAATATTTGTTATTTCAATCATGTTATTAACCAAAAATTATTACTTAATATTAAATTTATTAATTGTAATTAATACTTAATTTACCAATTTAAGTAACGTGTGATTGAATTAATTTTCATTTACTTCTTTATTTCAGCTTACTTCTTAAATTTGATTTTTTATAACTATTTATTTAATTTCTTTATTGGAGTTTTAGCGGTTTGTGATGTGCTAGGATAGAACCTGGGACCTTGTGGTTCGCAGTCCAGTCACATAACCAGGATACAAAATCGTACGCTCGTGTAGCGTAGTTGTTAACTGGATTATATGCTATTCACCACAATACTCTCCCTCCAGTGAGTCGGAGGTGAGACGAACGGCTGTTGAGTGGTGATGTAATATTAGCTGTTGTTTTAATGGACTTGTACCCAGTTGAGTAGCGAGTGTGTGTGGGTGAGTGAGTGTTTGCTGCGTCAAGTGAGTCTGACGCACGTTCGTGTAGCGTAGTTGTTAACTGGATTATATGCTATTCACCACAGATTAAACCATTGTCTGAAAAATTTGAATTAAATATATATGCCCTTTATTTCAAATGTTTACTTTAGTTCTATATTCTACCAATAGATGGCGCCAGCAGTAAATAGAATATATGCAGTCATGTCACAAGCAATTAAAAATGATTTGTATGGAATAGTGCAAATGTGAATATCGGAAAGTCAGGTTCACTCTCATGAAGTGAAGCGGAGACTTCACACTTTCTAGAAAAATAACTGCTCCAATAAATTTCAGTGATATGCAATTCAATGATACGATAATTCCAAGAATAACAGGTCCGTTCACTTTTGAAACAATTCACAGATTTCTCTTTTTTTGTTTTGTTCGAGAGCTTGCATTGTACAGACCGTATCGATTATTACTTCCCAGAGAAGTCATCGCCCCGATTAATTTCAGTGATATACAATTCAATGATACGAAAATTCCAAGAATAATCGGTCCGTTCACTTTTCAAACCATTCACAGATTTATCCTTTTCTGTTTTATTCGAGAGCTTCCATTGGATAGATTGTATCAATCGTTACTTTCTATCGTGATCCAAAAAATGTAATCGAAATATCACCAGTAAGATCGTATCAAGGATTTGAATCACATCCCTCTTTGAAAAGTATTGATCACTGGTATTTAGAGATGCATAATCCACGATTTTTTGAATAACAAATAATATTTCTATTGTTATTATTAAATATGCGTTCCAAATATCTGTTATTTCAATCATATTATTAATTAAAAATTATTACTTAATATTAAATATAAAATTTATTAATTGTAATTAAAGCTTAATTTACTAATTTAAGTAACGTGTGATTGAATTAATTTATCTGCTTCAGCTTACTTCTTAAATTTTGTTTTTTTTCTCAAAACTATTTATTTAATTTATTTATTTGAGTGAACCATTTTCTGGAAAATGTGAATTAAAAATATATGTCATTTCTTTAAAATGTTTACTTTAGTTCTATATTCTACCAATAGATAGCGCCAGAAGTAAACAGAATACATGTAATCAAAGTCAATCTTGTCACGAGAAATTAAAAATGATCTGTATGGAATAGTGCATCATCAAATACGAATATCGGTCACTCCCGTAAAGTGGAGCGATGACTTCGCACTTTCCAGTGAAGCCTCGCACTTTCCGGTGAAATCACCGCTCCGATAAATTTCAGTGATATGCAATTCAATGATACGGTACGATACGATAGTTCCAATAACCGGTCCGTTGACTTTTCAATCCAATCACAGATTTCTTCCGAGAGCTTCCATTGGACAGATCGTATCGATTGTTACTTTCCAGTGAAGTCACCGCTCCGGCAAATTTCAGTGATATCGTATCGATTGTTACTTTCTATCGTGATCCAAAACCTGTAATAGAAATATCATCAGTAAGATCGTATCAAGGATTTGAATCACACCCCTCTTTGAAAAGTATTGATCACTTATATTTGTGACTTTTTGATATTGGTTACGTAATAACCGCTCTTAACCGCTAATAACCGCTATTCCGTAACCAATATCAAAAAGTCACAAATACAAGTGATCAATACTTTTCAAAGAGGGGTGTGATTCAAATCCTTGATACGATCTTACTGATGATATTTCGATTACTACAGGTTTTGGATCACGATAGAGAGTAACAATCGATACGATATCACCGAAATTTGCCGGAGCGGTGACTTCACTGGAAAGTAAGAATCGATACGATCTGTCCAATGGAAGCTCTCGAAAGAAATCTGTGATTGGATTGAAAAGTGAACGGACCGGTTCTTGGAATTATCGTATCGTATCATTGAATTGCATATCACTGAAATTTATCGGAGCGGTGATTTCACCGGAAAGTGAGAGGCTTCACTGGAAAGTGCGAAGTCACCGCTCCACTTTACGGGAGTGACCGATATTCGTATTTGATGATTCACTATTCCATACAGATTATTTTTAATTGCTCGTGACATGATTGACTTTGATTACATGTAATCTGTTTACTACTGGCGCCATCTATTTGAATATAGGACTAAAGTAAACATTTTAAAGAAATGACACATATTTTTAACTCATCTTTTCCAGAAAATGGTTCACTCTAATAAATAAATTAAATAAATAGTTTTGAGAAAAAAAAATGAAATTTAAGAAGTAAGCTGAAACAGATAAATTAATTCAATCACACGTTACTGAAATTAGTAAATTAAGTATTAATTACAATTAATAAATTTTATATTTAATATTAAGTAATAATTTTTAATTAATAATATGATTGAAATAACAGATATTTGAAACGCATATTTAAAAATAACAATAGCAATATTATTTGTTATTCAAAAAATAGTGGATTATGCATCTCTAATTCTATGACACGTTACTTAAATTAATAAATTAAGTATTAATTACAATTAATAAATTTTATATTTAATACTAAGTAATAATTCTTAATTAATAACATGATTGAAATAACAGATATTGGAACAAATATTTAAAAATAACAATAGCAAAATTATTTGTTATTCAAAAAATCGTGGATTTTGTATCTCTAGGAGTTGGAGGTGATGGTCCGGCAAATGAAGGACCACAGGACCACCTTTTTCTTGAATTGGATTGATCTTTTGAAGCAATTTTCTACTACACATAGCTTCTATTCTTTCTTGCAATCTTTCTTTTAGACGAAAAGAAAAAAAAAAAGAAAGAAAGAAAAGAACGACTGAAAGAAAAATTTCCACTTGGGCATTTACTGAATCGTGAAAAGAGAGCAGGAATGAATTTAAAATCCTTGATTAATTCTTCCTGGAATACAATTAATGTTTTAAAATTAATCGATCGGAATCAATAAATTGGATTTACTTATAAAATTTACAATTTCAAAATGTACTCGAGGATCGCCGGAAATCATCGAGATTCTCGATTATCATTATCTAGCAAGTGATTTCTTTTTGATTGATTTCGTACCAAATTTTATACATTTTAGAATTTTAAACCTATGTATCAAATTTTATTCATTTAATTTTCTGCGTTTTTTAGTTGTTATTCGGACATCTGGACAAACAGTACAATAAACAATGCAAATAGTGCAAAAATAAAATAATGCGTTTTTCAAAAAAAATTTGAAATTTTGCTATAATTAAAGTTTAACATAACGGGAAAAAGATTTTTTTAAATGCATCAACTATTAAACATGTTGCTTTTTCCAGTAATGTAACAGGATACATAAAGATACAGTCAGAAATTTTCAGACATGCAAAACATATTAGTGAGCACACAGTATTTCTTCTAAAATAGAGAGAGTTATATGTGCATCAAAATTTGAAATTAAAAAATAGAAATTCCTGAGAAAACCATGAAGAGTAAATGACACAAAGTATTTAACTGAAATTTTTAGCAACCATTAATCCCAGTGAAGTAACTAGTATCCAAAGTCGGCGAATATTATTATAAAATAATAAATATAAATATACGTAATAAATAAATGTGAACAAATGTATTTTTACGTTACCAAAATAAAAGATTAACTTAAATAAATCATCACCATTATGTTCATTTAAAAAAATATTGAAATGTGATATTAAATTGATAAGTTTATTAAAAGTAATAACCTTTAAATAAAAATCTTACAGTGCGGACTGTCTAGAGCCAGATAAATTCCTGCATCCTCCACTGGATTTAATCATATAAAGATTTCATTTATTAAACTAATTACATTATTACTTTTTCGTATTGAGAAAGTATAGTAATCATCAAAAATTTCGAACTCGAAAATGTCCTTCTGTCTGTTCTGTGAAAAAAGATAACTCAAAAACGCTTTGAGTTATATGGATAAAATTTAGTATATAATCTTTACGCCAAATTTGTAGACTTTGATCAAATTTTAAGCAAAATCTGTTCAGAGGATCTGTCTGTGCGGCTGGGTGAATATAAGTTAACACGATATTTACAAAATGAAGAAAACTATATAGATAAAATTCGGCACACATAATCAACATCTATAGTGTAGAAATTTGTCGAATTTTGGGCAAAATTTAATAAATGGTTGACCGTCTATCTGTCAAAAACATGAAAACGTTATAACTTAAAAATGCAATTACTTACTTTCATCAAATTTAGTATGGGATTTTTACTACAACAAGTATAGTTGTTTTTTTTGTCATATTGTTTTGTTTGGATCGATTAGAAAAAATGAATCTAAAACACAACTTCGATTTTTCGAAACTATTAACAATATACAAGGTATTAATCGCCAAATAATTCGCCAAGGATGACAGGATAGATTGAGTAAAAATGATAAATTTATGCCAAAAGTTAATATTTCGTAATTATTGTACGCCAATGCCATGTTAGGATTTTCCTAGCATCAGAAATTTATTAGGGAGTATGTGAGAACGTTTTGCGGAGACCACTCCCGCTGGTTGAGAAACTGTGTTCATATGCAGAAAAACGCCTTCCCGTGAATGAATTTTGTCAAACATTTGGTAAAAATCTATAATTTTGGTAACAAGATCAGAGTCAAATTTAGTCCTTTAAAGGACTTTTGATAATGCATGTATTGTAGCTCTTTTTTTCTTTCCTCAGCTTCTACAATCAGGCTTTTTTTTATTGAATTTAATTATAATCTTTTTATTAGTAATTTCAAGTAATATATTTTACTAAATAGAAATAATAACACATTTGATTTTGGATCCATTTCGAGAAAATTGATTTCAGTATGCTGCCTATGAAAAGTTCAAAATTTAATTCTAAATACCTTTTTATTATATCCTAAAAACTATGTAATTACAGAGTCGGACAATTTTTAAATTATAAAGGTGCATATCTGTTGTTGTTTCTTATGGCACTTGCCACGGACAAGCCCGCTGTTCGAAGACAACCGATTTAAGCCTAAGGGGGAGCGCCTCTTGTTTTTATCGTAGAGCCATCTTGGGCCAAGAGTACGACTTAATTACTCACGCATCACTCATTCACTTTTTTACAGGAGGGCACATTCACACATAGAACAGGAAGAACAACCATGCCCAAACCAGGACTCGAATTCGGGACGCCCAGAGCACGGGGAATACGCGCTGCCCCTATGCCAGGACGTCGGCAAGTACATATCTTGTTAGAATTATAGGGGAGGCTAGATATAATGTTTTTCAAAGGTAATTAATTACGAATTTATCAAAATAATCTTTCTAAATTTAACCCTTCTTTGCATGATGATGGAAGTTTCAATCATAACATTTAGTGAACAAAAAATTGTACTCAAAACAGGTGTACTGTAAATTGGTTGTTGCTGGCATCTTTTTTCAGGACTACTGCGTAACAAGAAACGTAACTGTCACAATCATTATAGTGGGTTTGAACTTGTCATTCCGTTGTTTGTTGTGGTTGGAAGAAACGTGCTATTTCTTGAATTTTTTTGCTAATAAAAGTGACAATGAGTGAAGAAATTTAGAAAGAAGGGACATCGAAGATTTTGTACTGAGCTTAACATGAAATTTTGCATGATAATGAACGTTTCCATCATACAGTTTTTAATTATTTTTTATTATATATTTATATTAGGATTTTTAAAACATTTTTCCTTTAATCTAGAGCATGAATTATATCATCTTGATTTATTTCACAAAAGAAGAAAAAAAAAATCACGTAAAGAAGGGTTAAATGGTATTTCATTTTATTTGTAGACATTAAAGTATGTATCCCTTACAAATTAAAATTTTCTAAATATATAGCAATATAAATAAATAAAAATCTGGAGACTTCGGCGTTCCTCACAACAGCTTGGCGACTGTACGCCTTGCCTCTTTATTAATCCGGTGTGATCTTGCCCATGGAAATTCTAAGATTTATTGAATAAAATCCACTAACGGTATCGGTGCTGGGAATATATGTAGTTTGCTCAGAAATATTTGTTCCCGGTAAAGCATTGATATCTAACGAGAAATTTTTGGAAATGATTTGCTCTATGAAACAGTAATTTGTTGACATCTCCATGGATTAGTATTTTACTTGCATCTCGATGGAATTGTAAATTAATATTAACTTTCAATTATCTGCACGAATTGTTGTTCTTGATGGCGGTTTTCAATGTATGGAATTCAAGCACTAATCTGAATAATGACATTTGATAAATGCACAACTGACGAAAATTGAATAAGCAGTATCAGAGAAATTAAGCTTCATGGCAGTTAGTGGTGTTGAAAAATGAAATGATACTTAGGATGTAATATTTCTTTTTATCTCCTCGTCATGCTTGATCGAGAGGAAGCATAAACGTTCTACTTCATTTACATCTTCTGAGATAAGCGACTGGGCATCTATATCCCACTTGTGATCTAGATGGTATTCCTCTGAGGTCAATAAATTACCTCAGAAATAATTTTTACTTAAATCAATGATTCATGCATTTTTTTTCCGACGAAAAAGATAATATAAAAATATATATATTATTTCTGGTTTTGTAGAATCAGAATTAGATTTCAGTGGCATTTTTCAGCTTGTACTCTGGTTTACTCCCACCGGGGGCACCTCAGATATGAGGGTGAGAAGCTTCCGGCATGATAGTTAATTTTTGCCACCCGGGTGGGTACAGAAATGGTGAGAGGTCGGCTACCTCCTACGATGAGGGGTTTTTCCCAAAGGAAGAGTTGTACCGTGGCTTGTGACAGCCTTTAGGACGCAATCTTAAGCCTCGTTCCGACGCATGTTGCCCTCTTTCCCATCACTTGTGGTTTGCCGGGGTTCTTTGATGTCTGTTCATTTTACCGATAGTTCCCGGGAAGGTTCCGATCGAAGTCCAAGGCGAGAGTGATCCTACAATGGGTCAGATGGCAGATTTACGACCATATCCGTAAAAAGCAATGGGTCATCGGAACGGGGTTTTAATTCTTATTGGGTTGGCAAATAAGTCATTGCGGATTTTGTCAATAGATAGTTTTAGCACATTCTTTTGTTTTATCAACGTATTCAAAGCACCTAATTGATATTGTTAGGATTTTCATCTTTAATTTAGTAAAAAAAAAAAAAAAAAAAAAAAAAGAAGCATCGATTAGATGTTTAGTATCGCTTTTATCCTAATTTAAAGAAAAGCGGGTATAATTGGCAAATCTTAAAGACTTGTTTTCCAGTATGATAATGCTAAGTCGCATACATCGTTGGCCACTCGCCAAAAAATTATTGGAAATATGTTGGGATGTGTTGTCACATCTACCATATAGCCCTGACCTTGGGCCTTCAGATTACCATTTATTTAGTTCCATGCAGAGCTCCTCAAATGATAAAATTTTTAATAATGCATATGATGTAAAATCACATTTGATTCGATTTTTTTTGTTTGCAAAAATCAGAAGTTTTATGAACGTGCAATTGACACTGCCTAAAAGGTGACAAAAGGTCATCGACAAAGACGAACAATGCCTAACAGAATAAAGTTATATTTTTAAGGGTGCCGTATACACGCCACCTACAATTTTCAAACGTAATGTTATCCTATGGAGAAATATTTTTAGACTATTAAGTTTGCTATTGCGGTTTCTTTCTTATGAAGTCAACTGCAATCAGTAGAAAGAATAAAAATACAGGTTTCAGCCAAACGAATTTTTTCTCGGACTTCTCAAAGTATTTTTAAATATTTATTAAAAGTCTCGAAATTTCAACTTCGGACATTTAAATAATTCTATACAAAATTCTATCGTAAATAAAATAAAAATAGCATAATAGCAACATCACTATTGGTATCTTCTTTCCGATGCATATTTAATTTTTTTTTAAATGTGTAAAAGCAGTATTTTAGTCCTAAAATTGGAAAAATAATTTGCACTCCCCTCCAATGCTCCTTTAACCCCTCCCATTCGCGGAGGAATACACTATAAACCCACCCTTTACAATCTGATTTATTATCTGGTCTTCACTAGTCTTAAAATCTCCCCCTCAGCATTCTCTTCTTTCCTCCTTTCTTTCTTTCTTTTTATTTTGTTTACCATCACAGCTGTGGTCTTCACATACTTGTTTCTGCGAATGCTACTGCATCCTTGTAAACAAATTTAGTAGACTATTTTCAAGTATATGATTATGTCTATCTGTAAATTTGCAAATCGTTTATTTTTCTTACTCACACGTTTGAAATATTGAGGGGAAATTAACTGAATATGGATTATCGAAGAGGTAAAAAGACAAGATTGTTCTCGTCGGCAAATTGGAAAAAGCGAATGGGACAAAACTTAGCATCCTGCAAAAATATTTCTCCAGATGAGGCAATAAAAGCAAAAAAAATTCCCATTCTGGAAATTAAACAAAGATGGAACAACAATTGTAAATAAAAACCATAAGTATTATTTTCAAGTGCAGAGCCAGCTGCATATTACACAAAGATTCTTTTGTTTATTTGCAATGTGGACGGAGAAGGGGCAAAAAACAGAGAAAATAATTCGTGAACCAATATTTTGGCATCAAAAAAATGGAGAAAAAAATTGACCTACTTTTATTTTGACTGTTTGTTGCCAGAACTTGTTGATCCCAGATATTCGAGATTAATGAAAATTCGGGATCTTCTGCTATTATAGAGGTCCAAAAGAAAAAAAAAAGGAGAAAGCACAATAAGAATGTTTTTGAAGTTTTTTGTTCTCTGGTCACTTTTATAACTGTACTTTTTTGTATATAATTCGTTGCTATTTTGCCTACGTTTTTTTTATCAATGTTTTATATATTTTGTAATAAATGATAGTAAATTTTATTCTAAATGGAAAAGTAATATTGATTTCATCAGAAAAATAATTACAGGAATTAAATTCATTTAAAGGGTGGTAAGATATAAGAAAATCTATATCCTCTTGTATTTACTAATATTTGAATATTCTCATATTTCTGAATACGTTTTCTTCAAAATCGCTATAATCTTTTCTCATAAAAGGAAATGTATGTGTATGTATGTATATTACATTTGTTCAATAAGCAATATCTTTATAAATAATAATAATAATAATAATAAAAAATAAACGTGTAAAATTGTTTTTTTTTTGTTACCGATTAATATAATTTAATAGCTTTATTTTATGTTTCTGGTTCTGATTTTGCTAATATTTATCAAGTTACGAGCTATGCAAGTACTCCTAATTATATTAGTGGTTTGGGAGCTATTTTAGAAATCTTAAATAAAGCTTTCAGAGAAATCATTAAATTAAAATTTCAACAGCAACATGACAACAAAGTAATGTTGTTGTTTTTTTTAATCTATATTAGTATTTCTGTACCAATATATTTTACTATCGATCTTTTCTCCTATTCATGTATCTACATTGCTTATATTTGGATAATGAGAAAATAATTGTTTAATGGAACAAGGAAATGTCCTTAATGTAATAAGTTATTGGATGTATAAGGATTAATGTTAGTGAAATTAATTAATATTAGATAAGAATATTATCTGTAATTCTCATAAACAAAGCTGAATGAGAAAATTTTTGCATTAGTTGAACTTTAAATACTTTCGTTTTTCAAGTTCCCATTTTAGTTGAGATTATTGAAAATTAGAAAGATGCCTTGCACAAAATGTGGAACAGTATAAGTTTTTTAAACTAGTAGTAAATGTTGCATGTCTGTCGAATTTGAAGTTCAATATACACTTATGAGTATGAGTTTTATGAGTTTATCAATCATAAATCTGGATTATAAAAATTATCTTAAACTGAGTTGATCACTACTTTCATAAAAACTTTTTCTTATATGACAAAGAAATAATGTTTTTTAATGTTTATTGGCATCTGTGTTGCAATATATTTTACAACTGTTTTTCTTCCAATTCATGGTTATATATAAGTAATCATAATTTCTATTTTGAACGAAACAACATTTCTACCAAGTTTTTTAATTGAACCTCGCTAAACATTTTTTTAAATTTTAGTTACTTACAAATAAAAAAAATGGCTGATAACCTTCAGGAATGCGAAACAGTTTTGACTTATTCCGGATGTTAGAGAAATGTTTGCGGTCACTTTACTCTTTTCTTTGTTAAATACAGGTGACCATATTATACATATTGTGAAATATTAAGAAAAGAATTCTATAGAAATTAGATTTAATTTTTTTTAAAAAAATTGTAACCCTTTTTTTTATTTTCATATTATTTTTTTATATATATAAGTAAAAATTATTACAAGGCCAAGATGAATTTTCAGATTGAAACATTTCAGAATTCTGATACGAAATCCTGGCTAAGCGGATGAATGGTGATATTGGCAAAATCCAATAAATAAATAAAACAAAGCAAAAGAAAAGAAAGAAATCGTTCAATTAATGGTTTAAAAAATTTCGAAAACCAGGAGAAACTTAATCTAATATATGCATTTTACAATTTATTTTTTTCTTCCAATTTATGCACATTATCATATTAAGTTGGTTATATTCCAATTTTAGAAAAGCTAATTAATAGAATTTATCCTAACATTTCAAAATAACTATATTTATTTTTTCTTTTTAATATGGTAAAAATGAGTCATTTAATTAAAATTTAGGATATTCTCTTTTTTGCGAAAATCAGGCAGAAATTAGGAACATCCCAGCTACACAGAAACACCAGGTCATATCAAATACGTCTCATAAATTGAAAAATTCACCTTAATTTTATTCGTTTCCTTCCTCATTTAAGCTTATTTAATATTTTTTTTAAATAAATAATTTACTTATAAAATTTTAAAGAAAATCTAGGGACATTTTATTAGAATTATCTGTAAGTACTAAAACTATTGAGAGAAAGGATTGAACCTATTCTTTGGGGATGAGTAAGGTGACCATTCGTACTGATTTTACCACTACAGTACTGGTTTTCAGGGCATAAGTCCTGGTTAGTCATTAAACAAAACCAGTACACGAAAAGTACTGGTTTTAGATTAGAAAACATTAAAACAAAAAAAGTAATAAAATAAAAATAATAAAATTAGAACTGGCAACCCTGATAATTCCATGTGATATCGTCAGGTGTCGCATGAGCAGGACCGCCACGACGTCATACAAGCCAGTGGTGGTCTGATGTACTAAGTTCTGTGATGTACCTACCTTATTATTATCATGGCGGCAAAACGACGAAAGTGCGTATTTAATGATGATTTAAAATTAAAATATACATTTATTAAAGAAAGTAATAATATTAATCCTAGTGAAGTATATTGTAGAAAAATGTAGAAGTACGTTTTCTATTGCAGATAGTGGAAAAAGCGACATTGAAAACCACATAAAAACAGTTAAACACAAACGAGCAGTGTCAGCAGCAATTGCAAGTTCGAGTATGACATCATATTTTAAGAAAAAAAGAATTTGAAACTGCCGAGAAGAAAATAGCTGCAGCTGATTTGTGGGCATATCATACAGTTATGCATAATGAATCTTTTCGATCAATGGACTGTACCTGTAAACTTATTAAGGCATATTTTGATGCCAAATTCACATGCTCTAGGACCAAATGCGAAGCTATGATCACCGATGTACTTGTCCCTTATGCAAATCAAATATTGGATGAAGATTTGAGAAACGTAAGTTTTATATCAGTGTATTCAGACGCCTCAAATCACAAAGAAATTAAACTTATTCCTTTACTTGTCAGATATTTTTCATACAAGAATGGAATACAAGTAAAAATTATTGAAGTAAAGGATTTGCCAGGAGAAACGTCTGACATAGTTACCGAATATATTGTAGAGGTCTTAAAAAAACATAATTTAGAAAGCAAGATATTAGGGTTTTGTGCCGACAACACCAACACTAACTTTGGAGGCATGCGAAGAGCAGGGAAAAATAATATTTTTACCAAGCTAAAAGCTACTTTGGACGGACGGGAGTTTGTGGGAATTGGTTGCTCAGCGCATATTTTAAACAATTCTATACAAACCGCGGCGGACTGCCTTCCAATTGATATACAAACTTTAATTACCAAGATTTACTCTTACTTTTACATTTATACTGTGAGCGTCAGTGAATTAAAAGAATTTTGTAGACATAGAATATTAAAAACCTTTGGGTTACAGGGATACGCGGTAGTTAGCGTTACGACCAGCTATTGAGCGCGTGTTGGAAATATTTCCTGCATTAAAATTGTATTTTGCGTCTAATGAAAAAACTCCGACAATTATTAAAAATTATTTTGAGAACCCTGAAACCGAATCTTGGCTTTTCTTTCTCCATAATGTGTCGTCAATGTTTCATAGCACGGTTTTAAAGATAGAAGGACAGGATATTTCTATGTTGGAAACAAATATCATTTATAAGGACCTTAAAACCAAAATTGATGACAGGATAGCAAGTGTGTTTCTGCCCCTGCAAGTTCGACAAAATTTTAAAAGTCTAGAAGACGGCTTAGTTAAATCGAATAATTTCAAAGAAAAAGTGGTGGAATTTTACAGCACATGTTTTCAGTATCTGGAAGAATGGGAAGGCCATTTTGAGGGAATCGAGAAGTTTAATTGGATTACATTAAACATGAAACCTACGCATCAAATGGTTCAAGTATGCAGTGACTATTTAATTCAACATTATCCGGAAATAAATTTAATTGAAGATGAGCTCTTTGATGAAATCTGTTTCATTCAGCGCTACAGCACAGATGAGAAACTTGGGCATTGGAAACAAAATTGTGTTTCGGTATCAGATAGGTGGATTCAAATTTTTAAAGCCTTTAAAGAAAATGATGTGTCCAATAATATTGGCAAATTGGTAGAGTATTGCCTCTGTATGCCAAGAACTAATGCACCGACCGAACGGTTTTTTTTCTTTATTAAACAACATCTGGACTAGCGAGAAAACCCAATTGAAAGGGGAAACTTTGAAATCCTTGTTAATTGTCAAAAATAATTTAAATGCAACCTGTATGGAATTCTATGAAAATATACAGAAAAACAAAAATTTGTTAAAAGCAATTCACTCCTCAGAAAAATATAAAAAAACAAACTAAATTAAATAACTCCTTATATTTTATTATGTTATTATATTAGGTATGGCTTATCATGTTATGTTATGTTTATTATGTTTTATTTTTATATTGTAAAATCATATTTTAGTTTTCGCATTTCTTGTGTTTAAATAAACGCAACATTTTTTGATATCTAAAAGTTTTTTATTTACTTAGATATACAGGTTGGCAGTTGGGTGAATTTTTGATAAAAATTTATAAAATTTGAGCGTGGCTGGTCAAAATTCATATTGTCCTGGTTTCAGGTTAAAAAAAAAAAAAAATGGTCACCTTAGGGATGAGTTTGTGGTCTTATATTTTCATAGGCACATAGATCTTGCCCGATCCTCCTGGATTGAAAAATTAATGAACGCAATTTTTTTTAAAAATAAAGTCGCGTCAAACGAAATACTATAAATATTAAAATATTCAATTACTCCTTCTAAATTTCAGGATTCTCTAATATTAATTAACAGAATTATGAAGAGCAATTAAATGTCCCAAAATCGAAGTACTTCAATAATTAATCAGTGCTGAGTTCTGTGTTCCAAGAGTCCTTCTAACATTCACGCTGCCCTCGGTACGATTTTCTGTGAAAGCAGAGACAATCTATATAAAATATCCAACTCAAAGAGTATCTTTTCCAAACAAGTTTGGGTGGGTCATGAACCCCACTAAACCCCTCTCGTGATGTACAAAGACAGTGTCGGTTTTCGGAAAAGAGTTGTTGGGTGTTATTCGACTTGTCAATCAAACCTTTTAAGCCTCTTCCTTCGTTAATTTGGTCACCGCCTTATCCCCCCCCCATCGATAGGTGGCGCTTTCGTCGACATCGGGTTTCTTTCTCTGTATATGGCACTCTTAAACAAAAATTTTGAATTTTCCTTCTCATTAAAAATCCGCAATCACTCAGTTGCCAACTCAATACAAACGTTGTCACGGCGGTCCTGTCATTCAAATTTAATTCATATACCTTAGTTAAATGGGACAGAGTAGCCAAACTGTGGTTATACTCTGTACCACACAGTTTGGTCTGGTTTGTACTACATTACATATCAACAATTATTTCTTTCTTCATATTATGCTCCATCACCTGCATCCTTAATAAAGTATTTTTTGTGCATTGTAGTGACTTATTTTAGTTTGAAACAAATATGGTATTCAAAAGATAAGTACAGTACTATTTTATCTGAATTTTTTTCCATGGTGCAGGATTTTCTTTTGTACATGTGTAAATTTCAATTCTGTTCAGAAGTGCCATTAGCAGGTTAGCTTGTCCTCATTGAGAAAACATTTGTCAGTTGGACAAATAGAGAACAAGATATCAACAATTTGGAGTAACTAGTTCATTCTGTTAAGTTGAAGATTTATGGAGCATGCTCGAATGATATGTAGCAGGTCACCCACTATCAAAAGTCTATTCCAATTCAAAAACAGAATGAATTATTCCAAGAAAAAAAAATTTAGTGTTCAGAAGGAAAACAGTCCAACTGTTTTGCAGCAAATAGGAAAAAAATATTTTCATATAAAAATGTAAGGTGTTAATTTTTTCTGGGCAAGACATGCATTCATTTTTTTGAGCCAAGGAATGTGTATCAAACAAGCATTAAATCGACAGCATTTTTTTTTTTTGTGCTTAATTTGTATAATTTATCATTGTTCTTAATGTAAGCACGAGTATATTTTCCTTTTCTTTGATTTGTTCCTATTGGTTTAAAAGGCAATGATTTTCAAGAACTACTGACCCTCAAAATATTAAATCTATACATTCATAATTTTATTCTTCTTCTTAATCATGACTAAGTCAAATTTTTTTTAATTTAAAAATTTTTATTAAATTTTTTTTTCTATGCTTGTTAACCTAATCTCTCCATGAATACTTCTCAAGGAAAGAAAAGGTTAATTTTGAAGAAAGAATACTTAATTTAAATAAGCCCTTGATTTTCATTAAACAATGAAATATATCTTTAATAGTGCCAAGAAAATTTAATTAAGATGTACATTGTTCTTTTTCCTTTCTTATAAAAAATTCCTTTTAGTATTTGCAATTCAATCTTTTAAAAATTTAATTTGAAAAATCTTAAAAGAGTGCTATAACAATGAAATGCTTTTGCTGAACTGAAGATTTAAAAATGACAAGCTTGTATTAAATTATTTAAGAATTAAAAAAACTTGTACAACATATATAAAAGCAAATATACCAATTGGGAAAGAAAGCTTACTTTATTCAAAATATCCAGATACATTCTATATACAATGCCTCAGTTTTTATTTTAACAAGCAAAACTGGAAACCAATTCTAAACTGAACTCAGTGAAATGCAATAAACATAACTGAGTGAAATATCATCCTTTAAAGAAATGGATATAAAAGCTACTAATGCATGAAAAAAAAATTACCTTAACATAAAAATCATTAATTAAAGAGAATAATAATAATAAAAAAATTCAATTATAGAAGCAATGTTAAAAGGAACACTAACATTATTTCCTTTTTAATAGGTATTCTTCAAATTCAGGAAAATATATTTGCCTGTTAGGAGAAAAATTAACTAAAAAGTTCAATGACTTCACTGGAAACAGTATTCTTCAAACACAAAGTCTTTACTTCTTTCTTCCTCCTCTTTCTTTCACTTGGAGAGATACAATGGAATTTGGGGAGATATTGTAGAAAGCCAATGAATTGGAATCTTTAATAAACATGCCCTAAAAATAAACAAATTTTGGTTTAATAACAATGGTTAGATGATACTTTTATAGTTATCAGTTTTTATTGAATTATTAATGAATGGTGCAATTAGTGTTTCTATGAATTCTAGGTATATAAAAAAAGAGCTCACACAATTTAAAAACAAAAAGATACATATTAATTACAAACTTTCATTATATAGAATATTAATTATTGGTGCTTATAATTAAATTTTATCAAAACAGCACAAATTACTTTTAAACATATGAAGGTTATATAGAATAATTACAAAATAATTGACATATTTTACACTCTATAGCTGCTAATGAATTTTTAAAAATCATACCTCTAATTGCAACTTCTGTTTTCCTGGTGGCATTCCAGTGGATTCATGAATCTTTGCTTTAATAATAGATACCTATTTTGAAAGATAAAAATGCTGTCAGAAACATTCAGTTAAACAAAAGTATACCCTTTTTATTATCTTTGACCATTCGATACAATTTAAAAAATTGTGATTAAACAACTTATTTTTATTTCATTATGAAATAACAATATTTCTTTTAGGGAGAGAGGTTTCACTATGAGATTAATAAGAAGGAATTCAAAAGATATTTGGTAGCTATTTTTTGCTGCCAATGTTTATTGTCAACATTTCTTCAATACTGTTTATTTTTCTTTACAAGAACGAATATTTGAGAAAAGTACATATTTTAAATTAAAATTCATCTGAAATTTCAGCATGTTATTACAATGATTAGTCCAATATTAATAATAAAAGAAATCTATGATGTACTAAGAAAATTCCCAAGAACTTAAAACTAAATAGGAACAAAAATATTCTACTTTTAAACACAAAGTATAACATAAAATAATTAATATACTCTAGTTATTTAACATTTTACAGAATATTTGACATTTTTACTTACCATATCTGTTAATGGTAAAGTGAAAGCTAAAACTTGTCCATTCAATTTCCATTCTTGCTTCTCTGGAATGGATGGGACTTGGACACGGAAAGTCACAGGGTCCTGGAGTAATAAAAAAAAAAGTATTTAGATTTTCAATATCAGAGAGAATATAAGATTACAAAATGATCTGCTTAAAAATAATTTAAAACTATTCTATTCATTATTTATTTTTGGATAGCTACCAACTTTTGACCACTTCATGCAAAAGAAGTAATAAGTAAAAAAACAAAAACACTATGTATTTATCTTGAAACTAATAATAGTTTTTTAAATTTTATTTTTATGACATACATTTCAAAATAGAAAAATATAGCAACATGGTATAATTACCAAAAATTACCACATATTTTGTTTAAGTGCAATTAGAACAAAAATAATGTGCATACCAAAGTATAACATTTCTTGAAGTACATCATTTCTTCTCTTTTTGTTTTCTAATATACAATACAAAAACCATACCCTTAACCCCCCTCCCCCCGAACTACTACTTGATTTCTCCAAGTATTCTTTTCTTTTTTGCTTTGACACATTATATTTTAATTTAAGAATTCTACTAGTGATTTGAAATCCCTTTTGGGCAATTCTTCATGGCGAAGATAATAGCCTTACAGATTTCAACAATGCAATATGTGTAACTTTCAGGTAGCAACAAAAATTTCTCTTAATAATCTTTAAACTATTTTAATAACATTATTATATTAATTTTAAACTACATCTCTGAATACAATAAAATATTTTGTTATTGACTTTAAATCTAGTCTATTAAAATATCTAAATCAGGATATTTTAATCTAAATACTTGTTCTCTAATAACAGTCACAGATATTTTTCATTAAAAATGATTTCCACTACTACACTTACATCATTACAATGTAATTTATGCATTTTTATGACTCAAATATTTAAAAGCATTCAAATTTTTAATGCTGGCCCAAATTTATTAACACTTCAAATTGGAGAGCACAAAAAACATTGATTTACACTGACTCTAAGAAATGTTTGCAATAAACTGTTTGTAGCAGAAGTCTAATAATATACAAGTAACCTCAAGGCACAACATAAAAAAAAATTAAATATGGAATAAAATATTTCTGCATTAAATGTTAGTTATAAAAAGTATCAATGTTGAATGATCTCGGAAAAAAAGAGCATAACGTCAGAATTTACATGAGATGAAAGGACACACCTTGTTCTTTTTAAGAAATTCATCTTCTGGTATAAGAGAATCCTCTGTTTTCTGTTTCTTTAGTGGAGGTTCATCTTCAGAAGCAGGTGCAATAGGCTGGGTGGCTGGAGGCATAAGTGGTGGACCAAAAGGAGTTCCAGGTGGAGCCATCACTGGTGGAATGGGTGGACGAGGCATGGCTAAAAAGGAAATTATTGCATAAATTTGAAAGGATGATGTTGACTTCATTTTAAAAAATAATTTAAGCAATAATTGTTATTAAATTTGCATTTTATAAAAGAAATTCAAATAAGACATGAATAAAAATGTTTAATAACTGAATTCCATTATGTAATTAGGAACAAAATCCAACGCATATACTTTGAGTGAAAGCAATTTTCATGAGAATATTCAATATTTTAAAACTAAATATTGTGCTACCAATAATCTGCCTAGCAAGTTGAGAAGTACATTCAAACTTGTTCTAACCAAATACATAATTTTAGACATCACTTAGAACAATAAATGAAAAGTTAGTTATTTAATTACTGAACATATATATCTAAATCACCTTCACTTTAACAATTGTAATAATTCAGAAAAATTTTGAAAAAAAAAAAAGGTTTATAACAATAATTTTTTAAAAAGTTAATGGCATAATAAAAATGAAATTAGTGATATTTTTGCAACATTAAAAACTGATTATTCTTAAAAGGGGGGGGGGAGGTAAAAAATAATAGTGGAAAAAATATAACAAAATGAATTAGATTCTAGCCAAGTCTTATTAATTTGTTGGTGTTTAAGAATACTTACAACTTCAATAAATTTTCTTAAGGTTATAGAAATGAGAATGAGGTAACTCAACATATGACAAAAAGATTTGTCAATATCTTAGAATAAAGAAACTATAAACTTTGATAATTCAATATGTATAATCAAAAAAATTCTTGATTAAAAAAAAGAATTATCATAATTTGGTAACAGATACTTTACAGTGAATATTATTAAAAGAAAAAGATTTAAATAATATCCAGCTGATACTAGCAGAGTAAATATCACAAAATACTTACCCATAAGATGTGGTGGAGGTGGTCCTGGAGGTGGAATTGGTGTAATAATCAATCCTTGAGCAGGCATGGGCATGGCACTGGGTGGTAAAATTGTGGGAGGCATTGGTATAGGGGGTATGGGAGGAAGTGGAGGGCGAGGTTGTTGAATCACTGGAGGGGCAGTAGTCACAGGTGGTGGAGGTGGTTTAGAAACAGCAGCAGTGGTGGTGGCTGAGGGAGGTGGTGGAGGAGCAGAAGAGGTGGCTGCTGTTGTAGTTGTGGCTGGGAGGGTTATCAGTTTCAGAGGTGGAGCAGAGGAAGAGGCTGCTGTGGAAACAGGAGCAGATTCCTGAGGCTTGGATGGACCAATACGCTCTTTTTCTTCATCGGGCCTATAAAAAGATAAAAATTTCTATGTAATTGAAGGTAATATAGGAATCAAAGATAAATTACATAGAATAATTATATATAGTACAGATTATCTGCTCTTATCAAAGTCCAGGAGGTAATTTCTAACATATAGTTATAATTTCTAGACATATAGTTCCAGTTGGAAAAAGGCTTTAAAAGAGGAGAAGAATTACAGTTTAGGTTGCTAATAAATATATTCTTGAAAAAGTTTGATTTTAACTATTTATATGGTCCCCAGGTTCTATTGGTCATATTTAACAATAAATTGTAGACACTCTAAAACATATGATAAAGGGAGGGAGGGGAAGAAACACATTCAATGAATAAAACTGCTAAAGTTAATAAGGGTCATATACAACTTAAATATGAGTCATATACAAATTTATTTTAAGGAACAACCTGAAAAAGTAATACAAATTGAATAATTCTAACTTGGAAACAATCCCTTATAATTTTTTTTAAGTTCCCTATTTATCTACAAAATTAATCCAAAATAATGATGGAATTCTTGGAAGCAGTTATTCTTTGAGAGATCATTTCTATTTTAAAGAAAAGATTTTCTTAATTAAATAAGGTGCATGTTGAAGAATTAATTTCCAAAATTGTGGTTAGTTTTGATTGGCTTATCATCCAGAGATGGTCCTTGCCACCGAGTACACAAACTCTCTGGTAGACAACTGTAATTAAAAACTATTAAGACTTAGAGAAAAAGTTGACATTACTTTAATTTTTTGTATTTAAAAAATCAAAATTATTAGAATTTTGGAAGAAATTAAAAAAACAAAGCTTAAATCTTAATGAAGTGCCACATTCACTAACCTTTTTACATTCCTCTATCAATAAAACTCCCATTCCAATAATCAGGGGTGTTTGTGGGACCCCAAAAAATCCCCGGAAACTTTTACGGACTTACTACCGGCATTTTGGAGTTTCGAGAAGGGGGGGGGGGAAATGAAAAATTACAATTATGAAGTATTGAATGACCTAATTATAAAAGTTCAATGAATTACTTTTTTTGCAAAATTAATAACCATAAATTTTCAAACATATAAACTACTACATTTTATGCAAATCTTTTAAATTACCTGAATTAATTCTTTTAAAAAAAATTATCTAATTTCTGCTGCTTTTTTTTTATTTTCTGATGTTTGTGGGCTTGTCTTTCTTTTGTGGTGAACTTCATAATTGCAGGAAGGTTGACTTTTATTTTCCTCATTTACAGTTGAAGAAATTTCCTCGAGAACTGCACATGCAGAGGTAGAAGCAGTTTGCTTTTCTGCTAATGTAGAAGGTTTTTCAGAGACTTTTATAGGTGACTCATCTGAAATACATGTTTTTAAGTCCTCTTGATATGTTTTCCAACTTCTGTTCATATTCAGTAAGAGATCTTTGTGAATTGGATCAGTCATTGGATTTTTTGAGCCATATTTTTCACATGAGGTTTCTTTAGAAGCCATTAAATCATATTTAATAGTCTGCACTGCATCTAGGGAATCAATCTTAAGAGAGGTTCTATAGTCAGTGACAAGTGTATCCATTAAGTTGAATGCACTTTCCACTAATGGGCCATGGAAGCAGCTAAGGCAGGCTTTGACCAATTTAGCCAATGTAGGATACTTATAATCATTTGTGAAATCATCTTTTAAATTAAAAACTTTAGACCAATATTTATCAATTGTACACTTGACTTGATTTCCACTTTCATCAGATGTGTAGAGCATTTCTTTTTTGATATCAATATCACTCTGGTATAACCTTATTTCAGCTTCTACTTTTGACTTTTCATTATCACTAAAAATATGGGACATAAAAGATGATAATTTTTCAAAAGCTAATATTGTACTGGTTTTACCTCTTAGCTCTGGATCTAATGCTGTAAAACTAATTAGATATGAATTTTTAAGGGGTAATTTCTGTTTCATATGCTGAAATTTCTAAATGAAATTCTCTTGCGTACATAAATAAAAAAATATTTCAATAAGCGAAACGAAAAATTTACACGTGCATCAATAAATGAAACGAAAATTTTACACAGCGAAGAAAAAAAAGTTCCGAAGCGATCAATGACAAATAGCTAATACGGCGAAAAATCCCCCTTCTCTACTTATTGGCGCCACGCCAGTAGAGATAAGACCTTTGAACCCAGAGTCACGTTATCGCACATCTGGTCGAACGAAATCTCCCCCTTTTTTTTTTCTGCCGCGCCTACTTGCCGAAAAGAATCCAGAAGAGAATGTCCGAGAACCGGGGGAATGAGTCATAACTCGCAATAAGGAAAGAACAAAAAAGAAGTTTTTCCCCCTTTTCACGCATTATCACAGCCTTTGGAGAAAGAAAGGAAAAGTTTTCACCACACACACTGACCTTGCGTTTTCTACTTTAAAAGCAAACAAAATTACCCAGATCAAAATAAATAATTCATTATTATTCCTACTTCCTTTTGAACGACGATCCCCGGAAATTCCGGGGATCGAAGTTCAAAATCCCCGGAATTCCGGGGTTTCCCCGGAGCACAAACACCCCTGAATAATGATTTAATTTATTATGATAAAAATCAATCATTATTTACGATTAGCTACTATACAACATATTACATACATTATATTACAAAACATATTAAGTCTACTAAATACTTAATAAGAAACCATGGCTTTTATATCCAATTATTTCCACATTGCGAGATTTCTTTATATTAAAAGAGATACTTACAGCAATCCCTTGATCTTGTGAATTTGTTGAATCTGTTCCTCGATGGTGATGTTGGCCCGAGCAGCTCGTGTAGCAGCTTCCATAC
This sequence comes from Argiope bruennichi, assembly GCF_947563725.1. NCBI lineage: Eukaryota > Metazoa > Arthropoda > Arachnida > Araneae > Araneidae > Argiope > Argiope bruennichi. The sequence goes on from NC_079158.1 coordinate 115,261,141, forward strand.
TGGCAGTGTGACCATCCCAGGTGACTTTTTCGGGGCGTTTTTTCTCTTCTTCTCCAATCTGAAAATAAAATTATTATAATAGAAATCAGAAAATATAACATATCACAGTCAGCATTACTTTTCACTAACTATACAGACAAGAAATAAAATTTTATTTTATTTAAATTTATTTACAACGTTCTTCAATAATTATTTCACTTAATATCTTTCCTTCATGATGATAAGCTTTTCAGAAATGTACTTGTATTAGACTTCATCCGACTTTAATCTGTAATATGCTTTGAATTTTCAAAAAACATTAAATATGAGAACTTAATACAAATGTAAAAGGACGGGGATATTTTATGCTATAAATCAGTTGATTCTAGAGTAACAAATGCCCAGGTAAAGTAGACTCGAAGATTTAACATGAAAATATCACATTTTTTTTAAAGAAAATTTTGCATCATTTGCCAAAATTAAATAATTTAGAGCCATTCTCAAGAGCTAACTTTAAATATTGATTTCATTTTCATATTAAATTCAAACTGTTTTGATGATCAGAATATTACAACAATTATCATAGTGTTATTTATTATTACTTTTTGAAAGCAATACATAAAAATGAAAAGAATAAAACAAACAAAAAACTATCATCATCTATGATCGGTCACAAAAAAATTATGAAAATATATAACTCAAGACTTTCTATGAAAACATTTACTCTTAATTATTGAAGGTTACCAGTCTAGATATTACTTACAATTTTAATTAAGACTATGCTAAATCAATATACAAATATGTGAGCAACTGGATCTTGAACAACTTCAGCAATTACAATAAATGCATTTTTCACTATAGAAATGATTAAAAATTGCAAATTAATCTTGAAATGTTTCTTCTTTTTTCTGAAATCATGATAGCTGATTAAATGAAAATCTATTTCCAAGTAGGCAAAGACAAGAACGTCACATCAGAAATTAGTATTGTATGTTGTATTGAAAAGTTAGAACTTTTCAGACCACCACCTTTCCCAGAGGCTACATTCAACAAATGCTTGCATATAAACAACAATCTTTTATAGTAAAAGGATTATATCAGGTGCTTTTTTAAACATCACTAACTTCAAAAAAATGATTTTGAAGGCAGTTTACCTTTTTACCAATAGCAGTTTCTTCAACACCCGAGCCGAAAATATCAGTACGTCTCTCAGCAAATTGCTTCAAACTGCTTTCGATGGAAGTACCTGTAAGGAAAATATGTGAAAAGTAAGAAATTAATTAAAACATATCAATCATCAATCTATCTATGCTTTTAACATTCAATGTGCATCTGTATCTGAAAAGGCAGCCAGGCTAACTAACAGCTAACAGATTTGTTTCAAGAAAAGTGCAGCATATCACAGAAACTTTAAGTTTCAAATTAGCTTTGTCATTAACAAATTCTGATTGATATATCAAAGAACTTGAATAATAATTCATAAAAATTTTGATGATCAATCTCATGTTAATAATAAGAGTTAATGTACTAGATACCAAACTACATGGGTTATTAAAAATGCATTAAGGGCGTTAAAAGATATTTTGTAATTTAAAAAAGTCTTTATAAAATAAAGTTTCCCAAATACCAAAATTAGTGTCAATTAAAAGGCTTCAGAACAACTAATTAATTCATACTATCACATTTATAATTAAAAAAAGATGTCTGCATTTATTTGGGAACAATCTATTTGAAATTACAATTAATTTTTGAAATTAATTTCCAGTGAAACTCAACATGGATTATAATTTTTGCAATTACTTTTATTTTAATCTTTTAAAGATGAAACACTTTGAGAAACAATAAAATATATATGCACTTGTGTTGCTTTTTTTATTTATAAAATTAAGCATTACTTGTTTTATCATACAACAAAAATTATAAAACTGAACAAATTGAAATTTAATATGATAAGCAGTTAATGAGAATAAATCAAAATATATTATGAAACATATTATTAAAAATAGCATTGCCAATAACAAATCAAATTGAAAGTATGTGTAAAGATGGGTTGTATATTATTATTTATAATAATAAAATAAATGATAAAACTTGTAAATAATTTAGTTTTAAATAATAATCAATAATAATCTGTGCAATGGAATTTTACAAGAAAAACTCTCGAATTTTATGGATGTCTTTTTCCATAGCCTTAGAATGTACACATCAACTATCAAGACACTTGTAGCATTCTGCATACTATAAAGTCAAAATCAGTTATTTAAGAGTATAGTCAAATAAAATGAAAGCAGCATACCATGGGCATAAACTTCTTCCTGAGTCATCTTCTCCTGCACAGCTCTGTCACGCTGTTCCACCCAGCGTGGATCCAGCAAACCTGAAATTAGAAAAACATGAAAATAATTAGCAGTTTTTTTATTCAATGGAAGAGGGGGAGCATATTTAAGGTCACAAGAATATGCATTTAGTGCAATTTACAGATATCATCTCTTTTAAAATTTTTACCAAGAATATAGTTCAGCTATGTTTTTGGCTGGATTAAAATTTTTTTAACTGCTAGTATATATTTAGAATTTTGTTATATATATATATATATATATATATATATATATATATATATATAAATAAAACGATTTGAATATAAATTGATAATTTTATAATAATTTGAAAAATATTTCTAGCAGAATTGTCAATGCCTTTTAATTATTTCACATTTTCCATATTAATATGGCTTTTGAATTTTTTTCAAGAAAATCAATTAAAGTCAATTTTTTTATTTTTCAAATCTTTAATGCATATTTCCATGCAAAATAATCAGACTTTAGTTTGTTATTGCCACAAGACCCAATTTTTTAAATACCGCATCAGCAAATTAAAAATTAAGACAATTAATATACACAAGAAAGAACAATAAATTATAGTTTGCCGTCTTCAAAGACCTTTTTTTCTACTGAATAATGATCCAAGAAAATCTAAATGTGTTTATAGCAGTACAAAAACTGGACATTTATTAGGCATTTTGAATATATGACTAACATTTATTAGCATATGTCTCATGTGAAATCAAATAGAGGACACAAAAAGCATACCTATTCTCATGTGCTCTTGCATTTTATCAGCTGGGATTCTTTCTCCAGTAATAGGAGAGATCAAGAATTGTTCAGTCACTGGTGGAGCTGGTTTTACCACTAAAAAATAAAATAAAATGATTTTTTAAAACAAAATGTTTAATAAATTTCACATAAATACATTTTAATCCAAATTTCAACTTAAAAGATAATAATCACATTTTGGAAAGGGGACAGACAATAATGTATCAATTTTTATATGCATTTAAATATGTAGTTTCATATGATGCTCACAAGTTAACTCTCTATAACCTAAATTTTTGAAAACAGCAAAACACCAAGTGTTTCAATAGCTTTCTAAAAACAATAAACATGTATTTTTAAAGGTGAAACTACGAAACTTTTAGTAAAATTAAGAATGCATAATTCAAAACAATAAAGCTGAACAATTTTATTTATTTATTTTTTCTGTTTACATTGCAAACACATGCATCCTCACCAGTTTCACACCAAGTGAATTTTAAATCAATTCAATAGCAGCCAATGTTATTTTTGAGTTAATGCCTTAAAATTGCATAGAAGAACGTGCATTTGTGCTTAATAATAATAATTTTAAATAAAATTGGATATTTTGGTTTTTGTGCACACTGAAATAGTTTATAACAGATGGTTCATAAGATGCTATTAAGGCTTAAGCATTTGCATAATGAAGATATTTTTCAAATTAAACTTCAATAAGCAGTTTGCAAACATGCAAAGCATTTTCCTTTCAATTCTGCATATTTTTAAAATTCATAACAAATTTAATAATTTTTTTTTCTAAAAAAATAATAAACTTGCAAAACTAACTGTTTTACATGTTTTTTTTTTCTAAGCATGTAATACAGAAAATATTTTTCTAAATGGTATGTTAATTCCACAAACCATTTAGGAAATATCTTTTGACAGTCATTTGTCAATATATTAATTAATTCTTAAATTGCATGCAACTTCTTATTACATATTTTGATTAGTTGGAGAGCACAAGATTAATACATTCCACAATCCTGTCATATTTTAAATTATTATATCAAATACATAGATATGAAAAATACACAGTACAAGAAAATATAAATATATAGAAGTGAATATTGTTTTTGGTGAAAGCAATTAGGGAAGACAGAGCTATTATTTAAATGTAGAAGAGTACACTAGGATTAGTAAGGATATATATTACTCAAAACTGGGAAAAAATAAAAAGAACCGTTTTGATTAAAATAAAGTAGATATAAAATTATTTTATCTTCCAAAAATTAAAGCAGAGCTCAACAGTTTAAGAATAACTGCAACTATTAAAAAATACAAAGAATGATAAAACTTATTAAACCTATATGGCAATAACAACATCGATAAACACCATTAATAGCTATAAAACATATTTGTTATTTTATATAATGCAAACGACAAAGTTATGCAAGACATTATTTTGAAAAATTATATATATATAATTAGATGTTTAAATTAACATCCCATTTTTATATTTGTAGAGGATTGTTTTGAGATGGACAGCTATAATTTTGACCCATGAACCCAGATAATGAGGATTATCCACGAGGTAAAATTATAATACCAGTTAAAAGTAGATCTATAAAGTTAATGGAATAATCATCAAAAATAAGAATGCAGCATCTTACAAATTTTCCATTAAGAATATAAATAAAATCGCTTTTAATGGCCATATAGATATACCTTTAGGATTATAATCTTTGCGAATGACCACTTGGTCAGGTTGAGGTGGCAAAGGTGGAGGTAAAGGAGGAGCTTCTTTGGGAGGCAGAGGAGGTGGACTGGCACCTCTCTTGTCTTCACCTTCTTCATCTGAAGAAGAGGAACTTTCTTCCATATTCTGCAAAATATAGAGAAGATCATGTTTGATATTCACAAAAAAATCTCATTTATTTTAATATAAGTTCTTAATTTAACTCCTGGGTTGAAGTTTTATTGCTATTATATACTTTAAAGAAAGTCAAATTTTGTAAATTCAGCATTTATACCCCAGCATTAAAAAAGAAGCTGAGCAAAATTTTTCATTGAAATTAGGATCCAGAAGTTCCTTTAAGTTATATCGAAGTTAAATGCTGACTTCTGAATTTGATTATTGGAGCAAAACTGTTCTGTACAAATTCTGAATTACTGCACTATTCTGTGCACACCCCCCCCTTCTACCATCACTTCTTTAATAGCCATGCTTTTTATGAGAAATAGCCATGAGAAATAATATATAATTTAAAGCATAAAAATTTTCTTTCATGAAAAATAACAATTTTTAAATTTGGCATTTAAAAATCTCCCACATATAGTAAGCCTAATTTTGTTTGGCCATATTGCAAAGATTTTTGTCATGATCTACTACAAAGTAATTAAGACCAGCTTACCTTTTCTTTGTCATTCTTGGACACTTCTCTATCACTTCCTTCTTCATCAGATTCAACTTCCATTTCAACATCTTCCACCTGCAAAAAATATATGAGAAATCAGAGTATAAACCAAATGCTGGAAATTTATTAATATGATTTTTTCATTACTACATTTTCAATACAGAATTAAAAAAATAACAATCTTGACATGTATACGGTTTTTTTTTTAACCGAGTTTTGTATTTATACAATAACTAAATTTATAATAGAATATACCAAAATAAATAAAATCAATTTTTCATATTCAATAAATTTAATATACTGAACATGAGCAATATGGGATTGATTTGAAATAGATGAAAACTAATGTGGGTGCTAACATTAGTTATATTTAATATAAATAATGTTATATTAAATAATTTAATAACATAATTTTCTTCTCAATTCTCAAAACGAAATAAAGAAAGAGAGAGAGAGAGAAAAATCTAAATAGTAATTTTGAAAGTAACTCTCCTTCATATATGATAGTTTTTCTTTTGAAAAGAGAATACATTACTTACCCCTCCCTGTTCTTCAATACGTTGTTGGTGCAAGACTCTACTGCCCACTTCATCTGGATTGGTTGGAGGAGGAAACATGCCTGAAAAATATTTTAAGACAGAAACATTTTAAGAACAGAATTAACTACTATGAATCAATAATAAATACAATAAAATTCTGTTTATCAAGATTAAATAGAACCATATTTGAGCCAGAAAATAAAGTAATGATTTCTTTAAAAAAGCTTGATATATTAATTTAATGATTACAAATATGTTATTTAATTTAATGATTTTTCATTTTGTATACTCTCATATTTTAATTAAATATTAATGTTTGAACATATAAGTTGAAGTCAGTTGTTTTAATGCCTTTATTTAGGAAGCTATTTTTTCCCCCCTGGCACATCAAAGCCATCCAGATTCTGGGACCATGGTCATAATTTTTTAAAAATCAAAGTTTTACTACCTTAAATCTGTTTGGATTTGTTTTATTTTTCAAAATATTATAGTAAATAAGAATATTAGCAGCAATTTCAATTTTTTTTCAAAAAAGTTTTGAAAACTACCACAGTGTAAATTAGACAAGCAGAAAGGCAAAAATATCTTACAATCTAAGTTTTGATAGAATCTAGATTTTGATAGATAGTTCAATTTTGATAGAAATCATTCAAAAATTTTCCAAAAAATATGGATTTAAAAGGATGATAATTCAGAAAACAACCATTCTTTGAATATTGTGATATAACATTTTTAACTCCAATCTAATATGTATAAATTCGTTATTAAGATAATCATTAATTCTATTAAATAAGGTTTATATTTTCAAAAATTAAATGTATATGATATCTTTAATGTATAATATTCATGACACATTAATTTACTTAATAAAAATTATTTTATTTATAAAGCTTTCTTAAAAAGTAAGCAGCACAATTCTTAGGTCAGTTTTAGTTTTTGCTGTTGTAAAAATTTGCCACTATTTTGCTATTCTGGCATGACAGACATAGAAAAGCTAAAAATAATAATCATAACAGGCAAAAAAAGTTCTTAATTTATTTAACTGCATTTCTACTCTCAGTATAAGAAATTACATTAAAAAAAACTGTCTGGATGTTTTGTTATGGCTTAATTAATTTACTTGAAAATATTCAAACTTCTAAGGATGCATATATAGTTTATAGTGTTTAAAAACAATAACACTTACCTGTTTCATTAGGTTGATAGTCTACAGTTTCTACTACAACAAAATCATGCCAATCAATTTGAGCATATTGAACTATGGGGGAAAAAAAAAAGTTAATCATTAAATATTTTAGGTGACAATTTTCTTCACTTCAGAAAAAAAAGTTAATAAATTGCATCAAGGAATTTTTCAAAATATAAATTTATGGTCTGCATGATTTTAAACAAATATCAGTCTAACTATGGAGCTACTATCTGGAGATAAAAATAAACTAGTTGTAATTCTGTAATTTTAGAATAAAAGAAATTGCTTTTTCTATTATGGAGCCATTCTTTAAATAAAAAAATTATTTACTTTCAACTGATGCTAGCTACAAAGAATTCGACATTACACTAAGTACTTTTCGAATGCATAAACATAAAAAAATAATAAGAAGAATTGGTGAAAAATAAAACATTTATAAATGCTAATTGTTATCAATTTGATTATGTAACATAACAATAATATAAAACTGTTATTAAACAAACAAAATGATTTAATATAAATAGGCTGAATTGATTTTAAAAGGCATACATTAAATGACTAACCTAACAATTTAGAAAAATAACTTACCACATAAAAATAATTAAAGTTTACAATATAGTTATAGTGCATACAAGTCACATATAAAAAGCATTTTTTTCAGATATATACCTCTTTCTCTTTCAGCTTCTTCTTCTTCCCGTCTTTTAATTGCTTCCTGTTGACGTGTCCACTCAACTCGGTAGCGTACCTGGTCCAAAACCTATAGACACAATAACCCAACAAATATCATGAACAGAACAATCGAATACATGAGCTATGATTTAACAAAGGCCTTTATATCATCTAAGAAAGGATAAGAGGGAAAAAATGAATAAAAATGGACAGGGGAGGGGGTCAGATTTCTAGTAAAGACATATCGACATTTCTCTCACCGCAGAGACGATGTACAAATGGTGGGTGCAGGAAACATTTTTTCTGAATTATATCTAAGTGTCCACCAATATAATATAAACATAATGCACTGAACTAGATGGAGATAATCAATGAAAAATATGCTTCTTGTACCAAAATTTTAGACCTATATAAAATCTCAGACTAAATTTGCAAATCAAAAGAGAAATTCAAACACAATTTTCTTAACTATGCTAAAGTTACACTACATAGCAGCATAATTATACAGATTTTTTTAACTTGTTTTACTTCTCATTCTCCAGAAAAAACTGACCCCATATTTAATTATTAATTGCATTTCAAAACATATTGCACTTGCTAAAGTTATTTTTTCAAAACTTACTTATTGTTCCACTTTTTAATCAGAAAAATAGTAATATAAATGGCAAAATAGTATACATTAAGAGAAATTACTTATATAAGAAAAGCCATTTTCCTTCGCCATTTTTCTTATTCACTGATTAGGAAAAGAGTAATTAAAATATTATTTAGTATATTTAATTAGATTATCTTTTGTAGTATGGCTATGGAATTATCTAAGATGTAAAAAATATACTTTCATTGCATGAAAAATTAAAATTTTAATAACTGAGATTATAATATCAACAAACATTTATTCTGAATGAAATATATAATTACTACTTCCTGCTGAAACATGTAATCCAAAGCAGATTTCTGTTTGTTATTAAAATTATTATCTTCCTCTACAGATGATACAAAGTGTTCCTATTTACATTACCATTCTACTTTAATTTTTTATCTTGAACTGTTAGATGCAGGGTATAATTCAGGAAACATTAAATTTTGCAAGGACACATAGAAAAATTGTAATGCATTGTAGATGTAGGAAATATAAGGGGTCAAAAAATATTGTAAGCAATGCGAGATTAAAGATGGGAACATAAAAGTGGGCTAATATTGCATTTTGTTTTACTTTTTTTATGATGCAGGAGCAAACTACTATATTTTATTCATTTAGAGACATTCTACTAAAGTCAGTCAATTTGCTGAATAAAGATTAAACATACATAAATTTCTAAAGTAAAAAATACAATTATTTGCAGATCAACTGAAAAATAATATTTTTAAATTTCAAAATAAAATGCACTGATCAAAAGCAAGGATATTTTAAGTAAATAAAAATACGAACTCACTGCTTTAGGATTTTCAGATTCTTTCTTCAACTTGTTCATCAAGTCTTTGGGAGGAATCAGAATCTAATAAAAAATACATCAATAAATTGTTGAGAAGAGCAATAAATTCGATAATTTATCACAGAAAAATAAAAAGCTGTATTGCATTCATAAGCTAGTATAAAAGGAATTATAATTCTATTTAGACCATTAGTGAGTTATGTAATTAAGATAAAATATTAATAAGCAACAATAATAAACTATTTTCCAAACTTTTTTATTAAAAAATTATTTAATGAAAGAATTACACAAAGAATCTTAAACAATAAGCAATTATTAAAAAAAATAATATGGAAGCTTTTTTGGAAGCTCAATGAACTAATGTAGTAAAATATATTTAAATAAACACATAATTCTTTTTTCATAATTAAAAAAGAAAAATATGCATCATTAACTGTTAACCATATTCAAATTGTAATAAAATACACTCAGTTTAAAAAGTTTCAGGAATCCTTACTTGCATAATTATATAAAGGAAAACATCCCCCCCCCCTACAGCATTTAAGATAAACCAAGGCCAAATCATTGTATTTTAAGACAGAAATATCACAATGATATATTTGTTTTAATTTATATTATATAACAAAACTACAATGAATTGATACTAAGCATCCTAGATTTTACATCACATTAAATCATGATAGGCTTAAAAATACACCATATCTGTGCAAATTATAAATTTTGGGAGAAACCAGGTCTTGAAATGTGATTTTCCTGACCTGAAGCTAAGGCTCAATCACTAAATCCCCATTGGGGAAAAAGAAGAAGAAGGGGAAAAAAAAAAAAAAAAAAAAATACTGATAAAAAGCTGCATCTTCCCCAATTCTTCTTACATACATTGCATCTTTATAGTGCTTATCAAGGATAACATACTACTAAGACTCACAAAGTCTAAGTATGTGAGTATGCAAATGGTTTTAAGTCAATCAAAGATCTAATTACTTTAGTTTCACTATTTAATAATTTTAGTTACAACTTAAAAAAAACAAAAAAACTAATCATATACAAAAACCATAAAAAGATTTCTAAGCATTATTGAAAGTATATACTTAGAAAAATGGTCATTAAAAATATTTCATTGATCTTTTTAAGACAAATATTAGTGCATCAACATATAATATATACATATTAAAATCACCTTAGTATATTGTTCCAAGAGCTTGGTGAAGTAGTTAAAAAGACTGTGTTGGGGCCGTAGAAAATCAAACTGGTAATTCCGCTGTTCACGGTTCATCAAATTAGTCAAGAACTGACGCCCATTACGGGCTACAAACTGAGCAGTCAATTTCACAATATCGCTAAAAAGGAAAATAAAATGAAATATTATCTTTTTAATTAATTATATTAAACATAAAAAAAACTTTAAATATCACAGGTTGATGTAAAAACACCTAAAAATATTTCAAAAAAATAAATCTCAATATCCAAATGGGAAAAATTCTAAAATATCTTTTTTTCAAGCATATTGAATTTATAATAAATAAATTTCAAAAAATATAAATCAAATTTAATATCACATTCTATCAATTTTTCTTGCAATATCTAAATTGCTCAAGATATTTCATAATATATGCATACAAACTTACAGATCAAATGCTGAAATAGATGGAGGATCAACAATAAATTCAAATTCTGGTGGAGGTTCCTTTGGAATAATCTGAGGTTCAACCAACTTAAGAATTTCATTTTTAGCGACAGGAGCAGGCTATTAAACAGAGTAAACATGAATAAATTTTCTGTTAAATAAATTTGAAGTATTTTTAGAAGTAAATGTATAATAATACAGAATAAAAAAAAATCACTGGAATCAAATTATATTCTCATTATTTACCTTTGGAGGAGCAGGTGGTGCAGAAGGATCAGGAGCTTCAAAAAGAATTAAAAATATGTTATTCATAGATAAAGACATTTATATACATATTTTACATACATGTGAAATAATACTTGAAAAAAAAAAAACATTACTGATTTTAAATGTGCAGCCAACATTACCATTTTTTACACTTAAATTTAATTATTAATTTTTTTATAGTTTACTGAGAAAAAGCTCGCTTTGCATATATAATAAGCATTTTAAAAGAAAAAGAAAATTCCATTACTTATTTTTTAAAAAAATATTTGGAAACTTAGACGAAAATATGTTAAATGTCATTAAATATATTTTATTAAATTTACCCTATCTCTCTTTTTTTTTCTTCTCAAACTTATGAAATAATTATATGTTGAGTTATACATGTGCAGAAAACAATGGGATTATTAAATTAATCAAGAAAAGTTGTTGTGTGCATGTTAAGATCTGTATCTTAATTTGGAATAATAATAATACTAAAAAATGAAGTTTAATTAGAAGAAACTGTTTTGCGCTTTCACAATACCTTATAGCACTTTGAATGCATACCAACTGAAAATCTAGTACTGTCACAGAGATAGTTTTTAAAGATGGAAAAATGTTTCATAGATTGTATTTACAAATTGCAATTGCATACTCACTCCCTTTTCCTTCTTTGAATTCTTTCACTTTATGCTGATAATAAGCATTATAAGGATCCCCAGGATTGAGAAAATTAAATTTCTTGTTGTTAATTTCATTCTGCCGAATTCTTGCTTCAAACTCAGGTCCTAGAAAAAAAGAGATTTAAATAAATGTTGATACCTCATTAATAATATAATTGGATTCTTTTCATTATTTACATAAAGACTGAATAGAACCAAATAAGTACTAAATAAATCTATTGTACTGCATATGTTAAATATACTCACCATTTCTGGCTACAAAACTTGCAGTCTTGTCAACAATATCTACGTTTTGTTAAGAATTAACATATCCAGAAACTGAACAATAACAGCCTGTAAAAATCATTAGAATATAACAAAATAATCATGATGATGCTTCAGGAGCTACGATAAAAAATATAACAATAAGCTATTATGTTACGAAAAATTTACTGATAACTCTTAAATTTTTCAAAATGGAAATTCAATTATCTATTTACTCTCCTTTTAGTAAATCATAATTAAACAAATTTTACATGTTTTAAATTCGGCTGAATAAAAGAAGAGAAGAAAATTCGTAATCTATGCAAAGTTTGGCATAGAAACTAACACAGACAAAATAAATTTACACAAGTTCTATATAAGAATTACATAAAATCAAAGAGCTTAATCAATCACACTAAAGCTTTTAATTAAACTATAAAAGAATTTATGATTAAAACTGTTTTGTTAATACATTTTAACAAGAAAGCTTGCTCGGCTGTTCTGAATTTTCTCCAAAACATCAATATTTTTAAACCATCTTTTTGGTAAAAGGATCACTTGCAAAGACCATTTTATCATATAGAATAAGCTAGTAAAAATATTTTCTAACTTTAATACTACAGCAGCATGCCTTAAATTGAAGAGGAGATACATAAAAAAATACTGAGGTTATAAAGTTTTCTCTTAAATATGTTATATGAAGGTTAAAAAAAATATTCATAATTATTTAAACTGCAGTTTTAAAGCAACTAACAACCTATGCTTTGTTTTCAATAAGATGGTTAAAATACATAATTTTAAATAAAAATAAGGTAAAATTTTTTTTTCTCTGCGATACGTATGTATTATAGCACAGATTTTTATTTAAAATATATATAGATTAAAATGCTCAATAATTTCAATTTTTGAGATTTTGATTGAAATATAATAAAAGCTAAATAAATATTTTTAGCTGCCTTATATATATATATAACAAAGTTTCAAATTTAAGAAAAATACCTGAACTTAATAAATAATGCTATCTGGTAAGAAAACATACAAATTCAATAAAAACGAAAAAAAAAAAAAAATCAACAATTTTATAAATAAGACAGCTAATAAATAAATTATTAAAATTCCAGGGTCTCCTCCCCCCCACACAATTTGTAGGGGATCAGTGGGACAGATTTCACAAATTCTCTTTTACTTCATTCGTTTATACTTACCAAGAGTGCAATTCATAAAATATGCAATTTATAGAGTACCAAGGGAGTAAATAAAACAATAATATGTTCTTTACTTTATTTTTTTTAAAATACAATAACAGTAAAATACCAACAATTAGCTTTTATTTGCATAGTTAAAAATTATAAAATTTTTGTTCCACAACTACCTTATATGAGTTAGGAATGGAACAAAGGTTTGAGAAAATTAATAATGTATTTTGATATCCTTTCTATTGAATGATTTATGTTTTTGGAATGCCAAACAACAGTTGATTTTGAAATCTTCTTTGGCACTGTCATATATTGAAAACTTTTATTTTCTTTGATAATCATTTTGACTGATTGTAATACACTATTATTTAATACACATATTTTTTCTAGATGCTTTTTTTCCCTTCCATATTCATGGTATTTTTATATAAAAAAGGATAAAATTATAATTTTTTAAAACTTAGAGTGACACAAATAAATAATTCATAACTTTATTCTTAATATTTATTATATTGTTTATTACTTTATTATAGTTATAGTCATTTTCTTTAACTGAAATTAAATGGTAAGCATGATTTTAAGGAAATATAGTTTTTTTTATGTGAAATGATACAGAATGATCTACAGTATGAATTCATATTCTATGATACAATTATTAATAAAATTAAAGAATAACAAAACATGTTTAGAGACACAAGTGCTCTTAAATAAATTAATTTTTGAAAAAGAAGTGGAATTTCATTTAATGTTTTGGTTAATGGAAGATCAGCTTTTTTATTTTTGCATATTGTTACTTTCTATTATTTAAAATATGTATATATGTGTGTATTATATAAGATAATAATATACACTAATATATATTTTAATAAATTTGAAATCATCAATTTGCTATTGCATTGTAACAAACCAATAATTAATTTTATTAAACAAAAGAAAAATCAAAAACTTCATTCATTAGCATATTTAGCTATTCAGAAACTGAATGTACTGAAATGTAACCGAGCAAGTCCCATTCCTTCCACTGCAGAATTTTCTTTTACAATGCACATCGCATAAAACATGCTATATTAAAATTTAATTTGACCATTAGTTTATAACCACTATATCTTTGAGTTTATTATACACTTAAAATATTTTTTATTTTGCAAACAATAAGATTTAAAAAAAATCATAGAAAAAATAAGAATTTGTATTTACTTCTGCGGCATGAAAACCATATTTCGTTTTAAATAAAAATAATATTACAGCTGGCGTAACAAATATGATCAAGCAAGGGGCTATAGTTTATCTTTTGATTGCAAGATATAACATGCAGTTGTCCCAATCCTTCCAACTCTCCCCTATATATATATATATATATATATATATATATATATATATATATATATATATTAAATCAATATATTTAAAAAAATGAATCTCATTCTATAAAAATAAATATTTGTTTGTATAGAAATTGTAACCATGTATAATTAAAATTATAGCATTTGAGATGAAATTGTAAAGATTTAAAATGAAATAAAAATATAGCAGTTCTGTAAATGAGAAGACAGATTAATGAATAAAAGATCTTGAGAAGAATATTTTTTGATGATTTAATACGTGTCACAAAGACAAATTGTCAAAACCCTCATGAAAAATATGCAAATTGCAATCTAACTAAGAAGCCAAATGAATGCATTCACGGGAAAGGTAATTACACTACATTTGTATTAATAGGATGAAATAAAATATAAAATTGGCCGAAACTTATTATCTACAACTGATACAACAGAGAATTTCGGAAATCTGAACATAGCAACAGACAATAATACTGAAACAGCACAAATGCACATGACAATACGAATCATAATAATACAATTAAAACACTACACAATCATTTTAATTAGCAAAGGATACTTCTTAACTCCGGTGGAGGGTATATGATACCGATTGTCGGTTTAGATGGTGCACTTTCTGGTGGGGTTTCATTTTGAATTTCTGGAACTGGCTCTGCTTCCACTATAGGAACCGGAGCCATTTTGTTAAAAGTCAGACGACTTTTTAATAGTTTTAATACTTAAGCGATGTAAAAAAAAATCATTACATCATAAATTCTCCACGATGAGCGGTCAAAACAAAATGGCTGAATTGAGTTGAAATGTTTTGACTTAGCTGCAGTGTATTTCATTATTTCGAGATGTAAAATCTATTATTATTTCAAGCATCTTCAACTTAAAAGAAAAGTCATGAATTTATGAGATTTTTTTATAAACCTCCCATAATAAAATTTCTGATTTTTTTTAAAAAAATTTTTTCTTTACACCAGAGTAAAACCCTTCCTTAACCTTAACTGGAAGACACGGAATGGACTTCCGGTTAAAAATTCTGTTTCAAAATTTAAGAATGTTGTAGAATAAATAAATAAAGAAAACAAAGGCTTTTATCTTGAGCCTTATGATCTATGGATATGTTATATATTTTTATATACTTAAAAATATTCTAAAGCTTTGAGACATTTTTTTTTTTTTAAATATCAGGTATATACAGTACTTTATAGGAAGTAAATCATTTTAATTTGGAATGTGCTAAAACAGAACAGTTCTTATTTTTTAGTCTATTTGAGATAATATAATACTTTCATTATAATTATTAATATAATTTTTGAAATGTTAATTAGAATATTAATTAATTAAAAACTAATGTGAATTTTGGTACTTTTGCACAATAAATTTTTAGAATGTTATTGCAAAAAATAAGTTTTTTTATCCTTTCACAATTTAAAAATAAGTCTTTTTTTTATACCAGTTCAACATTTGTGCGAATTTTTTCTGAATTTTGTCAATTAAAAAAATATTTTTTACCTAATTTCCAACAACACATTACTACTCTATTTCATTATTTCTAATACAATAAATTAAAAGACTTACCTGAAAAAATGAGCTTGAATCGTAATTTCTTCAAATAAAATATATAAAATTTGTGTTTGTTTAGATCTTTATTTTTACTTTCGCATATACGAAGCATTATAACTGACAAAAAAAATTCGAACTTGAGAATTTGCAAAGCACATCTTTGATTTTATGTCTATCTATTTGTGAACAAAATAACACAAAAACTTTTTGAGTTAAATGGATGAAATTTGATATATAATTTTTACATCAAATTTATATTCTATCAAGTCCATGTAGAAGAAATCTATCACTCCGGCTGTCCTAATATCAGGCAGTATGATGACTATAAAAAGAACAGAGTGAGATGGATGAAATTTGGTGTGCAGATTTAACATCTAAAGTGAGAATACCTGTCAGATTTGGAGCCAAATCCGCCAAAAGGATGACCATCTGTCGATCGTTAATTTCGCATACATTTGAGCTAGCTCAACATCTTAAAAATGCAATCAGAGTATGTGATTCTGTGCATACAGTCGCAGCTCTACGTCAAATTTTAGTTTCAATTGGCAGGAAAAAACGCGTCTAAAAAATCAGTTTTCGGGTACTATTAATTGCATGCAAGGGATTAATCTCTGTTTCATTTGCAGATATTTCTGACAATGCTTAACCCGCTGGTGTGGTGTCTAAGTTTAGAGAGGGGGTGCCAATCCAAGTATCGTCCTCGTCATCTGACCTCGGTTCAGAATTACAAGGTCTGTCCCAAAATAGCCCTAGTGTTGCTTTAAAAACGGGACTTTAATATAACTAAACTAAACTGACAACGCTTAAGATAAGTGACTACATTGAAAAGTCGATTTTTTGTGAATTTATAAACTTTTTAAAATTTACTTTTCTTAATGTTTGAACAGGTTTCTTTGTAAAAACCGTTAACGTTGTGTTTCTAAGTCTATTATTTGGAAAGTTGCACTGATTTTTATATTTGCATTTACATGCTATTTATTTTAATGCTATTTTGCATCTTTAGATGATATTTTTCTCAAATTCTGATCTTTGGTAAAATTGTCTTATGAAAAACGTGATTAATTAAATTCTAATGGATCAAACTCGGTATAATGATTTCTCAATATGTTTTGGCGCATGCACACTCCCAACCAGTCATGTGATCACGAGTATAAAGAAAACATATCTCGGCAGACGCCGTACGGATTTCGGCAATAACTGACGTGGTTAATCACAGTGCAAAGTATGAATCGAAATCCATAATAACAAAAAATATTGTCATCTATATTATTGTTTTTGTGTTGTCTTGTGTGATGTCAATAAAAAAAATTTAGAAAAAGACAATACTTGTTCGTTATTAATTTATCAAACGGACACTGGATTTTAAGCCAGACCAATATATTCTTTAGTTCCTGAACTAGAGAATAAGCAATATATTCATTTCAAAATATTTTATAATTGCTTTAGTACTTCAAAAAGTGGGAAAAAAAAAACCCTTGAAAATTTTGTGTTACTTATCAGTCAAGCACTAATATTTAAAGAATGGATAAAAATACAATTTATTTTTTAGTTCTAGAGCTAGATAATATATTTCTTAATCTATTTGCAAAATGTTAAGCAAATCATTTGATTAACCTCTTTTTGTTTTATACCTCTTTTTAGCCTCCCCCAAAGGACTTTTTTTCCCTATTTTTAAAATATTTTGCCACTTAATAGATATATTTTGGTTTCATACATGTTTTTTAAGCAAATTCTCAAAAATGTAATTATTTTTGAAGGTTTTTTTTAAAAAATTGTCTCTAACGAAATTACATTCCTTAGCGGAGCAACAACCTCTTCAGCACTTTACTATCTATGTTTTTTAAATAAATGCAGATGGAGAAAACGAACTGCTATCGAATAGTAGAATTAGTAATGCATTTATTCGTATGAGGAATTTACAGAACATCTCAGAATTATGAATGAGTTTTCGAAAGTTCGATAATTGATAATCGCTGGTGATGAATCATGAACATTAGTTTCATTCGTCTCCTTCTTTGGCTCTGAAATACCGCTGCACAAGACTGGACATGAGAGCCTGAAATTCAAAGTTAGAACATGAAATAATTTTGAATACCAGTGAATGGCGCGAAAAAAAAAAAGCTCAAGTGACTTAGGGACTATCAATTAAATTATTTAAAAAATACTAATTTTTACTTTCTCGCATGCGTAGTATAGAGAAAGTATTGTAATCGTCAAAAAATTCGACTTCGAGATTTTGACGAATCCTCACATTTTAGATCGCTCTGAGTTCGAAAAATACGTTTTTGAAAAATGTCCATCTGTCTGTCTATGACAAAGATACTCAACTCAAAAACGCTTTCAGCTAGACGGACAAAATTTGTTATACGGTATTCGTAGATTTCTATCAAATTTTGAAGAAAATCCATTCAGAGGAAGTCTGTCTTTCCGGCTGTTCGTATATAAGTTAACACAATAACTAAAAAAAAGGAGAGCTAAATGTATAAGGCGCACAGATTTAACATCTGTAGTATAGACATCTTTCAAATTTTGAGCCACATCCAACAAAGGGTTGACCGTCTGTCTGTCTGTACTTTCTGAAACATGTAAATGCAATAACACAAAAAACGCAGTGGCTTAAGTATATTAAATATGAGATATGGGATTTTGTGACTACAAATATAGTTTTGTGTTAAATTTTTGTTTCAATAGGTTGAAAAAAACGCGCCTAAAACACAAATTCAATTTTCGGATACCGCATGCCAGAGATAAACGCCCCAAAACTTACCAAGGATGGCATGATAAATTCAGTAATAATGCCCAACTCATGCCAAAGTTCAATATTTCTTAACTATTGTACGCCAATTTCATAAAAGAATATACGAGAAAGTTTTGGGGAGACCACTACCGATGGTTTAAAAGCGTTTCAAAATTTAGAGAAAAATTGTTTGTAACAAGTTTTTAATCGCTTTTTTCTTCCTTCCTTTCTTTTTTTTTTTTTTTAATGACTGAGTTGCTTTTTGCAATTAGAGTCAGCCAGAAGGTGAGCATACAAGACCTCACGCCACTGATTGATTTTGTGAAAAAAAAAAGAAGATGTTTTTATTTTGTTTTATTTCGAACATGAGTATATACATGCAATTGAATATTATATATATTATCATGCGATTTTGGCACATTTAACATCCACCAATTTGGGGCAATGTTGGGTGCTTTGAATCTTAAGTAAACTTGCAGATGGACAACATAATTCCTCCGTAGTCGAAAATGCTGTTATCTCTTTTCTAAAAGGAATCGAAATTTATAATCTTTCTTAGGATTGAAAATAATAATTACTTGAGATGTATCATCAATCAAGAATGATTTGCTTCTTTAGATATTTTATCTATTGAATTCAAAGTTCCAAAAAACAAAAAAAACCTAAATTATTATGACATTATTAAGGAGTTTGTTTCAGAACATGTGAAAAGTTTCTCGCATGTTCGTGTGATTTTATTCTCGTAATTTACAAACTAAATTGTATTTTTTACATTTATAAAGGTATTATTTCTGATTTAATAAAAATTATTTGTTTAACTGAAATGTTAACTTAATAAAAATAACTTAATTAATTCTCATTTTCATATACTACTTAAGCATTTATCTTACCAATTTGTGCAATTTCATAAAACCCAAAATATGATAAAATATTATTTTATGGTACGAAATTTATTTTAAGATCCTGCAAGCCAACTTTGTACCAAGTCTCGCTTTCGTTCAACTCGGCCCTGTTTCGTAAATTAAAATTCATAGTTTCCTGTTGAAATCCTTTGCTGGTATAAGCGAAGCCAGCCTTTTTCATACCCTTCTCTAAAAGTATATGTAAGTTATACGAGAATCCCAACCTATCAGGAATCGAGCACTTGGGTAGAATAGCAGTTATCTATTGCGTTCCTGCTATTACAACTGAGCTGACGTGCAACTAATATGCGAGCAAAAATCAAAAATGTGTTTTCTTTCATTTTATTAAGTTTTTAGGTAAGAAGTAGAGCCACTAAACTAAGTTTAGTGACTCCACTCAGTTTAAATGATGTCAGCATTCCGTTCCGAATAGGGTTAAATTGTTAGATATTGGTTTAAACCAAGAAAGATAACGTATAGCTATGTAGAATTTTATGCTAATGTTGGACACTTTTATATAAATTTGTGTCACAAAGTCTTCTCTTATGCCGGGTTTACATTCGGCCAGTTATAAGACGGCTAGTAGGCAGCACATGCGCAGAAAGGCTAAAAAATACTGTTCAGTCGATGGCAAGTAACTGTCCTGACCGGGCAAAAATAAACCGCTGTATCGTATTTTTTGCTTACTGCGCATGCAGTATAATTCGGAGGTTTTTTCGGCATGAAAAAATTGATAACTTATTATAGATTAATTCGGACATTTTTTGCTCTTTTTTCTTTCTGATACGAGGATGTGTTTTTTTTTCATTTTATTTGCTATTTCTTTTCTAGTTTTCCTAATTTAGATGTGTTGGCATTTTTTTTTTATTTTATCGTGTTTCTGTATGCAAATCCATCATTTTAATACGATACATGGTGAAAAAGAAACACTAGGGATGCTAAAACTGCAGTTTGTAGCCAAGCATGGAATGCTTGAATCAATCTTACGAAATTGTGGCAAATATATATCAATCCCTTTTTACGCATGTGCTGTTTACTGTCTATCTTATAAGTCGCCGAGTGTTGGCTTGGCATTACAAATAATTACAATGAAGATTTCTACATTAAAGAAAAAGTTAAATGAACAGCGAAGATTGGAAAAATTACCATAGGTTATTCTTTTTAAATGAAAAAGGAGAGAAGAAGCATATTTTTACTCGTTGAATTAATGTTTTTTTATTATGTTAAATTTTCTCTGTGTTACTGTATTATTGCGTGCACAATTAGTAAAATTCGCTTCAAGAAATATGCCGAGTTTGTTAAATTATTATTATTAGTATTATAATGATTAGTAATAATTATAATGGTTGGCTCGGTTTTGATAATTTTTATTTTATATGAAAGTTTACCAACAGTAGTAGATTTTGGACTAGGCAGCCGCCTAGTGCCACTAGGCCTAGTAATATTAAGAATTGTCAAATAAACTTGTAAAAAAATACAGTTTCTATTAATCATAACATATTAGGAGTATAAAGTGTGTTGATATTTAATTTTTAAAACCATATTAAATAAACTAAAAGAATTATTAAATAACTAAATGAAGAAAAATTATTTACTTCTTTCTAAAATATTGAAATAATTTTTGTTCATTTAAATTGGTTATGTTATATTCCGCTTGATAGGTCACGGAAAATAATAATTTTTAATGTTTGTTTGAAGTTTATCAATTTCTTATAATCTGATCATAAATATTTTTATTCGTAAGTAAATAAATAATTAATTAGTAATTATGGTTAATTTATTTAAGTTTTATTAGTTTAGTTACTTTTTCCATTATATAAATATTTAAAAAATAAATGAATTAAAAAAATACTTATTTTGTGTTTACAAAAACGTGATATTTATTGAAGTATGAAACTAAATTGACCATTTATTAAAAGAACCTATAATCTTCATTGCTTAGGACCACAAAATGCCTAAATCCGCCACTGCCCATGGCCCTTTAAATATGTCACCAATAAATGTTTGTTACAATCTTCCACTTTCGAGGAGAAATCTCAAAATCACTACTTTACTGTACATTCTGTATATGAAAAAACAAACAAACAAAACAAAACAAAAAAAACCATGATAGAACCCCCAACCTTAATCACTACATCAGTTTCGCCAATTTTTATTTCGTTTGAAAGGTCATGGCGTTTATATATGCCATCATAAACTGCCTACTCCTAACCGCTTTCCATTTTCGACAGATGTCGAAAAATGAAACTTGAACACATTGTAATGTCTTGATTCTGACCGATCAAATAAGAGAATAATGTAACAAACAATTCTGTTATTTACAGCCTTATATACGTACGCAAAAACAACTTGTTCTCATCTGGGTTACTATTATTTACAAAATTTACACAACGGCTGAAAGTTAATCATGAAATAGTTCCACGATGAATTCGAAGAATAAGCACCACAAAAAACGCTAACAGGCTGTTAGTTTAAACGGCTACTCCAGGAGTAGTTCCAAAAATCCACTGATCTTTATCGGGTGGATACTAACACAGAAGCCCGAATCACACGGCACTTCTCACAAAATCAGGAACACCTTCCAACACTCACATCTCTCAGACTCCGTCTTAAATGTCTCTCACTGTTCTCTCCTTCTCTTCAAAAAGCATCACATTTTCTCATTGGTGCGAGTTCCATGCGAAGAAGCAATGCTGAACAGCTATTGAACTTTTTATCACCCATTAGCTACTCAGCAATGCTACCTCAATGGTCTTCAGTCGATCGTGGGAATGTCCGTTAATGATTCATCTTTGTAGTTGACTCCTCCCGAACACACGTTAATTATAGTTCCTTCATAATAGAAAAAAAGTTTAACATATGGATGGTTTGACGTTCTTCTTCCTTGAAAATATGATGGATCTCTTTGAATCGACGAAACGCACATCTGATTCTTTATCTTGATACAACTAATGACCAGACACAATGACTCTACCCACAAAGAAGATCCCCCATTTGGCAGTCCGGAAGCACTTAACAATGTGCATGGTAACAGGTGATGTTACATCTGGTCGGAATGCCAATTATCAGGTGTGGGAAATGGGGAAATGTCAAAACGTACTCTAAGACAACTAGATAGATATCGTCACTTAATTTCACACTTTGTGTGCACTGCCAAGCAGTCAGAATGCTGTCTGAAAATATAAGCATAATTTAAAATAGAACTTTTATTTGGTGTAATAAAATGTAATTCATGGAAATTTTTTGATATTAATAAATTGATACTATTAATAACAGCTTGTTACCGAAGGGGATTAGAATTAATTTACATTTGCATTTCAATTACTTAAAAAATAGGACAAAAAAACCCTGAAACGTTTCTTTTTATTAGTTTGTAGATAAAACCTACAGCTAATATTTCGAAACTGCACTCAAAAATCACTTTTTTGAAATAAAATAATTGCAATTATTTTCCAAATTCACGAACTCTAAAAAGATACCATAAACTGATGTATTTTAGGAGTGGGCTGAATGTTTAACAAATTATTTTTATGGCACAAAAATAAGTAATTTTAAAAATTTAAGTAGCGCATTGTATTCACTTACTTCATAAATGCCTGGGTCCACACTAATATCTTTCAAGCGTTCCACGTAACAGCAACGCTAGGAAAAAAGTTTTATAGGTTTTTATCAATGCAAAAATAAGTTAGACGAATAAAATCTAAAGATCATGCTACGATGTCCGAAATTCGAGATTTAAATCATTATTATTATTATCTTTGTTGAAGAGTACAAAAGAGATTTCATTGTTAAACGCACGATAGTAATGTTACGAATCTGTAATATTGTTTCTCATCACGGTTAATAGCATTGTAGGAAAAATCGCTTTACGATCAGCTCTATTGGATGCTGATCGGGCTTGATGCCAAACTTGGCGACAAAATGGATGATGCTAAATCTTCAAGAATTTTGGCGATAGAACCAATAGGAGCTGAGATATTCTTGATTATTCGAGAACCTGGAAACTATAAAAAGGCCGGCAGCCCAGGCCGAAAACAGTAGCGAGTCATCGAGAGGTTTGGAATCACATAGAGAGTCAACGGCGAATTAGTTAGATCAGTCTAGCAAAGCACAAGCGTAGAGTGGAGTTCAAATGATTTGTGAATTCAGCTGTGTGCCGAATTCTGGAGTTTATTATAGAAGCAGCATCGAGTCGTGTGAGGAGTAGCCAGTCGTATAATAGTAAGTCGGCAGTTGGATACAGCTAAAGCGAGAGGACAGTGGAGAACTGCTGGCGTTTGGAGAGATCTTAGTGAATAGTTATGTATATTTCCTCCTCCTGCTGAGTTCTGTCTGATCGCTTTGTGTGCTTGTTTCTTGTTTAGTACCGATTACTACTTGTGGACTGCTGTTTGTTCTAAGTGTGTTGCTGTGTAATGCTTGTGTGCATCTATACTGTGTATTTGTTGTCTGCGTATTCGTGTCTTCATGTTAATAAAGTCGTCGTTTGTTCAGAGGCCTTTGGATTGTGTTACATCATACACCAGAAATAAGCGAACTCCTCTGACTTTATGGATTTAGTGGAGGAAGTTCCGTAACAGTATCTAAAGATAAAAACTACATCAATTGAACTGAAGTGAAATTGAAATAAATAGTTTGTATTTAATTTTAAAATTAAATTTTGCTATTCGAGAATTAATTTTTGGACATAATACATTTGATGCATCTATTTTTTTCTATTAATTTAAATTAAAACGCTCTATTATACGAATTAGGCAAAGGAAAAAGTAACGTAATTGTTGAAATATTTTTAATGAAACTCAGAATGTTTCAAAATTACATGGGCCCTATAAAATGTCTATCAGTCTATCAGTTTTCACACGTCATAACTCAAAACCCCAACCAGCCGTAGGTCTGAAACTTAATGCTATGGTTCATTGCACCTTTCCTTAAATTTATAAATTTCTATCAAATTTTGTACAAATCTGTCTATAAGAAGCGTACACGTTTATATTTCCAAGTCCATGTTAACAAAATAAGAGAAAAATGCAAATAGTTAGATGAATTAAATTAAAATACAGTCACGAAAAATAAAAGAATTCGCCAAGCTTTATTCCGCCATTGAAAACCGTACAATCATTTGAAAGGAATTAACGTATGTTTAAAGACTTTTAAATTAAAAATTTCCTAAGGGGTCCTGCATACCTTGAAATATGAATAAATTTCAAAAATTCCAATGGTAACACCCATTTTTTCCATTATATTTCAAAACTACAGCAATCCTTTTCCCACTAAACCAAATTTCATTCATCTAGGTCTGTTAGTTTCAAAATTATGACCTAGGAGAGGTTTGAACTTATAATCATACAAATTTCGACTTTTATTGACATCTTAATAAGTTATATCTTTTTCAGTTTTATAAATATTTTTTTTATTTGCTCGTAAAAATAATGTAGTTTCATGTCTGTTTATGAATAATAAGCAGTGATGATAGTAATAGTATGCAGGAATAAAGCGGAAGTAGAATAAAAATCAGTTAATATTTTCTATTTCTCTATCGGTAAGATATTAATTTCGACACTAAAATTAACATTTCTTTTAAAAAAATAAAAAATATATTGAGTTTTATTTCTTTCAATCATAGAGTAAAACTTTCCATTTTGATGATTTCAGCATAATGACAATTCAGGCTCAGATGTATTTTAAACAAAACTTTAAATGTTCTTGAATATTTTAAAAACTATTGTATTGAAATTGTAAAAATTATTGTAAATTGAATATTGCATTTAAAAAAGTCAACTTCTTGCAAAAACTTTTAATGTAAATATTTCGCAATGATTGAAGTAGCAAAACATTTTCCCTCGTAAATTGTAACTTCACCGATATTTAAAAAAACAAACAAACTTACACCTGACGTCCAGAGAATATCTAAACGTTACACATTTAAATATGGAAACAACCCTCTAATATTGCAGCTTACTGTTATTGCAAGTAGTGACAAATTATATAAAGAAAAATGTGAATTACAGTGGGTAAAAAAAGTATTGGCAATTGCCTTAATTTATTCATATTGACAAATAAATAAAATGTTATGCAATTTTAGCTATCGTAATTAAATACAAGACATCTTAGATATACAAAAATAGTAAAACTTTTATTTTAATTTGCATTCTCTACGAGTTTTTCTTTCAAAATCGAAAATTTGCATGTCCAAAAAATATTGATTAGTCTAATATTCGATTGTCTGATATTGATTAGTAATATTCGATAAAGTCTGCAAAACTACTCCAAAAGTGTCTGTGCATTATTTTGCGATTGCTGCAGTAAAATGACTTCGAAATCGTAGGAGTTGGAAATTAGTGTTAAAAACATAATTATTAGGCTCAGAAATGAAGGTTTAACTTATCGTGCTATAGGAGTGCAGTTGAATATAAGTTTATTTACTGTCAGAAGTGTTGTAAAAAATTTCAAGGAAACAGGATCAAAGGAAAATAAGATTAGAAGTGGACGACCTCGAATATTTTCTACAAGAGAAAAACGTGCCATTATTAACAAGGTTACGAAAAGCCCTAAAATAAGTGCACCACAGATATCTAGAGATGTTGCTTTCACATCGCAAAAGACTTTCAGCGTACAGACTGTACGGAATGTTTTACACGAGGGACGTTATTATGGAAAGGTAGCTAGAAAGAAACCATTCATCTCGCAAATAAATAGGAGAAAGAGGTTAGATTTCGCAAAATCCCACGTTGATTTATCCGAAGAGTTTTGGGACACAGTTATTTTTTCCGATGAATCAAAGTTTAACATTTTCGGCAGTGATGGAAACGATATGTGTGGAGGAGGCCAAATGCTGAATTGGAAGAGCAACATTTAACTGCTACTGTAAAACATGGTGGAGGCAGCGTCTTAGTTTGGGGCTGTATGGCAGCTAATGGAGTTGGCAACCTGTATTTTATTGATGGTATTATGACAGCACGTACATACATTGACATTTAGGGCCATAACTTAAAAATCAGTGCCCAAAATCTTGGCTCGGGAACATCATTCGTTTTTAAACAAGACAATGATCCCAAGCATACAGCGAATCACACCCGTGAATGGCTACTCTACAATGCTCCTCGCCAGTTAAAAACCCCACCACAATCTTGCCTGACATCAATCCAATTGAAAATTTATGGCACCTGCTGGATCTAGAAATCAGGAAACATAAAATTTCAAGTAAAGACGACCTCAAACGTTTACTCTTGCAAGAGTGGCACAAAATTCCCAACAGTACAACAAAGACCTTAGTTTCCTCTATGAGGAATAGATTACAAGCTGTTATAGATGCAGAAGGTATGCATACAAAGTACTAAACATATACTGATTTTGTTTTCGCTCATAATTTTGTCAATTTCATAATTTTGCCAATACTTTTTTTATGTAAATTTTGGATTTTCTCGTAGATTTTGACTAAAAAAAATATTTAAATGAAAATTTCGTTATATTTGTTTGTCTTTTCTCCTTCTGTAATCGGTATGTTAAAATAAAATTTGTAAACATACTTTGTTAGCAAATATGATCATTTATAGGCAATAGCCAATACTTTTTTTATCCACTGTATATATCCTATTTCATTCATCTAACACATGTCAAAAGTTGATCGACCTATATATTTTCGAAAAATAAATAAATAAAATAAACTTACTCCTGACGTCCAGAGAATATCTAAATGTTACACATTTAAATATGGAAACAACCCCTCTAATATTGCAGATCACTGTTATTGCAAGTAGTGATAAATTATATAAAGGAAAATGTGAAATATATTCGGATATAATCATGGTATGCTAACCAAAATTTGTATCCTGGGTAATGTTCCTTGGCAGAATTCCTTCATAACATCAAAAAAGAGTGTTACTGTAAGAAATTTCAGAGTTTGTACAATTTTAAATATGTAGAAAATCCCCTATGAATAATTTAGGCACATCATCTTTTAGTATGTTTATTAAAATGGTATGGTCAACTTTCATATAAAATAATCTACAGCTGAATAAAGCAGGGCGATTTCTTTTTTTTCTTGTGATTGTCATAGATTTGTCATAAGAATTGCAGGTCTCCACCAAATTTTGTATATTTTTTTACCAAAGCAGACCGGTATGTATATTTTAGAGTATATGAAGCCATTCGAAAACACGTGTTAAATAAATGAAATAGGATGCGTAGTTTCCCTCTAATATTGCAGGTCACTATTATTGCAAGTACTGACAAATTATATACCTTATTTCATTCATTTAACACGTGTTTTCAAATGGCTTCCCATATTCGAAAATATACAGGTCCATCGTCTTTTGACATGTGTTAAATGAATGAAATAGGGTATATAATTTGTCATTACTTGCAATAATAGTGACCTGCAATATTAGAGGGAAGCTACGCACCCTATTTCATTTACTTAACACGTGTTTTCGAATGGCTTCACGTACTCAAAAATATACAGCTTTTAACGAATTGGATTCAAAATTTCAGGGAGACCTGATAGATCATAGATATCCTATATATCTAGATATATTCGTAGATAAGATATCATAGATATTTTATGATAAATCTATGCAGAATCGCAAGAAAAAAAAAGGAATCACCCTGCTTTATCTGCTGTCGATTATTTTATATGAAAATTAACAACACCATTTTAATAAACGTATATTAAAAGATGCAATATCTAAAGTATTAGAACGGGGTCGTTTACATATTTAAAATTGTATAGCCTACAATTTTAACTATGTAAACAATCATGTATTATTAATATGTAAATAATTCTGCATTATTACATTTTTAAAGCTGTCGGTCAATGTACATGAAAATTAAGAATACCTTTTTAAAGCTAATAATGTGTACTTAAAGAGGCTGTGCATAAAGTATTAGAACGGGATTGTTTACATATTTAAAATTACACAAACTTTGAAATTTTTACTGCAGGTATTAAATTCTTAGTTCAATTGAGGGAAAGGGAGATAACTTAAATACATACCGACTTTTCTTCACTATACTAAGAAGTACGAAACGAACCATTAGCATACGAAAAAGTCGAGTGGAGATGACTTCCGTTGGTTTATGTAAGTAAAAGGAAAGTTTAGGTACCTGCCAGGAGAATTTCGCTTGCACGTCGGGAGACTTGTTTGCCAGGGCAGTGCAGTAAATGCCCACATTTTTGAAGAAACCTGGACTCGGTATTAGGTTGAATGGGCTCGGCACCAGCGTCGAGTCATCAAAAAAGTGCATCCATAGTTTTGTGCGGTGAAATTTGAATTCAACATCGGCATTATCCTGTCAGGAAAAAATGAGTTATGTCAAAAGCATGCTCGTAAGACATACATTAACACAGTGGAATGATGCTTGAATGTCCAACTAGTTATACGTTTACAAACTGTTTATTGTTCATTTTTCTCAAAATCCATTTAGTAAGAAGTTATTAATCGGATGAAATTTTATATAGCTAATACAAAATAAGATAAAGAGAAAAATATTTTCAAAATTATATTGTCATGAATTCGGGTTTCTTTCGATTTATTAGTCGATGAAGAAACATTCCTTTAAAATCTAAAATATTTATTCCAGAAAACTCTAGCAAATTCAGGACTTTACACGAACCAAATATTACGTAGACACGAATATACAGACAACACACGCAATACACAGCAGCCCACTGCAACAAAAGTAGCCCACAAGTAGTAATCGGTAGTAGTAGCAACCACAGCACATAAAGCGGCCAGACAGAATTCAGCAGGAGGAGAGAATCTAAGTAGCTTTCCTCTACGGTCTCTCCAAATGCCTGCAATTCTCCACTGTCTCCTCGCTTTAGCTGTATCCACTTTCTGACTCACTACTACATGACTAACTACTCTGTACACGATTAAATGCTGCTTCTGTAATAAACACTTGGATTCGGCACACAGATCAATTCAGCAAACGCTTGAGCTCCACACAACGCTTGTACTTCGCTGGACTGATATATCTATTCGCCGTTGACTCGCTATGCGACTCTAAACCTTTCGGTGACTCTTTCTTCAACTGTCTTTGGCTTAGACTGCCGGGCTTTTATAATTCTCGGTGCATATCCCTAACCTTCCCTCCCCTCTGGGAAGGGAAGGTTATGGAACAATCAGGCATATCCCTGTTCCTATTGACTCTGTCGCCAAAATTCTGAAAGATTCCAGTATTATCGATTTTGTTACCAAAGTCTCTAAATTCGCCACCAAGTTGCCAAATAGTCGGCAAGCCCTGAGATCACTGATTCGGCATTCGATCAGCATTCAAAAGAGCTGATCGTAAAACGGTCTTTCCAGTGATTGAACTAACCATGCTGGGAAGCAACATTATAGATTTGTAACAATATTATTTTTTTCTTTTAATGCGTAACAAAATAAAATGCCTATCTGGGTGAACAAGCTGGCCGCCGAAGGTTGCCAGTATAATAAAATATTGCAAAGAGAAATGTAAAGGAATTTTATACTTACAACGACTTTCTGAAATGTATTGGAAAGTATGGCAATAAGAGTGTTCACCAGAGCAATGATCATAAGCAGCTCGTAGGTGGCAAAGAGAGCTCGACCAACAGCTTGCGTGAAATCATGAGTGTTATCCTCCACTACAACGTCGGCTGATTCAGCAGCGGACATTCCAAACATTCCCCAAAAGAGAGTCGTAAAAGAATTGGAGAGCCTAAATTAGTAGAAGGGAATGCGATAATTTAATTTTTCCTAATCACAAAATACGGAGATTGAGTAGACGTTAATGGAGAATTAGTGTAGCAGACCAGAAAATTAGAAGGTATAAACTTCAGTGATGGGAAATTGTTGCTCATAAACGAATTAATTCATACCATACAACAAGAGCATCATTTTCACATGGTAATGGTTGAAAATCCTACATGATACATGAACGTGTGGGTATTGCGGGCGATTAGAAAATAAACATATTCTACATCCTCTATATTCGAATGGGTAAAATCTCTCAATATTTCTATAGGAAGATCAGCCAATGTTATTGAATGCAGTTCAAACACACTGGAACCATAATACACTCACGATGCTTGTTAACACTGAAATGTAACTTTTCAACAATGGTGAAATGGATTTGATGCTCCAGTATATCAATCGTTAGTTCTACATAAATGATTCTTTCTGGCGTCATCTGACAACTTTGATTAAGACCCAGCATACTATGTTGAGAATATTGGAGTTGGGTTTCTGTAATTTCCTCGCCAAGAATCTTAATGGCTTCTCACATGCTCCTGTTCTATTATAAAGTCTACCTCATATCTAGTGATAACAATTTTCAACATTTTCTGTAATCATGCATTTTGTAAATGTACTTATTATTATCGATCAATAGCATTTGGTTTGTATACGTTTTTCTCTTTCATTTTTTATGTTCTCTAAATACTAGTGCAAGACAATGGTTATATAATTTTAATTCATTGTCTATTGGAGAATACTACCCTTTCTCCAAGCCATAAATGTAATGGTCAGATTCATAGATGGGTCACTGGTCAGACTTTCATAGATTGTATAAAATACATATATATACATATAAAATTATTTTAATAAATTCTCACAACTTCATCAGATTTGGAAAATAGGTAGGCCAATGATGTTTCCGGTAAGGGACAATGATCAGGAAGCTTTAACGTGTATCTAAAGTAAGAATATAATTTAGGCTAAAATTTCTAGCAGAATCGACTACGACAGTTTTTTTTTTGTAATCAATTTGGAGAAAAGAAAGTAGAAGATGGAAGGGACGAGTTTTCTGGTTCTCTTAAAAATACTTTCTTAAAATACTGTTTTAATGTTCACTAGGATATTTAACTACTTTCTCCTGATCATATATCATACGGTAACTGAAAATATTTTTTTTGCCAGCTTGTTGAGTTTTTTTCCCTACTTACGATTACATATATTTCTAAAGAATGCCAATTGCTTGCTTTCTTTCTCCACTCTTTACCAACAGAAATTTTTTTATCTAAAGGCAGAAATTTAGACTTAGATCTTAATTCTTGATTAATTTAGTGAAGGAGCCTTATTAATGAGTTGTACAACTAAAAATTATTGATAAGCAGTATAAAATGTACCACATGCGATGTGGATGACAGTAATTCGTCACGCCGCTGGTCCTATGGGATTATGTGTGCATGATTGCCATAGATAAAAAAATGTCAATGACATTTATGTTAAGAACCATCTCTTTGAAATGATTATGTGATGAAATTTTTATTGTCTTTTCAGCAAGGTTGGGAAGCGGCTTTCCATTAAGGAAAACATTTTACTTCATAATCCAGTCTGAACATGAGGCCACTAAACTCGAGGGGACTTTGAAACCGTTCTGAAACCATTGTTTTTCTACTGATCGTGAAGACCAGGCATGGAATTCATCTAAGCTTTCTGTTATTAGTGTGCCGGTAGGAGTTCTCAAGCTTTTACTCACATAGATTTCAAGAAACTTACTATATAACATCCAAACTGGATGTTATATAGTAATTTCGATGAACTGTTCGCTAAATTGTCGATACTGATAAGGATCTTAGAGCCACATCTTATAGAGATTTTAGCGATATGTGATGCGCGAGTATAGAACCTGGGACTTTGTGGTTAGCAGTCCAGTAACTAAACCATTATACCAAAACAATCGTTCGGGTAGAAGAGTTGTTAACTGGCTTATATGCTATTCACCACAGTACTCTCCCTCCAGTGAGTCGGAGGTGAGACTAACGATATGACTGTTGTGTGGTGATATATATTTAGCTGTTGTTTTTTAATGGACCTACCCATTTGAGTAGCGAGTGTGTGTGGTTGCTGATGCTGCTGCGCCAAGTGAGTCTGGCGACTTTGGTTGCTGCGTCAAGTGAGTCTGACGGCTTTGGTTGCGGGTAGATGGCACCACAACAGCTGTACGAAGGTTGAAGGTTCATTGTCCGCGGTCACCAATTTAGTGAATTGGGAATACACGAAGATAGAACCTGGGACCTTGTGGTTAGCAGTCCAGTAACTAAACAATTATACCAAAACAATCGTTCGGGTAGAAGAGTTGTTAACTGACTTATATGCTATTCACCACAAGATATAAAGTAGGTTGAAATAATTTCGACTATGAGTATTTATAGCAGAAGACCTATTTGAATATACCCCCAACCACTTATTGTTGAATCTTAAAGACCAGTCTTATGTGTTTTCTAGAGAGCCAAGACCCCGATGGATATATTCTTACGACGAGGGATATAACGGATATAATCTCACAGCATCGAAAATGAAGTTATTATAATATTCAGTACTTAACACATTGCGTACTGCGCTCTGCGCGTTCCCAAGGCCCGCATATTTTTGAACGCTCTAGAAGAATGCGTGGCAAGCAATAGGATGCATATATGCACATTTAAATTTGTATTTGGTATTATATTTACATAAAATATTCTTAAATACTACTATATATTTTGTGCATGTATTTATTATATAAGATTTTCTACAATTTAACTATTATTTATTTCACAGACTTGAATACTGCTTTTCAGTATGATATTTAGTAAAGCATATTCCCTTGTGCAATGATGATCGACACGATTAGCAGCAGCATCTTGTTTTAAAACATTAAAGACCGCTCACGAATTTCCTCGTGTTTCGCGTCCCATCTATTACGGACCGCTCACGAGTTTTCTCGTGTTGTGTGTACCTTCTGTTATTGCTTTATAAATAACAAAAATGTGATGATTTTAGAATGCACAAGCTTGCCCAAAAACGTGCTGTTCCAGACGCATGTCTTACAGATTTCTTTACGGTCCTTAATGTATTAAATATTTGCCTTTGGTTAGTTATGCATCGATTTAGCTGAAGAAACATGAAAACGAGATATCTCGTGACCCTGCCACGACGTTCGGTTTGCTAAAAACGAGAAATCTCGTGAGTCGTATTCAAAGTGTTAACTTCAGTATTCAACTTGAAGTGTCTGAGCTTCTTCTATACGATCACTTTCGCCAATCGATTGCGCCCGAATAACACTTATAAAGAAGACTGATAAAAAAACAGCTATCAACTTTGTAGAGCTTCCTAGACAGAAGATAGAGTCTCTCACGATGTGAAAGTAGCGAGCTGGGTCTGCGTGTTTCCATCTGCATCTTTCCGCTTCATACCGTCGTAATACGCATACATCCGGGTCAGTGGGATGGCGAAGGCTGTGATGATGAGGAAGCAGAGAACCAAGAATATGCCGATCTGCACCGCCATCTTGCCCATAGACACCTGAAACCAACAATAAAAAAGTTATTCCTTTATGTAATTCTCCATACCTGCAATTAAAGAAAAATGAAGTTATATTTTGCAATTCTCGGCAAGTTTGCTTAAGTAAGGGAGTGTATGTACGTGATAAATCAAAGGGAACCATTAATGTTATAAATAATTTGGCCCTTTTTTTTCCTTTCACGATGGGCATATCATATATGCAACACTTACTATGTACATCTCTCACAGCCAGGCGTACCACTCGTGCATTTCGGTATATCAAACTCATGGGACGATGATGCATATGTGCATTTTGAACTGGAACAATTTTTAAACGCCACTAGGTGGCACCCTGTGTCCATTAATTTTGAAATAAATGTAGTTTTAGTATACTGACCTTCAGTTTGCTTATATTCAGCCTGACTGGTATTTTACTCAGCAGTTGTTGTGGTGGAGGAGAGTAAGAGCAATGTAAATAAACAGAGCTGGTTTGTGTAACTTTCCACTTGATAGAATCATTCGCGTATTTGGTCTCCCTCCGAACTCTTTTCTTCTTTTTTCGTTATTACTGTGTAACCGCAAATAGTCTTTTTGGGTTTTATCGTAAGTTCTGTTGTATTTCGTGTAGCTTTCGGATACATTTCGAGCACTTCTCTTTTTATTACGGAAAGCCTTGGTTTCAGTTTATTATGGCAAGAAAACGCTATTTTTCTGAGAAAGAAGGTACTCATTTTATGAAATAATTAATAATCTAAAAAGGTAGTAAAAAGGGCAAAGCTAGGACTTAAACTTTTTTTTTTTTTTTTTTTTTTTTTTTTGCAAAGTTAGGCTTAGCAACGCAAAATTCTTGTTCTGTAGAATGATTTCTTTCGCATATGCCCTGTTTCGTGTGTGCATCTAAGATTGAGGGGACCCAAAAGGGTTAACAGAAAGACATATTATGATATATTCTGATTGTTTTTAACAAAATCGAAGGCAATTTAAAGATAAATATCTGATCGATAGAAATATTTCTGAAAAGTTGAAGCACACCTTAGGAAACTCGATTTTATTCACCAATTAATATTGCCCGCCATAGATAAAGTATATATAAAAACTAGAGTAAGATATGGTACTATAAACTGGCACCTCAAAAAAAGAGAATACTTTAATGAAATCTATATGTATAAGACAAAACTATTATTTATTTCTTTGAAATGCAAATAATTTTGCACTAAAGAGCATAACAGCCAGTCACAATAACCCCTGTTTATACGGCTTAGTTTCTGTGGTAGCGGGGTGACTGGTTGTAATTAAAAAAAAAATTCTCACTCTTTGAAGAATTCCGTTGAAATTTGACATTCTTGTTCTTTAGCAAATAGAATAATTAATGCTTATTAATAAAGTTTTGTGACCGCTTAAAGCATATGAAAAAAGTTTAAAGTTTAAAAGCTTAAAGCATAAAAAGTGTTTTACACTCCCCCCCCCCCCCGCCATAACTTCCGAACTTATCATTACACAAACTGTTTTTATACCATTTTAAAATTCAAAACATCAGCTTTTCAGCAACAAAGATTTTGTACCCTGTGCAATTATTTCAATAAATTTAAACAATTTTTTATAAGAATTTCTTTTTTGCCAAGATATTAAACCTGTTTCACTGTTTAATAGTATCTGTTACTCGCACATTTTTGCTAATTTTCCCAAGTAAAGTTGCTTTTCTAACTTCTACATTTTACTTTTTTTTCTTCATAATATCAGCAACTTTTAATATACCAGTGAATTAATTTACGTTTAAATATTCTTTTAAAAATTATTGTAATTTCTTTCACTGTTTAGTTTCTTTTGTTATTGTTCCTGATTGTAAATTAAATCTTTAGGGTCGGGAAATCCCCGTTTCTATAATGGCATATACTTAATAGGATGGGTTCTATCGTGGCTATTGTTGGCCATTAAGACTCAATCTTATTTTCTTTCCACCATGTGGCCTGTTGGTAAGGTCTCGGCTTCGGAAGCGTAGGGCTTCAAGTTTGAGACTCGATTACACCGAAGAACCATCGTGTCAGCGGGCCTTGTGCACGCTAAATCCTCCGGGGCCAAACGTCCTTCCACTGGTGTGGTGCGGAAGTTTGATGAGGGTGGTTACAAATCGGGTATCATCCTTTTCATCTGACAGCGATTCAAAATTACGAGGTCCGCCCCCCAAACAGCCCTAGTGTTGCTTTATAAACGGGACATTAATATAGTTAAACTAAACTAAGCCATCCTCCGTGTTGTCATGACGATGGCCATTCAGGAATTTTTCGTTTCAGAAAACCTCTTTTGGGCAATTTTATTCTGCAAGTGATAAATAAGGCGCTTATCGATATTCGAGGAAGCAGAGCACCTTTTCGGTATTCTTTGTTAGGTGCATTTTTCTCTTAGTTATTATATTCTGATGTTGATTTTATGTTCCCTTTTCAATTGCGATAATATGTTTTAATTCAAAGCGTATGTAATATTTCAATATGTTACTTGATAAAAAAATAAACTTCGCCTTCATCATTTTTCATTTCATCTCTATTAGGGGAAATCAAAGCCAACTGAAACTTGCGCATAAACGTGGAAGGTTTCCGAGTATGTACACTGACATAGCTCTGCAAGCTTCAGAAAATTCGTAAGTCGCTCTCGAATCATTATAGTTGCTACGGAGAGACTATTTTCTTCGAACAAAGTCAGTTTGTAAAAGTATTGTTTTAACTTTATGAGCCTGGCTAGTATGAGAATTCTAGTGTTTCCGAATCCGGGATAATTTTATGTGCACGAAAACAGAATGGAATCGTCCCTTCTATATGAGCAGTAGCTCGTGAATTACCTTTCACCCCTAAATTTCAGCTATGCGCCAGAAAACGCACGAACTAGGACTTTGTCGAACGGAGCGATATAAGGCAAGTCTGGTTCACCTCAAAGAATAATTAAGCCTCTTTGTACCAGAAGAAGTATCTGTACCTGTAGTGGCCCGAGTCTCGAACTCTGAAGGCAGTAGTAGGCCAGCTTCCCGGAAGCGAGGACGGAGGCAATGGCGAAGAGGCCTTCGTGCACGAGTGTGGCATCGTAACTGTTCCAGGCTTTTCTGTCAGGTTCTGTTTTCTTGTTCACGTCTTCCTGCCACTTGTCGAACGCGGCCACGAGCCAAAATATGAAAGTACAGGTAAAGAATATTTGCATGCAGATGTCGTACCTGACGATTTGAGAATGAGGAAAGGAAAAGTAACGTATTTGTACGAGGGTACTATTAAATGTACAAAATGTCATTTGTAATTGCAATGTAAATGTTTAATTAATGTCTTATTGATAGAAAAGTTGCTTCTATAAATTTTATTTCTTATCGACTTAATTTCGTATCTGACGACTTCTTATGTAACGATAAGAAAGAGAACGCGAATGTCGAAGAGAGAATGATTACGAGTGTTCAGAAGAATATTAGTTGATATACGTAATTTAGAGTGGAAGCCAACATGAGGTAGAATGGGAATAACTTTTATCAATTTTTCACTGGTTTGTTGTGGATAAAGCATTAATAATTATTTTCTTAAAATTTATGCATATATTTTGGGTATTATTATTTATTTAGTACTTCAGTTGGGTTGATTGAGTACTTTTTTTACAATTATGTGATACACACACACAGTTGTATCACCATAAAAAAGATTAGACAATCATTAAACTAAAGCCAGTAGTAGATTTAACTCTTTGACTACTAATGGGGCACACACTTCAAACTAATCTTTTAAAATTAATTTAAAATACTTCATAGTAAAAGTAACTTTAAAGGCCGGGATAGCCTGGTTGATAGGGCAGTGACTTCGCATCCCTTAAGTTGTGAGTTCGAACCCCACCGGCCGAAGATTCTCCGTGTAAATGGTGGCTGGTGCACGTATAAATCTGTCGTAGCCACAAAGTTCTCCAAGTTGAGACAATAACACTGGCGGTACTGGATCAGAGGTGATTATTCTCTGATTCAGGTCTAAATTACGATGAGTGAATGAAATATATGAATGAAGTCCACCTTGTGAAAAGGGATTGTGAAAGGGAAAAGGGAAAAGTAGCTAAGACGCACTCTTGGCCCTTGATGGCATTACTGAAACAAGAAACGCTAAAACTCGGCTTAAAATCGCTGACTTCGTCATGGGGCTTCTCTATGACAAGTGCCATGCACAGCAACAACAACATTACAAAAGCAGCTTTGGGGGATTATTTGACCATCATGTTCCAAAATCATCCGGCAAAAATTTCTGAACAGCTTTAACTTATTCAGAATCTATTCTACTCAATTGCATAGAAAATTGTGAAAAGAAGAGCTTATAACATTCGTAGCCAAAGTTAAGCATTTTGCATCCTTAGACATTATGAGGCTCCTGTTTTAACCTTTTGAACTCGGAAAAGTAATTTGATTCAAAATTATTTATCTATTACAAGGATGTTTATTTCTCCGAAATACACACACACACGTATATATATATATATATATATATATATATATATATATATATATATATATATATATATATATATATATATATATATATATATATATATATATATATATATATATATATATATATATATATATATATATATATATATAATTGTTTTAAGTCGAATTTTTACGAAAAATTCATCTACATCTTATTATCATTCTAAAGGCATTTTTATCAAACAAAATTAAAAATAAATAAATAAAACTTCAAAATGATGCATCGTCTTGTAAGGTGCTTGAGAGGAAACATCCCAGTGCAAATAATAAGCAAGTCAATTTAATTTTACATTTCGATACATTTTTAACTTAACCAACTAATTAATAATTTCAATAAGGTAAATTTTTTATTTTAATGTTTTTGTGAAATTGCATGTCTTTATTTAACTGTTTATTATAACCCATGATTTCGCTGCATCCAAGTTTGCATATAATTATAGTTAAACAAATACTTTCTGTTTATAGTTACTGTAATAATTAAGTAAAGGTAATAAAATAATAGGAATTGATTAATTACATTTGACAAAGTATTAATATTAACTTTTTAGTTCTTAAAAATTATATATTTTAATTATCAACTAGGCCATTAACACTTTCTTAGTCAACCTGCTTGCTGCCCACTCTCTGTTTAATAGCCTTAGGCAATTGCCTGGCCAGCCTAGTCGCTTATCCACCACTGGCTGTAGTGTTGGAAACTGAACTTCAGATTTTTGAATAACGTTTCTAATCAATTCCATTTCATATGCATTCCATTCCTTCATCTTTTTTTAAATTTAAAAATATCCAGAGGATAATGATTAGTGAAATAATGATGATATAATGATGAGGATAATGATGAATGAGAGAAAGTTATGTGGATATCATTCCCCCTGTGTTTTATTTATAATTATTTTTAATGGATCCTAAAAAGTTGGCACATGCTGATGCCATTTTTAATTGATGCAGGCGAAAGCGGTCCTTACTCTGAAACAGTATTGAGAATGGGCATCCTTAGGTTGGATGTGGCGAATTCAGAACAAATCTCAGAATCTGTGATATTTTAACTTTTCTCTTGATTTAATTTTAAATAAACGTTCCCTTTTTAATGTAAAATGAATATGCTGTATCAGATATAGGTAAAACATCCATGCCTTATTCATTGCTGAAAGTTTTATTATTTCAGAGAAATAATTTATAGGATAGAAGTTTTTTTTAATCGTTTTTATTTTACAATCAAGAATGTTTTTATGAGCTTCTTTTTTGTGCTATTTTATAATAAAATGTATAGAAAAAGTCCATCAAAAATGTATAAAATAAATAAAGAAATAAAAAAGTAATTTGCAAAAAAAGCAACAAATCGCCTAACAGATCATAATTGCATTACAAAAAAATACGTTCTTATTGCATCAACAATTTTATACATATGTTCGAAGTATAATGTTATACGTATTAATTAAAATTATTTTGAATATTTAATGCATAAATAAGTGAATCATTTAAAAATATTGCAATGTGCAAATTAATTTTTATCTTGGTTGGAAAACCATTTCTAACTGTATTATAAAGTTTGAGTTATTTTCTACGTGGGGCATTTTTTATATTATCCTATTTACCACATAATTTTTAAAATGTTTTGCAGATAATATATCTTATAACTATTTATAAAACCGTATAGCATTTTTTATGCGTTTCGTTTAATGCGACACCTATCTCCAACACACACACACACACACACACACACACACACACACACACACACACACACACACACACACACACACACACACACACACACACACACACACACACACACACACACACAGGTTTGACTGTATTCTGTATCCTCTCTGTAATGTAAAGCTGGCTTTTAAGGATGAATGTTTTCTTGTAGCATAAAAGATTATATGTTTTACAAATGCTGTGCGTTTTCCAGTATTTGGTAACTAGAAAAAATTTATGTGAATATGACATCTAGATATGATGAACCGAATTTTATTCTTTCTTCTCTGAATCAGGTAGAAATCCAGAATTTTCTTGAACAGTTGAAATGTAAAAATGTTTTATATAATTTCAGAATTTAAAGAAGTTTCTTCTGCCGAATTTGAGATCACTCTTGGAAATTTAATGAAACGTATTTCCACGGAAGCATGTTCACAATAAAGAATCGGACTTGGGATAAAGAATTAAAAGATTTCTGGTATAACGTATGATCGAGGATGATAGAAATTGCTAAAAGCAGTATAGAAATTCTCACCAATTCCAAGGCGCCCTGAAAAATCTTTTGTAGCCTTCAACCCAAAACTGTCTGATGGTGGACCAGATGTGACCAAGGACAAAAATAACGACAATTCCTTCGAAACCTGGAAAAGAAAGTCTTACATTTTTACAATATTTTATATTTTCCCAGAGTGAATGGGTCCATTGGCCATATTGTCCCATTGGTCATGAAGTTCAAGACTGTTGAAATATTTACAAAATATAGTAATATCTTTCTTTCTTTGCATTTTTTATTAGCACACAATGAAGTGGTGGTGGTGGGGGAGATCGGAAGGAGGTAAGAAGAAATATTTGTGCCCCAGAGTTAGAAAATATCGTTGAGAGAGAATATCATTTATACATCAATTTTTAAAGCCAAACATGTTTACAGAACGAACAAAGTAATACCATGTCCAAGGCGATATTATCTTCGCTATGTTATAGATATCTATTTGGAATGGGGAAAAGTTTCCATTTTATGTGGGCACTATTCGTTCCCTTTATGCTACATGTAGCGCAAAAGATTTAACTCAAGCAACAAATGATTCAAGATTTGACAGGAGCCTTTAAATCTCAGTGTATTAACAAAAAATTCCTTATCCTTTGAGAAAATTCATCATCTTTCGTTTTAAGTCAAATTAATAAATAATATTTGACTCTTTAACATATCGAGAATTATGCAATTATTACAAACTTTCATTTACTCTACATATTTGATATGATACCTACAATTAATTTTTAAATTGAACCTTTTAATTAAATCAGAATTATTTATTATAAAGAAAAGTTAATTCGATAATAATTAAAGAAGCAATTTACAGAGAAAAACTGCTGGCGCAATAAAAAAAAATAAAAAAAAGAGTTTTTTCCAGAACATAAATGCAGAGTTTTAATTAATGGCCATTACCATTCCACTGTTATATCGAACGCATCCAGATTTCAATTTAGTTTTATTGTATTGTAATAGTTGGCACCATGGGTTCTACTAAGCCAAAGTGCTAAGTCACATGACCATAAGTTTGAGTAAAAAGCGAGCTGTTGGCATTTCACTCGGGGAAAAAAAAAAAAAAAGAAATAAGAGAAGAGGGTTTTTTGTTTCCGGTAACGATGAGTGTTTAATAATCTTACGCTAAGGCGGCAGTTAGTTCTGTTAGGTGCAGACATCTTGTTACGCTTCGCCCTTTGGTGCCATTTAAGTATTTTAACTTCTAACTTTAATGTAATTAACCTTTCCTGTCTTAATTGTCAATTTCCTGTTAATTTTATTTACTCTAAATAAATAAACTGTTATTTCTTTAAACGTTGCTTCTTTTCTTAATCAGTACTCCAGATACTGATCCAAATGGGATTGATTTGGATTTAGATTATTTTAATAATTTAAAATTTAGATTTTTAAAAATGTGTGACTACGTTCGGGATGAAATTTTTAAAGAAACGTTGTAAAATATTTATATTTTTGTAATTTTGAACAAAATTGATTGAAAAACATCTACGTAAGCAAAATATAACAGTTAAATGCAAAAAAGTTTTTAAAAATTGAAAATATTTTTTGGTTAAAATAAGGTATAAAGCAAAAAATTTCTAGTTTAGAAGTTTTATCAAATAATTTATTCAAAATCTTGCAGATAGTTTAGAAAATATATTACTCAGATCTTTTGCTGAAAAATAAATGGTATTCTTCTTTAAAATTTAAATATCGGTGTTCGACTACGATTTATAAATAACATAAATTATTAAATCTTTTTTCCATATTGTGAGGCATTAAAATAATTATAGAATATTTTTTAATGTATAAATTGTTTATTGCTTAGTTCAGAAACTCCAGAACATATAGAAAATTGTTATATCAAATTTGAACAAACAGTATGCATTAGAATTTAACTAGTAAGATTTTCTGTATGAAAATGCTACCAAAATTTAGAGTTTGACGAAAAAGCATATAAAGATATAAGATGGCATTAAAACATGTATTATGGAAATATAAAAATTAATGTTACTTCTCAAAGAATGAGCTTAGACGCAAAATTCAAACTGTTATAAGAAAAAGACTGTTTAGAAATTAAGAATATTGAATACAAAAATTGATATTTTCTCTGATAAAAATTGATAAATCATTTTTGTACGTATTTTCAAAATTTCTCGAGGATATTTTTGAGCTATATCGATCAAAATTAATAAGGATATTTGGGTGGATAGATTTAGTGACAAATCAAGCACTTCGTTTCCACTACTATTTCTTTCATAGAATGAATTTTTCTTGATTGTACACTTTTGGCGCTTCTAATTATATTGGCAACTTAAACTGGAAACTATTTTGATGAAAACTGGTGCATGCGAGTATTAATGGAAGGAAAAAAAAATAGATATCACTTACGTATAACTGTGTAATATTTGCTACTCCGACAAATAGACATCAAAGAAAAAAAGATCTTTTATCAAAAATCCAAGTAAATAAATTTTATATGAAAAACAATTTACAGAGGCGAAATTTCAAGACATTTCACAGAGTTAAATCATACATTTAAGACTGAATCATCAAATAGAAAAGTCAAAATTCAAACAATTTTGGGACCTCCAATATTTTTTTTGTGGTAGGTGATAATTTCAGGGACACGTAATCTTGAACTTTAATTTATAAAGGCTTTGGACACGAGTTTATTCACATTAAAAGTAGGTCTCGTTTAAATTTTAGAGCATTATTTTGTCAACAATCATAAATAATTGCCTTTAGCAAGTTTTATATTGCTTTTGCTTATCACGTATGTTTTAAATTATTGTTTTATAATTTAAAAAAAATATACCGCTTTATAATTTGAAAATATTTGATTGCGTCATTAAAATCAATTTAGATTATGTTAAAAATTATTGTAATATTTTTACTATCCCATTAAAAATTAATTTTAAATTAAAATCTTTAATTTTTTAATATGTAAGATATTGAAACCGATTTTTTGAAAATAACATTCAGTCAAATTTTTTAATATTTCAATATGTCTTAATATTTGCTATTTAAAAAAATATTATTTCAGAGATTAAATTAAAATCAATAAAAATATCTGATTTTTAGAGAGGGATAATCAGGGTGAATTTTTTATCAGGGAATATTTTGAGAGAGGAAATTGTAAAGGCTCGAAATATGCATTGCTTGCCTTATGGCCCATACAGGAATTAATCTATCCTGCAAGCATCATGCATATCGATGTGCATCATGCAGACCATTACGTCACCAGACTGACTTCCCAATAACGAAATTTTCACCAATGGGCATTGCAGACATGAGGACGAGAAACTTCCAGAAAGTACATTAAGGCTGTAGAATCGAGATATCTCCATTCCTTGGCGGGAGGAACTTCCTGCCAACAGCGTCTACCATGCCCAGTGATGGAAATTAACAATAAGTTCCTTGTATCAATGACGGTCATTCAGATTATCCCAATGTTTCCGAGAAAGAGGGTTACTCAGACTTTGTTGCCAACAACGGAATCAGTTACCTGTTCCAGGCGGTCCTTTGTTGAAATGCCCCGTATCCAGTATATTTACCATGAAGACGGAAGTCAGGAAAAGCAGGTAGGAAGCAAGACTGAGCAGGAATCTGTTGACAGGACTATGGTACTTTCCCAACTGCTTCAGCCAGGGCACAAGTAGCAGAAACAAACTGATGAAAGGCAGGAGCAGGATGCGGAAGAACACGTGAAGGATTTTTCTGAGCAGAGACCGGCGGGGCCACGAACGGAACTCGCCTAGCCAATGGCCTGTCAGCACCTGTTGCACCATGGAGTGAGCCACAAACTAAGAGATATATATTCACAATATTTATATTATTTCAATATCAATGTTTTAATATTTATATATTTGATTCAATATGAAAGAGTTTTATATTAATACACCAAGTTTTAAAAATATTTAAATATTTTTTATTAACTTTTCATTATTTTTTACATTTTTTTTCTTTGCTTTTTATTATTACTTAAATATTTCCTGAAATCTTTTTATTATGCTTGACTTAATCCTATTATTATGTCCCATTTATGAGG
This sequence comes from Argiope bruennichi, assembly GCF_947563725.1. Classification (NCBI taxonomy): domain Eukaryota; kingdom Metazoa; phylum Arthropoda; class Arachnida; order Araneae; family Araneidae; genus Argiope; species Argiope bruennichi. The sequence goes on from NC_079158.1 coordinate 115,305,955, forward strand.
TGGCTTGATAAATAGATTTTAATTTTTCATAATATTTTTTAATTTTTTTTTTTTGGATTTTATGAAAATAATATTTTGGATTTAAGCATATTGCATACACTTAATGCCCATATTATTATGATCACTTGATATTTACAAGCAATTCGGCTGTAACTTCATATTATTGCCTCTATAGGAAGATATAGCTATAAAAAATGCAGTGAAGTATCAATTGCACTGTTATTTAACTCAGTTTGAATGCGATATGGTTATAAGGGCTCAAATATTGAACCAGTATAAGCATTTATGAAGTGCTCGAGAGAGCAACAATTAGTTTTTACAGAGACTGAACTACCAAGTAGAAAACAGGGTCTTAAAGTCAGGCTTGTAGTTGATGTGGATGGAGACTTTCCAGAGGTTTCCAATAAAACAGGAGAGCTACATGTTTGGCAGTGTAGTTTTTCTATTGCGACTACATTAAGTCAAATTGCGAGGAATCTTAATCAAGAAGCAACTACAAAGATATATAAATGCCTCACATTACCCTCCACAAACTGTAGAAACCGATTACTTGTGAGAAAGCCTCTACGTCCTGCTTTAAACAAGAGAAGAAGTCTCCATTTCGCAAAGGAGCACAATGATCGGACAACAGATGATTGCAAAAAGATCATGTCGAAGAATCGAATTTTCATTTACACCATGCAGATGGCAGCGTGCAAATATAAAGAAAAAGTACGAAAGCTTGGGATTTCAATAGCACTGGCATAACATTTGAAAATGGTGGAAGCAATATGATGGTTAGGGGGATGTTTTCTTAGCATTGTATTGGTCCTTTGAATATTGTAACATAACGGGTATTTAAGTGTTATCATAAAACAGGTATATCCTGTTATGTTATTGGTATGCCCTACTGGAGATGGATACTTCTTACAGGACAAAGCTCCCTGTCATATTCAAATGGTACGAAGAGCATGAGCAAAGAAATTTTACTTGGCTTCTTTGGCCCGCACAATCACAGATCTTAATTCAATCGAAAATTTGTGGTATGATATTTGAGTGGACTGAATGGCTTAGTGGTAGAATGATATGAATTGAAAGTGACAGTTTGCAAGTATCTGACTGCAGGCTAGTTGCTTAAAAATTGTTTTGTTATTTATTTACTTTCTGTTATTTCTCGTTTGTTCTAGAATGTTCTTATAATTTCTGTATCTTTCTAGATCTGAAAGATTTGAGTCATTTCGTTTTGTGGATAGAAACAGATGTAAGGTTTAGTTCCTTGAATAATGTTTAGAGATTAACGAATGTAATCTTTGACTTTAGTTAACACATGATTTATCTAGGTTAACTTCAACTATGCTACAATATGAGTAAGAAAATGAATCCTTCTTTTCAAGATGGGTAAGGTCTTAGTAATTTTAACTATCCATTTATCAAAAAAAAAAAAAAATCAAGAAAACCGAAGAATCAGTCAGTAGGCCCCAAATAGACCAATATCACAAATTTTTGTTTGAAATATAAGCTTGTAGCTTCTAGATATGTCATTAATTGTCACTTGTTTGCTCTCCCCACTGCCATTGTGCGGTTACCAAAGATATCGCAAGCTCTAACTCTGAGAGATCTTCTAGCTTCAGCAATTGGCCCGATTTTGATAATCTGTAAGTATCGCCATCCAACCAGAATGTTTTTTAATTTATTGTTAAATTAATTAAAATTTTATTTTACTGCAATAAAGTTTCATTTATGAAAGTTTGACAAATACTGTTAACCTGATTAGCGAGCAATTGATCTCCAAACGGGGTTAGCAATTACGATGAAAATAATAAGCATACTCTTGCCCTAATCATAACCATACATTACCTATCTGATAGATCTCGCAGTATAGGCGAAAAATGGCTCGTATGCCAATAAACCCAGCCCTGAAAGAGTTTTAGCTATGAATGCGCATTTTTTGTTAAGTTGGTTATTTTCAGGAGATTCCAGAAAGCCATGGAACTACTTCAACTTACCTCTTTCTGCTTGTAGTCGAGTGCAAGTTGAAGTCTCGGGTAATCTGTTTTCTGAGACTGAAAATCAAATCCGTTGGGTAACTTCAACAACAGCTCAACTTCTGCAGTGTTGCGGCATTGATTTAACACTTCAACGGTGAAGCCGCGCACTTCATCACCCAGCTCCCCGTATTCTGCCTAGGAAGAGAGGCATGGAAAAATAAAATGATTCATTTTTCGTTGAAATAGAAAGAATTTATAACCAATTTGGAGTCAATATGCATTTTCAGTTCAACAAAATTCATACATATAATATAAAATAGAAAATACATATGTTTGTCTGTAAGTCGCAAGAATTCATTCTAATCGGCGACCTGGAGTATAGATATAAGGAAAAAAAGACACTGAGAGCAAAGAGTCATTTAGATTGTGGGACAGCATAACAGCTCAGAAATTCAGAATACATCATACCATCACTGTGCTTAGAGATTTTATAAAGGTCAGACACATCCACGATTCACAAAAATTCATCTTTCAGATTCGTTACAGGAATTGCAATATGTTTGATCATTGGCTCTAGTCTTCTGTATTTCGCTTGGAAATCAGGATAATATCGTTTATTGCACGCGATACAGTTTTTCAATTTCGTTAAAATGCGTTACACAGTGTACAAGACTGGTACATTGTACTTCATGCAATTTTTCATACAACAAAAATTATGGGTATTTCAATAGCATTGTGTTAGCTTTCTCCATGCAACAAAAAATCAGGTTTCATAGGGAAACATTTAAATTTTACTTCCCTGAAAATAGGGTTCTTGTGAAGAAACCATGGAATTAAATCATTGCTGTCCTTTTTGAAAAAAGGTTATTGTCTTTGAGTGTTTAAGCAAGAAGAAAACTCGCATTCACTTACTCTGAACTCTTTGTCCATGAGTGCGCTTTCGAATAACTCAGCGTCCAGCAAGAAACAGTAAAGTATCGGATCATCAGTCACTTGGCAGATATAGGAAGGATTGCTGATGGCTCGATACGCATTCAGCCGTATTCGGGAGAGAGCAGAACCATGCTCACGGAGCAATCCTTTACATTTAGGACACAGACCTGCATTGATATACGTGGACATTAGATTTGCAATTTTAAGAAATCGCAAAAACTTTTATGTTCCAAGTGGTTTTGTAGTACCATCCTATCTTGAAACTATTATCTATATAATATGATATTATGTTTTATTTGTTTAGAAAGAAAAAATTATCCAAGAACACTTGGTACTCAAACAAACCAATATTTTTTAGTCATTTTGAATCCAATGAAATTGAATTAATATTTTATTATATATTTAATAGTTAATATTGTTACAAATCTGCACGGTTATTCAATCCCTGGAAAGACCGTTTTGTGGTGAGCTCTGTTGGATGCTAATCGGATGCCGAATCAGTGATCCTAGAGCTTGGTGACAAACTTGGCAAGCATTTGGCGACTTGGCAGCGAATTCGGAGATTTTGTGACAAAATAGATGATAATGGAATCTTCCAGAAATTTGGTAATAGAGCCAATAGAAACCGAGATATGCCTGATTGTTCCAGAACCTTCTCTGCCCAGCTCCGCGAACTATAAAAGGCCGACAGTCTAAGCTGAAGACAATCCTGTACAGAGTCGTGTACAGAATCGTGGAAAGAATGCCCGAGAAGTATAGAGGGGCAAAGCGAAACAACGGCTGAATAGTTGGATCAGTCCAGCAAAGCTCAGGTGTTGAGTGGAGCTCAAGCGATTGCTGAATTGAGCTGTGGGCTGAGACCTGGAATTTATTGTATAAGCAGCATCGAGTCGTGTGAGGCGAACCCTGTTGTGAAGTAGTGAGTCGACAATTGAATACAGCTAAAGCGAGGAGACAGTGGAGAATTGCAGACATTTAGAAAGACCGTAGAGACTAGCTACCAAGACTCTCATCTCCTACTGAATTTTGTCTGGCTGCTTTGTGTGCTGTGGTTGTTATTACTATCGATTACTATTTGTGGGCTACTGTTTGTTGTAGTGTGCTACTGTGTATTACGTGTGTTTGCCTCGGCTGTATATTTGTTGTCTGTGTATTCGTTTCGTGTAGAGTTAAAGTAAAGTTCATTTCGTGTAAAGTTATACCCACTAATGAGTTCTTAAGCGAATTAGATGTGACGCTTATTTGGCCATTGGCGGGAAAGAGTATCCATCGCGTACTAAAGTATCCATGATCAAGTGTTTAGAAAAAATGGGGTAAAAATTAGTAAGAAAAAAATATTTAATACAAATTAGGCATGAATAATTTTCAGCAGACGGCATTCTCATTCTGTGTAATTACTATTCCATGGATTTTGCCTGTTAAATTCAACAAATAAGAACGGACTAAACGGACTCTTGACTAAAATGGCAATAAAGCATTAGCCTGTTATTGGTGAACACTATTCTACAAAGGGCTAATGTAATTTCAAAATAGTAGCATATTCTTTTGCTTTATTCAATTTACTTTTAACTTCATAGGATATTAACACATTGCGTACGGCTCTCTGCGCGCTCCCAGGGCCCGTACATTTTTGAACGCTCTAAAAGCATATTGGCAAGCAATAGGACGCAAATACGCACATTCTTAATTTGCATTTGGTATTATATTTACATAAAGCATTCTTAAATATTTCTATATATTTTAAATATGCATTTACATACGTTTTTTTACATTTTAACTACTATTTATTTCACTGCCTTGAATAATGCTTTAGAGTGTGATATTTGGTAAAGCATATTCCCTTGTGCAATGGTGATGGGCACTACTTGCAGCAGTATATTGTTTCAAGACATTAAGGACAGGTGACGAATTTTCTCGTGTTTCGCGTCTCATCTTTTACGGATCACTCATGAGTTTTCTCGTGTTGCGTGTCCCGTCTGTTAATGCTTCATAAATAGCAAAATTATTAGGATTTTAGAACGTACTAGTCTTCCCAAAAACGGGCTGTCCCAGGTGTATGTCTTACAGATTTCTTTGTGGTCCTTAATGTATTAAATATTTGCTTCTGCCTTGGTTATACCTCGATTTAACCGAATAAGTATGAAAACGAGATATCTCGTGACCCGGCTACAACGTTTGGTCGGCTGAAAACGAGAAATCTTGTGACCCGGATATGTTAAAATACGAGATAGGGATTCTTATTAGCGGGTTGTTAGATGAGACTTTAGATATGGTAGCTAGAGAAGAACAGCAGTAGCTAGAGTAGTATGAATAAAAGTACACAATTTGTTCACTTACAGGTAGGCACGTGTGGTTTGTCCAGCTTGTGACCTCTTCCGAGTAGCATGCGTACCATTTTGTAGTCTCCGTTCTGAGCTGCTAGGGCCAGAGGAGTAATGTCAGGTGAGTAGTCTGTGCTTTCTGTGCTGCCCAACATTTCGCGTCCTGGTTGCACAACACTGAAAAAAAGATAATAAAAGCAATAAAAAATTAAGGCTGAAACTAGTTTGTGAGGAGTGAGACATAATAATCCCTACGTAACGTGAACATTGTGGAAGGTGAAACTTTTCATAATGGCTCTAAAAACCTAATAGAAGCCGAAGTGCAATAACTTGAATATGGAGGAATTTTTTGAAACTCGTCTACATTCAAATTCTAAAATGAAATATAAGTAATTTATTCCATCATGTATTTTACTTTAGTTCCATTAATGTCCTGTTTTAAAATAACACGAATTATATTTTAAGGGGAGGGGGGGGGGTTGTAATCTTGGACCTGTGGTCAAATGTCGTGAATGATATCTTTGGAAGTATTCCATTCTAAACTTATGAATAACATCAGAGGAAGGACTTTATTCTTGTGTTTAGGACAGCATTATTAATTGAATGAATGCAATTTTAAATTAATCATTCATTAAGAAGATGTCCTCCAACGTTTTATTTGAAAGTTCATATAAAAAGTTTTATTTATTTCTGTTATTTCAAAATTCTTAATCATATTAATACTGATGGAAACTGGCTTTGATGTATTTTTGAAGTGAATTAATAATTTCATTTCCCTTTCATATAACTACTACTCTTACTTCATATTACCCTATTTGAGTAAAATGGTCTGTTTTTTCTTTTCAAAATTCATTTGAAATCAGATTATAATTTCTACTATTCATGTTCATAAAAGAAATCCGAAGTAGACTCAACTCACTTCATTACATCCAGTACTGCTGTCGCGAATTCGACGTTGCCCGTAGCAACTGCTTGCAGCGCCGCATCCTTTACTTCGATGTCCGGGCGCCCTAGAAGCATTTTCACCATGGGTTCATTCTCCTTCTTGAGGGCAATGTGGAGGGCGCTCATCCCCTTGTAATTGGTGCAATTCAGGTTCAGAGTCTTGTGCTCCTGCCGTTGAGGAAAGAATTTTCTTCACATTTATTTTGAAATGAAATTTTGATGTGACAAGCTAACATACATTCAGGGGAGTTTACCATATTATGACAATATAACCGCACAGACTACTCCATCTCGCCTAATTAAAAGATTCGGATCAAATTTGAATGACTGGACAGCATTGCCGGAAACTAAAGGCGATCACCGGCCACGGTACAACCCTTCCCGTTGGAAGCACGTCTCGTCATCAGAAAAAGGTAGCCGATCCTCACCATTTATGTATCCACCAGGGTGGCAAGAACCAACCATCATACCGGAAGCTTCTCATCCTCATTTCTGAGGTATCATCCAGGTGGGAATTTACGACAGTATAAAACCTTAGGAGGCATCTTTCTTTCCTGTAAATCTGAACTGTAAGATTTTCCCCCTACTTTTTTTATAAATTTGAAAATAGGTAAAAATAATAATAAACTTCGAACTCGAAGGGAAAAAAATGTATCACGGATTGGGAGCTTCTTGGATACATTTTTATAATTTTTAAAAGACTTCTTTATTGTTTATTTTTTAATGTAATCCACCTATACAGAATTTTTTACTTTACTATAAATAGAGCGAAAATAAAAATGAATCGAAAAAAAAAGGATTTAAAAAGTTAATTTAATTAGGACTCAAGAACAGGGTATAAGAAATAAATTATATTAGATTTTCCTATTTATTTTCTTATTATGCTTCTATTCAGTTGAAAAGGGGGAAGAAAAGAAAGAAAATTCTTGTTCTCCCTCTGGGGGCATCTCGCAATGAGGATGAGAAGCTTCCGGCATGGCGATTGGTTCTCGCCACCCTGGAGGGTAAGCGAAAAGTTGGGGGTCTGGCTCCTCCCATCGATGACGGAACGTACTTCCTTAAGGAAATGTTGTACCGTGGCTGGTGATGATCCTTAGGACTCAGTCGCAGTGCCCGCCAGTGTTGCTGTAGCGGCGACCCGGTCTTTTAGTTTTTTTTTTTTCCATGTGCCTTCGATTGGGTCGGAGAGTCAGTGATATGATTTAAATTCTTATTCTCTTTTGAGGTTCTTTGTAATAATGCCTAGACCATATGTTCCGCATACCCCACATATTAATATTTTCACAAAGCGTAGTGTCTTAATGCTTTTCAGAAACAATAAATTTGTTCAGTATCAGACAAATAACAGATACGTTACTTGAAATGTATTTAAATATTTTGAAGTTCTAACATCACCGCCGCTATATAGTTCGTCAAAGAATGAATGGAATACCTTTTCTAATGTTTTGAGAGTAACTGAAAATACACAAATTAATTTTGCTTGGAGTCATTCAAAACGAAAACTTACATTGAGGAAACTCTGTACTGCATTCACGCTTCCAGATTCGACGAGTTCAAAGAACCTTTCCTCGTCCAGGTTTAGCCTCGCCAAGGGCAGGCTTACCCTTCGTTCTTCCAACACTTCGATGGTGGAACCTCGCCGAGCACCCTTCTTTAACTGTTTGCTCGGCGCGGTAGAAGTAGCCGAAGCCATGCCTCTTCTAAGAAAAAAGAATAAGGTTAATGATTACGATTGTCTTAAAAATAAGAAAAAAAATTTAATACCATCCCTTTTTTTGTGAAGAAAATTGTTAGTAGCTGAGCTCAGATATGGACAACGGAGACAAATTCTTTGTGTTGTTTTGATTCAATAAAAATCTAAGCAAAAATAATTTACTTTTATCGTTTTTTTTACAACAGATATTTAAGTGATATATCCTGGTTGGTAGGATGTTGGATTTGCATCTCTTTGGTCATGAGTCCAAACCCCGCCGGCCGAAGACCCTCCGTGAATATGGTGGCTGGTGCACGTATAAATCTTTCGTAACCGCAAAATCCACCAAGTTGAGATAATGTCGCTGGGGGGTACTGGATCAGTTCTCCCAGCGACACTGGTTTATTGATCGTTCCCTGATTCAGGTCTAAATTATGATTTGAGTGAATGAAATGTATGAATGAAGTCCGGCCCTTGAAAAGGGATGTAACGCATGAGTAGCTAAGACGTTTTGTTCGTCCTAGATGATGCTACTGAAACAAGAGATGCTAAAACTCGGCTTAAAATCGCTGACTTCGTCAGAAGGGTTGTCTATGACAAGTGCCTTAAGCAACAGCAATAAAGACGAACATAGATTTTGCATCACAAGATCCTCTTCCTCCTTGTTTGTCTTTTTGCTACAACGGATATCACAGTAAAAAGGAATATATATATATATATATATATATATATATATATATATATATAGATATTTGACAAATCAATCTCATTGCAGAGTATATTTACAGAAGATCTGATAATTTTATTTATTGCTTCATTTTCTTATTTTATTGTAAAATCATGTGAAGGAGGGGAAGATTTCTTACTAAAGATGAGAATAGGAATACACAGAATCAATGAGTTGTGATTATGGGAAGCACTTCTTACTAAACACTTTTATTTAACTTACTTTATTTCACTCTTACAAAGATCAAATTTTGTAATAGTTTTTTTTTTTTTGTCATTTACTTTCTTGTGTGCTAGAGATTTGAAATTTTAGAAGTTTGACGTTTGTTCGATGAAGATGCAATATTTTAATATTTTCATAACTGAATTATCAATTAGTCATTGATAAATTAAGTTTTTATTGCGTCCCACACAGGGGCTGAGTTTCGAATTGGCAGACAAATCAGCTGCTCAGAGCTCTAGGTTAAAAGAGGATAGTAAGGATATCAATGAAAAGATTTAACTTTAATAGTTGCTAAATAAATGAGTTTTTAAAAATGCAACTTCTATGAACTATAAAATCTTAGGATAATATTTATACTTTATCACGTATATTACTCGCCAGGTCCCTACCTTTCTCACTATGTTCACGCAATGATCGTAATATTAATAAACTCGGAGCTTGTTGTAATTTCTTGATCCTGACTGATCAAATAAGAGAGTAGCGTAGCAAAGCAATTCTTTTATTTACAGCCTTATATATATATACAAAAAACGATTTGTTCTCATCTTGGTAAATATTATCAACAAAATTCTTACAACAGTTGAAAGATTATTCATGAAATATTTCCTCGATCAAATTGGAGAATAGACACCAAAAAGACACTAATAGGCTGTTAGCTCAAAAAGACTACTCCAGTGACCGCTCCAGAAATCCACCGATCTTTATTGGGTGGATACTAACACAGAAACCTGAATCACACGGTGCTTCTCACAAAATCAGAAACAACTTTTTCGTACACCGATGTCTCTCCGAATTCTCCTTCGACGCCTCTCACTGCTCTCCTCTCCTCTCTCTTCTCTCAAAACCAAAATACACCATTTTATTTTCGCCAGATTTTGCCTTTGATTTTATCATTGGTGAACTTGAATTCCCTATCACCCAATAGCTGCCCAGCAATACTTCCTCAATGTCTTCAGTCGATCGTGGGAATGTCTGTTTAGGATCCATCTTTGCAGCTGATCCTTCCTGAATATATGTTAATTATCATCAATTTACAGCTAAAACCGGCTGAAGTCCACCGGAGTTCGACACTTAATGACAACGGTTCTGTGATTGATAATTTCTTCAACATCTGTGGCTCTTCACCTGGATACAACAAATGACAAGGCAAAAAGACTCTATTAGTAAAAAGGATCCACATCTGGCGGTCCATAGACACTTAATTATGTGTTGGAAAACGGGTGACGTTACATCTGACCGGAATGCCAATTACCAAGTGAGGAAAAAGGGGAAAGGTTACACTCTGTTTCAATAATATTGCTTTGAGATATGGGTGTCAAGCAGTCTAGAGAAAGGACAAATAAATAAAAACTAATGCATTTTCACAAAGAATAAAAATGATTTACCTAAAATAAATCATCAATATGTTAAAAATGAATGCGGAATGTGAAGCTAAATTGACCAATTTATTAAAAGAGGGTCTTCATGATCTGCACTGCTTAACGCAGCATAATATCTAAATCCACAGCTGATACCAATGTGCCATCTGCTAATAAGTGGAGATATCATTCAGCTGAAGATTCACCAATGGAAGTGTTTTCTCTGAAATTTTTGATAAAGTATCACAATATAAACCTCCTTTTGTACTTCATAATACAATGGACGAAGCTGAATATGGATTTGGATTGTATTCCTTTCTACCTGTTGGATCGAAACTTGATTAAAATCTGCAATGTTGGTAATAAGACTTCATACTAAATTTCATTCTTTTAATCCATTGCGTTTTCGAATTATCGCGTTCACACTCTTGCAAATATAAGGAAAGAAAGAACGGTCAATCCTTCGACATATTATGTCCGAAATCATATGCAAATATCTAATTCTAATAAAAATTCCATAGGTATGATTTCAACCACGCATTTCTTTGAATGTTTCAGTTATTGGGCTTGTTTGGGTATGTTCGGACTAATAGATAAACTTCGGATACACGAATTTCCCCCAAAATTTGATAAAAATAAACAAATTTGGTGAACTAACCAAATTTCTCGATTTTATTCATTATGTTTTTTTTAGTTATCGTTTACATGCATATATTTAGAGCGATGGACCGTCAATCGTTTGACGGATCGCTTTTGAAACAGATATACAATTCTAATGATAGATTCATATACTCGATTTCATTATTTGGCCATTTGCAATTTTGAGTTATAGTATTCGTATGGATATGGATAGATGAACAGACAGACTGCGCATAAACGGATTTCCTTCAAAATTTGATAGAAATCAGTAAATTTGGCGAACAAAACAAATTTTTTGCATGTAACTCGTTTTGTCTTTGGGTTCTCATGTTTGCAAAATGGTAGACATAATTTCTAAAATATCTTTTTTTTCAGTCCAGGAAGGTCTGAAACGCAGATTCATCAAAATGTCATGGCAAAGTCTTTTGATGATTAGAATTTTTTTCGAATAATTTCTTATAACCAGAGAGTGTGGTCACCCCAAAACTTTCCTGTATATTCTCTAATACACTTGTCATACCAGAGAACGTCTTGCAGGACATCAGCGAACAATAGTTACGAAATATTGACTTTTGGCTCAAATTTAGTATTTTTGCTGAATCTAACGTGTCCTCCTTGGCGAATTATTTGGCGATTAATCGATGGCATGTGTTAAAAGTAACCAAAAATCAAATTCTGTTTTAGACACGTTTTTCGCAACCGTCTGAAAATAAATTTGACACAAAAATGCACTTGTAGTCGCAAAATCACATCCCAAATTTGATTTATTTAAGCCAACCGTTAGAACACCAAACGAATTACGAGAACTGCGAAGGATTCCATTGCAGCTGTCTTTTAGAGTGAGAATGCAGACGATTTTTTAAAGCGCATATTGACAATTTAAAATTGCAAAAGAATAAATATTTTTTGTTCGTATTCACATTAAAAAAAGAAAGAAGAAAATAACTCTTAATTATAAGCTTAACTTTCTTTATTTCATAAACTTTTAATTATAATAAAGTACAAAATTAAAATCTTTAATCGATATTTTTTTAATATTTTTAATTTAACATTTTTTATAATATAGTTGTAGTTCATGTACAACTCAACCATTGCAAAAAGTAGTAAACAAAACATCATTAGGGTTGCTAGAAGAGCGTACCGATGGGTTGCCATATTGGCGACAAACTCGGGGGCACACTATTCTTCACTTTATCCTACTTTTGTTTACATCTCCAATAAAAGAAAATGGATATTTAATAAAGCAGTTGTTTCTGTTGAAGTAACAAGAATCGGAACTGAAACCACGAATTTTAGTTTCCTTGATATCCAGCTCCTAAAAAATATCTGTGAGAAAAAGAGCAAACTTCTTTGGGTGAGAAAAAGTGAGAGACGCAGGTATCACTTGGCTGCAGGTATCAGTCAATTATAGTTCTTTTTTGTAGTCTATTTTATTCGATTATGGTCAAATTTTGGTTTCAATCGGTTGGAAGAAACGCGTCCAAAATGCATATTTGATTTTCTGGCACTTGTGTGTTAACTTATGCTAGCGATTAATCACAGAGTCACCACAGATCGCACGCTCGATTCACCCAAACGTCGATATTTTATAATTGTTATTCACCAGTTTCATGCATTTAATACATAAATAACGGTTTTCTTTAAAGTATTTTGAAGTATACAACTCTCCTATGTATGACTTTAAAATTAAAAATCTGAACGCTCATGGCATTCACGACCTTTTCCAATGTCCACAATGGGTGAACCGGAGTTTAACCCCCTTCTTCGCCAAGTTGTGATAACAGGCCAAAGCTGGCAACCCCCAGACTGGAAAACCTATTACTTTTAGCCTTTATTATGAGCTATGACTGGATATCTGCAACCTCGCCTTTGAACATTTCGCAAAACACGGCACAAGACCGTTGTTGGCGAGTTGGCGGCTTTTGAAAATTGCGCCAAGCAGGGGGTTAAACTCAGATCGTACCTCCACAATTTTATAGCGGATGGTAACATTTTATTAGAGAGTATGGGAGAAGGTTTTTAGGAGGGTGTAAAAGAATCTTATGAGAAGTTTCTTGTTCCTCATATTTATTCTGCTTCGTTCTCTTGAGATGGTGATCAATACTTATAGAAATTATGCATTAAAGGCATGCTAATAATAGAAACTAAAGAGAGAGGTCTTTATTTTAATTTGACTTAAATATCTCTAGATTTTTCAATATCACTTTAAAAAGGAAGAAAAATATTTTAGGATACTTTGATGTACAAAAATATATTTTCTTACCTTATTTATTCTTATTTATTCAATTTTTTATTAAATTTTTGCTGCTCCAAATAGCAATTTAAAGATTTCATTTCTGTTGATATGCATGAAAATTATCAAAGAAATATCTCTTCCAGCTCGTTTTAATAGTCATTTTATAAATGAATTTAAAAATAAATAACAACGTCTTTAAAATTCAACGATGCCAACATCTTTCTTCACAATAGTTCTACTTTGTTTTCCACAAGCGTGATGCAGTTGCAGTGGATAGCAGGTGAAAAATAAATATAAAAACATTAAATTAATCAATTTTAATCATAAAATGTGCGCTAAAAATCAGCAGATCTACTGGCATATAAAAATTATACACAAGGAAAAATATCTCTGTCTAAATAATTCCGCTTTCACACTCGGTCAATTATTAGGCAGCGCAGGCGTAGAAAGGCTGAAAATCGATGGCAAGTAATTGTCCCGACGGAACAACACCACGCCTCTGTGTTGTATTTTTTTTTTTTTTACTGCGCATGCGTTTGTAGAATTTGGCGGGTTTTTTTTGGCGTGAAAAAGTTAATCACTTATCATAGATTAATTCCGACATTTCTTACTTTTTGTTCTTTCTGATGCAAGGAAGTTTTTTTCCCATTTCATATGCCATTTCTTTTCTATATTCCAAATTTAGGTATATTAACATTTTTTTTTAATATTATACCATGTTTCTTTGTGTAAACATTTATCATTTTAAAACGATAAGCAGTCAAAAGAAAATTTCGGGGACGCCAAAAACGGCAGTTTATAGACAAGCATGGAATGCCTTAATCTATGTTATGAAATTGTGGCAAACATAAATCAGTCCCTTTCTGATTTATGTTATCAAAAATAAACCCGGCATATACGCAATTTCATACATTCCATATCTCGTGCCATAATTTTATATTAAGTGTTCAAATTTGTTTCCGTCGTTTTTTTCCCGCCAAAATAGTAGGCTCCATTCTTAAAAAGTGATTCTTGATTCATGTTTCAAAGTACTGTCCATCGCTAGTTGCTACTTTTCTCCATCTTTTTGACAATTGTCGGATGCCATCTCGGAAAACTGATGCATCTGTTGAAGTAATGCATAAAACGTCCCATTTCTGGACTTTTTCATAAAAATGGAAATGTCATGATATGAGCTATCGATTGAAATAAATGGTATTCGGAAGAAACAACTTCTGGCATCTACGACAGCTGGGGTAAGACCTTCCATTTTACCATTTCCAAGTATATCTTGACCGGTCTTGAGACACGTGGCAGAGCATTGTCATGCCGGAAAATACATATCTTTATCTTGCCCTTTGTGTTTTTCGGTACTGTCGCCATTTATCATGCAATGTTCGGTTGAACTGCATCAATTGCATTCGATACTGATCCCATTTGATTTTTTCACTTCATTTCACCAGTTCATAATATATCACATCGAATTGACCTACCAAAAGCAGAGTACAACGTTGGTTCCCTTGAACATTCGTTCTGGCAGTCAACCGGAGGCAAGTTCGGACATTCCTCATGATTTTTTGAGGTTGGGATTATAGTAATAAACCCAGTTTTTGTCGCTGGTCACAATGCGATGTAAAAAAAAAAAAAAAAAAAAAAAAAACTATGATTATGTCTTTGGACGACACAACACAAAACCGCTTCATGCCCCTGCAACTACAACCTACTTGTTATTTATAATGAGTATAAAGTGGGAGAGACATCGAAAGACGCTTTTTTTTCTATCCATCGCTGTGATTATCGCTCAAATTGTTCGACGTCTGACATTTATTGATTAAAATTTGGTAAGGGGATTTTATTATTGGATAAAAAAAGTCGAGAGAAATGATCTGTTAGAAATTCAAATGGGAAATGGCCCTGATTTATTAAGAAAACTATCAAAGTTAAACAGAAAATTTATGCTGATGTACATAAAATCTACATAAACAAACTTGCAGTTTGTTTGTAATTACAAATTTCAAGGAAATAATAATAATAAAATTATTAACAAGAAAAGGCTGCTAGAAAGGAGGACAGTAATAATAAAAAAGAACAGCATAAATAAGGAAAATACAAATAAGTGTTATGTAAAACACCAAAATAATAGAAAATAAATATATATGGATATACTAATTCTCTTATAAAGTGTTCTTTAAATCTGAACAGAATTTGATTTTCTTCCGGATGACGAATCATTCTCTGAATTTTTATTCTGGATTCTTGCGAAAAGGTAACACTACAAAACCAAACTTGTTCTAGCTCAGATGTTGGCTTGGTTATGTGAAAAGAAGAAGTCAGGATACATTCTGTTGCGTAGTGGATCGCAGTGGCATCAAGATTTTCGCAAGGACAGAACGTATTTGGGATCAGATTAAAACGGCATAGATATGAGAGAAATGGCCCATGGAATGTAAAGAAAAGAATATCTTCCCTTTTCTAGTTACTTAATTTGCCTCTGGAGCAACTGTTCACAAGCAAAAAAACACGTCTCGGCTTCAACTGGTACGGAACAAAAATTCCTTGCTTCTGAATCATTCCCATGGATTTGAGGTATTTTGAAATGGCGTTTAGAATCACAATCAATGATACTGCCGATTCGTCCTGCATTTGGCTTGAGTTCTTCAACAAGTAATGCCTCCAGTTCGAAATCTTTGAAAAATGCCTCTCTTCTACTGCATGCCTTTCCTCGAGGTCAAAATCCCCACTCTTGAAGCTTTAGAACGAGTCATGACATGCTCTTCAATCCAGAGTAGATTCATCGTAAGTACTTGAGAGCATTCAATGCACCTCAGTCATAGTTTTCGCCAAATGGAAGCGGAAAATGAAAACTTTTCGCAATTGATGAAAATTTGGCTCAAAAACTTATTCTTCTATGGAGAATAAATTTATGATGCTGTAACATTCCCCGTTTCCCAGTATTGATAAGTCATTTACAGCCAGCTGTGTCGTCGCTGTTACTTACTAAACTCCTCAAGATAGCCAGATGGTGGATCTTTTCACCTGGGTGGTCTCGCATCTGTTCATTAGCGACTCCAGTGAAAGATCACATGGGGAATTCCACGTCCAAGAGATATTGAGAGTACCTTCAAAGAGAAAGGGGTGTACAAACATCTGGATGCTAAATGTTTCTCATTGTGAAAGGACTAGGGTAACTCCGTGTTCTAGTCAGTTATGAAAGGTGCATCACACAAAGGACCTTCCCACGACGGACTGGCGCCGCTGAAAGAGCATATTGCTGAACCCCGACTGGCCGAAAGAGAGCTCAAATGACCAATGTAAATTAAAAGGGGAGATTATCGCCGAAATAAAGTGTGTAGATTTTTTTAGGAGAGGAGAAGAAACGAATTGGAGGCAGACTGTTGGACTAAGCCCACGAGTTCGGAGTCCGGGCAACTACCCCTGAAGTTGTTTTGTTGACTAACAACCTGTGAGTTCCCTGTGGTGGTGTTTCTTCGTATTAATGGAGAACTGATTTTCAAGAAAACCTTCTACTTCGACTGTTGTGTCTCCTACTACAGGTGTAAAAAACTATTTATTTTACCAAGAATAGAACAAGTTGTTCTTTTGTATATATAGGGCTGTAAAATAAAGAATTGTCTGGATATTCTGCTTCGTTATTTGATCAGTCTAGATTAAGACATTACAATGCAAATGCAAATTCATTAATATGGTGCTGTCATTATGTTCAAACTTACTGTGTAACATTTTTGATCTGCCTGGGGCCACGATGGTTTGGTGGTAAGGTATCAGCCTCAGAACCGGAGGGTTTCAGCTTCAAGACCCGATTCCACCGAAGAACCGTCGTGTAAGCAGGTCTGGTGCACGTTAAATCCATCGAAGCCAAACGTTCTCCCGCTGGTGTGATATGGAAGTATGGAGAGGGAAGTGCCCGCTCCTCATCTGACCGAGATTCAAAATGACGAGGTCTATCCTAATATAGCCCTAGTGTTGTTTTAAAACGGAACGTTAATATAACTAAACTAAACTTGATCTACCTATTTCAAACAATACTTACTTCTGCAACAATTTATTAAAAAAGACAGAAATAAAGTTGTACTCTTAATACATAATCGAAAGTGCATGAAACACAATAATATTTGCGATACTGCAATAATGATCAATTCAATCCTATATGCTGTGAAAAAATAGACGATCATCGTAATCTGAGATGTTTGATATACAACAAGTCTTGAATTTTAAAAAGTAATCTCTCAAGTGCTTTGACATACGTACACTGTAACCTTTTCGTAATCAGGGAATAACAACCTTTGTTGCTATATATCCTATAATTTTTGCATTTAAGTTACTTTTTAAAGTTTTATTTGCAAAACAAATATCAGAGGTGCTAATTTAATATACCAAAATCTATGATATGATTTATATGATATGCGTGCCAAATCGTCAAATATTGCGCATTTTATATTAGGAATCAACGAGAGTGGCCTCTCCCCAAACTTTTTCAATACCCACTCCTACCCCATTCCTACCTCAAAAAGTGTGGATTCCGGGTAATATATGAGGTGTATGAGGGTTGTACGTTTTGTATCATAGTAAAGAAAACTATTACTTGTGTATGATAAGTCGCTCTTCAAGGATGACCAATTGTAATAAAGTCTTTTATTGTGCGATCTTAGACGATTTTCTAATTATTAAGTGTTGGGCTGCAGATTACAAATATGAGAAAGTCGCTTATATATTTTTTTGATGTCTTTTTTTCCTGATCGATCCAAGTAAAAATTTGGCTCAAAACAGGCACAAGATCTCAAACCAAGTTATATATATTTAATTGATGCTCTGTGGTGTTTTGAGTTATAGTATTTATATTCCTTCTAACGTACAGATCCATAGACAGTCAATCTCATGTTGAATTTGATGCAAAATTTTATAAGGATAAACTCTTTAAATATTAAATCTATGAACTAAATGTTATTCATCTAGCTCTTTACGTTATATAATCATCATATTCACCTGTTCTTAGTAAACCAAACACATTTTTTTCAAAATTTGATAGGAATTTTCAAATTTGGTGAAAAGACCACTTACCAAATTTCACGCATCTATCTCAAAGCGAATTTGGTTTATCGCTTTTACGAACATACAGACAGAAGAACAAACATAATTCCAAAAATGTGTTTTTTAGACCCTCGGAGTGGGTGTGTGTGGGAGGGGTCTGAAACTTAAAAATTCGTCATGATTTCGAGTTCGAATTTTTTTTTGATGGTTACAATACTTTTTTTTGTACACTTAGTACACGAGAATATAAAAATGAAGCCTTTTCGTCTCCTTTTTTGAACAGAATAATACTTTATAATTTCGAAAATAATTTAATGCATTTGTAAATGAATGAGTATAATTAAATTTAATAAGAAAATGTTGAAATTAGAAGCTTTAGTTTCGAAAATTGTTGATATAAAGCTCAGATGAATTATCTAGTCAGTTTGCCATAATAGTAAAATTACAAAAACCTTAAAAAAATTCTATTTTTACAAAAAAGTACAGTCTAATATCTAATTTTGAGTGAGTCCAGCCGTTCTCTTCGGTTAAAGGTAGCGCAATAAAAAGCATTAATGGTTCATTGGTAAATATTGACAAATGTAATTAGATTTCTAATGCTATCTTTACGTCTAAGGAAGGATTACAGAAGCTGGCGAGTTTTACGCTCGACACGACAGCAGATGTTCGATTAAGCCATCATGGATTCTAAACATGAGATTTTCATGAATTTATTTTGGAATGTTTGCAAATAGAAAGATGAATGATAATTGATAACATACTGACAGAGTTTGAGTTTATGGTAAATTAAACTTTTGAATTCTCTTTGTTAAACTATTGGATGAAACTGCCCGCTGAAATTATAATGCATTAAATAACAACTTAAAAATATATATATATTTTTCATATATTTGAGATAAAAGATATAAATCAAACTGTTTTTGAACTCTCTTTGCTAAATTGTTTGATGGAACTGTTAACTGAAATTATTATGCATTTTTATAATATCTTAAATATATCATTTATATATATAATTTTTAAAAAAAACTATATATATATATATATGTTTATTTAAAATATTTTTCAGGTTTAATTTTTCTTTTCAAATTCATATTTATAGAATTTAAAAATACATTTGCACTTTATATCAAAATTTTATAATAAATATTATACTAATTATCAATTGACGAAACTCACAAACAGTTTAGTCTTCCTCTGTTTTTAAGCATTTTGACATTTTTTTAAAAGCAAATGCAAATTCATCCATAAGTCTGACGTAGTATGGACTAAAAATCATTGAATCGAAACAAAAAAAACAAAAAAATCATTGCAGGAATATTGAACAAAAGAATTTGATGAGAGAAATATTACTATTATTTTATATTGGAATGCTCAAGTATTTTTGAATAACTTATTACTTTTTAGTACAAGAAGTATAGAGAAAATTTATCGTAATCAAAAATGGTCACATTTTCCAATTTTAAGATAATCTTTTTTCAAGTAACGGAAGTTCATAATTTTAATCGCAACGATAACTGTTATTTTAACAGATGACTCCATGAAACCATTTCCTTTGTTTTGTTATAATATAGCGTATATTTTTATTAATGGATATTTTGAACGATCTTTTTTACTTTTTGTGTTGTTTTTGTGACTTCCTCGCTAGGGTCTCTGTAATATGTGTAAGTTCAGTTACTTCTCTGGCTATACGAGACGTTGTTTTGAATCTAAAGGACTTAAAAGAGCATTATTAATTACCCTTTATATGTTTTATTGATGTAATTTATTTTGCTTATTTTATTTTATATCTCATAAATATGCTGAAGTTGCATACAAAATGTGAAGTCATATGTAAAAAAAATAAAAATATAACAACAAAAGTAAAAAATAAATAAAAACCGAAATTAAACCGCAGAAAAGAAAAAGTGCCTATGACATATGAAAAATGCTTATAACGTATGAAAAGAGGCGATAAATGATAAACAGCGCGAAACGAATGCCTAAAAAGCTGCAATTCAAGAAACGCTATGAAAATAAATCTTAAATCAATAATATATTTTATTTCCATTTTAAATATTGAGTAATATATATATATAAGTAAAAAATAAAGAAAAATAATCAAAAAGAACATCAAAATGTTAAAATGATTTTACAGAATTTTTACTATCAGTAGTCTATTTATATAGCTCTAAACATGATCATCTTTCTCCTGGAACAATAAAGCTAACATTAGAAAAACCTCCATTCCATTTCTTAAGGAATAATAGGACATTTGGAAAAAAGCGAAATGACCTTTAAGAGAAATACTGGCTTTAGTTCAACGAATATAATCAAGGGTGCCATTAATGATAGAAATAAAATAATTTTCCCATTACTTCGTATGAAATTCGTCCTAATGAAGCTTTCTATTAAGGTATTTAATAAATCTGCTGATAACTGTCATTATGTTTTCAAAAAATTTCATGGAAGGAGCTACGAAAAATAAAAAAATAAGGATTTTTGATATTACTTAAATTTGAACACTAGTTAAGGATTCAAACATTTTGCATTTGTGACCGATGCCTGGCAATATTTCATCTTAATGATCAATAAATGTTTTGAATAAACATATATGAGAATATTAATGCAACAATTCATTAAAACAAAGTTTTATCATGTGAGAACATGATGTTGTTTTGGTTAGGGGGTTTTGAAGCTCAGAATTGCGTAGGCAATGAATAAAGCATAAATGGCAATTTTCATCAACATCTTTTATTCGCATATATTTTTTTTACCTGCTTTTACCAGTATTGCACGATAGAGAAGCCTCGTGATTGTTTCAAATCGGTTTAAACTCGTTAATGACTTAATTAAGTCAAATAATGACTTAAAAATAATAATGTTCTCACATAATATCTTGAAATTTGCGATCGTAGATTTCATTTTAATTTTTCTCCAGTTTAAAATTAAGTTTTCCATTTTTTTTTGTTTTAATTTTATTGGTCTTGTTTCAAAATTATCATGACTTTTTAGAATTCAATTATTATCGATCTATTTGATTTTTTGAAATTCACTTCTTTAATTCTTTCATCAATATTGTTTGAATTTCATTCGTTAATTTAAATTTTTACACAGATTTCAGTTGTTTTCTCATTTTGAATTGTCTTCTAATTTGTATATTGATTACCCTTTTAGGATTAAACTTATATATTTCAGTGACTGAATTTTATTATTGATTTTGAATGTCTCATACAACTTGGGTTCTTGGCACACATTATTGAAATTTTATTTTCACATTTTTTTGGAAAAAAACTATAGTCAATCTTACAAAGAAACAAACCAGATTTAGAATGAGCACTCTGGAATCATTTATAAAATCACCAGAATATGAGTGGCAATAAAATCAGTGCTATACAATGTAACTAGATAGGGAAAAAAAGCGAAAATTAAAATACTTTATGATTTTAGACCTTTCTTCCAAAATCGTTTATTCTATAATCGAGAAAAAACATGAGCATAAAAACGTTTTATATAGTTCTTGAATCCTAAATTTTTTTCAGACATTAGAAACTTTATATTAGGTTATTCGGATATTTACGAGAGATTTGTTTTTGAAGACAAACATTAGTTCTGTGACGTAAAAACTACCTGATGTAATCGTTTTAATTGCTATAACCTATAAAGCTGAGTAAAGATGCGAGGTGTCACAGAATGAGAAGTAAAATCGTTTTCGCAGAAACGCATAGCTTGAAACATTGCCGAAGACTAGAAGCCAGTTTTTATTATTTTTCACTTTTAGCAGTTTAGAGTAATGACCATTTCTTTTAGCAGCTTGCGTAATGGCTTTTTCTTTTTCAGTTTAACATAAAGAACTTTTCTTCTAGCAGTTTAAAAAAGTTATCTTTTCTTTTAGAAGTTTAGAGTAATGACCTTTACTTTTAGCAATTTAACATAATGATCTTTTCGTTTGGAAATTTAGTGTAATGATCTTTTCTTTTAGCAGTTTAGCATAATTACCTTTTTTTTAATTTTAATTATGCTTGTCTGACAGTCGAGACATTTCTTATGAATATATCGGAATTTCAAGAATTATTGTGATAGAATGTCTTGAAGGAACGCCATCTTCCAATGTATTTCGAATTTAAAAGCATTGGATAATTCATTGAGTTACTGTTATTATAACTTTCACGCATTTCAACTACAAGATTTATTTCTTTGGAATCTAACATTCTTATTCTCTGCAATGAATTTTTCTATACTCAGAAATATTGCAATCTAATTCTCTTTGTTAATTATGCTATTTACATTCTCTGTATGTCTTTTTAGTGCAATCTTGCTATTGAAGATCTTCTCATCATTCCAGTCCATCAGAAATCTTTACATGCATTTTGTCTTATTGCTGTTGATCGAATATTACCTCCATTAATCTTCACACCATTCCGCCACAGATGAAGCCGAATGAATCTTCTTATTATCAATTATTGAGATATCCTAATCCATCTGCACTGGAGCGAGTCTTACCAGCAAACATCTTTTCGAGAAAATCCACAGTAAATTGAATCAAGTCACCAGCAAACATCTTTTCGAGAAAATCCACAGTAAATTGAATCAAGTCACCAGCAAACAATATACTATAGCAAGGATCTTTTCAACAAAAAGTACTGTAGATTGAATGAAGTCACTGGAAAGCAATATAATTGAATCTTGATATTTGCAGTCATTTTTATAGTGGGTTAGTCAAATTGCAAGTCATCGAACTCTGCCTTAAACAATCTTCGCATCAAATACACATTATCACAGTTTAACTTCAAATCAGCAAAATCTGCCACCAAGCATGTTCTTATCGTTCCAATCCAATTAGACCTGTATGAATCTTGCCACTTTCAGTCTTCACAATATTACAGTCCACTTGAGACCATGAAGGACATTTTAAATCTTTATAGTATTACATAATACAAATCAGTGGATATTACAATCTCCATCTATCATATCATCCAATGCAGCTCATTTGATATTACAATCAAATGCAATCTCATTCATTATATTAATTTATAACGGGACTTTTTGAAAGGACAAACAATGGCAGTAACTACATCCGCCGCCTTCAGGCGACTGCTTGTACCATGCATCCGTAGACGACGATTGCTATTGTTCATCGTCATTTTGTACGGAATTGCAACCTTCTTTCTACGGGATCAAATTTGGAATGTTTTCAGTCTTGTTCGTTCTAGGACTTCATTTGTTCAAATCGCCACAGAAGAAATACCTAGGAGAAAACTGATTTTCCTTCAGTTGGTAAGTAAAATACTTATTCATTTCTCCTCTTGTTTTTATATTTTGATATCCTTTAGAAATACAATAAAATTTACTAAATCTTCGTTTAACAAAACTGTTTTATAAACATATGTGACTAGATTATAGATTTTTTTGTACTCTAATTTTCATCCATTAGCTAATTTCTAAACAATTTGACATTGGTATATACATTCCAGCTAAAAAAATGTTTTAAATATCTTAAAGTGTTATATTTTATATTGTCTGAGCCAATAAATGTATTTTCGAAAAAAGTGATATGTCTGAACTTTTACACAATTCCTAGATTCAATTTTCACATTTATTAAGATATACTTATCACATCAATATTAAAAAAAAAAAAATCAATGTTTCTTCACCTAAAAAGGATCGAATTATCAGATAGCATTTTTTTTTTATTTTATGCCGATCAACGGCTGATTAAAATAAGCTCTGTGAGTTGAGATTTTCCTTGGTAAGGCCATTGAAATAATATATAATTGTCTAAAATAGTGATATTGTTATATACTATTGTATTATTTCTGTGTTCCTTAAACTAATTTTCGATTTTCGTCAAATCTTGAAGAAGTTCTTCTCTCGTCTTCTCCAAAACGAGAGAAACGTTTCTGCCAATTTTATATTTTTAAATGTAATTAAAATTTTAATTTATTTAAAATTGAACCCATTTTTTACCTTTTTTAGCAGTCAAAAATATTATTTCAAAAAATAAGTTTTAAATAATTTTAAAATTAAAAAAAATTACATTTATTATAATGCCAATTTGTTATATATACTGCCTTAATGTTAGTATATTTTCACATATATATATTTTTATTATTTGCAACAAAAAATATTTTTCTTTGTTATAAATATCAAATACTTTAATCTCATTATTTTTCCATAAATAAAATTTGCTTTCTTGAAAATGTTTATATAACTCCAATTTAGATTTTCACATTTCTTGTAAATTCTTTAAAAATTAAGTTGATATGTTTTGAATAATGAAAATTTTTTTCAGAACACCAGCAAACTGGTTTTCTTTACAAATTTACAACTGAATTTGCATTTATTTCTAATTACAGAATTTTAATTTAAATTTAATTGCACAGTTATTATAAGTTTAAGCACAGTTATTTTTAGATTAGCTTTTCAAAAATCATATAATTCTTTCACCCAAAATATACAACAGTATAATTATTTTATAACTTTTTGTCACATGCCAATTTTTGCTTTTTGATTTTCTTTGTTCAAAATATTTAATATTAAAGGATGACAAACAAGCATATAATTATGAATAAGATTTAATAAATATCAAACACAATCAATATTTCTGGCAAAACTAGTCTCTGTTGTTGTTGTTTCTAATGGCACTTGTCATAGACAACCCGCTGACTTTAGAAGTCAGTGATTGTAAGTCAAGGGTGCGTCTCTTGTTTTTCAGTAGCGCCATTTAGGGCCAAGAGTACGACTTAGTTACATGCTCGTCACAACCCTTTTTACGAAGCGGGCTTCATTGATGCATTTCATTCACTCATCCACAGATCGTAATTTAGACCTGAATCAGAGAGCGATCACCCCTGATCCAGTACCCTCAGTAGTATTACTCTCGACATGGAGAACTTTGTGACCACGACAGATTTATACACGCGTCAGCCATCCACACATGGAGAGTAAACTAGTCTCTAAAAGTGACTAGTTATTAATAAACCTGATTTAATTAAAACATGCAATTGTTAACGTTCTAAAATAAAGACAAACTGTAAACAAAAAATATCTGAAAGTAAAAAAAAATAATTATCACTAAATGCTAAAAGTGATATAGTGAAGAAAACAAGTCACGCCACATATTAGATTCCCACTCATTAATTGAAAATTAAAATGTGTCATAAATTTGTTTATAATTTCAGTTTACACACAATATTTTGAGCAGCGCCCCACATTTCTAATATTTTTATTATTTTTTTTAAATCTAGATTTTTAATAAAAGGAATCTTTCTGTGGAAATAACAGCTTTATTACTTTCAATAGCTAACTGCACCTAATTTTGGTTTTTCATTTCACTCATAAAATCTTCACTTCCTCTCCCCTTTTCTAAATATAATTACATACATTTTTTTCTTTTCTAAATTGAATTATAGGCAAGTTTGTTTAACTCATAATCTTCATTTTATTTTTATCAGATTTTCTAAACTTTACAACATAATGTTTTCCTTTTTTAAATTACACTCTAAACATCGTTTTTTAACACATAATATTCCTACAATCATACATTAACTTCAATGAATTTTCTTCCCTTTTAAAATTTTATTACAGATAGTTCTTCTCTTTTCTAAATTGGATTATAGACATCGTTTTTTAATTTATAACATTGTTTCAGACTCATATTATCTTCAATTTACTTTTTTCACTTTTCTAATTTGGATTACAGACATCGTCTTTTCATTATTTGCATTGTTTATCAGATCAATTTTTTTCGTAAAGGCAATATTTCTTTTTCCTCGATTCTATTAGATGAGATTTGTAAGCTTGCACACATGTACATAATTTTTTATTACATGTAATTATAAATTTTATTTATTATTTAATTAATTCGCATGTATATTTATCTATTTATTGCTTTTTATAGTTAGCTTACGTAAATAACATTTAAATTCTTTTAATACTTTTTATTATTTTGGTTACTTTTATAAACAAAAACCATTTAGATTTTGACAGCCAGATTTCTTGTTCTGCGCACATAAAAATTGCCCAAAGAATTATACCTCTACGACCCATAGTTTTCGAGAAAAATACGAGAGATAAATATGACGTCATATTCGGTGTACATAAAAATATCTTTTTGGATATATGAACATCCGTATTTGCACATGTTTACATAGGAAGATGCTTAAAATGCCCATTGGGCACATCGAGATATGCGTGCGCGAACCGAGAATGATTTAATTCATACGTTACAATAGCGTAGTGTCTACAAAAGTAAATGCATAATAAAGAAGAGGAATTAAGTCACTTTTTATGGGAATTAAGTCTCAACAGACCAATTGTTTCAGATGATGTCATTGGAAAAAAAATCCAATGGTTTCAGATCAGGCAATCGTGGCGGATATAAAACTGGATACCTCAAGTCCAATCTAATTGTTTAAATAATCCATATGAAGCCAATCATGTACAGGGGAGCCGAAATGAGCGAGAGTTTCATCCTGCTGGAGTCAATACTCCATGTATTGTAGTTAGAAATAAATCATCCAGGAAATTGGTTAATACATCTCCGAGATATACGAAGTATGATTGTCTCAAGAGCTGTTTAAACAGCAGATATGATCCAATCATGTAACTGATGAGTAACAGAACTGATGTACTTACAGATCTACCTCCAGCGGATTGCATGAAGATCAAACTCTTAAGTCTCTTGTTGTAACTTCTGATGACCCATCACATTTGAAGCATGCTTCATCTGCTCTCAAGATATGTGTATTGAAACAATCTTCTTCTTCATGTTGTTGCAATAACCATTCGCAAAAGTTAATGCGTCGCTGAAAGTCATCTAGATGTAGACCTTGCACGATTATGTAGTGAAATGAGTATAGCCACGCCAGCCTTAATAATTGGTGCAGAGAGCTTGTAATCATTTGGGTTCCGTGGCTAGTGCACATGTGCTCGATTCAGGGAATTCTTCCACCCATCGAAGCATTGCATCTTCCTGTGTTGGCATAAGCTCGCTGCTCGTTCTTCAGCCAAACAACATGAAGATTGTGCGTAGGGTATACGCTTTCAATATTTCTATGCCTATCGTCCAACCTCCGAAAGATTTTGACATCAGGACGGCAAGATCGATGAAGACGGCAAAATTCCTAACAGTTCGTAATGGATTATCATTTCATTGACTGAAGACAAAGAACATATCACAATATTCACGAATAAAATTCGTTAACACCATACGAAGATTAACGATACAACCTTTTAAATACGATTGAAATGACGGCAATTGCTCATTTCATGGCATGCGCATGCAGAACGCTATAAAGCGTAAGAATAGTTTAAACATGCTCGTCAACAAATGTATTCAAGTAAAGATTTTCATGTTTTCAATACATTTTTTTAGTACACACAGGATATGATGTAATATTTCTCTCTCTCTCTCTCTCTTTTTGAAAATTAGGGATCGTAACCGTAGAGTTCTTTGAGTACTTCTATGAATTATAAGGGAAGAATCTAGTTGCGTTGAGTTTGGGCAGTGTAACACCCTGGATATATATTTTTTAAATTTCTTTCCACACTTGATGGGTATGATCTATGGACATTTTTGTTCTTGTCGACACCCTTTGGATAAGTTGGTCAGCTTGGTTGTAGACAAAACAAATAGATGTATGGTTTTTCTAATATCAGATCTAAATATGTAATTGTAATTTTTTTTACCTTCGAATAGTTGTTCCGTCACGGACATCATTCACCTTTCAGCTCCTATCCAAAAGATCCGATTCCAGACAGTTATTGGGTTGAAGGTATGGGACAACTCACGAAGGTAAGAGACAAATTCACTTGTTACATTTTTTTTCACTGCAAAATAAGAATTTTTTTAAGCGCATACAAATATAATATTTAAGAACAAATTTGATGATACGATTTGAAGTGTATGCTATAACAATAACTCTGAATTTATTTAATACATTTTCAATTATCCATGATGGTCAATCGCAAAATATTACTTAAATTAAAAATCAAGATTTTTTCCAAATTTTCTTAGCATATTCCGTGTTAAAGATGTTATTTTCCTCTCCAGCTTGAGGACTTTGGTGGAGTGTATGAACGCCACGTATTGGCGCAAGTGAATTTTGTGATGGACGTGTTGGTGAAGAAAACGAAATATGAAGTTTGAATACTATTTTAAACTAATTGTATCCAAAATTTGCCTTTTCCATAACAATATACTATTACTTAATTAAATTTTTAAATACGCTCTTGGAGCACCACCTGGTAGAGATTTTGAGAAAAAATATTAATAAGTTTGAATTACTGCTGTTGATTGAGATCGTATACGTAGAACGGATAAAATATAGTAATCTTAAAAAAAAAAATCGAATACGGAATTTTGAAGAATTTTTGGGGTTTAAATATTTCTGAGTTCGTAAGACATATTTTTGGAAAATTTTCTTTCGTTTGTCTGTCTATCTGTGACAAAGATAACTCAAAAATGCTTTGAGGTAGACAGTTAAAATACAGACTTTACATCAAGTTTGCAGATTTCTATCAAATTTTGAATAAAATCTGTTCAGAGAAAGTCCATCTATTCAGCTGTTCGAATAAAATTTGACACAATAATTACAAAACTACGACAGCTGAGTAGATAAAATTCGGCATAAAGATTTAACATCTATTGTTCAAGCACCATCTATACATAACTATAATTTAACATCTATTGTTGCATTTTAAGTCAACTCCAATGTGACGATGACCATCTGTTTATCTGTACTTTCAGAAACATGTAAACGAAACTTTATATCGAATTTGGTACGGGATTTTATGACTACAATTTTTGCGCCATATTGTTTTAATCAATTGAGAGAAACGTGTCTAAAACACAAATTCGATTTTAGGATATTATTTACCTCATGTCAGCGATTAATCGCCAAATAACCAGCAAAGGATGACACGACAGATTCAGTAAAAAATATGAAATTCATGCCGAAAGTTAATATTTCGTAAATATTGTACGCCAATACCATGTAAGATGTTCTCTGGCTTGACAAGTTTATTACCGAATATGCGAGAAAATTTTGAGGAGACTTCCCCCGCTGGTTAATAACTGATAAATGTATCTTTTTAAAACTGTTCGTAAAATAATTTTGAATCTAATACAGGATAACACCACAATTGCGTTAAAAAGTATTTAAAGTGTTCAATAATAGCTATGAATACTTTTTGAACAAAATTTTAAATGCTTTTATTGCCTTGGTCTAATAATGTTTTGCATATGAACAATGAATTGCAAACATAAGCAAAAAATTACATATAGCTGCTTCAAAGGCTCTCAGAGAAAGAGATATGGAGACAATGACAATAGAAAGTTTAGAAAGAACGACTAATTATAGTGATTAATTGTTTAAATCTGTAAATTCTCTGACACTCGGGAAATATTATTTTACTTTAGTGTCTGCTCTAAGTTTGTTTAAATCAAAGAGCAAAAAAGAAAAATGAAATCGAAGCAAAATGTCTGAATTTTATAAAAAATTCATTTAAAAGTTTTTTTGGCTTTCATTTTTTGAATTAAATGTGGTAAAAATGTTTTTTAAAAAATCACATTACATGTTTTTAAAAATTTACAAACAAAACAAAAAGGAATATACAACCACTCCCCCGTAAAATATTAACTAATTAATATTTTTACAACTAATTAAATGTTTAACTAATTAATATTTCGTTTAGTCTCCTTGTAGAAGTTGTGTATTGATTTAATAACATTTTTTTGTATGTATCCTATTGGCAACAACTGGCATAGGAGCTTCAATATTATTCTCATAACATTTGGGATGATAAAATTGGAGTTTTTGATTAACCGTTAATAGTTCTCTGTAATGCTTACCACAGCTTGCCACTTGCTTTGCTTACTACCTGCAAAAGACTTTTTATAAGGGCTCAAAAATATTGTAAAATTATAGGTAGAACAATAAGAGGCTTAACATTCGATTGAGCTACCTTAATAGCTCAGAAATGCATCGCATATCTATACTTATAGAAAGTTTAGTGTGTGTTGGTGCTCTACAGGCCAGACCGTGTCACCTACAGCTACCAAATTTGATGCATGTATACCTTGGAGGTCGGAAATGTGCACCTGGGGTCCCTTTTTTTTGAATTTTTAATTAGAATTTTAATTATTCATTAAAAACTAACTTTCCCGCCAAAAAATTTTTTCATTTTCCCCACCGCCAAATAAATAAGGCTTCAATTTTTTTATCCCACGCTAATGAGGCTAGACTTAACATTTTTCGGCAGCTTTTTTCAAACGATTCTTTTTATTTTCTTGGTGTTTGGTGCATTTAAAACTAAACATTGCTAATTAATCTATCTTTCAGATTCATTCGGAAGTACTTTTGAATTAAAATAAAACAGAAGAACGAAATTAAAAATTTCTAATCTGCATAGTGTGTTACCCCAACTGGCGTAGAAAAATTCATGCATTTGCGTTACCGTAACTGGCGATGAAAATTTCCGCATGCGCATTATGTTCTGATTGTTGACAACTATTATAAATGGATGCGGACTTGATTTAAATTATTTTTAGGTTATATGTATGGTTTTGTAATTAAATTGTATTTATATTAGTTATATATTTTTTGTATATGTTTATAGTTTTAAGTACATCGTTTTTTAAGTAATTTTTTTAACCTGTTTTCGACCGATTATTTTAAACGATTCGTTTTATTTTCTTAGTGTTTGATGAATTTAAAATTAAACATTGTTAATGAATCGATCTGCTCATGATGAATCTGAGAAAATTTTGTTACAAATTCTTGTTATATTACATAAATTAAGAAAGATATTCTTTTGGGCCCATAAAGTTTAAACGCTCAGTGACTCTGTTTTCTGTAATCATATTATAAAAAATGCTTTGTTTCAGTAAAAAAATATTATTATATTAATTGCAGATTAATTCTTTCCACTTTAATTTAAGGCATAAATTCTACGAGAGCTAACAGAAAATTAGAGAGATACATATTACGTTATGACTGAAGGCCTTTTTAATATTATAAGTGAATTATATGACTATCAAAATTTGAAGTTTCAAAATGTTTCGATGAAGAAGCTATTAAAGTAGGAATTGCATAATATATTTAATTATTAAAATTTAAACGAACATGAAGATTGGCGAACGGGCTGGTAGTCAAAGGCGGCTAGTAATTAAATATAATTTAAATTCAAAAGTGGTAAGTACGCTTACCATTGCCAGTGACCCTCGGGGGGGCACCTCGAAATGAGGATGAGATGCTTCCGGCATGGTGGTTGGATCTCGCCACCCTGGAGGGTACAATAATAGGTGGGGGATCTGACTCCCCCCACCGATGAAGGGACGCACTTCCTTCGGGGAGGGTTGTACCGTGGCCGGTGGCGGCCCTTAGGACTCAACCACAGTTTCCGCCAATTGCTGTTGCGGCGGTCCGGTCATTCAGTTCTATGGTTTAAATCCGTGTGCCTTAGGGCGGGTCGGAGAGTTAGAAGGTTGACTTGACTTACCATTGCCAGTTCAGGGCGCGAGGTTTTTCGTAACGATATTAAGTTCTAACGCTTGTCATTCAATTTTAACACCCGGAAAATTTTCAGAAATGAATCACCACTGTGTTGTGTTCCTTATGTTTATGATATTTTATATTTAATTATCAGTATTTGTTAGTGAAATTATTTAATTTAAATTCAATATTACATTTTAAAAATGAACAAATACTTTTGACTCAGTTGGAGTTTCTTAAAATTCTTGTTAATGATTTTATGAATATTTTGACTTTATTTTGATGTGTTGATTATTTAAATAGCTAGTTTATGACATCTTAGTTAATTTCTTAACATAAAACGTAATTGAGATGTTATTAATAAAATTGTATCAGATTGCAACAGTTTTATGTTTATACAATGTAGCAATCCGCCTCGCCGTACTATCAAACACAAAATGAACTTTAAACTTTAATGTAAGACA
This sequence comes from Argiope bruennichi, assembly GCF_947563725.1. NCBI lineage: Eukaryota > Metazoa > Arthropoda > Arachnida > Araneae > Araneidae > Argiope > Argiope bruennichi. Next base: position 115,337,960 of record NC_079158.1, read on the forward strand.
TTACTGGATTTGAATTCGGAGTAATTCTAAGATTTCTAATTAAAAATTATTAAAGCTGTTTTAGATTATCTAAAATTAAGTGGTAGTATATTTACCAGTGAACATTCGTTGATATTTTTACCCTTAATGCTCGGTGGTAAGTACACTTACCACTTTCAGTTTCCACTGAACGATCTCAGGTAAGTATATTTTCCACCCTTCATTTCATAAATTAAACTGGAAATTAGCGAATTTTTAATGTTTTAGTATTTATATCATCAGCTTATCATAATATAATCTCAAAATTTTTTATTTGTTGATGTCCTGGAGTTATGCCATATAAAGGATAAAAGGCAATACTTGGCATTTAAAATACGATGTTCATTGAATTTCGAAGCTTATCATGGTGTAATTTTAAACTTTCAGTCTGAATTTTACTAGCTGGCAAAAAATGTTTTAAAATGACGACAAAAAAAATCGGTTTTTAGATATTGGCACATGCATTATCTGTCACGTGATTGTTTAAAACCGGTTTAAAATAGTTTTTCACGAAAAAAAATTCTGGCCTCGAAAATAAAAAATTTAGAACTCGATCGATTTTGAGATGGTCAAAATCCATCATTTTTCAAAATGTTGGTGATTGCAAAATATGAGTCATGTGAGAACATGAAGTCTTTCTATCGGATTGAATACAATGTAACTTAAAAAAAATTATGTTCTCACATGATAACTTGAAATTTGCAATTGCAGATTTCAATTTATTTTACATTTTTTTACAGTTAGGCAGGTTTCAGCACTATGTCATGGGGAAATATTTGCGAGAGATGTATAAAGGCTTTTTGAGTTCCAACGTGCAAGAAGTGAGTCTGGTTTCTTCTTTTAGTGATATGAATATCTATAAACTTCATCTGAATAAATTCTATATCTTTCATTGGATATAATTTATCAATAATTTTATTTAAAGGCTTTCATATATTTACAAGTATTATTTAGAAATCCTAAATATTGTTTTCTTTCATTTTAGGATGTTATTTGTGTGTTTTGAATTTTTCTTACCTTAAATGAATGTGTTACTTTTCATTTTACTCTGAGTCGCAGACCTGCACATCTGAAGAATTTGTCTGAGTTGAGCAAGGAAGTAAATGCTACAAGTGTTTATTTTCAAAACCCTACATAAGCATTCAACACTTCGTAGTAGAGTAAAAAATCAACTTTCTCTTTTGGATGCAACTTTCTCTCTTGTTGCTTTTGGAAAAGTAACAAGATCATATACTAAATTTTATTTACTTAAGAAATTATGTTTTTATCAGAATTATGTACTTGCTATAGACCAACAAATGGTAAAATCAATGAAGAGTTTTTCTTTGGAATTTGATTTGGAACTACATTTAAATGAAATTGTGTAACTGACTTTATTCGTTTTTTAGTTGTTTTTTTAATGTTTTGTAATTACCGCACTTGCTTGTAGAAAAAACAAACAAATTTGAATTAATCTGAAATTGGATTTCATTCAAAATTTGACACAAATCTATACCACATACCAAATTTCATTTCCTTGTTGGAAAAGGTTTAATAACATAACACAAATTGTCATTTAATTAGAAGAAAGAAATAAAAAATGTTAATTAAAACTATTAATTAGCAAATAGAATAAATGATGTACTTATTTTTTTTAAGGCGGCGATTTAGAGTTAAAAGAAAGGACTGACAAAATTTAAAAAAGAATTGCAGTAACAAATTCTGAACATTTTTAGCGCATCTTAAACAGTGCTCTGTTCTTTCTTCATTTGGATTTCTTTTAATTACTTGTATACTTCCTATTAAAGATGCTGATTATTAGTTGAAGTTAAAGGAGCTTTATTTTCTTACAAATAGCTAGTCCTCGGCGTGTTGCTGCCGCAGAAGAAATAATTTTGGAAATATCGTTTGAAATTTGAAATGGCTTGTTTAATTAGGAATGATAGAAATAATGATATTTATTTTCTTGTCGACAATGAATACATTCATTGAAATTGAATAAGATATAACGGGGAAGTATAAATAATTTTTTTTAAAGTTTAGATATAATAATTATATCATGCCTATAACCTTCACGCAAGCACAAGGAATAAATTGCAAAGTTTTATCGAAATCGGATGAGTGGCAAGGCAACGCATAAAATACGAACAACATATACTGCAGTCTAATATTCAAAATCATAATAATTTCGAAATCATATACTGCAGTCTTAGATTTCATTTCATTTCACTGCAGGCTGGTATTACAAGATCAGGCAGAATCGTGCATCTTGCATAAAGAGAAGACCGTGCTTTAAATGTATTTATATTGAAAATCGAACTATTACAGAAAATGTAATTTAGAGGAAACTAAGACAAAAATAAATGCAGATATTGGCAGATCTAAAGAACGAGGGATTTATTTTAACAAAACATTGAAAAAAGAAATAAAAAATTTAAAAGAGAAATTTGTTATTACATTAATAGATAAATCAGCAAATAATTTCTGTTTAATTTTTAAATATTTTTATAGCGAACAATTAATTAAGGAATATAACTCTAATTCAACTTCCATTTTAAAGAATAACAGGAAAAAAGAATCAGATAAAAGATTGCCAGCTTTCGGGAAAAAAACTAAAATTAAGACTTTCTTTTTAAACTACCTTTATTTGTTTCCAACAGTAAAATTTCATAAAACCCCGCATTAAAATTTAGATTCGTTAGTTATATCACTGACAGTTATAATTACTATACGAAAAAATATTTCGTTAAATAATTGAAAATTATCCTGAATAAAATTAAAGATGAAGATAACTTTATACTTAATAGTAACAAAGAAGTTTTGGATTTTCTTAAAGATAACAACATTAATAAACTTAATACTTACGATTTTGAAAATTTATGCATTAATTTACCTCATGAAAAATTAATAGATGTCTTTACTTTTATATGTTAGGAATATTTAAATGAAGATATTATTACAAAAAATAACTGACTAGAATTATGTAACTTTAATATTACCGAAAATTACGTTTTTAATGGAATTAATTTTTATAAACAATTAAAGGGCATTCCAATGAGAACAACTTTCTGAAGTGCTTTAGTCAATATTTTCCTACATTACTATGAGGGAAAAAATAATTTAACACAATTTAATAAACGGTTGGCGATATATTGATGACTTACTTTTGTTAGACTTAGATAATACTAATATTGTTACTAATGGTTATCCAAAAGATTTAGTTCTAACTGAAACAAACGAAAATCAACTTAAAGCTACCTATCTAGATTTAAAAATCGAAATTTCTAATGGTAAAATATTAATAGGTCCCTACGACAAAAGGTATGAATTCAACTTTAAAATAATTAAACTTAGTAATTACCATTTTAATCTAAACTCTAAAATTTTCAAAAATTTAATTTTCTCACAATTTAACAGGAATTAAAGGGTTTGTAATAACAAAATTTCTTATATTGAAGCAACTAATAATCTCATTAAAAACTTAACTACTTATGTATTTCCCAGAAACTTTTGCAACATAGAAGTTTTAATAAGAGAGGGTTTGTCTTCTTTCTAACCTTTTTGCACAACTAAAAATAGGCTTTCTGGTATATGTTAATTAACTCAATAGATGGCGCTGAGGCCCTATAATTATTACTTAGAATGATGAAGCACTTTACACAAGTGCAACTATGGATAAGGAAAGCTTCAATATAGCTTGGCATGAAGCCGTTTTTATAGAGTAGTCTCAAGTTTTACCTGCTGCTGGTATGTTCTTTCCTTTTTGTTTTAATGATTTTTTTGGTTTGTGTTGTGTTATTGTAATTTCGATTAAATTGGAAGTTATAATTTATTGTTTTATTTATGTGAAAACTGGTTTATCTCTAAGGTCTCAATTTCAGGGGATTTTCGGGTCACGAGAGGTCAGTATTGTTGGACGAAAGTCAGACCCTTCACAGAAAAAAAAACACCCTTGTTTGAATCCCTACCTGAGAGTGACCCTTGAAAAAGTCTTCAGAATGGATTTATAATTTCTTTTCTTTTCTTTTTTTTTGCTTATATTAACTTAATATATTTACTAATTTGATTAAGTTCATCTGTGTTTTAGCAGTAGCAGCATTAGCGCTCTCTAAATACAATTGTGTCTTTTTTAGTTTGATTCAGAAATAATTTTTTAATTTTTTAGTTTGATTCAGAAATAATTTTTTAATTTTTTAGTTTGATTCAGAAATAATTTTTTAATTTTTTAGTTTGATTCAGAAATAATTTTTAATTGAAATTTCATAATGTTTGTATTTTGGATTATAGAAAATGTATGTTATGCTGTATGCATTTTACGTTTCAAGTTTTCCATAGTACTGTTTTCCCATTGAATTATTGAACACTTTATAAATAAATGTTTTTCAGGTGGACTGTATGAGTTCGATCACATTTCGCAGTCTTTTTGCAGCCTACGCATTTTTAGCAGGCTTCTACCCCGCTCCGGAGGACAAGAAAATGGGCGATGACTTGTCATATCAGCCCATTGCTTGTTCATTTCTGCCACTCAATCGAGATAAGGTAAGACGAGATTTTTCTCTTTTCAATTGCATGCGAGGGGATTTGTTCGTAAGTTCCTGTTTTATACCCTGTTTGTTTTAAGTTATGAACCAAATAATTTACTTATAACCAAAAATATTGTTACGAATATCGAAATTCATAAATATTCCGTATGGATACCAGGCCAATGATTGCCAATTATGGCTTTCATTAAGTGGATTTGACTTAGAAATAAGGATTCTAGAAAACACAAGAATTTTGGAGAATTTTCTGTTAGAAGTTGTGATTCATAAATCTTTCTAAAAATTCGATATCTTGTCATAGAGACTATATAAACAGAGGAGTACATATAAGCAGGATTCTCCTTTTAGATCTAAGAATGTAGCAATCTTCGCTATGTGAATATAGCGCTGTTGTGCTCAGAATAAAGATCAAACTGTTGTTTAACAATGACTTGATGTTTGAATGTGTGTTGTTGATTTCTGCAAATGTTGTTTTTGTTCTATTCATTTATCTAAGTTTCTTGTTTTCTTGCAGAATAAAACGCCCTTATTCTCTGCTGAGCTTGCTGAATTTCTCACAGTATAATCAAAAAACAACGACATATGTAACAATATTCAAATTTCAGTTTTGTTAAGTAAGACAGGCAATCAACCATTCGAAATGTTTTCTGATTAATTCGATGCATTTTGTGTTTAGCTTTATAGTATATTGCAAAGAATCACGCATGCGTCTGTAAATTCCATCTGATTGGATCCAAAATTTTGTACAGATTACCTGTTTAGTTTTAAAACCACTTAACATATTTCATAATTCTTGTTGGCAACGTTTTCGAGCTGTCAGATTAATAAACACATTGGCATACAATTCTTTCCTGAATTTGATCCAAAATTTGATGCATATCTACAATTCTGATAAGATTGTTATATACTAAAATTAACTCATCTAGTCTGCTGTGTTTTTGAGTTAATGTGTTCACATATGCACGAATAGATAGATGGATAGAGAGGCAATCTCTTGGATAATTTAACCCATACTTTTATACATATCTATAATTCTGTCAGTGAATAACTATGGCAAATTTCATATACCAACCACTTTTTTTCCGGTCATTTTTGAGTAATTTGTATTAATCTGAACATAGACAGACATACATCACTTCAATGGATTTTGCCCAAAGTTTGACCGCGATATAAAATTTTGTTCCCATAACAAATTTCATCTAACTAGCTCATTGTGTTTTTGAGCTATTGAATTCACAGACAGATAGACAGAAATAATTCCAAAAATGCTTTTTTGGTTTCAGCGTAAAATGCTAAAATTCATCAACCTTTTTAAAAAGCATTTCTTTATGATTATATTGCTGTTTCAAAATACGATTTCTTTGCAAGAAAGTAAAAAAGATATATGCCTGCTGTAATAATCAATCTGCATAGGGTGCTCTACTCTATAGTTGAATTCTAATTACCTGTTAAATTTTCTTACATAAGAAATTTGATATGTCTTCAAATGTTTCTTAAGACATATTTTGATTTAAAAATTGATCTTATGCCAGCGAAGCTTTAGAGGTTCGTTTTTTACTAGATAAATTTTATATGAATCAAATGCCGATTTTAGGGTATTTCCGCAGATTTGTTTTAGCTGCAAGATGTTCCAAATAGGTCAAGTTTTATTATATCAATTTATATCCTTTTTTTTTGTTTCCAAAATAATTTTTAAACTTGTGAAGTGTTTTTGAATGTTACATATTTCTTTAGACAGGCTACATATTTCTAAAAAAAATTTTCCAGTGTTTTATGGAACTTACAGAACAAGAATAAAAAACAAACACATTCATTATCATTTCAAAACAATTCATTGCTGTAGCTCCTTTCATTATCTATCAGGTATCTACCGGAAAAATCATGTAAAAATCAGTGTGGTGCCTTCCATTTAGCCAATCACTCTGATTGCCTGAAGTGAAATGGATTAAAAAGGGCTACAAAAAAAAAAGAATTATTAATATAAAAAGGGTACGCAAAAAGATTTAAAAAAAAAAGTAGATAGGCGAAAAAATAACCATTCGAACAACTTGCCTTTTTTGTATTTAATTTAAGTGGCAAATCACCTCGATGGCTCATACACAGAAAAATGAACTATTATGTGAATGAGTTATACTTTATAAAGACAAATGTATTGTTAATTGATATTTTTTATTTTTATAGTAATTTTTTATTTCCTGAACTTCTTGGACTAAACATGAACTGGATTAAATTTAATCTGGTTCCTTTTTAATCTAGTTCATCTTTTCATAAAAATAAAATTATTAATAAAATTGCTTTTTTTATTAATGATAATTATTTAATTTAGTTTGTGTAGTATTAATTGTTTCAAAATTGAAAAAAACCTTTTTGTATTATGATATTTCTAATCATAGCTTAAATAATACATTTAGAAGCTAGAAATATCATATCTAGTTAAATAATAATTCGACTAAACACAAAGCAAAACATATTATCATTTTAATGTTACCAAATTTGGAGATTAAATATAAAACTTATTTAATGTTTTATTTTTAAAACTTTTATGGATTCTCCCAAAGTAATTCAAAAGAATTCCGATTGATATTAATGGAAGACAAAATAAACCAAAACAAATATATTTGCTTCACTACATGTACTTGTTAGTGGGCGTTGTTTGGTTTAAAGTACAATTGACTTTTCCAATTATTTTTCATCGGAAGAAATAATGAATACAAGCGGTATTTAATAAATCTTCAAAGTATAATACTATGTATTTCATATATTATTTTTGTTTCATGCAATTTAAATAACGGCGGATGGAGCACGGATGTATTTAGAAAAGCTTTCAAGTTATTTTCCATTTCTATCAGTTTCTTCTTGCACGTAATTCAAAATGCGTCTCAAGAATATTGTTCCGTTCTCTATTCAATGTTCATTTCTGATGTTATTCCATTATACATCCACAATGCCTGACAATGAAAAAAAGAGAGTATTATTTAATTCAACTTTAACAACGCAAAATAATTTAACACTCACATGATATTTTCATTCATTTAATCCAATGTGAAATTGATTTGTTATGCTTTAACTCTATATTTATTGGGATCTCTCCAAAATTTTTGATTGTAACTTCGTTGCTATTTATTGCAAGAGGGCCATTAATTCTGAGTTGTTTCATGGAATTTCAAAATTTCGAAATTTTCTAAAAGTAAATCTTCCAAGGATATTCCATCCTTATCCTTGGAAAGTATCCATTGACATTTGCTTTTTGTAACAATTCCGTGTCTGATGAATTTTAAAATTTATAAGAAACCGAAGTTTTGAAAGAAACAAAGAGGAGCTTTATAGTTCTCCATAAATGTGTTATTTATTTTCAGAAAAATTAAATTTTAATTTAATTTGGATCTTTATTTTAAATTTTCGTCAATATGCTTAGCGAATAAGAAAAGCACAAATAAAGAATTATCATAGTTGATTATGTAACTCCAGTAACAGCAGGCCTTATCTTAAGCTTATATATGATAAAAACTAGCAACATTCATCTAAAAATTATTTCAAACAAGCCTTTAAAAATGGCTATTTTAATGAAATGTTATGATAAGAAAACTAAGATATATTTCTTTTTGTTTTGTTGATAGTATTTGAACTCTCTTCCCAACTGCCCAGCATCTGAATTGGACAAGTCTGTCATGATTAGAAGCAAGGGTGGAAAAAAATTTATGGAAGGATATCAGGTGAGTTCTTTCATGCTTTTTCTTTGCGCAGTTAATCTTATAGTGAAAAAGAGATATTTTCAGAAATTCGTAACGGATGCCAAACCATTGACCTCGATCCTGTCGACTAACTTGGCAATCGCTTGGCAGAGAATTTAACGACTTTGGCGATAGAAATAAAAGATTCGGGAAATAAAAGAAATTTTGATTTTACCTTTTTTAGAAGCCGAGATCCGTGGAAACTTTAGGAAATTCGTTCACTAGAATTGAATGGGTTTTATTTGTTCATTCTGAGCGCTGTTTCTACCTGGTTTCAAATTAGAAATTCGTTATTAGTTTGTGTTGCAAGTTTCTACGCTGTTTTTTTTGTGTTTCGACTGTATTTTGCTCCATGAACTTTGAGTTTCCTTGTGAAATAAAACATCCTATGCCGTTACACATCATTCTTTACTCCTTTCGCCACATATCCACGGGATAATTTCTGTAAAAATAGGATACCTGAAAAAAAAATCGATTTATTGTAATAACATTTTGTATACATGTTATGAGACAGCTAAATTGGATCGCCAGATGGAGATTAAACAAAATAAGAAGATTGTTCTAATATCAAGGAGACATTTCCATTCTCACTAAGTATTGTGCATCATTTCGACTGTCACATTAGACACAGTCTGAATGATACTAACTTTGAGTGTATTAATACAAACGTTACTGGCGTTACAAACACTGTCTTTTATGTAACTTCAAAGTTGACACTGAACAATAACAGCCGATTCATATTCATGGAGCCAAAAACATTAAACTTTTCCCTTTGTTGTCGCCATTTTGATAACAACAGAATGTAAAATCACCACTTCTCTATTAGTTGCTCTATCTGTTGGCCTAAAAGAGTTAAGAGCAGGAATATTTTCCATAGTAAAAATTTTACAATATAATATTAAATTATTCTTTTGTAATAACTTTTTTGTAGTTAGGGAAAGACTCAATCCCTGTGTATTTAAAATACCTCAAAAATACGTTTTAAAGAATAATAGCATTCAAAGTTGTACAAGTATGTCGTATGATGACGGCGGCAAATGAATGCAGTATCAACGAAATAATTTAAGAGTTTAAATAATTTCTCATTCGAAATGCCCCACCAAGAGTCACTTCAGATATGGGGATAAGAAGCTTCCGCTATAGTGGTTGGTTCACTCTGTCCTGGTGGGTACAGAAATGATGTAGGGTTAGTTACCTCCTATCGATATCGGGACATGTCTTTTTCGGGAGGTGGTTTTAATTCTTGCCAATGTTGTCGCGGCTGTACAGTAATTCAGTTTCTTTCGTGTGCTTTCGAGGCGGATAGGACTTACTTTTTGTGGTTTATGGTTTGCGTTCGAAATGAAAACAGTTTTGCATAATGTTATTCATGGATCATTGATATTGACTATTGTTAATTTACACGCCTTTTAACTGTCCATGTTAATTGTTACATATATTTTCTAAATTTATTGACGAATCGACACGTGTTCAGCTTTCCTTGCTGTATACCATATTCTTCTATTAAAATAGTTTGTTTCTATATACCTGCCCTGCTTTTAAAGTTTTCCCCATCACTTTTGAAATATTGTATAGTATCGTGCATTTAGTACCATATATCCATTATCTGCTGGTGTAGTAGCTCTAGAGAAATCTTGGATAATATTACTAATAAAGGTATCTATAGTTTGGAACGAACCACCATGAACTAGATACTATCGATTGAGATATTCTTAAACCTTAAGTAATGTCTTATTGAGTCTTACCAGACCTAAGCCTACTGATGATTCTCTCTCTGAATCCATCATTTAAGCGAGTCTTTTAACTTGTTTTTGCTGTAATAAATGAGAAATGAGATTTTTCTGATGAGAACCAGATATTTTTTATAAACTAATTATCAAAAATCGAATTTCATTATTTTAAACCATATTAAAGGCTGTCTTAGGACTGGATTAAGCCCTCTAGGGGTTCATGGGCAATATAAGTTTCGGGGACCCCTTTAACTTCTTATATCAGGTATTTTTTTATTTATTTTTTACTGTTTTTAGTTTTCTGCATCAAAAAATTATGTAGTGAATTTTGATAAACTCTTAAAACAGTTAATCACAGTCTCGTTTAAAAAATTTAGTTTTAGCAACGCAATACAAGATTTGTAAAATATAATTAATTAGGAATATTAGAATGTTTTTTTTTTAGAATTTAAATGATACTTGATTTTAATTTGAATCCATAAAATAAATTTCCACGTTTGGCGGCATCTGCAACTAAGACGAATGAAAGAAAGGAAATCACTTTTCATATATAGACTTTGAAAAGCACGGAGAAATAAGTTCCTGAAAAAAAAAAAAGAGTCAAAAAGTTGCCGTTAGGGGAAATACTGGTGCTGAAGGAGTACAGTTATGAATATATTCATGAAACTCACAGAAAATATTCTATTCATCAACTTTTAAGTTCCTTGGATTCCATGCAACATTTTCAATATGCTGACCTTCCCTGTGTACAACATATTGGATATAGAATATGACGGTTTCTACTGCCCATTTGTAAACTATCAGTTTCGATGTTCATAACAGCTCTTCCTATGTTTTGTTTCAAGAGATGCAGATTTGCAACGCCACCAGTGTATACTACGGATTTCAGGTACCCCCCCCCCTCCGGCCAAGAGTTACATCGGGTGATATCTAGGGAACGGGGGGGGGGCATTCCGTCTGAAAATATTGACTGATAACTCTCTCAGAACCGAATTGTTGTCATAAAAGATTCTATACTGAACGATGAATATGTAGCCGTGCACCTTTTTGCAGAAAAATTATTGAGTCCAAGCACTCTCTTTGCTGCTGTTGTGGAATAATAAAAGTTTGCAGCATTCGTCGATATTTTTCGCGATTAATGGTGTAGGTAATAGGACCTGTTTGAGTGAGATTCTCCAAAAAGTACAGTCCGTTATGAAATTGGCCATGAAATCGCATAACACAGTCACATTTGGAGAATGCAATGGCATTCCTTGGATCAAAGTGAGATGTTCACATGACTAAATATGGCAGTTCTGAGTATTGTAAGACTCATTAAAATAAGAATGAACCTCATCTCCCCACAATATTTCCTAAGGCTAGTCAATGTGGATCGCCATTCAGGCAAGGCGCGTTCCTCGTTCGTTCGTGACAACAGCAGCGCCAATATTTCCCCTATCGGCAACTTTTAGTACTAATTTCTTTTCCTACGGAATTTATTTTCCCGTGCCTTCCACAGTCTGTATATGAAATGTGGTTTCATTTCTTTCATTCGTTTTAGCTGTAAATGCCGTCAAATAAGGAAAGTTATTTTATGGCCACTTTGTATGTCAAAATTTCGGGGGCTTTTAATATTGCGGACTCTTAGGTAATTGAAAACCTGGTAAGGCTGATAGTTAGGTAACTCCCTATTCAATCATCCAAATTTGTGTTGTGTTGTATTGAGGAAAATCATCTAGTCAAAGCACGTCTCTTCTATAAAATCGTTGATTGGTCTAAAATAAAAAAAATAATGCTTCGTAACTCCGTTAATTTTGATCATAGAAGAATGGAGCATTTTTTGATTAAATTTTTAATGTTCCTAGCATATTTTAATAAATATGACTAATAGGGTCGGAAAACTGTACAAATGTTTAGATTTTGTAATTTTTAAGAGCTGACGCTTACTACCAGAAACAACACAAAATATTAGCCTTAATATGATATGATTTTAGTGGAACTATAAGGGTGTCTCGGAATTCAGGGGCAAAAGTAAGGATAAGTAAAATATGCACAAAGATACTTTTTTTTTTTCGCTTAGCAATATGATGTCTAAAATGAAAAGTGTAGACGAAAGAAGTAAGTATAAGTCAGTAAAAGCAAGGCAGGAAAATGCAGTGTCTACGACATTCCAATTGGCTCTGATCAGAACTTCATTGCAAAACTTTCAATTGCTACTGCAACTGTTCAAGAAGCAACATGCATCTTCAAAAGAGAGCAGATCACTTGCTAGGCGCTACTGCATCGATGTTTACAGTGGCACATTCATACACTTACTGTAGTATTATAAGTAAACTGCTTTCTTTTTATTTCCTCAGCATTTTTGTTTTTACAGTCCAAACTTTCCATTTTTGACCTCACATTGCTATACAAAAAGTGCTTTTCTATATGCATTTTATCTACAATTAAAGTTTGTCCCATGAATTCAGATCCTGTATATCTATCTCCAATGGTTTAGAAATTAGTTATTGAACCATTGTTAGAAGGGATACTCTGCATACATTTGCATACATAAAGATCTTGATTCGATTCAGAAATCGTACTTGCATGAGTTACTATAAAGAGTGATAAACAAATGAGCCTGAATGGGTGTGATTAACAAGAAAAGAAAATTAGAAAAAAAAAACCATCTATAAAAATTTTTTAAAAGTATTTTTAACTGATTGAAATTTTATTTGAAATTTTTGATTGGTTTTTTGTTGAAATTGAAAAGTGTTGCATGCTTTTGCTTACCGTCAAATCCTGAATATTTAATAAATAAAAATGTTTGTTTTTTACTTATTTCACTAATAAAAAAACATTTTTAAAAATCTTTATTTATTTTTACTATGCATATCGCAGATGAAAGGAGTTGCGGTTAGAAAAAATTAATGAGTTCTTTGGTAAATTAACAGTATTCCATGAAATACTATATTAAAGATCGACAACGGTTTGTTAGAATAGTTTAAAGTCATTACTCTCTGTCTTTTCAGGATCTTTACAGATTTTGGTCTGAGCACAGCGGCCTTCCTGTCGATAACTACGGAGCTGCCGGAAGTCTCTACAAGACATTGCTGGCGGAGGTAACTCATTCATTCTTTCTTATTCAAGTCTATTTTATAGAAAAAGTTCAAGACATGCCTAATTTCCACAATACATATACAGGGTCTGTACCCATTGCCCCTCCAACCGCCATTATAAAAACACCGAGTGTCCTAACGCATGTATTTGAATATATACAGTGGATGTCACTTAATCCTTTCACTACTGACTCAACATAACCGGTCGTGCAAATTCTATCGTGGCGTTTTTTTTTTTTTTTTTTTTCTTTTTCAAACAAAGGATACTAAATTTGAAGCGAGGACATTCTTGGTGATAACTCGTTTCACATCCTGCACTCCTCGTTTGAAGCAGAAACCGATCTGCCAGGATAAAATTTTCGAGGCGGTTTGGGCTGGATCAATAAAGAAAGGTTTAATGTGATCACAATTAATATTATCATTCGCTTTTTATTATCAAAATTCTTTATTTCTGAACCAACATATTCAAATGCGTACAAAATTATTCGTTTAGAATGATCATTACATCGTATAATACTATCTGGTTTGAAGTACAGGCGTTCATTAATTATTGTCGGGGTTTCCGTACCTCATAACTTTCGAATAAAAAATATTACGTAAAAACCGATTACGTATTCGTAAATTACAACTCAAAGAATTTTGCTTGGCAACAATGCGATCTTAGCGCATTTGCTTTGAGTTGTAATTTACGAATACATAATCGCCTTCAGCTGAATGCCTACAAAGTGCAAATTGTGCAAGCTTTACACTTTAATATCATTAATAAAATTCTTTGAGTTGTAATTTACGAATACGTAATCGGTTTTACGTAATATTTTTTATTCGAAAGTTATGAGGTACGGAAACCCCGACAATAATTAATGAACACCCTGTAGAGCTTCATTTTCAACCAACGTCAACGATTGACATTCGTGGAATTTCTCACTCCCTGGGAGGGTGTCTTTCCAATGATTCACATTCCTTTGTCTGGACCAAAGTGATCTAGCTTGGTTAAATGTGTAGCTAAGTTGTCAGGTCTGGCTTCAAATCTTTTAAACAGCCATAAAACAATTTTGTTGAAATTGATTTACGAAAGCAAAATAGATAAAAAAGTGATTTTAGTGTCAAAAACGAAACTGAAATTCTGAATTGGAATAAAATTTTCTAGAAGATTAATCAAGTAACACTACGGCGTAGTTGAAAATTTTGCAGCTTCTTTGAAATTTTTTTTGTGAGCAAGACCAAACAATAAATATTTATGATTTCGATGGGGAGGAATGTATAGAAGACCCCCTCCTGTGAATATAGAAATGTGTCAAGTATTTGCTAATTCGAAACCTGGCATTCAGGAGTAGAAAAAGAATACAAATAATAAAAAGGAAATGAAGGAATAATGTCGATAAGCAACGGATTTTTTTAATCGTTATTTTTAAAATAAATAATTGAGATAAGTGGGTTTTTTTCTTTATTGACTTGACGAGATAAAAAATATAATCGACTTTGCCCAATTCAATTATTGATATCTGTCGATTAATATTATTAAAAATAAAGCTAATAATTACATTATTCAGCAATTATTGTTTTTTAAAAAACAATCAGGATTCAGATTAATTGATTTCCTTTTGATGTTTATTTTAAACTAGCAGTACCTGGACAGCGTTGCTCGTGGCATAACATCCAAGAGGAAAAATTAGCTTTAAATTTAAGTCTAGCTTCCACACAATATGGCATTAGCATCTCACGCAACTTCAAACAAACATAAAAATATATTTAGAAATCAACAAGAATAACTGCTAAACAACTTTTTATAGCACACATTCAGAAATATTTAGACTGTTAAAAAGTTAAAATATAATATGTCCATAGATAAAACAATTTACTGGTTTAGTTTAGTTTAGCTATATTAATGTCCCGTTGTAAAGCAACACTAGGGCAATTTTGGGATGGATCTCGTAATTTTGAACCACGGTCAGATGACGAGGACGACACCTGAGCTGGCATACCCCTCTTCACACCACACCATACCAGCGGGAAGACGTTTGGCCTGACTGATTTAACGTGCAACAGACCCCTTTAAACGAAAAACAATTCACTAAAATATACAATAGAAAAGCTGTTTTAAAATTTAAAAATATACACTTATGTCATTGTACCCATTGTGCCACACTTGTTTATCAACTCTGTATAATCTTATATGAAAATAAAATTCGGCTGGCTTCATAATATTACTTTTTAAACTATATTGACTGTGCGATCATTTCGCTCCTCATGAGATTTATTCTATCTCTGCAATTCATTTGCAGTGCGATTTAAAGCGAGAAGGTTACTTCGCTCAACAGAAGACACATTCATAAGTGTGGACATTCTTTCTCTGATGTTCGCTAACCTAACGTTTCTTTCCTCTACATGATCACTATCGCGCAACAAACGAAACATTTTGGCATTTAATGTACTTTGGCCGAGGTTGGATTTCCTTTTTTGGGGCATAATGAGTTTTGAATCGCTGTTTAAAAGCAGACGTAAACAAAGAAATGTATCGCATATGCATACCACAGCTCTTGCTATTTGCGCATGCTCAGTTTGAGGTTCTCGCACATGCGCAGGTAAGTGCAAAGCACAGATATTGCTATTTTACGCATCCGTGAATCGTAGTAGGAAAATAATTAAAATCGCAATTATAAAATAAATCGTAATTATAAAAAAATTAAAAAAACTTTTTTTTATTTTGATATGACTTTAATACACTAAAACCTTCCCGAATATATGTACTACAAAATGGTACAAATATCACCCAATATCACATAAGTATTTTCCGAGTTTTTCTTTTTCAAACATGCAGACGCTTTCATGAGACTTTATTTTATACTATGTCTAGATAAGAACAGGAAAAAATTATTAATTGTAAAGAATAACTTTATCTGGATTTTGTAATTTTTTCACACATATAATGTATCGTAGAAGATAACTTTTTAAAAATAATTTTATAATCGTAACCAGTATTATTAGACATAAGCATATTATTGGCTTGATTAGAATCTCATTAAAGGAGAGTAAAATTTAAAATTCAATTGTTTGGTGGGCGTGATATTTCTAAATATCGCATGTTAATTCTCAAATGTATGTATATTCAGATTCAAACAAAACAAAGCAAATAGAAAGTATTTTCCTTTATAAAAATCAAAGAATGGCACGAGGTTCTTACGAATGTGGAGCATTTTTTGCTCGCACCATTCGCTATCTCTTCGCGCTCGCTCTGATTAAATGAAAAGGAGAATGGCAAAAGGGTTGTAGCATTTTTTCGTACATGCTTGTTTTCCTCTAGTTACGGAGATTTCGAAGAATTTATTGCACCACGAAGAGAAAAAACAAAGTTTGAAGTAATTTGTGATATCTTAAATATAGGCGATATATATATGAAAATAACATTCATGAAGTACAAGAAGAATGGCCTCACTAGTTTAGTTTCTTATTTCTTTCAGAAAACCGAAAACCTGACAATTCCAAGCTGGGCAGAGAGTACTTGGGAAGCTTTAGAGAAGAACAGCAATATCTGTTATCATTTCCATTTCAAGACTAGACTGCTACACAGACTGAGAGCTGGTGAGATTCCATGTTAAGTGAATCAGAAAAATAAACAGAAAATAGAAAAAGATAAATTTTTCAAATAAGGAAAGCTTTTGTGTAACAGCCTTTTAAAGTTAAAATATTATGTAGCAAGTATCACCCCAAAATTATAAATCATTTTTACAATGCATAACACTTACACTATATTATTTGAAACCTGACTGAAATAAAAAGATAAACTCAATTAAAAAATTTTTAAAAATGAAATTTTAAAATTAATGCAAAGTTTTAAGGCATTTTATAAATTTTTAATTGTTTTTATTTTTCAAATAGGATTTATGAATTTCTAGTTTCAAATGACAAAAATTGCCCAGAATATTTACATGAAAATGCTCTTATAAACCACGGTTTTAAATAATGTATCACCTAAATTAAAAAAGTTATTGAACTGTAGATGGTAATTTCAAATGCAAATTTTGATGACATTTGAAATCATTATCTTTGGAGAATTAGCAACGAAAATGGTCTAAGTGCAATATCTGGGGAAAAAAACCCCACAGATTTTACATTTTTAAAAAAATTCATTTTAATTTAATTTAAATCATTCTTTTTTAATATTTCAGCATGGAAGGTTAAAAATGTTAATGATAAACAACGTCTAAATGATTTCTTGAAAGAATTCCATTAGCTGCTTTATAGTGGATCGATTGAAAGAGGGAATTATAAGTTTGTTTGTTTGAAATTGTTCTTCAAATTATTTTTGCAGTTTTGTTATATTTAAAAATATGTATTAGCAATTTTTTTCTGTTTTAAAATCAATCAGACTCCCTAATTTCAGATCAGAGCTAAAAGAAAGTTATGAATTCTGAATACATCATTCAATTTTTTTAAAGACTTCTGTTATTTTTATTAATTTAATAAACTACTGTAGAATTTTTTCATAACTTTAAGTCATTTTGTAATTTTTTTTGTAGGCCCAGTACTTGAGAAGATAATAGGAAAAATGAAAGAAAAAATACAGAATCCGAATTCCAAGTTGAAGGTTTATGTGTATTCCGGAGTAAGTATTTCATATTTTCTATGCATTTTTCAGTACTCTGTTGATTAACACTTTAATGGCCACATGTGTACGTCATTGGAGCAATAGTTTTGAACAATTAATTAAAAAATTTTTATGCAAATCAATGAAATAATTTAAAATGTATGCACATACATATAAAACAAAAACTATACTAATAATACATTTAATATAACACATTTAACTATTTAACAACAAAATAATATTTTTACGCGATAATTTTAAAAACAAACAAAATTCAGTAATTACATAAAATCAAAGAAGTAACGATGAATTACGAAGCCTATGGCCAGCGTCCTGGCATAAGGGTAGCGCGTCTTTCCCATGATCTGGGCGTCCTGGGTCGAGTCCCGGTTGGGGCATGGTTGTTCTTCCGTTGTTCTATCTGTGAGATGTGTGAATGTGCCCTCCTGTAAAAAGGGGTTGTGCAAGCGAATGAGTGATGCGTGAGTAGCAAAGTCGTACTCTTGGCATTAGTTGGCGCTACTAAAAAAACAAGGGACGCTCCCCCACCGGCTTAAATCGCTGTCTTCGTAACAACGGGCTTGTCCAAGGCAAGTACCATAACAAACAACAACAACACGAAGCCAATGGCGATACTCACATTTGTTTGCGTTCATCAATCCTGACTAGAGAGTGGTACCAGCCAATAGCTTCAGGCGGTATCATCACGCACATGTTATGTGAAAGAATACCAACAGTTGCTCCGGTTATCAGACATACTCTGTGTGAGCGGCTATTAAAGTTTTAATAAACAATTGATATCCTGGTACAGAAAAGAGAAGGAAAGCTGTTCTGGATGACAAATAATTTTTGTTTTAAATTCTTGTTTATGAAATCAGTAAAAGGAAAAAAAAAAAAAAATGCGATTTCTAAGATGATATTTGCTTTCAGTGAGACATAGATGATGGTGGGTGACAATGATCACCTTCTGCTTCTCGAGTTGTTAATGAGGAGCGATTAAAATTTACTATAATGCTTTATATGCAGAAAAATTTAAATTTACTTGTTTTGCTTTTTATGGAAGGCCAGTTTCTTCCAATACAATAGTTTTCTGTCAAAAGCAATATTCCAGAAAAACAAGAACTCCAACAACTTATTGAATATATTTGGGCCGCAGTGGCCTGTTGGTAAGGTCTTGGCTTCGGAACCGGAGGGTTTCAGGTTCGAGACCCGATTCCACCGAAGAGCCGTCGTGTAAGGGGGTTAGTTGCACGTTAAATTAAATCCGTCCTGACCAAACGTCCTCCCGCTGGTGTGGTGTGGAGAGGGGGGTGCCAGCTCAGGTGTCGTCCTCGTCATCTGACTGCGGTTCAAAATTACGAGGTCCGTCCCAAAATATCCTAAGTGTTGCTTCAAACGGGACATTAATATAATTAAACCAAACCTATTGAATATATTTTGAATGAACTGTCAAAATATTTAATTGCAACTCCAAGTTGAAATCTGTAAACTCGTACACTCACTCCAACAATAAAAGCGGCAGGAACATTGCCTTAGCAGCTATCTTGTTTCTTGCAATAGATTTTATTATTGAACAACTGGGAGGGAAGAGGTTAATTTGGCAAAACAGTTGCATAGCAGACAAAATTTCAATCATATCCTTTTTAGGCTAAATATCCTTTCAATTTCTGCGAAATTTACGGATATGAAGAGAAAGATTCCATTAATTTCTTTGAGGGTTGGGTTGTATTCGATGCATCCTATAGTTGATTGAATTCTCATTACTATGGTATTAATAGTATATAGATTTATGGCGAGAATAAAATTCTATTACTTAATGTGCTATATATAAAATTAAAAATATAGTTTGTGACATTCAATACTAATTTTTTCTTTCAGCATGGCAGTAATGTGGCTGCCATTCTCAATGCTCTCTTGGTGTTCAACGACCGCATTCCAACTTACGCTTCCACTATCCTCTTCGAGCTATATGAAGAAGTAGGAGGAAATCATAGCATTAGATTACTCCTAACCAATGCAACTGAACCCGAAAAGCACATCACACCCCCTTACATTTTGCAATTGCCCGGATGCAGCGAGTATTGCCCACTGGAAGAGTTACAGAGACAAACAGCCGATCTTTACCCACTGAATTGGGAAAAGGAGTGTCAAGAAGCAGATCATCGACGAATCAAACAGCTTTTGAAAGAATAATGAAAACCCACAAGGCCCTTGAGTTGGAAATACGGCTGTCACTATTCCAATCAAAGACAAAAATATCATTGGCAGAATTTGATGGACAAAATTGATTGTGTTAAGAGGCATATCATCGACGAATTAAGCACATTTTGCGTGAATAATGATAACTCAATATTCCCTTGAGTTGGAAATACGGGTTATAAAGGTTTGTAATCAAAGACAACAATATCATGGATAGAATTTAATGGATGATATTGATTGTGTCAAGAGGCAGATAATTTTCGAATCAAGCACCTTTTGAATGAATAATGATAGTTCACAGGGTCCTTAAATTGAAAATAGGGGTTAATAAGATTGCAATCAAAGACAAGAGTATCATGGACCGAATTGATGGACGATTACGTCTTTTATAGCCTCATTGTGGATAAATTTTCAAAAACAACAGAAATGTGGAGATAAAATTAATTTATACATGATTTTATAAGAAACTTTAAATTCAGAAACCAGGATTGCAAGAGAGAATAATATCAGTATTTACAGAAAACATTAAGCATATAATGAAGCATCTTGAAAGATGGGAACCATCTTTTTCCTTTCCATTTGTGTGCAAACAGCAAAGGCTCTTGATTAAATTGATGACATTCTTAACACACTTTTTCCTCTAAAACTCGAATTATGGAAACTACCCTTAGACATCGGAGAAACACTTACCATTGTGACACATGGTGACAAAATCATACATTTTGTACCTGGATCAAAGAGAAAAAAAAAAGAAATATTTTTTTTTTCTGAAAAAAAAAGTAATAAATTTATTGAAAATCATAACATTTTAAAACATTGTATTTATTAGAAATTTTTACGTTTGTTTCGAAACATAAAAATTTAGTAAACAATTTTTTTTATAGTTTTATTTTTGTTTAGTGTTCGGTTTTTGCAAATATCTTGGAAAATATGGTTAACTGAAATCCTGAATTAGAAAACTGAAGCCGATAATATATATTGGGTAAAAGAGGTATAAAATCAAAATTGATTTATAAATTTTACCTAGATTTCAATTTTCAAATTTACACCTTTTTCTTCTGCATTAAATCATTCACTGTTTTGTTATTGGTAAAATATTCATATGAAAACTATATATATTAACTATACTCTATAGTTGTAGACAGGTTTTGGCGGTAGTAGTAAGTTTCAATCTAAGGGGAAAGAAATAGATTAAAATTCGATAAAACAAAGCGTTTTTATGCATATTACCAAAGTGACTTATTCCTTAAACTCTATCTAACAGATTACAGTTTCTATTCTACTAATTTCATTTTGAACTTTTGAGTTTTTTGAAACTTTAAATTCAGTTTAACTTCTGATTTTTTTTAATAGTGAGTATGATTCTTAAATAGAAATTTTTTAGTGGGAAAGAGACGTTTAACTTAACAAAAAGGCGTAGACAGTGAAATGAAAAATCAAGAAGTGGCAAATGGAGCAGGAAATTTCAACAAGTGCAATGTTACGATTTTGAGGAATCTTTGTTATTTATATATTTTTAAATGAATTTCTTTGATAGTTTAATTTTTTATTAAATACACATTAGCCCTAAAAAGGTAAAAATGTTCTTGTTTATATACAAAAATATTCAATTTGTATTTCCATATTTTAAAAATTCTAATTATAAAAATTTCTATATATCGAATTTTTCATAGGATTCGATACAAGGAGGTTCGACAACATCTTTCCGAATATTTATTGTTGTTTTCATTCAATTCTTTGTAAAGCTAAAGCTAATTATGATTTTGAATCAAACAAATCAATTTTTTTCTATAGATCTAATTTATTTGCAATCAGAAAAAAAAGATAAATTTTACCGATTAAAATAAGGCCACATTTTAGTTGCTAATCAAGGGTGATATTCTGGTGATAAAATATGATAAGATGCCTCTGCGATGACTTTGAATAAAGTGAAGTAAGATAATGATATCACATCATGTCATCATTTACACACGCAAAAAAGAAATTTGGAGAGTCTTTTGAAATTCAGGAAGATATTTTATTTATTCAAGATATGCAAATTACAGATATGCATTTCATTGTTCAATATCGTATTACATTTTTCAAAAATTGCAAGTTCAACACTCAAATGAATTTAATTTTTTCTGAGGCACAGAAATCAGAAACAGTATATTTAAATACTCACTGTATCATACAATTCAAAACTGAAGCACTAAAACCAGTACTTAAAAGCCATCCGAATTGTATTTTAATATTATAAAATTACATAACATTGCATACATAATATGTTTTAAGTTGTTGAGTTGACTATCCAAAACTGACCTCTATGTGTGCACCCAGATAAAGGAGAAAGGGGAAGAAAAAGGGGAAATATTGATTTTTCGTGTTTAAATAAAAGAATTTTCATTTGAATAGAAAACAGTAAATTTAAAATCTATAGGCATTAAAGAGATATATGAAATGAACGTTAAGATAGCTTAATTCAGTCATGAATAAATTAAAAAAATATCAAGTTGGAAATATATTTTATATTTTTTTAATAATTGCGAACAAATTTTTTTATAAGTCTATTCAGGTGAATGGCACATATGTGGGAACATCTGGTAAAAAATTCAGATCGATGCCTGTAATATTTTGTTTTGGAAAACTCAACTTTGTCAGAGAAAAAGAGTCGTTCGGAAAATGCTGTATAAATACTTTCCTAACAACATAAATTATCATATCGATAAAAAAAAGGGAGAAAATTCTATTTTAATTTCATTTGTAAGATTTCAAGCAGTATTGTAATGGTCGATCTTCTGAAAAAATTAAATTTAAATATTACAGATATAGATTATTAATATATTAATTTTATAGATCTTTTTAATACATATTATTAATTTGGTTAACTGGTTTAATATTTTCCTTTTAGATTTATAACTTTTAATTGAAACCAAAAAAAAAAAAAAAAAAAAAAAAAACGTTTCCTCAACTTTCCTTGCACCCCCCCCCCCTGCTTTCTTTCTTATCCGGTCCCATATTAGGAACAAACGTAGAGTCTTGTTTTAAATAGTCAACTCAACAGCTCAAAGCAATAAAATTTCTGTTTTGTATTTTTCCATATTTTGCTATTTTTCACAACAGTTCGTCTGGGTCATTACTAATTAGAAATCCTCAATATAACGTCCTTATAAAGAACTATAGACTTGACAATAAAATATATTTATATCTCTTAGCATGTTTCTGGTAATTTTCATGTGGTCCAGTAATTCTTCATATCTCATTTACCATATTCACAAAAATAAAAAGATACTTCTAACTTTTTCGCTTAGAAGCACAACAAAATATGCAGATCACTCATTGACGATCAGTGCAATTAAGTAGTTTGAGTAGCCATTCAGTATCTTCGATCAATCAATTCATTCTGTCTCATGTAGATGGGCTGAAGGAATTAATTACTTGTGTTGGTGTTTCATTATTAAAATCATTTTTTTTATCCGCATTGATGGGGAATTTCTTTTCATATTGTTACGAAATTTCCGGAGGTTCGTTTGGATAGTGGGAGTTATATGGTGTAGAGAACGCTCAATCAGCAGGCGGCAGTAGAAAATAAAACCACGACATTTATTTACACGAAGACACACGGGGCAGCACAAAGACGACAACTATATACAGCACAGAAGACGATTATATTCAGCCGAGACGTGCAGACAACACAGCAGCATACAAAACAGCATACAACAATATACGCAGCAGCTCTACTTCGTCACTGCTCCGCTAGTCCCTGGAAGACGGGTTCTTCAACGTCGTTTCCGACTACTCTTCGACTCCACTGGTCCACGACCCAATTCACCGTCGGTCCACGACTCAATTCACGACCACGACTCCGATCTGGCTCACCACGACGACTACTCTTTCGCTTCCGACTACTCTTCGACTCCACTGGTTCGCAACCCAATTCACCACTGCCCGGCAGCTGCGGGTGCTTCCTTTTATAGGTCTCAGGAGGCGGAGCTAGAAGCCTCTCAACCAATCAGGAACGTTCGAGGTGTAACTCCGTTCCTACTGGACGGCTCGGGAAAATTCACGATGTTTCGGGTATAATCTATTTTGGCGCCAAAGTCGCCAAATTCGTCGCCAAGTCGCCAAGCTCTGGAACCTCCTATGGAACCAGCTATGCTGGGAAGCCGCATCACAGGTTCGTAACAATATGGTTTAAATTAAACGTTTACTCAGGCTTGGTTCATAGAATTTCCTTTGGTCATAAAAACTAAATTACGTTTTCTTCAACTGAATAACAATCCTGAAAACAAACCTTTTCCTAAAAATATGATAAAATAACTGCAACTGATCGTTTTATGTTTGGTGATTTAATAGCCTTTGTCTCTACTGTCGGTTCAGTGGCGAGTTTTCAATTAGGAAAACTAGATGCTCGCCTTAGACCGCAAATAGATCAATAGTTTTTTTTTTGTTTTTCTAGATGCCAAATAAGTAAACTTGTAAAAATATAAATTTTATTTATTTTGAATTATTAGGGCAATTGTAACAATTTTTTAAAGTATAGTTAGTCTGGTTTATATACGTTTCATTATTTTCTCTAAGTTATAAAAATATTTGTAAAAACTAAACACCTGCTTCAATAATGTTGTATACAACATAGATGCTACGCAATCTGGAGTCATGATAGATAAACAAAAACACCTACATTTTAGCAGAGTTAATAAAATAAGAAAATATTAATCGAAAATGAATAATTAAAGTATTAAAAATGTGTTGAAATGTGAAACTAATTGTTCAGCTGATTAAAAGGGGATCCACATCCCAAGCATTACATAGGACCTCAAAATATCCAAATCCAGCAGTGCACAGGTCAATATATCTTTTGTTTTCAAATTTAGGAGTAGTTGAATGTCCTTTTATCTGACAGTAGCCTGCTATATGTAATAATAAAATGATATAAATTGAACAGACTTTAGTGATTTGTTTACTTTAAATAAGCTTTGTTAATTTAGTTTAGTTAGTGTTTGATAGAAGATACATTTTTTTTTGCATTGCTGATAACAATTATTGGTATAAAAGTTAAATTGGGGCATGATTGGACAAAAGTAATGGCTCTTTTTAGAATTAAACGAGATATTTATTGCTGAAAAGGGACAATCTAATTTAGCTACCTCAGTGAAATTAAGCTTGAATTATAGCCTAATATTTCAAACCATGTTTAAGCAATAAAAATATGTGTTCATACAACATTAACACAAGATCTAAAATCATTTTAATCATCGAAAAAGATGATCATTTGCATATTTGATTTAAATTGTATTGCAATAGCTGCTGTATAATTCAACAGATATTCAGTAATTGAAATTAGTATAAGTGTGCGGGTTGAGGTTCGAACTCGCAACGTTAGGGTTCATAGCCGAGTAACAAAGCCACTAGACAAAAGTGTACACTCTTCTCCGGAAGTTGTTAACTGGCTTATAATGTAACCACCACATAAGAAAAACAGAATGCAAGAGCCTTGAAACAATATGATCAAGGAAAAGAAATTAAACATAGTGAAAATTTATATATCTGAACTTCTATGATGTCACATGGGATGTAATATAGCAGGCCCTCACGTGGTGCACCCTGGTTAACACTAAATCTGATACGGCTTTGCCTCCTTCCTTGTATCTCTGACATTTGGAAGGCTAGAGATCTAATGGCGTCATAGTTAATCTTCTGGGCATTTGTAATAAATAAATGATGTCACATAAGTTTTGAAAATTAACTTTGATTAATTGATATCCTTTCGTAAACAGCGTTTTAAGCAGGTACACTATATTATCAAATTTAACTTATTAAATATTTATAAAATTGACAGATGCAATAATAAAAACAAAGCCACCTTTTCATTATTAAAGAATGTCACGTAGAACTATAGTTTAGAACTCAATGACACACACAAGAGGTAAAGCTAAACCAATTTATTAACTGAACTCAGAACACAGTGACTGACAAATCTTCCGCTTTTATACTAGCAGGGAAAGTTCCAGAATACTCTTCTGAAGCCAGTAAGATAAGTCCAGAACACTTGTCTGGTAAACTAAACAAATGTCCAGTATCTTTTGGAACATGAAATAAAGGAAAACATAAAATCAAAGAATTAAGTATTTACATATATTATTAATCGCATTGTCTCTAGCGGGATTCAAACCCAGGTCTTTTGATCATGAGACCAGTGTCATGACCATTCGGCCATGGAGATTCGACTGTCTTTTTTCAATGCGGCAATATATTATCAGAAATATCTAAATACTTTAGCAACTTGGTAACTACAACATTGCAATGTAATAAACAATATCATTGAGGTATCAAAAAAATGCCTCAAATGAGTTGTTCCAATTTGAAACAAAATATTTCATGGATGCAATCAGGGGTAAATGAATAATGCTAAGATAGGACCTGACAAAGGGAAAAATAATATTTGGATAACTTAATTTCTCTTAGTTGGTTCAGCTACAAAGAATGAACGGTGCACCTGGCTGACGAGATTTCGATTAAAGGAAGGTTCACAACAGAAAGGGCCACAGCATTGTACTTCTGCACAAATTCTATAATTTGTTCCTTTGCGAATAACCGTTAACGCCAGGTTATAATGTTACAGGTCACTTCTGCGTTGATTAATGAACGTCAGATGAATCTTTCCTCACTGGCGGATTCCAAGGTTGATGAGGGACACAAGATATCATGCTGAGTGCTGACTGAACAGTCAGTGCATGACAATTCAGTTAATGAAAAAGCAGGAGTTGATTTTTCATGGTTTTATTTTTACACATATATGGACACGGACATTTTTAAACAACACAACACATAAAACAAAGGAATACATGGCGCCGCTTCGGCGTCTCTATTACATCCGGTTAGGGATACAGATTTTCCCTTTTCCCTACCGGAGGGAATTAAAACTCTAACACTGACTATAACATGGAATTCATTACTTACACTTTGTTGGCCGAAATATGATGCCATCGCTCCACAAGATAGACAGCTATTCGAGATTTTCTGACTTATTAATTCCGATCGGTGTAACAAGAAGGACATCAGTGGGGAGCACATTTCTCAATATAAGAGAATATTGAAAATGAAGCTGTAGATCGCTCACTCAGGATAAGCATTTCCATATGCCAATAACTCCGTCATTCTCCTCCAAGAAAATCATGCAAGAATAGTCTCCAGTTATTTTCGATGTCAGTCACTTTTCATCTCCAAAATCTAATGGGTTTTACTACTCATGAATCTTTGAAAAAAAATTGGCATTAAGAACCTTGCAAGAGCTTTTTAAAAACTTCCCAGTCGTCAACTGGTCTCGTCACTGGTCAAGCAAAAATCTCAAAACTTTAATAGGATCAGATGTTATCGGAAAGAATTTTCTTTTCCAATAATTTAATTACCATTAAAAATTTACCCTCGCAATGAACAATTGCAGGGGATCAGGTTTCAACTATAATGACGAGAAAGAATGTCAAAACGATCCTATCAAAAAGAAAGACACAAAAACGAAACCAAATAGCGAGAGACCTCACAGAATAATTTCATAGAAAAGGAAGTTTCCAACAGAAGCAGAGCTTGACCGGTGAGATATTATGATAAACTGCTCATTTTTGGCTAATAAGAATTCAAAAGTCAGAAGAGAGGGGGAGTTTTAAACATGCAACTTTGCATAGGAGAGGTGTCAATCAAATCTCCTTTCTATTTGTAGGTCACAAGAACAGTTTTGTCTTTTCCTTTTAAAAGATTCCAAAACAAAATACACAAACAGGGTTCAAAAGTGATAATTTTAATCTCAGCTGAGACTGACTAAATTAATAGAGAAAAAGCAGAAAATAAGAATCTAATAATGAAGTTATTTTTGTCAAGTAAAGATAATTTTAATAAAATACATTAGATTCAGGTGTTCACCCCCCCCCCCCTAAAAGGGATAAGAGTTTCCGAATGAGGCGCTCGAGAAACTGGGTGCAAAACAATAAACACTGAATAAAGGAAATTATTCTACAAAATTAAAATTAATGAAATATAAAATAAAAGCAAACTAGAAGCAACTAAATAGTTCATTACTGAAGTAATGAAAAAAAATAATAAAGGAATATTGATAAATTCCTGTACAGCTAATAAATTCCTGTTCCAGCTAATTTCAATAATTACCAAATTAATAATGCTAGTCAGTTTTCTCAGTCAACCTAGCAACACTACACTGAACTTTTTTTTTTTTTTTTTTACTTCTCTTACCTGAGAGGAGGATACAAAATATGATAACCTTAAAAAGTCCTTGATTTGGAATGAAGATACTAAAATATTGTTAATTTCCACCCAAATGCCAGATAGATAATTATACTAATCGCGTTGGACAGAAAGATTGCATTTTTAAAGGGTTCAAAAGTACATTTTCGTAAGTTATTAGCAAAAAACTAAGAATAAAATAATAGGAAATTCTATTAGATATTTTTTTAGTTAAAAAATTAATTAGAAATATGAAAAAAAAAAAATGTCATGAGATGCTCAGTTTTTGCATCCAAAGTAAGCTTTTTCCAAAATTAATAATTCTAGATTCTTTGTTTTGTTCTATAAAACGCTAACACACAGACATTAGAAGTTTTATAATTATTAGAGAAGAGATTAGAGATTATAAGCCTTATTTTAATTTATACTTAAGACAATTGTCACCAAGTTCTGAAGTATAAATTTAAAAATATCTATTACCTTCAAGAGCTTTTCCCTTTATGAAAAGAATAGAAGAAAAGTTTTTATAATAAAATTTTCATCAAAATTCGTTGCATAAAACAAAACTAATTTAATGTTATATTATCGAAGAAATTTTTTGTCGGAAATATTGGATAAAATGAAAATTCATTCTCAGACGATAATTATTTTCATAGTTCGGAAGTTATATAAAAGTAATTAAAACTAAATTATAATATTTGTTTCTGAAATTCATTTATTAAATTAAATGATCATAATACGTTCTTAGATGTGTTTTTTTAAATTTCAGATAAATGTTTATAATTAAATATATATTTAATACATTAACATCGTAATGCTTTCAATAATTGCAAAAATAATTATTCGTTCTCATGGATTATTTCAATAAGCAGAATTTTTATTAGTGCTAAAATAAAATGTTTATTTAATTTTTCTACACATAATAAGCTGATGTTACTGATTCAAGATTTCATGTGCTTTATGGAAGAATACATAAAATGGAATAAAAATGTTAATAAAATACGGTTAATGATGCAAAAGGAGCATTACATCTTTAGAAGATATCAAAATAGATTATTTCATTTAAAGGTAGAAATAGTCTAAAAAGCATTCCATTTATTTCAAGAATAAAAAAATTATAATTCATTTTTTTTTTCTGAATGCTCTTTTTTAAAGAATATGAACTCAACCATTCCTATAAATAAATAAATAAAATATCATTTCAACGTACAACAGAAAACGTAATTTAAAAGATACTACATCAATAACACAATCTTGATTACAGCGTTATTTTCACCTACAAACCGAAAATATATGCCATAAACGAACATAATATGTTTTATTATGTATTAAATCTTTATTGACTTTCGCAGAAGAATCTAATGCATTTCGAAATGAAATTTCAAGGTGTTAATATATTTTTAGAATATTCCAGCGATCTGCAATTGAACAATAATATATCTTAAGTTTCTCTTTCGAAACTCGATCACGCTAGTTGTTATCTTAAAAAAAAACAAATCCAACCCGAAGAGGAGTTAATGCGCATGCGCTCGAGACAGAAAGCAATAAAGCGATGTGCGTGCTTCAGACGAGTCGTCTGCGTGCCTTGAAGCCGTAGTGAGCTGAGTTATTATCCTCTCGAACAACAACATGCCTCCCAACAGGAATCCAGAAGTGAAATACACTCAGGTAAGAATGTTTTTTAATTGTCAAATAGTTCGATTTTGACTACATTCTTTGTGAATAGCGTTTTCAATGACGATGTTTTTAGTCTAAACAAAAAGAGGCTATCTGATGACTAGTCAAAATTTATTATAGGTTGATTTGAGGGAAATGATGACAGTTTTCCATCATTTTGATTGACAAATGCTTTCAAAATATTCCTTTTTTTGCGATGAAAAATGAGATATGAGTCACGGTTTAGGTAATTCAAAAAATTTTACAGTGATATTAGAAAATTAGGATTAAAAGATAATCAGATATTAATGTTTATAGTAATATAATTTGATTCGATATTTTGCAGAGCGAGCAGATATAAAATATTTCTTAAATTAAATATCAAATCAATATTTTTTTATAAATTAATCAAAATTAAACATATTTTAAGTGAAGTTATCTTTTTACTGTATTCTATGTTTTGTATACCGTAAACTTCAACGCATCTTGCATAATTCATTATTGCTTTCCAATTGGAAAACTGTATTCCGATGAAGTTGTGTTTATTAAATGAAATAAACACAACTTGATAAATCGAAAATAATATTCAAGGAAAAATAACTGAAGCAGATAAAATCATTAAAAGTGGTATGATTAAAACAAATTAGCATTTAATTTGGCAAATCAAGAAAATAATCAAATGTTTGATAATATGTATTACAAATTTTTTTTACATAAATTGCATGGATATTTAAATAATTTTAATTGTTGTGACAATTTTATTTATGTAAATCGCATATAGAATCAAAATATTTAGATATCTAAACAATTTAATATATTCAATGTAATGTGAAATAAGTTTTGGATGTTTTTATAAGTCAAATAACAAGAAATTATTTGTAATAGTTTTTTTTTTTTCAAGGAGGTAATTTGGTTTTAGATTATTTCTTTCTTTTCTAATTGAATGATATTTTTATGTGATCTTGCACATTGTAATATAATTTTTTAATTTTAATTTTAATTTATTAGTTTTCTTTCTTTTTCGATCTTTTTTTATATGGTTGTAAAGCTATAATTGTCTTTTATTGTCGTCAGGCGATAACAGTTAGTTGATCATATAATTTAATTCATTGTTAAATTGCTAAACTAATTTATTAGGATGATTCAAATAATTTTGTTGGCTGTTAAGTTACTAAACTAATTTATTAGGAAGATTCATCTTTTTTCATAACTATTTTTATAAATCTGAAATTATAAAAATGAGAACTTGGTGGAATTCAATTTCGAATTAACTTATGTTCAAGAAAACATTTTACTAATACTAATCATGTAAGATATTAAATTTTATGTGTCCAAAATTTTTTGAAGGAAGTAAAATATACGCTTATTACCCAGTTTTGTAACTGTAGATAAGACCGCATTTTTTTTCTTCTTTAATCATGAAACCGATAAATGTCTTTTAAGTCTTTCTATTATGTTCAAGTTTTTGAATATAAAAGCTATATTTATGTTTAAAGAATGTTTGAACATAAATTTGATAACTTCGGAATCAAACAGATCTGGTCTTACAATTCGTGCGCTCGCTTAGCTTTCCGGCTGCAGACTCCATACATGTGTAAACACAGCGATAAAGGCGGTAATAAAACAGTGTTTACTTTATTCATACAAATACGAGGTTAAAATGCTTTCTAAATGAATTCTTTCTAAATGAATATATGTGCAAATATTGCATTTTTAAGTATTAATTATTGTTACAAACAATTTGAGTTTTGAATGTAGCATTTCATATAAATTAATCTTCTTAGGAATATTAGATAGCCGACATTTCAATAGCATATTGATAGTTTATTGAAAAAAAAAAAAAAAAAGAAGTTAAACTGAAATATGCAGCATAGTCGCCAAACTATAATTTTGTGAAGGCGATAAATTGCCAAATATGGTGACCGAAATATATTCTTTTATTAATATTTGGCGATTTTTCTATTGTTTGATATAACTTGGCGTAGATTGGGGAAAAAAAGTTTCTTCTCTTGTTTTTTAGTTTTACGTTAAAAGAAAAATTGGCCATTTGCCCGATTGCGAAAATTTTAATGCTGAAATAAGAGATGCATAACTATTGTTTGATAAAAACAATGCCTCATAATGTATTCGTGAACGACATATGTCTTCCTTTCTACATATTTCAATGTAAGACGACGCCATTGCATCAAAATGGATTGCTGCATATCGAAACTGATCATTTTTTTATGCTTTGACTGGATTTTTTCTTGCTCAGCATTTCCGCTTTTTTGTTTTCCTGTTAACGTCGGTTAAATACTATTTTAAATTGCATATGTGGAATCCATTTGATGTATAATGTTAAATACGTTGATAGGATTTTAAAGTCAACTGAAGTTATACTAGTCACATCCCTCTTTACTCAACAAGCAAATTGCCCACATCCTTTTTATGTATAACTGAAAGTGTTTCGATGTTCATTAAAATTATTTTCCCACTAAATTCTTGTATTTGTAGCATACAAAAAGAAATGACTGTAACCGTCAAAAAGGTAACTTCGAAATTTAGAGGAATATGCTCTTGAAACAGCACAAGCCAATGGGGTGAAAAAAAAAAAAATTGTCTGTATGTGACTGACCGTGACCTCCGAGGTCACGCTCTGACCCAATAATTCGGAGATGCAACAAAATGAATTAATATTAGTACGTCGGCTTTACATAAATATTACAGATTTGTTTCAAATTTTGGAGAAAATTCTTCCACAGGCAGAATGGTGGATCTAGGCATTTTACGACTCTATGGAGGGCACAATATGAAGACCTCCTTTAATAAGCTAATCAATTGAATTTAACGATTTGCCGTATTTTTTGTTTACTCAACATGTTAATGAAGTACATTAGCTTAACTTTTTTTTTAACTCTGTGAAAACGTAAAACTTTTTATTACGTCGTACTCTTCGAGGCATCCTTGTATATAATACTATTTAAGTAGATATTTGATGTTTATAAAAATTATGATAATTAGATGAATGTAATAAGATTGAAAAGATGCAAATATTTTATAATTTAAGAGAGTTTGTATTTCTTTATGAATTTATTCATTTGTATATTATTAGAGCAATATCTTTTTACTGAACTTCCCTGCGCCTACCTCCTAACTTACTACCCTTAGGCTCTAAATTAATTTAGTTAAGTCATCAGTTTTGATGAACTATATCGTATCACAAAAAGCTGCTATATTATATTAAATTATATTTGTGCAAAATTGATAGAATATTCTGAGTGATTAGCATTCGTTACTTCAAAGTAACGAAATTAATTGGTAAAGATTTTGTAGCTCGGAAATTTCACTCCGTATTCAAATGACGTATACTTTGGTATAAATTTGTTTCGTTCATTTCGACTTAATTTTCTTATGAATGATTTAACAATTTCACTAATTTCTCGATTTCGTCGATTTTGTTTAGAAAACTTCTTTATCCTTTTATACAACTGCAAAAAAAAAAAAAAAAAAAAAAAAAAATCATTGTTTCGACCTTTTCGCAAATATGTAAACAATCCAAACATGCGAACTGTTGCCAAATGACGATTAACAAATTTTGTCTAATTTTGCATCCATATAAGTGTTTTATATTTATAGATAGTAAATAAGAATAGAAAAAGATAAATTTAAAAACTACACATTATGAAATTCCAAAATTAAAACTCTACAAAGAACAATCTTTGAAAAGTTTTTAAAGCTAGGCTTTCAGAGAAAAAAAAATGATTTGAACGGAGCCTTCCAATCCATTTTCACGATTATTCTTTTAAGTTCCAAAAATTTCACTATGCTAGTAAAATAAAGGTAAATTAAATAAAAGCTATAACGTGTAGAAAATTCCGTTCAAAACTTTTTTAACATTATTTACCGGACTTACTTTTTTCATCTAATTAATTTGAATCACACTGAGTTCTTACGGAAGTGAACTTTGTCATCTGTTATCTCAAAAAGTGCTCTTTTTTTTGTTTTGTTTAGCTTTCCTGTCTTGTAGTAGTAGAACGCCCCATGAATATGAAAACAGTTTCCTAAAATAACTTTAGCCACCAGCAGATGTTTTTTTTTTTTAGGAGCGGTCATTGACTTTGTTTATTTGTATGGAATGGTAATATGACTGCCAGGAAATCCTGTTAAATGATTTTTAATTTTGAATGTTTCTAGGCGTTTCTTATTTTAAATTAAATATAAGATTCAAGATTGAATATAATTTTACTATCGATTTGCTTAAGGAATCAATAAAAGAAATCAAAAAAGAAATATCGTTACATTTTCATTTAATGAATAATGTTGTGGTAAATAATTCCTTCCTAATTACCAGTGATGTATGAAACCAAGGTAATTTGTTTCTTAAAAACATTATTGCCGCGACTGTGAAAATTTAATTTGTTCCGAAAAACTAACATAAAACTTCTTTGGTCTTTGATATACAATTTAATTGAAAATATATCTTCGCGCTTACAAAATTAGGCAGAATTGAACAGAAAAAGATAAATAAAAAATTTTCTTCAGTCCATTTTCTGCAGTTTCCATCTATGTACTATGAGTTTCTTTTTAAATTAACAAATAATTTGTTTCAATACACGGAACACCATACTATATATCTCAGATTACCATCTCACGACTGCTTATGTCTAGTGCTCGCTCTGTTCAGTCAGTTATGACCTCGGTGTCCTGGTGGTAAGGTCTGGGCTGAAGAACCGGAGGGTTTCATGTTCGAGACCAGATTCCACCAAAGAACCATCATGTAAGATGCACGTTAAATCTGTCGGGGCCAAATAAATCGGTGCCACTGGTGTGGTGCGGAAGTTTGAAGAAGAGGTGCCAGCTCAGGTGAAGTCCTCGTCGTTCGAGCGCGGTTCAAAATTAAGAGGTCCGTCCCAAAATAGCCATAGTGTTGCTTTAAAAACGGAACGTTAATATAACTAAACTAAACCAAACTAAATTGCTCAAGTAATTCAATTTCCATTTACTATTCTTCTTTGCTCTCGGGTCACATGATCAGTTCTGAGGTATGGCTGTGTTGAGTAGCTATCTTTCCCATTTATAAGAAAAAAATTATGAAGTAAAATCCATTGCAGTTTAAAATATTCAACATTTTATATTTGTTGTTTATTTTTTGTATTTATATCAAACACTTCTGATTTTTATAAATACAAATAAGTGAAGACATTGATGGTGAGCCAGTATCTAAGTGTAATACTAATTATAATTCTTTTATACAAAACCTTCCTCCATTTTCAAACATTGATACTGAATAAAACTTGATTCACTTAAGTTATTGCTCACCGGATGCTTTTTGATTTATGTTCATCTTAGGGAAAGGGGGAAAAAAATAAACATTTTTCTTCCTCTGTCTGATAATTGTCAGTCGGCCTGTTACAAATTGATTCTGCAGACGTAAGGTTATCGTCTATCGAGTGAATTATCAAGATCAGTTCCATTTCTTGTTTATCACTAAGAGCCATTCTGAAGTTTTATCTGTCTATCCGTATCAAAGAAAACTGTTTTATCTCTGACCTTGGTGTCACTGAAGGTCGAAGTGAGTTTAGGATATCTGGAAGGAGATGCATTCCAATGTCGATATCAAAGTTTTATTACTTTCTTGCGATATTGTATCAGAGTCATTAAAGATGACACTACACTCATTTCAGTTTTATCAGCTGGTGAGATTAAAGGAGGAAATCTGATTTTTTATTAGTATGTCATCTTTTAAAAACCGGTTTTCAACTATTTTATTGCTGATAAAAATTTAAACTGGTTTTAAATTTTTAGAAATTTTTTTATTTCCCTTTCTCTCTCTCACGATTAATACCAATTCTAAAAAAAATATCTGTGCGCAGTTTTACTTAAAAAGTATTGTAATCGTCAAAAAAATCGGACTCGCGATTTTTGATGAATCACCACATTTTAGACTGTCTTGAGTTCGAAAAGCACATTTTTGGAAAATATCTGTCTTGTCCGTTCGTCTCTCCATCTGTGACAAATAAAACTGTAAAATGCTTCTAACTCGACGAATGTGATTTGGTACGTAGTCTTTACACCAAATTTGTAAATTCCTGTGAAATTTTGAGCAAACTGTATTCAGAGAAAGCCTGTTTGTCGGGCTGTTTGATTATAATAAAATAAAATAAATAGTTAAAGTTAATATAATAAAATAAAAAATCTAGATGAATAAAATGTAGAACTGAGATTCAACGTTTAAAATGTAGGTTTATGTTGAAATTGGAAACTAATCTGTTTAGGAGTTCATCGTCTGTTCCTCTGCCCTTTCCAAGTCTGTAAAAGTGATCTGAAAAGCGGAAAGGCTGAAATATACCAACTTTAGTATGTGATCCAAAAACGGAACATATCTTCTATAGGAGAGACTGAACCATGACCGTTCATTGTGGCAAGGTTTCAATAATAGCTGATTAGAACATCGGCAGCAGTTTCCGCCTATGCTATCGCGGTGATGATGAAGTCATTAAGGTAATTTAGGATTTTTAATTATTATTCTCGTTGGTTACCTCGCTACCCAGATTGATCAGGACATTAAATATTAATTCTGCCGCTTTTATATTCGTATTTTCGTTGTTGCCCTCATTTGCTTGGAATTCCGTTTT
Organism: Argiope bruennichi; assembly: GCF_947563725.1. Lineage (NCBI taxonomy): Eukaryota > Metazoa > Arthropoda > Arachnida > Araneae > Araneidae > Argiope > Argiope bruennichi. Next base: position 115,374,307 of record NC_079158.1, read on the forward strand.
GTTCCTTTCCTTATTTTTCATTACGCTAAAGATTGAAGGTATAACTATAAAAAATATTTTTGTTGCTGCTTACCTTCAAAAGATGACCCTCGGGGGGGCACCTCGAAATGAGGATGAGATGCTTCCGGCATGGTGGTTGGATCTCGCCACCCTGGAGGGTACACTAATAGGTGGGGGATCTGGCTTCCCCCATCGATGACGGGACGTACTTCCTTCGGGGAGGGTTGTACCGTGGCCGGTGACGGCCCTTAGGACTCAACCACAGTTCCCGCCAATTGCTGTTGCGGTGGTCCGGTCATTCAGTTCTATGGTTTAAATCCGTGTGCCTTAGGGCGGGTCGGAGAGTTAGATGGTTGACTTACCTTCAAAAGATCTGACATATGTCAGATCAGCTTCAATAGGTTGTTGACCGTCAAAAAAATCTGTAATAATACAGGGATCGAATGTTAAGTCTCCCTTAGAAAGTCCGAAGCAACCCAAATGTGATCCGGTAAAGCTGGATGGTCACAGCATTTTTACAAGTGGGATGGATTTTTTTACCAATTTCAAAGGAAAGATACTTCAGGTGGACACTTTTTAGTCTAACCATAGTAATAATCACCAAAGCCATAAGGAGGGAGTGAGTAGCTTCTGTTGGTCAAAAAAGATTGTAGCATCTTGGACAGTATCCATGGATAGAAGTGTCTTTGCTCATTTGCCTGCAGAGATTAGCTGAGTAGATTGGAACGGCCTTCATGCTTTGGGTGACCGTACCAGGAGATTACTCTCCCGACGTATTTCGTCCGTACCGTCCAGGATATCCCCTCCCTTCAGTGGCTAAGAACACATTTTGAGGCGACTTATAGGACTTAGGGGGGGGGGAAGATTTTTAGGACTTTTATTAAATATTTGAATTTTTTTGTGTACAAAAAATTATGTAATATATAACTATTTTATGAATATAATTGACTTATTTTATCATCATGGTTTAAAATTATTCGCTCTTGAGAAAGGAAAATGAGCGTGTAATTTGATACTTTATCAACTTTCAACTCTTTGATTGCTAATAATTTCATTCATGGATATATAAAAGCCCTGAATGACACTCGTGTGGAGTATTTCTAGTAGTCTAAGCTTTTACTGTTTTAATACCTATTTATGTTTGTCATTCTTTTATAGCTGTTCATCAACAATGAATGGCAGAATTCAGCCAGCGGAAAGACTTTCCCCGCTTTCAATCCAGCCACGGGGGCGAAAATCGTCGATGTCCAAGAAGCTGACAAGGTAAGGGGTTGATCTTTCTTTTTATGTATTTTTTATGTATTTTTTAATGATATTGTTTCCTCGGAGATTTGCTACATTTTAAAACACTAGATCTTTGCCTTAAGGGATCCAAGACATTAGAGGAACTTTAAAATCTTAATCTAGGAATAGGAATTTATCTTATTCTTAGAACTTAGCCCCCCATAAATGCTACAGTATATTTTCCGAATATCCGTTTCGCGACTAACCGGCTTCTGCACTATCCGATCTGATTTTCTTTTATCGTAATTAAATAAGGAAGGCAAGGCATTGGAAGCGGGCTAGAATGCATAAGCAATAATCTATTAAGAATTTTTTCTCCGGTTTTTGTAATCTTGCACATTAAGCCTTATAATCGGAAGTGTAGTGTAATTTTTTAAAATTATAATTTTAAAAAAAGAAGCTTTACTTTATAGGTTATTGATCCCCTATTAATTCGTGGCAGAAATTATTACGACTTTAGATTAGTATTATGATAATTTAAAACTGTTATTTGTGTAGTTTAATTGCATGCAAGTTTCAAAAAATATTTTCTGTATCGCAAAATTTCTGAAAAATTTTCTTTTAAAGTACTTATATAAATTTAAATATTTCTGAATAAGAGAGCTATACATTTTTAATGATATTTGTTTATTTTCATTGGAAATGTAAAGACAAATCATAATCTAGTTTCAACCATTTATAAATTTTCTTTTGCGAAATAGACAAGATAGTTTAAAACTTCATATATTTGCTGCTCCATTTTTAAATTAAGATCTCAATCTGATTAACTGAAAGTAAGTGTAACTAAATTTACCCTGAAGAATTTTGTTATGAGGTTCCAACATCAGTTAATAGATGGGATATATATAAATTTATTTGATAGCAATTGGATATGTATAAATCTATTTTTCGAAGCATAGAGCCCTGGGAAATTCCAAATTGGTAAATCTTTGTATTCCTTATTAAAATAGAGATATAAGAATAAATATGTGTAAATCTTTGTATTCCTTATTAAAATAGAGATATAAGAATAAATATGTGTAAATCTTTGTATTCCTTATTAAAATAGAGATATAAGAATAAATATGTGTAAATCTTTGTATTCCTTATCAAAATAGAGATATAAGAATAAATATGTACCCAACTTTGTAGTATTAAAGCACTTTTTTTTTATTCCAGGCCGATGTGGACCGTGCCGTGAAGGCAGCCCGGGAGGCGTTTCGACGAGGATCAACCTGGAGGACAATGGACGCATCTGAGCGAGGACGACTCCTCTTCAAGTTAGCTGCCCTCATCAAGAGAGACATCGAATATATCGCGGTCAGTATGAAATATTATTATGAAATAGAGATACACTCAAAGATATAAAAATCGGTATATTTCCCACCAAGTGAATCCATTATAATGAAATGCCATAGGTTATTTTACTTATGCATACAAGTTAAATGTTGGTGTCTGTTACCGATGCCCTAACACATTGGAACTGCATGCAGCAGTTTTATGTAACGGCCGTTCTTGAAATAGTAACGAGGAAAGTTTTTGATGCGTTTTTCTTGAAGATGATTGTCTTCACTGACAATACTTCCGAGATAAATTACTGTTCATTATGAGCAAATGCAAGAATTTCAAAGCGGTCGTGCTATCAATATGAAAGGGACCAAACGGATTTAGGAACTATTGAAGAACCACTCGATGTTTTAGTTGAAAGATGATGAGTTTGAATGAACAGCAATGGTCCAACTAGAGCCACAACAAAGTAGATAGGCAAAGTGAACAATTACCGCAGCACCAGATGGTCATTATGAACTATCTGGCTTATGACCACACTCAAGTTACCAACAGAACCCTTGTTTGATGACTGAGAGCGCGAATCTTCCCCCTCTCCAGACATTATATTGTTTACCTTTCATTTATGTTCATTGTAGAGTCTGATTGTATTGGAGTAAGGATCTCTCAGCATGGAACTGCGTTGGCTGGGGAGGAATAGTGTTTAATTACTAGTCAGTTTTCGAACTCTATTCTGATGATGAGTGAAGATGTATCACGTGACATTCAAGGAGAAGTGGAGTTATTTCCTCCACCATCGCATGTCATGAAATTAAATTATGGTCTGAGGACTCATTTGTTTTTGTAACAAGATATCTTTTCAAATCGTTAAGGTATACGTACACACTTGAAACTTCGAAAATCGTTCAAAATATCGAATATTTTATATTGCTTAATAATGTTCTCTGATCCTTTAGCTTTCAAACGATACCAAGATGTTGTCAATATTCGAAATATTTCTCGAGTTATAATTATTTTTCTTGAGGTGCTTTCATTAAAAACTCTAGTTACGGTGTTTCTAAAACTCATTTTATGAAGAATGATGTTTTTCCACTATGTTGCTTCATTCAAACAATCATAACTCAACAAGAAATGAACCAAATACAGTTATTTATATATCAAAATAATCTGTATGAAATAGCGGATGTTTTGTGCCTCAGTCAAAGTTATATTTATATAAATAAATTTTTAATAGCTGTTTAAAAGTTAAAATGACAGAAAAAATTTCCCTTTTTCTATTAATTCTTTATAAAAAAATTGTTTAAAAAAAACTATACATTTTTATAACTTGTTTGAGGCAGACAACATGAAGACTAATATTAGGCATCATTTCCAACTAGAATTGTGTGTTTGTACAAATTAGAATTTAAGATATGTTTCAAAAAATAGGCTAATTAGCTCATTAAATATTGTTTAATTAATTAATAATTATTGCAATATGGTTTTTTCTCACTGAAATGAGTTTAAACATATATTAATAACCTACTGTGAAAAAATTGGATTTTTAAAGTTAAAATTAAAAAAAAAATCTTCAAGTGCGTACGTACACCTTAAGAGACTTACAGCACTCTATATTAGAGTGAAACTCTGGAACTAGTTGTGTTGCCTTTCCTTTTCGCGATTACTGTTTGCAAGATAATTTCTGGTTGCACTCAGCAACTGTAAATTGTCTTCAAGAAAATCGAACGTTACCCCTTCCAACTAGGGCGCCTAATATATCTCTCAAGACCTTATTAGAAAAGGTTTTGTTAGCATTCCAGAATGCGCAGATTTAATCAGACTTTCGGAATTAGTTAAAATTATTTCGACAAATTAGCAAGAAATCGCCTAGGCTATACGAGAGATTTAGTAAGCTGTTGTAAATTTGCATCCATCATGGTGAGTTTGAACAACACCTTATTACCTTCCTAAGAGCGAATTCTGGAATAAATCAATTATTTATTTTGGAATAGTAATTGTTTTTTTTTCTGAGTATGCTCATTATATAGATACATTTTTGTCGCAAATGGATAACTCCTTTGTGCTTCTATATAGTCCTTCAGTGTAGATTAAACATTTTAAAATTTATTAACATTTTAAACATTTTAAAATTCATTTTAAGATTTATTACAGAAATGATATTTCTGTAGGAATATCGTAATTCAAAACTGTGGCACGAAATAAACAGCACAGACATTATACTTAAGTAAAAAATATTTAGAGTTATGTGTTCAAAGTTGCATATACATATTTCAATTATAATGCTACTTGATTAACCTTTTATACTTGGATGATTGCTTCCAGGCACCGTTCAAGATGGTGCATAATTTTGACGTTTTATTTATTTATTTTAATTTTGATTGTTAAAAACACGTACAGTAATAAGAATTTTCAAATTAATTTTTCATGGAAATTCAACAAAGCATATTTGGAGCAATAAAAAAAAAAGTCCTTTGTTGCAACGAATTATTTTCCCGAGTGTAAAGAGTTAATATTGTGCTCTCATTGCTCATAAATAATCAAATTCTTTTGTCTTGGATGTCATAAATATGAGCTAAGTTGCTGTTTTCAAAAAACAAATTGTCTTCTATATAAAAATGCATAGTTTTAGCTGAAATCGGTAGGTTTTTTTTTTCAGACTGTGTAACATTAAAGTATTCCTAATCATTTGCTGAATTTTATTTTTAAAAAAAGTTGAAACCTTACTGCTTTTATTCTTGTGCTAAACTGCTTCACAAATTTTGATTCAGTTTTCCCTTAAAAGCAGGGTTCTTTTCAAATGTTCTTCGCGATTATGGAAATTAATCATTGTTTTCTTTTTCAGAGCTTGGAAGTTTTAAACAACGGAAAACCGTACGGCGAAGCCTATTTCGACATTGAGTGTACAATTGCCACTATCGAATACTACGCAGGTTATGCAGATAAGTTCCATGGAAAAACGATTCCCGCAGGTATTCTTCTTATAATCTTGAATAATAGATGCAGTAAAAACTTAAACTAAATTGTTACCTAAATGTCATTTGTGATTGTAAAATCTAAAACGCATGATTTATGAAAACGTTACGACTTATAATGTTTTATATAGTATCCAAGTTACAAAACTACAATATACAAATATTGTTTGTATATCATACAAACTACATAATTAAAATTATTAATTAATTGTATTTTTATTTTTCACTGAATCAATTTGCTTTTCAATGCATTTATAGCTGACAGTTGTTGGGAACCACCAAGTAGTTAAGATTATATTATATATATGTATAATCATTGCTTAACAAACAACGCCATTTATCTGAATTTTATAAAACGATTAAGAATAGAGTAAAATGAAGTGCCACATATTTGATTTTTTTTCCGTCGAAGTTAGAGACATTTTTTTAAATATTTAATACTGGCATGGAAGTGAGGAAATACTGTTATTCTACTATGCCCGACTTTTTTTAAATTTTATCTTAGAATTTAGAAATTTGTTTGATTTTGTGAATTTTTCACAACATATAATAATAAATATTTCTTTTTTGCATCTCGTAGGATCATTAGACTGCATATTTATGCCTTATGTGGGGTTGCTGTGGCCTGGTGGTACTCCCCACTTCGGAACCGGAGGGTTCCAGGTTCGAGACTTTAAAATTCGGTCACGAACCTGAAACCCTTCGGTTTACCGAAGAACACCGTGTAAGCGGGTCTGGTGCACGTTGAATCCTTCGTGACCAATCATCCTCCCGCTGGTGTGGTGTGGATGTTTGGAGCAGGGGACGCCAGCTTAAGTGTCGTCCTCGTCATCTGATCGCGATTCAAAATTACGAGGTCCTTCCCAAAATAGCCCTAGCGTTGCTTTAAAACGGGACGTTAATATAACTAAACTGACTTATGCCTGATCTGATAAAGTCAGAAATATTTATTATTGATTGTGCAAAATTTATTTTTCTTCCCTTGCAGAACTTTAAATTTGAGGCGAATGTGTTGCTTGTTAATATGCTTTTCCTACCTTATTATCTTTTCATAAATCATGCGTTTTAGATTTTACAACGATATAACGATTTAATTTTCAAAGTTTCTATTCTGACTTAGTTTGAATGTTTTGCTTCAATTTATCCAGAGAATGCCGTTTGCACCTCATAAATACCTACATACTTTTGCTTTTTAATAATAGAAGATTACACATAGTATATAATGCATTGAGTTCACTAACTCGAGAAATAGTCAAGAGGTACATCATAGTCAAGATGGATATGTTAAATATGATAAATAATATAGCTGAAATTGTTTCGTATTCCAGAGTAATTTTTATTTTTAAACATGTGATTAGTGCTTGTTTGAATGTGTATTAGTATATTAGAGCCCATGCATTGGAAATATAAAGTTGGGAAAAAAGAAATGGATATTAAACGATATAAAGAGTTTGTCTTATTGCTAGATGCTTAATTTTTACAAGTGTGCTAATGCCCAAATTTTGTAGTTTAACTACATTATTTTATGGTTAAATATCGCTGAGGAAAAGATTGTATATTGCTATTATTTTCTTAAGATTTATTTGCCTTATTAATTTTATATAAATCAAAATAACAGATAATCTTTAATTTGAGGACAATTAACTGCTTTGAAAAATAAACTGTTATTGCAACAATTTCAGAATAAAGATAGATATATAATGTATATTGTCATTACAACAGTTTCGTAAAAATAAATATGTAAAAAAATATTTCTAAATAACAAAAGCATAAATCACCTGAATGTTTTTATTTTTATGAAATAATATGAAAAAAAAGTTATTTTTTTTAACTCTTAATACAAACCCATTTTATCTATTAACATAAAATATTTCTAAAATATTGATGATGATGATGTCGTGTCCGCGTTACCACGGAAAAGGGGTGCAGTAACTTCTGAGGGTAAATACCCCTGTGCACCCGAGGGCAGAAGTCTGACTTCTAGCTCATATGAAGATGAAACTCACACATTCGTTTGCACACCCCCTTTTTACAGGGGGCCACATTCACACACCTCACAGATAGAACACAGATGAAGAACAACCATGCCCGAACCGGGATTCGAACCCGGGACGCCCAAATCACGGGGAAGGTGCGTTACCCCTATGCAAGGACGCCGGCGTTTCTAAAATGTTCCATATTCTGAATGACACTCAACAGTGCTAAAATATCGCAGTAGCATCTTTTGATAATAGGGATAACATTTTGATTTCTTTATTTTTTTCAGATGGCGATGCGTTTTCTTTCACCAGGCTCGAGCCCAAAGGCGTTTGTGGTCAAATTATTCCTGTAAATATTCTTTAAATTGTTTTTATTGAAAAAAAATTAAAAATTATTATAAAATTTATTTAAAAAAATTAATGCTTTTTTTAAGTATAAAGGTTATTAAAAATTTATATTTAATATGAAAACTTAACGTAAAACAAGAATTTTTCCTCTCATTCTTTAGGATTCACTATAGGTTATTTTCTCTTTGAAATATTTTCACTCAGTTAGCATTTAGTAGATTTTTTAGGTAGATGGTTGATTGTATCTATGAAAACGCGAAGCCAGCAAATAATAAAAATTGCTAAGCCTCTGAACTAGAGATGGGGTTAATATAGTTAATAGAAAATTCAGTATTGTTCAGGATTTTCATAAAAGAAGCGCGAAAGTTTTTATTTTCGGAAGGGTATTTCGATATTATGAAGGATATACAGTACACTCCCGATTATCCGTGGAATTGGGTGGCGCGGCCGCCGCGGATAACAAAAATCGCGGATAATCCGAAAAAAAGCTAAAAACGGGTATAGCAAAAGAGAAAACTGTCATTCCAACTTTGAAAAATCGTTTTATGTACAATAAAACGTAAAATAAACAGCAGGAAATGTTTAACTAACGCTTAATATTTTAGTATATCACTCAAAACTAACCTGAAAAGCATTTTGTTAATGAAAACAGAAAAGTGCACTTACGAGAGGCGTCAAGGATACACAGAAAAATGAATACATATGTACTGTTTTAATACTGTAATGTATTATGTAATTACAAAAGCATAACTGTAAAACTACACCTTTTTGAAGAAATCAGTCATTTGTGTTTGCTTCTTGCTTTGGAAGCATTTTCTCTTTGCTTGAAAGCAAAAAAAAGAAAGAAAAAAAAAAGAAACTTAGTGCCGCAGGCGCGGATAATCGGGAGTCTACTGTATATATATAAAAAAAAAACAACTGAATATCAGATAAGAGTACCTTTAAATAATGGGGGGGGGGGGATTAAATTTCGATTATATAAAGGTATCTGATGAAGACTTGATAATCTTTTTGAATTAGAAATGAGCATTTATATATTAGAATTGAAATTGTTTCGTATGTGTTTATTTACTCCAAAGGCACTGAATCCAAATTCTTAGATTTTAATTTAAACAATTATGTATGCTATATTTCAATATCTTCCCACATTTCTGGTTTTTTTTTTAAACCAGATATTTTTTCATTTAATGTGTGATTAGATTTGTATGGTTTTGCATTTATCAATTTAATTTTGCTTTCTCCCCACTTGCTTGCTGTAGTTATCCTTAAGAATTTAAGAAGAAATTTATTTGATATTGATTTGTGTGTTTGAAGCATTAACTTTTAATTCATTTATATCAGAATACAAAGTATGTCATAGAATTAAAACGTAATTACATTACGAAATCCTGGAAATTTTTTTATGATATTGATGAATGTTTTAAGATTTTTATATTTAGATAAGATTATAATTTTTTATCATTAAATCAAAATAATATTAGTACATTTCACTAACAAAATCGTATCGTAAAAGATCTACGCAATGAAATTTTATCGCAAATTTCAAAATTTGATGAAAATTTAAATTTGAATGGTAAGTCCTTGTTTGTATGATTGCAAATTCATTACCTGTGATAGTATATAATGTGTGATTGCAAATTCATTACCTGTGATAGTATATAATGTGTGATTGCAAATTCATTACCTGTGATAGTATATAATGTGTGATTGCAAATTCATTACCTGTGATAGTATATAATGTGTGATTGCAAATTCATTACCTGTGATAGTATATAATGTGTGATTGCAAATTCATTACCTGTGATAGTATATAATGTGTGATTGCAAATTCATTACCTGTGATAGTATATAATGTGTGATTGCAAATTCATTACCTGTGATAGTATATAACTTATTAGACATTTTAATTAGCGTAATTATCTTACTAAAGTTTTCTTTTTTAGTGGAACTACCCCATGGTGATGCTAAGCTGGAAAATCGGACCTGCCCTGGCTACAGGCAACACAGTGGTTCTAAAGCCTGCCGAGCAGACTCCCCTAACCGCTCTTTACACTGCCAGCCTGGTCTTGGAGGCCGGATTCCCACCCGGGGTGTTCAACGTGGTACCCGGATACGGTCCGACTGCTGGAGCTGCAATTGCGTCACACATGGATGTTGATAAAGTGGCTTTCACTGGATCCACAGAAGTAAGCAATTGTTAAAACTTGATCAGCATTATTGTATAATGACTGTTGGAGCTTGATTTTCGAAATCGGCACTGCCTGAGTCCAAAAATTATCTTTCAGTTTTGAATTTTTCATTTGAGCCGATAAAATTTTAGGATTAATCTTATTTGTCTGAATCTGAGAAGGAGTATAAAAACATTTGACCGAAATCTTTAAAAAAGTTTTTATAAATAAGTTTGATTTTGCTGCTTTTTAGATATTAAAATCATAAAATATTTTAATCTGGCGAAAAAAATGTGGGATCTATCTCCTATTCTTTTCTTAACATTATTTAAAAAGTGGTTGTTCTATATCTCTTCTATATGAATTGCTGGCTGTGGTCAAGCTGGCTTTTAGGATATATATTTATTCCTCTAAGGCTGAGGTTCCTAAATTGTAAATTGTGGCCCACTGTTGAGTCAACATGGTAGAAAAAAATGCAATATGCAACAACAAGCGACTTCTGTCGGATGACCAGAAATAAAGAAACAAAATAAGTGTTTCTTTAATATGCAGGTGATATATATAAAAAATCGACTTTTTTTTTTAACGCAATACATTTGTCGCGTTACTGGTTGTTTCAATCAATCTGTGGCTTCGCTTAAGGTTACGTTTCAATCAATATTTCAGTCTTCGCGCAACTAATCAGAAACAGTTTTTCAATTCGCTTTACGTATGCATGAATTTCGAAACAATTTATTATCCCTGGTGTATTTGGTTTATTGTCGTTTGAGCTAGTATTTATTAAATTTAATAATATTTTTCTTTAAAATTTTTTTCTTTATGGTTCCTGAAACTTCCCGCAACGATCACTCGCTACTCGTCTGTTAAAATTTCAGTACAAAAATTCAGTATTCCAAGTGGGCCACTGTAGATCTAGTTTCTAAGAAGTGGATCATAATTTTTTAAATTTTGAAAACCGTTGCTCTAGGAGAACTGTAGATATGTATCAGGATTTTCTATAAATCCTCAAGAAAGACAACTTAACCTCCTTAAGTAGTTTGCTAATTCAAATAGTACCTAAGTGCTCCCCCTCTTTTTTTTACCTATAAGAAGTGCAATTCTAAGTTTCAATACTATCTTTTTTGAAATATTGACTTTTTCAAAGATGCTCTGTTCTCAATGTTTCTTCTATTTACTGAGGGGAAATTGCTGCCTGGAAGTTATTTTTGTGGGCGAGTCCATAATCATTTGTGATTCACTCTGAATCTTAGCAGCAGCAACAACAACAAAAAGATACATTTTCATCTTGGGAAAATGAATGAGCAAGTGATAAATCTAGTGAATCGGATGGATTCATCCACTTTGTCTAACGTTCCTTCTCAAATGCCTTAAACTTAGTAATAAAATTCTGTGTTAATTGTTTGGCCATATGTACATTGCCACAGATGTGAAAATTACGCAACGGACTCGGTCTTTATGCTGCGCAAAATATTTCATAATATTGCAGTAAGATAATTGAAGTACTTGTGTGCCCAGTATACCTAATTTTCCTATTAAATGTAGTTTAATATAATATATATGATGTATAGATTTCATTTTTAATTGTTCTGTTTGTTTTTTTTTAGTTGCTTTGCCCTTCTGCGCTACAGTGCACTATTTGATTACCATATCTACGTAATTATACATAAATTGTTGTCGATCACGCTTGAAAATGAAGAGCCAGGGTTTTTTAAAAATACGAATTTATTATTCTGCCACATAAAACGTAACTCACTTCTTGGAGTATTTATAAAAGATAAAGTAAAATTTTTCACGTACACACACACGCACACAAACAAACCCCCCGGTTGGTGCATGTATTGTCAACGCACTCGTTTCTCGCAAAGTCAACCTCTACTTGCAGATAAAAAATAGAACAACTGTTATTTTGGTTTTTGACACGTTTCCCTTTCAGTCAGTGTTGCTAACGAAGATTTACCAAAGATCCACCGATCGTTTGCAAATTAGTGAGATCATGGTATGGCATTGAAAAAAAATAACTAACTAATAACTTCAAAATATCTAACAAAGATAATTATAGTGCCAATTTTAACAATGATGTCACCAGGTATAATGTTTTATAAAACCTGCTAATCAATTCTATTACAGTTCCAATTTGCTATTTATTCGAACTTTTTAAAGTTCTCTCTCTTGAAGTTAAACTTTTGAAGAACTAAGTCTAAATCTTTTTAAGTCTAACTCTTGAACAAATTCAAGAGTTAGAGTTCTAACTCTTGAATTTGTTGATGAATATTCAAACACATGGTGCATATTTCATATATATTAATCGATATGTAACCATTTTTTATCAACAGGTGGGTAAAATTATTCTTCAGGCAGCTGGAGCATCAAACACCAAACGTGTCACACTTGAGATGGGAGGAAAAAGCCCTCTCGTCATATTCGATGATGCAGACCGTAAGTGAACTCTTTCTTTTTTATTCGAATCTTTTTGATTTAACGTCTCTCTATTAACTCGGCCTTGCAAATTCTATATACTACTGCTTCATTTTGGGGTCGATTCCTTTATCAAACGAAATCGGGGCACGCTTACTGACAACATGCTTTACGTCTTGACTCCTCTTCTGGAACTAAAACGGTGCCATAGATGCCCCATTAACACAAAATTTTCATGGCCAGGTTAGGCCGAGTTAGTAATGAAAGGGTTAAAGATTTGAAACCAAAATCGCTGCCCACAATAAATCTTTGCAAAATAACCAAAGTAACAAGCATCTTAATGAAGCATTTATTTTAAGCTTGATGTCCAATTTTTTTTTTTAATTTTATGCATAATTTCTTTGTGGAGTTAACACTGGATGCCCATATTAACTATACTATAAAAAAAATATGTATCTTTTCCACCTCTTTCACAAAGTTGTATCCATTTATATTTGAAATCAAATAAAGTAGGATTTTATGACTGTTTATCTTTGCTTACCTGTAAGCCTTATGGTATAGATTTTTATAGGGCAGTGGTATTCATGTTGTCCCATATAGTAAATGTGTTGTATGATATGAAATTTCAGCTTCTACTCTGATTTTAAATATTAAAACCAAACTTGGAATAAAATTTGCTGATTAAAAATATTCGTATGTCAAACAATTACAATTTCTGAACAAATAATTTCTTTGTAAATGATTGAAAGCAAAATTGAGCGAAATTGAATAACAAAATCTCACCGTTATGGATATGTTTGAAAAATATGCATAAAAAATTGCTTTCGCTTTTTGGATTACTTGTTAGAACAAATATTTATCTATATTCTTGAAAATAAATATCTTTTTGTAAAATACAGATTATCTTTCTGTAAGATGCTGATAAATATGATAAGATATACCTTTGAGAATGGTAAGTACGATAAGATTTATGGCAAAATTTTAGAAAATGTCGGGAGAGAATAGATAGATGATGTCAAGAGAAAAATGCTTATAGTGCTGCTTCTAATCGCACTTGGTTTATCATTTAATGTCAAGGACTCTTGATAAAGGTGAAGTGTTATATCATCTGCTTAATCAAAGCAACTTGGAGCACTTGAGGTAGAATCTGACACGAGTATTAATAAATGGATCAATTGCCTAGGTGGAAACAACTCGGATTTTAGACCCGTTTGGGTTGAACAGGGAACAACATTCCGATCGCTTGGGAAATTTCTGAGGTAAATCTCCCAATCCTGCGAGAACAAAATTTGTTGATTCTTTTTAAAAAAAATTAGATTTTGTTCAAATTTGATACAGATGTACAATTTTTTGTAATAAAGAGTGACAATATGACATTTCAAAAAAAAAAAAATTTTTTTTTTGGTCTGTGGAAGACTGAAACGAAACTTTCATCCAGATCCCCAATTCAATATTTTTGACAACCTAAAATATTTTCTCATATTTCGTATTCTAGAAAGTAAAAAGGACTAAAAGTGATAAAATTCTTGAAAAATTATGAAGATTATTTTTTAATAATTTCCTTACATAACAAATAATTATTATGATAGACTAAATTGTAAGGTTTGACATTCAGGGCCTGACTTGTGCAAATTTGTCCATCGTAATTGCGAAAGTTTAGCGGAATTTCGCCCTTGAAAGCAATGGATTTGCGAAATATAGATTTTTTTTTGTGTTCATACCATAGATTAATGAAGAAGCTAACATAAAACTGACGGATTTTACACTGCACTGATATTTTGTTAAAAAATAGTTAATTAAAGAAGGAAACGCAAAATAAATTTTCTGTCCGCTTTCGGCGACCTCTCTTATGTGGGGGCTCGAGGCAAATGCCCCTGCTTTAGTCAGGTTCTCTATGACATTGTTTGTAATTATTATAATAGACTAACAAGCAATAATTAATTTTAAACAAATATAATATTAAATTTTTATTGGACTTGTTAACTCTTTAACATCCAAGCATCCAACATCCAGACTTTTTCAGCGTGTCTCTGAAAGACATGGACTCTTTCTAGCTGAGGGGCAGTTTAACCCCTCACTCTGAAGTAATAAAACTGTCGACGCTCTACCTTGAATAATTGCCTTGCGGTTTTCGACAACGAGATTCATTTGCCATCAGCTTAAGTGTTTTATTCTAATGTATTTCTATTTTTTAGTGTGAAGTGTTTCGCTCATCATCTTTGTGGGGTATTTTTTTTACAAAAAATTTGAAATTTATTCTATAATTTAGAAAATAGTTTTTTTTTTTTTTGTAAGTTTTATGTTAGGCTTACAAACCATTTAAATAAAAACTTGCTTTACTAGCAATTTCAAAAACATTTTTATGTTTCATTTGATTCTCAATAGGCTTTTACATTTTTTTGTTGCCAAAATTAAATAATATGTCATATATTGCCATGTAAAATTTTTTTGCATAGTAATGTAAAAGGCTTTTACATTTTTTTGTTGCCAAAATTAAATAATATGTCATATATTGCCATGTAAAATTTTTTTGCATAGTAATGTAAAAGGCTTTTACATTTTTTTGTTGCCAAAATTAAATAATATGTCATATATTGCCATGTAAAATTTTTTTGCATAGTAATGTAAAACATACATTATATATATATCAATGCAATTAGTTCATTTTTTAACATAGTATAGATGTGAATGCTTTTCATTGATAAACAAGATAATGTATTAAATCTTCATTTAATACCAAAATAAAAACAATCGTTGGATAAAAAAATGTTATTGCTCTTTTTGAAAGATGTTTCGAAAATAATATGTTCTTTCAACACTCAGCTAAGATTTTTTTTTATTGTCTTTAGCATTTTTTTTTTCAATATAAACGATCATCTTTATTGAATTTTTAAATATAAAATATTATTTTGCATTTACGATAGTGATACTAAGAGAAAAGTTTTAGAAAATTTTTTAAAGAAGTTTTCACATTTTTTTTCCCCCAAAACATTACGCATTCTTGCTTTTACATTAAATAATCGAAAAAGAATGTAGGGTAAATATAAATTCCAAAAATATCTTCATTTTCACACTCATTTTTACTAATCTTTTAAAATATAACTATTAAAATTTTTTTCTAACCAAGGGAATATATTACATCAAACGTTATAAATCTCATCTATCGAATTGTTTCGATAGATGAGATAACATATTTTTAAAACTTCATTTAATACTGAAATACAAAAATTTATTAAATAAAATTCGGGGGAAAAATTACTCAGCGAAATATATTTCGAAAATACATTCCTTCAGTTTTCAGCCTGTACATTTTACTAAAACATTACATTCTTCATAAACTAAATATGAAGATTTGACACATTTAAAATTACATTCATCATAATATTATTTTTCTAGTATGAACTGTCATGTTGAATTTTTCAAGCTGAATTTCTGATTTTAAAATGTTATGTGAAGTTTTCTATAGTATTGTTAAATTTTTGAACGAAAGCTTCATATTAAATTTCCACAAATTTACACACGAGGGAATCATTTGCAAATTTTTGATAATATGTACATTATATAACATTTTTTGACTCCTCATCTCTCTCTCTCTCGTTCATCTGACCCTCGTTAGTTTCATCTCCTTCTTCTTTGCTTAGAATAAACGAGAAATCAGCTAAAGTATCATTTTTTGGCCAACCATCATCTGATAGATCACTGTCACTTTCATCAGAATCAAGTAAAATTGCTTTCATTTCTTCTTCAGTGTGTTCACGATTTCTTTTACTCATAATGAAGAAATAATAAGCGTTTCAATAGAAAAATTACTCTGATAATCCAAACACCCGATTCACAGTACATAAAATAAAGAGTAGCAATTCACAACTGAAGAGAAATTTTCAGAATGGCATTCTAAAAAGGAACTCAGTATTTATATAACTTATCTCACTCTTTAAAGAGGGCGATAAAGAATACACCCAATCTTTTTTTTTTTTTTTTTTTGTCTTTTAATTCTATTTTAAAAGCGGTAGTTTGTACACGGCCTCAGAATTTCCGACAGTCCTTTGATGAAAGAATAAGATGCTTGGAGTGTAAAACGACTTCCTTCCATAGTAACAACTGTCGCTACCCATTTTGTGAGAAAACTGCGATGTGAATAGGCCGCAGTGTCAATGCAATGGTTTGTCTTTATATCATTACAATAATCTTACTACTGAAAAGAGCTTCTGATGCTTGTCCGAAAAATAAACAACGTGTCGGTATCCTTATATATCATTCATCGTTACCAGAGAACTTCAGTGGAAAATTTCTTTTATAAATAGTCATAAAATCTTTCCAATTTTGAGCTAACAACACTTGAAAATAGAAACTAAAACCCTTTCAAAATACAAAATGTACGCCAACAACCTATTTACTGAATCCCTCCTCAACCTCTACCGCCCTAAGGCACAGGGGAAACTGCTGTGAAAAAGGCGCGATTGTCGAAGATAACGAGGACCTCCTGGAGTGTTCAGTAGAGGAGCCTCTTTTAATACCCATCTCCCCTAAAACGGCTAACAGCCGCCCCAAACCGACCCACGTGGATATTATAGGGTAAATTCTCAAACCGCCCCGCTGGAATCGAGAGGGTTAAATAGTATATAACTTAACTTTATTTCAATAAATTCTTAATATCCTGACGCATGATAAATAATAAAATTTACTTTAATTAATGTAATAACTGTTTTAATAATTTAATGTAAATATACATAGTAGTCTTATATTTTACAATTCACAAAATTTGGGGTGTTTTAATTTTTTTCCAAATTTGTTTCTTGCCATGCAAATTAATATCTTTTAACCGATCTGTCTGGGCTCCTCCTCCTTTAGGTCAGCGGCCCTAGGCTATTGCCTAGTCAGAAATTTGTCATTGATTTTACCCTGTATATATTTGTGACTTAATTCACACAGTGTCTATAAATCTAGCAGATAATGGCACAAATACTATAAATCTATTAAATTCTAAAAGCACAAATGTCTATAAATATGGACATTATGAATTTTTTTGAATAATATTTGTACTTGCTATTTCCTCACATACGAAGCGTGTGCAGCTAGGAAGTACTTATCGTAATCATCAAATAATTTGAAATCGAGATTTTGTTGAATTTCAACGTTTCGGGCTTCCTTGAATTCGAAAAACAGATATTTGGAATTATGTTTCAGTCTGTGAGCATAATAACTCCTAAACGCTTTGAACTAGACAAACCAAATTTGGTATATTGACATTACACCGAACTTTGTAAATTGCTATCAAATTTTGAATGTAACCATTCATAGAAAATCGGCCTCTCTGGCTGTTCGAGTAGAAGTGAATTCGATAGCTGCGAAATATATATATGAAATTTGGTATACAGTTTTAATATCTAATATGTAGATACGTATCAAATTTGAAACCGAATTCGTCTAGGGGATGGTCGTCTGTCTGCCTGTACTTATGCATGTAAGTAAACATAATTACTCAAGGGCGCAAGAATTTGAATAAATGAAATTTGATATGTCATCTTGTGATTACTTATAATTTTTTATCAAATTTTTACTTTCAATCAGTCAAAAAAAGTATTCAATATACATATTCAGTTTTTTGGTACTTTTATAGCAATCACATACCGGCGATTCAACTTTAAAAAAAAGTACTTTTCAATAACTTCGATAATAATCTTACAATTACATTGATACACAAATAGCTCTTTACGGGACTAAGAAGCATGTAACTCTCATGTGTGGAACTCAAAAAATAAAAATCTGAGCATTTGTGGCATTCATGACCTTACCCAAGGTCCACATTTTTTTCTAGGGTTGAGGAATTATCAGAGTGTAAGAAAATTTTTAGAGAGATTACTTCGGTTTATTGTACAGCTTGATATCCATGTTTGAGAATAGTTATATATTTAAAAAAAAATTAATATTTTTTTATCAGTATCTTAGTTTCTTCTCACTGTTTTGTTAATATTGGAGAAGATGTTGTGACACAAAATTTTCTATCTCTCCCAGTGGACGAAGCAGTTGAAATCGCCTACAATGCTGTTTTCGCCAACATGGGGCAGTGCTGCTGTGCCGGCACACGTACTTTTGTGCAAGAGGGTATCTACGAGGAATTCATCAAAAGGAGCGCAGCGAGGGCCCAGAAAAGAGTCGTTGGGGACCCATTCGATGAGAAAACTGACCATGGACCACAAGTAAGTTTTATTTAAAGCCAGTTAATTATGGTTACTTAATCTTGAGCCGATCATTAGTTGGGGGAAACGGGCAGAATTGGCTTGGCGAGGAGTTGAAAATTAGATATTCAACCCATTCTAATCTCTTTTTACATCGTATCATTTGGAATGGGTTCTTAGTTAATGCAAATAGACGGGGGAGTTTTGTGTAGGGGTAGGTTTGTGTGTATTCTTGTAAAGCAGGGATTGGAATGAAGCTGACATGGAATGTCCGCTCTTGCACCAGTTTTAACAGATATTTCAATAATGAAATGATGTGCAGCGCTACCACTCCTCAAGTGCGACCCGTATAAAAATCTTAAAACTGTGAACATTAGCGACTTAATCAATGGCGATTTATGAATCAGAAATGTAAAGTCCTGAATGGATATTAAAGTCTTATTTCTACTAATGCCAAAATTCTATATTCAGAGACATACTGAAAGATTTTGTAAATTTTTATTGTTTTAAATCCGTTCCGTTCGTTCTATCGCACAGCAATCTGTCCGAAAATGAAATCTTCAATTGATTTATATTTTCTTTGGATAAAAGTTATTTCTGTAAATAGTTGATTTATGATAAGACAAAACATTTAAATCAAACACAATAAGCAGAAAATCTCTTGATTTGAATTAAAAATAGGTTGTTCTGCTCACCCATCTGGATGATTATGTTTTTCACTCTATTTTTCTATGTTAGAGGTTATTCTTGCAAGCGCATTACGATTTTTCGAGGAATTTTCAGCTGCAGCCTCAAAACGACCTTTCGATTTATGTTCCAGAAATGACGAAATATTTTATGGCCAAATTGCAGCTAAAAGATGCTTGTTAAAACTTCTTCAATTTATTATTTTAAACTGCATACGATATTCTGAATATCAATAAAGATATTCTGCCAAATGTTGCAATAAATTTATATATAATTACAATAATAAAAGAGGATATTCGAGCAGTAGCGTAGTTATGTTAATAGGTACCCAGGGATAATATACTTTTCTGCTCCCAATCAGTATTGTTTATATAATTGTTATGTATTTTATTGTTCAACATAAAATAATTGTAGTTAGCGTCATAGACATGGCATTATTTTTTGCTTCTTTATAATACAGTACACTCCCGATTATCCGCGGATTTGGGTGGCGCGGTCGCTGCGGATAACAAAAATCGCGGATAATCCGAAAAAAGCTAAAAACGGGTATAGCAAAAGAGAAAACAGTCATTCCAACTTTGAAAAATCGTTTTATGTATAATAAAACGTAAAATAAACAGCAGGAAATGTTTAACTAACGCTTAATATTTTAGTATATCACTCAAAACTAACCTAAAATGCATTTTGTGAATGAAAACAGGAAAGTGCTTTGTACTTACGAGAGGCGTCAAGGATACACAGAAAAATGAATACATATGTACTGTTTTAATACTATAATGTATTATGTAATTACAAAAGCATAACTGTAAAACTGCTCCTTTTTGAAGAAATCAGTCAAAAAAAAAAAAAAAAAACTTTTTGCGGCAGGCGCGGATAATCGAGAGTCTACTGTATTTCATTTTAAAAAAATGATAAAAGCATATTTATATTTTATTCTGATGGCACCCCAAAAAGACAAGTGTTCGGGGCTTCAGTATTTTCCTTGCCCCTTGGTCCTACACTCGAGGTGTGTAGTCCCTGTGATCAAGCTGCTCCCGCATATACGAACAATAAATGTATATCGTAAAAACGCAGGTTATAACGTTTTTTTCCCTTTTTCCCCAAGATCCACATCGGTGATCGGGCATTTAAAATTTGTATTAAAATGTTCAAATTATTATGAAAATGATTGGTATTTTGAATCTTTTTCTTCTTTATTGTAGATCGACGAAGAACAGTTCACCAAAATCTTAGATTTGATTGACTCGGGAGTAAAACAAGGCGCCCGCTTGGCGTGTGGTGGAAAAAGGAAGGGCCAAAAGGGTTTCTTCGTTGAACCCACAGTTTTTGCTGACGTCACTGATGACATGCGCATCGCCCGCGAAGAGATTTTTGGCCCCGTCATGCAGATCCTTAAATTCAAGACCTTAGATGAAGTAATTGATAGGGCAAACGACACTCGATATGGACTCGGATCTGGGATCGTCACAAAAGATCTCAACACGGCTCTCACGTACGCTCAACAAGTGCAGGCGGGATCTGTTTGGTAAGACTTGTCAAACATTGTTTTATAATAGAAAGATTTATTATATATACATACTAAACAATTGCGCCAGTTATTAATGTTTTTGTAAACTTGGATAAAAAAGTTTGAATACAGATGTGTTAAAAAAATCTTGTTAATTGGTATTAAACATTTGGTGTCCTTTCCTTCAGGGTGAACTGCTACGATCATACCACAAGCCAGACTCCTTTCGGCGGTTTCAAGATGTCTGGTCAAGGCAGAGAACTGTAAGTAACAAAAAGGACCATTTTAATTTCTGCCTGTTATAATAAAATTATTTCAAGTATCATATTGCATGCATTGATTATAGTGATATTTTTCATTATGTTCGAAGATAAGATTTCAAAAAGGAATAAATAATTATGTAGCGTTTTACCAAAACATCATGTACTAACTTTTAATATAGACCAGTCATACGGAAACAAGATATTTTATCAATAGAATGTCGAGCCATAAACTCAGAGAGCGCTGTTAGAAGACCTTTAATTGTGAATTAAATAAAAGAAATGGCTTCAGTAGATAGTACTGACCTAACAATCGTAAGAACACAATAAAACATAGTTAAAGAACTCAAGTGTATGAATAATGAACATGCTCAGCGTGTATCGCTTCAGAGGGCAGATTCTTTGAACACTAACTTTAAGCAAACCACTCCACAAGCCAAAACACAGTGTAGAAACAAGCATATGATATTGATAAGATATCATATGCTTGCTACGAAGCAGGGTTCACACGAAGCCAACAATTGCGCTTCAATTGACGGTCACGTCTATTTCATGTAGATCACGTGACCGTAATTGGACAATGGCAAATAGTTGTCCTGAGGAGACAACCATTCATTGCCCTTTTGGGGTCACGCGATCTTCCTGAAGTAGGCGTGGCCTTCCATTGCGCGCAATAGTTGGCCTCATGTGAATGCTGCATAAAACACCACTTGTTTTCACATTAGATAGGGACTCATGTCGCACTCCTCAAGGGCACCCACAGGCGAGAACAACAGATACCGTCGAACAAATTTTCAAGCGTATTGCGGGTTACACATACATGAAAATACTTCGTTCCTGGTTACTGTTTCTGTTTTTATTGTCAATTTTAAATATTAATGTTTCAAATGAAAATACCAAAATTTTATAATATTCCAAAATCTTCCAGAGTATTCTTTCCAGTGTACTTTGTAGAAGGGTAAATTTCCCTTTAGTGATCACTTGCAACAGGATTACCCAGTAGGTGGCTTGATGTCTGCGATATCGTCAGCAAACAATTAATGCATTTAGTGTATTAACAATATTTTTATTTACTCATAATGGATTCATGCTTATCTCAATAAGCCAATAAATGACTGAGCTAGTGGTGGGAAAAAAAAGAAAAGAAAAAACACGTATGTGTGACCGGCTTTAGATTTCCAAGTTGACTTAGAGGTGGAAAAAACTGAGTCGAAAACACCCATTGCGTAGATTTTCCAATTTCATGAAAATAAGTTACAATACACTCTCGAATATCCGGCTTCCGTACTATCCAGTCTTGTTTTCTTTACTGTCATTAACTGAGAAAGGCAAGGTATTGGGCGTCTACTGTAAAATACAAGTTATGACAGGAAAAGAACAGCGTTCTGCTCGTTGTTCATTGTTTCGTCAGTGTGTAACGGATATCAGTTGCCGGATCTTTATGGTGCCGCTGTTCCTGATTATAACTGCTCAGTACGTACAGGATTCGTAAATTGTTCTTGGGATATGCTTAATGTTTTTTTTTTTTTTTAATGTAACACAGTGAAGTGTACAGAATTCATGTATATCCTTTAACTTACTTTTTTTCTAATAAATTTCTCGCAGTACAGTATATAAACATATATAAACTACCAGTACAGAGCCTTCTATTTGAACTCGACACGTTACCGGCAACTGCTTCTATGATTCACTGGGTCGTGGCTGTGATCACATTCCACGTGACTTGAGATGAATGGAGGGCTTAGTATTCAATAAGAAGTGAAAAAACACATATTGTTACCGTGAGTTTTAGTATAAAAACTTTGCTTTCTGGTATTGGTGGGTAAAGAAATGATTTCATAGAACTCTGGCTTTTTTGTTATCAGGCCAGTCCGCCTTAGGCCGGATACTCGGGGGTGTACTATACATTTAAAATGTTGGTTTGGCCTGTTTGAGTATATCTAAATATATTCAATGAAATAGTCTGAAACGTTTTTATAGTAAATTGCTTACATTTGATTGTTTCCATTCGACAATAAGTAAAAAGAGCGATTTCTGTGCCACATACATTAGCTCGTATATAATTATGTTTGCTATGGCGTGTAACAAGGTAATAATCGGACATGTTCCTTGAACGACTTAAGAGTGTTTCAATTATTGATTTTTATAAAAATTATACTTCTTCTACTATTTTTGATTTAATTTTATATTAATTTTTATTTCTTTCAGGGGTGAAGATGGTTTGCACGAATATCTGGAAATTAAAACAGTAAGTTTGATTTCATTTCTTTGTGTTTACTTTTCAAATGTTTCCAATCCATAGATTTAAAATATCATAAAAATTTTGCTAACCAAATTAGAAAGTATTTTAATTTTTAATTTTCTTTATTTACAATTCGCTTAGATTACTGATAATTTAAAATCTTTTTTGTAATAATTTTAATAAGATTGTATACTGTTTAATTTCGAGGAAACTTTTTCATGCTCAAAAATGTTTCCCAAGCGCAAAAAATTGCAAATAAAATTAAATATATATTTTTTGCAATTGAATTTTTTAAAGTCTCTATAATATTACTTTATTGTTGAAGTAAAAATATATATGAATACGATCAGAATATTATAACAGAAAAGGTAATTTCTACCATTGTTGAATAAGAATAATTTATATGTTCTGATTACAAAAGCTCAGTTACAGTTTTTTGTTAAGAATATTTATATGAGTAGCACTTACGATTAATGATACTTACGATAAATACGTCAAAGGCATGCCAATCATCCAAACGCTCGCCATCTTGAATAGTTACCAGAAGTGTGTGGTAATAACTTCATAAACCAGGTAACAACCTCCAGAAAGCAGTGTACACTTTTGTCTAGTGGCTTTGTTACTCAGCTATAAGCCCTAACGTTGCGAGTTCGAATCTCAAACCTGCACATTGGTGACCCTGGTTCTGAACAACCGCATCCTTCGTTCAGCTGTCGTGGCTCCATCTACTGGCAGCAACTACTCGTACACGCTCGCCATCGCCCGCCATAACTCTTGGCGCGATTATCACGTTCGTCGCTCGCCATAACTGGCGCGATAAAACTCCACCGACTCACTGGTGGGGGAGTATTGTGGTAGTAACTTCATAAGTCAGATAACAACCTCTGGAAAGGAGTGTACACTTTTGTCTAGTGGCTTTGTTACTCGGCTATGAACTCTGACGTTCCGAGTTCGAGTCTCAAACCTGCACAAGTGTAAAGGATGGCTTTTAGGGTTGCAATTAAAAATTTGATTACATTTAGCGAAGAAAAAAAATGCTGTTATCCTTTTCAAGGATAACAGTATTTTAAAATAAAGAGGTGAGGGGATGTACGTGACATTGATGACGTATCTAGAGTTTTCATATGAAATTATAATCAGAATCGATACAGTGGGATAAGACTGAAAAACTCTGTCGCCAGTGTTCACTATAGATAATATGCTACGAAAAAAAAATTAAATTCTGTCTGAAAAATTTATTTCTGTCGAAAATGAAGGGAAGAAGAGGCAGGCGACTCTACGTATCTGCAACTCACAAGTTTTCATATGAAGTAAAAATTGGCAAAATTCGACCAGTGGTTGGGGCTTGGAGACTAATTCATTATTATCCCTTATTATTTTAAATATATAGATTTATGTGTGATAATTTATGTATTATGTTTCCGGTGTTATTTATTTTCTTTCTTTTCTGTTTTAGGTGACAATCAAAATTCCCAAGAAAAATTCTTAAATACAGCCAGAATTAAAATACCGTGAAAGAGTATTCAATTCGAACAAGCCATTGCATGCACTGGATTCGTGCGAATCCCATTGAATTTTTGTATGGACATATTTTACGAAATTTTTTACTGTTTAATCTTTACTTGATTTTGTAATTTTTGAAAAGTTTGTGCCATTTTCGATAAAAAATAAATTGAAATTTGAAATATTTTAATCGTGTATTATTTCATTTCTGCTTAAAAAAGATGAAATTGAAATTAAGAAAATTTTTCACCTATCTGATTTTATAAGAATCTCTGTGTACTGAATTTTGTTTTTTGTTCAGAGAATAATTACTATGATTCCTTCAAAAACAAAATAAATAACCATAAAATATCCATTTATAAAACATCTTGTTACAGTATTTATTAAACATTACTTCACAGCACCCTTCCATTATCTATTACATGCATAAAAATAATAAATTGAATAAAAACTGCTTTTTAAAACGCACATCTATTAGATTATTCGTTACAATTGGCGACCCATTTGTTCTGTCAAACTGTAATACAATTAGTTGCCATGTCAAATTACCAAAAGAAAATGTAAAACCTTAAAATTTCACATTTATATAAAATTAGACTGAATGAATAAAAGAAATATATAAAAATAGCAGTTTAATAAGGATCGAAATTCATGTAAAAATTGTATAATTTAAATTGTATAAATAACGTGCTTTGGAAAATAAAAGAAAAAATCTGACAATGAAGTTAAATTTCCAAAAATACAGTCAAGAGAAATGTAAATGCCTTCCAATTCACTTTTCATGTTAATATTTTTGTGTATGGAATGTAAACAGCTGATAATTTGGCTCTGAATATATTAAAAAATATATCGTATTGAGAACACATAACTGTAGGAAATTTCAGAATTCTATACTATCAGTTAGTGAAAGAAAAATCGAAGCAAATTCCATCTTTATAAATAATGAAAAAAGTCAAGGCTAATAAGTTTTTAAAAAATTTTCTTCACAAGCATATGCATAAGTTAATGCTTCTTTTTTTAAAAAAATCTTTCTTTCTTTATTGTTATTATTGAGACATCTGAGAAGGAACTCCATTGTGCCAAAAAGTATAATACTTACCTCACTGTTGTATGTAAGTATTCAATGCCGGGAGGAAATTTCAAGGCTAAAAGGTACACAATATACATATGTAATAATTTTTAATTTATCTATGTTCAAAAAAATTTTAAGCATTCGAATACTGGATTCATTGTAACTTCTAACTTGCGTGGTTTACTATGTTCCCACTGAACCAAAATGCTGTGACAGTAAAAAAACAAACTTAAGACTCAAACAAAAAGTTCAAAATACTTTCCTACGGTCTGTCTGTCCATCATCTTATTCATTATACTACATTGTGCTGGTCATGACTTTTAGAAACAAATCTGGATAACAGATAAAGAAAACTTCGTTAAATCATGAAGAATAAGGCTTTAAATTACCTTCTTCAAAAATTGTTTTACATGTATAGAGAGAAAGAGGAAGATAACATATATATACTAGCTGACCCGGCAAACTTTGTTCTGCCATATAAATTATTTCTAGTGAATATTTTGGTTGTTAATTAAAAAATAACGAATGTATTGCAAGTGTGTGAGAATAGGATCTATGACAGAAACAGGAATGGAGAGCTTTAGACGATGATCGCCGATAAAAAAATACCAATCATTCATTTTCTCAATACAATGTATTTTATTAACGTAACGAACATATAAATTGTTTGATCTTTTAAAAAATTAAACGTAAAGTGAAAAAAGTAATATATTTTTTGTCCTAAAGTATAAAAATGAAATAAAGAAAATCAATATTCATTTCGAAGAGCAATTAAGTGTACGATATTTTTTGTCAGTCCGTCTTTAGCTAACACAAATAAACTCGATGGTTATAGGTATTTTTTGATGCCAAATAAAAAAAAGAAAGAAAAAATTCTGGATAGGGACATCCTAATTACCTAGCGTTATGAAATATACCTTACGACCTATTCTCATACCTACCAAATACACATAAAAATCGCTCGAGCCGTTTAGGAGGCGTACGAACACAAACACTGTGACACGAGATTTTTTATATATTATATAATTTATAAGCTTGAACATAAGATTTTCATGAATGCATAAGAGTTCAAATTTTGAACAGGAAACGAAACAAAATCAAATTCAGACATATAAACACACGGAATATCTTATATCTTTACACGAGCAATTTTTGTATATAGGTGTCTTGGCTCTAACGATTTGGACTGAATTTTATATTTCGATAAGGTTTTGCTTTTTATCTTTAAGGTGTCTTTCCTGAAAAAACGCGATTTTACGCATACAAAAAAATTTAATAGCTAAATATTTGAATCTTTTTCTATCTATCTTTTCTAAGTGTCATATAGCGCCAGCTCTGACCCGATTTCACCATTTCAAAACTGAGTGTAAGTTCAAAAATATAAGTAATGTTAGATACACTGTAAAATGAATACTGTAATAAGGCAGATTGTTTCGAAAGACTAAGTGAATTCATGATTTTTTTTTATTTTTTTTATTTAAAGACTAGTTCCTATGTAGGTAAGAGAGAAAAATATTCGTATGTAATCTTTATGTGATTCCTATTTAAATATTTTCGCCGAAAAAACACGTTTTCACAAAAAAACTGCCGAATTAAGTTTGGTATCCTTGTTACAGTTATAAAGAGAGAAAGGCAAGATTAAAAAATAAAAATGTATGAACCAAAGGTACAGAGAATTTACAATTTAAATAATTTGAAGAAAATATTGCCTGTACTTGCGCATGACATTTTAAAAGATAATTTTTCTTTGAACAAAAAGTAAAAAAGAAGGATGTAATTTATATTGTTTATTCATGGACTAGCAATGTTTATCAAACATGAATTTAGTACACTTTTTATTAAATACTTTACTTCCGCCAATTGAGCAAGAACACTGGCCAATCAATGGTGAATTGTAATTTTTTAATTAATTTTAGAAATGCTGAGATAGAAATTTGTAAGTTCAAAGTTCGGCTTAAAATGATAAACCTTTAAACATTTATAAATAGAAGAATAAATTCCTTGGCAGCGAAAAAATCAAAATATGGCAAAACTCCTTCATCAAATTCGTAAGAAAAATTCTAAATGTTCAAAAATATACGTCGAACGCATGCCATTTTATCGGAGAAATTTGAAAGCTTTCTACAAGAAGCGATGGGGGAGGGGGTCGAAGGAAACATTTAGCAGAGAATCAAACTTTAGCTACACATGTCTTTAATTTCAGATGATATCTGTAATATCTTTTAATTAAATAATTCTAAGTGATCATAGTGATGTGAAAGAGGCAGCTGACTGTTCGTAAAATAAAAGTTAAAATTCTCCTGAAGATCAAAACTCTTCAGAATTTTGTTTCAACATTACTAATTCTTTCCGACATGCATCGGAGTTTTTTAAATGAGATGAAATATATGTGAAAGCAAATGCCATTTGCATCAAAATATTAGCAAACAAAATTAACAGATTTGTGTAAAGTATTAATTTGTGTTAGACAGAAATTTAGTTTCACTATTGGGCATATTTCATTATTTTTTACATTAATCGATAGAAATTCGGTCTGTCAAACAAAAACGAAAAAATATCTGCAACTTAAATGTGGCTTTTATCAATAACTTTGATGTTCCTTTACAAATCTTGTGTTTTCGTATTATAATTTTTGATCCTTCTTGAATTATATTGGTTCAGAATTCTTACGTATCGTTGTATTCTCGATGGAAAATATAAAATATTTAAAAAAAATTGTTGAATATTGAAAAAGGACCATATTACTGAAAAGAAAGAATAATCGATATTACTGAAAAGAAAGGATTTTTTTTTGAATGACTTGAAACAATTTTGTATTGTAACATTTTCAGTAGTTATCGCTGAAAAAGGCTCAAACTTTGCTTGATTTTTTAAATCAAAATTCCTGGCAATTTTTTTAAAAGATCGCTTCGAAGTGCACATTCTTACCCTTCAAAGCATATATGTGCCAGGTTTGATAATTATCTGTCTAGCAGTCTAGCCTGTAGATCACCAACATACAAATACATGTTCATCTTTATTATGAGTAAAGATTTTTTTTACTTATTGTCAGAAAATTTTTTAATTTTGAAGTTCTTAAAAAGTTTAAATAATTTAAAATTTTAGTAATATAGTTTTTTATGTTCAAACTGACTATAATGATAAACAATATTTTATCTGGGTTCTTATGGCATCATTGCGAACAGGTTTCATTGTATAGTAAAAAAAAAAAAAAAAAAAAAAAAGAGAGAGAGAGAGAGAGAAACGTAAATATTTTTTCTTTTTCTTTTTAACAAAAAGAAAAGAAATGAAATGTGAATGTCAAAGGAAAAATTTTAAGTAAGTGAAGGACTATAAGTATGTTGAATTGTGATTTTATTCAAAAGAATAACATAATTTTTTTAAAAAAAATTTAGAATATATCTCTTATGATATTCAGTATGACTCAATTTCTGCATCATTTTGCTCTTTCCGTCATTCTTTTCATGAATTTTACTTTCACCTTTATATTTATAACGAAAAAGTGTTATTTTCTTCTATTTAGTTTATAATATAATCAATTCATTTTCAAAAATTTTATAGAATCTTTCAAACAATTTTTTACAAATTCAGTAGCAGATCACACTTGTCCGATTAAATCAAGAATTAGAAATAAAGTTCTGAAAATATTAAAGGAAATTATGTTGCCATCGAAACACCCTAATTATTCACAATTTTCGAACTTCAGTATGTCAGGAAGTCAGTGAAAAATCAATTAAAAATTCCTTACTGTGAAGAAATTTAAAGTAATGAAGAGATTAAAAAAGAGCGTATAAATTTGAGTATTTTCCAGAATAATTTCAAATGGAATTATATAAAAAAATTTATAAAATAATTCAACAATAGATTTAAAGACAAAAGGTTCCTTCATTCAATATTGAATTGCTACTTTAATGGAATGAAAGAAGTTTGAATTAGATGATAAAATGTATAAAACCTAGAAATATAAATCGTTTTATAATAGTAAAGATAGAGAACTAATATAAAATATAACACACATAAAAGGATAAATAGACGGAAAAGTAATTAAAAACTTGGAAAGATATTCATATAAAATCCACGCGGTTTAATATAATCAGTTAATATAACAATAAAACGGGAAAAAGTAAAGAAATTCCGCATTTATAGAAAAGTGCAAGCATATAACTGCAGTTTAATGTCCAGTTTTGAGTAAGTCATTCTCGTTGAGCAAATCGTCAGCAAATATTGACTGATATAATAGGATTTTAAATTCAGTCTTTCAGTCTAGAGTGGTTTTATTGAAGCCGTCATGTTTCATTTCTGACACGAAAGCAGATTCATTTCAATTGATATATATCTAACACGAGAGAAACAGATAAGCTCTTTCTGGCTTAGTTGTTACTGGAAAAATTAGTATTTGAAAGGTTTTAGTAGAAGAATTACAGAAGGTAAATTTATGGTAAATAACATTTTTGTTATTACTTTTTATTAATACTTTCATTCGTATTTTATTAACACTTTCAGTGCAGAAAAATGGATCATACGGATTAATTAACTAAGAATATCCATTCATTTGTCATTTGCATCCTGGTCATGCTTCCTTTTAAGAACATTAAATGCAATATGTGTAAGTGCGAGTACTGGTATTTGTTGATTACTGAAAGCAGGTTATTCTAGCGATGGCAAATCACCAGAATAAGAATTAGTTTATTTTGAAAGTTAAAAATAACGCACCTGACCTAGAAATGGGCCACAAAATTGAAAGATTTCTTGTGACTAACAGACACACACTTGTTTTTACTGCTTTAATTTTCATGTAGTTCACTGCTTGAAAGATTTCTTATGACTGTCTAACAGATAAGCACTTGTTTTTACTGCTTTCATTTGCATATAGTTCACTATTTAAAGGATTTCTTGTGACTGACTAACAGGCACACACTTGTTATTATTGCTTTATAAATATACTTTTAGGTAATGCTTTGCATTGCTCTATATTTACTGATTTTTATTTTCTAAGTTTTTACTATCAAAGTATCTTCTTCTTCTTCTTTTTTTTTCAGGTTTCCTAACTTAGAAATCAGGATATGAAAAATGTTAAATGTTTGTTTTGATAGTATTTTTGAAACTTTTCAGATTATTTTATTTCTCAATGTTTCATACTATTTTTTCTGGTTAATGATGCCGTATATATTTTGCAACTTTCCTAATATATTGTTTTTTTAATTTAAATTTGACCATATAACCGATATTTAATTCAAAACATTTAATATTAAGATGCTTTTATTTTGGAAGTAGGCTGAGAAATAGATAAATGATTTTCTCATAAATTTGAATTTTTATTTAATTGATATTATTTAGTCTTATCACGTAATAAAGGGAAGATTCTAAATAGTTATATTTTGGGTATTAATAGCTTAATAGATTTTATTTAAAATATTCTGGACAAACAAGTTGGTCACCAAAGGCGGTATAATATTTGTAAATTATCTTTATCGCGCAATGGGATTCACAATCTTTCG
The DNA here is from genome assembly GCF_947563725.1 of Argiope bruennichi. NCBI lineage: Eukaryota > Metazoa > Arthropoda > Arachnida > Araneae > Araneidae > Argiope > Argiope bruennichi. The sequence goes on from NC_079158.1 coordinate 115,405,687, forward strand.
TTTGGATATGAGTGGTCTAGATTGTTTTAAACGGGCAACTACACTGCAAAACCTGGTTTGATGAAAATCTATAAATCACTGTAACCTGCGATTGAATTACGACAAAAAAAATGGATGACAAAGGAAGGGAAATAAGTTTTAAAGATAAAATTGCTCTTATCAGGCAAAAAAGTTTACCTAAAATAAGCAAATGCCATACTGTAGCTCAAATGAAATGAAATTTCATTTGAGCTACAGTATGATAAAAATGAAAATTTCACAAATTCTTCTTTGTAAAATTTTAAAAAATCGTGAGTTTTTTGTAAGCAATACCAAATAATAAATATTGATGATTACGACAAAGACGAATGTGTTGAAGAAAATCCTCCAATTTATAACGTAATGAATCAAACACTTGACATTTAGCAACCCATTGTGCAACATAACTCAATAAATAAATAAAAAAGAAAAAGAAACGACGCGTACAAATAATATTCAAATGAAGTGAAGAAATAATTGTCTATGAGTAACAAATATAGAATATATTTAATTGTTATTTAAAAAAAATTAATAAACACGTCGAAAGTAAATGTTCTTTTCTTTTCATTTGATATGATAAAAGGGCAGCTGATTTTAACCATTTGGTCTATTATCCTCAATCGTATAATGTTGGCAAAACTCTCAAATTATCAAAGTCTAGAAATAATCAAAATTAAGCAGCATTTACTATAGCATTAATATGGCCTTACAAGTTTGCAGTTGAGTAAAATTTAAAGTAATGCTAACTTACAAAAAATTGTTTGTTTACTATAAAGCAATAAGCTAATTATGGACTATTTGTTAAAATACCACTGCTAGTCAGCAGTGAAAAAAAAAACACTAATAGATTTGTACATTTAATCATAGCCTTTTCAATGTCAAAGGATTTCCAGTCTAGTAATTGAAGTCTTTTAATTTACACTCATGCCCATAAATCAAGAATAATGCAAGTTCAGGAAAAGAAAGAGTCAGAAGCAAAACAAATGTGATTTATTTGTAAAGCCTATTTATTAAACAAAAGGTAAAGAGCAAAAAAGAAGCTATATGTTTGATATCATTAATAAAAAATTGCAATTTTTTACTCCGTAGAGCAAATTACAAAAAAAAAAAAACAAACAAAAAAAAAAAAAAACGATGATGGTATGATTATGATGGTATGGTATGATGGTATGGTATGATGGTTAATAGTAGTATGTTTGCCAAATGATGCAATACAGTCCGTACAACGCCTAGGCATGCTGAGTATCAAATTATCGATCTTGGAGAATATTACACCACTCATCATCAAGCAATGCTCTCCAAAGTTCCGGTAGATATGTAGGAGGTGGTTGACGGGCTGCAACTCGTCGGCCAAGCATGTCCCACACATGCTGTACTGGATTCAAGTCCCGTGAGAATGCTGGCCAGTCCATACGGGTGAAATCCTCCCATCGAAGGCATTCGTTTACGATGTTTGTACGGTGAGGACGGGCATTCTCATCCTTAAACACGAGTTCTGAGCCCGTGGCGCCCCAAAACAAACGTACATGTTGTTCCAGAATGAATAATTCCTCCCCAAACGAGCAATCCTGCACCACTGTAACGGTGTCGTTCAATAATATTCTCTTGGTGGTAACGGGTACCTGGTGCTCCCCATATGAAAGTCCGGTGAGAATCAGACCGCAAGCTAAACCTGGACTCGTCGGAAAACATCACACAAGCCCACTGTTGCGGTGTCCACAATGCATGCTCTCTACTCCAGGCTAACCGCAGGCGACAGTGAGTTGCAGTAAGTGGAACACATCTGACAGGTCTACGAGCAAATAGACCAATCTGCCCTAAGCGTCTGTACACGGTCTGCCTTGAAACTTTCGTACCAGCGGCTGAAGAGAGCTGACTAGACAGGTCTGATGCTGCTCCGTCTGTTTCTTTTTGCAGTAATTGCCAAATACCGGTCCTCATTCGGCGTTGTAATTCGGAAGCGAACTGTACTTTAACGTATACTCACATTACCATTATCTTGGAATTATTGACAAAGCCTGGATTGGATTGGAATTATTGCCAACTCTGGGCTATTCCAAGTTCCTCGGATACTTCTAGCTGGGTACGCCCACATTTCAGACGGCCGATAATTCTACCACATAAAAAATCATCCAAATGCGTCCTTTGTGTCATAACTATGCGGTTATTGCACTGAAAGGCTTATAAAGCGCTTGCGAACAATTTTATTTCTTTGCCTGTATTCCTTATACACCACTCTCTTAAACTCACGTCATTGTGACGTACTATCGGTGTCCTCTGTAGAGATGCATAATCCACGATTTTTTGAATAACAAATAATATTGCTATTGTATATTTTTAAATATGCGTTCCAAATATCTGTTATTTCAATCATATTATTAATTAAAAATTATTACTTAATATTAAATATAAAATTTATTAATTGTAATTAATACATAATTTACTAATTTAATTAACGTGTGATTGAATTAATTTATCTGTTTCAGCTTACTTCTTAAATTTTATTTTGTTTCTCAAAACTATTTATTTAATTTATTTATTAGAGTGAACCATTTTCTGGAAAAGATGAGTTAAAAATATATGTAATTTCTTTAAAATGTTTACTTTAGTCCTATATTCTACCAATAGATGGCGCCAGCAGTAAACAGAGTACATGTAATCAAAGTCAATCATGTCACGAGCAATTCAAAATGATCTGTATGGAATAGTGCATCATCAAATACGAATATCGGTCACTCCTGTAAAGTGGAGTGGTGACTTCTCACTTTCCGGTGACATCACCGCTCTGATAAATTTTAGTGATATGCAATTCAATGATACGATACGATAATTCCAATAACCGGTCCGTTCACTTTTCAATCCAATCACAGATTTCTTTCGAGAGCTTCCATTGGACAGATCGTACCGTCACCGCTTCGGCAAATTTCAGTGATATCGTATCGATTGTTAGTTTCTATCGTGATCCAAAACCTGTAATCGAAATATCATCAGTAAAATCGTATGAAGGGTTTGAATCACACCCCTCTTTGAAAAGTATTGATCACTTGTATTTGTGACTTTTTGATATTAGTTACGTAATAACCGCTCTGAAAATATTCGTCATCCCTAGTCATCTGATGATCTCCTGCAATTTGCATATGATTTTTGAAGATGTGTGTAGTCATTTTACGGGTGATATAGGTATTTTAAAATTCGATTTCCGCGTGACTATGAATTATCCTTAACTTATGGACATGAGTGTATATTTTAATTTAATTACATTTCACTTGAAATATTGTTTTAACAAATCATAACAGAATTATACTCCAGATGATGCTATAGAATAAGACTTGTTCTTCATTTCTATGTTCGGTAACTTTTTTTGGTTATTCTATACACCATAATGTGTTATCAATTTAAAAGCTACACGTTTATAAGAATTAAAGGATATATTAATTACTTCAAATGAATACTGCCCTCTTTTAGAGTGGATGAATATTCAGATGGAACCGTTATTTCAAGCGTTTTTTTTCATATGATTAAAAAAAAAAACTTTCCAGTAAAAACATTTACAATATTACTAAGTTAATTATCACCTATATTTTTATCAGTATCTTTTTTATTATCTATTATCAACATTTTTTTTTCTATTTTTTTCAGCTTACTAAATTTGTTTGAAGACCTTCTTCAAACTGTTCCAGTCCAGTTGAAACTGAGCAAAAGAATTTTATTCTCCGCAATTTTGATCGAATATTATCTTGAGCAATTATCTCTTCAAGCAAAAAGGAGAAAAATAAAGAAAATCATGTCACTCAAAATTTTAACTTCGGAACAATAAAGGTCCAGTTGAATGAATCATGGTATTGTCAGTCTTTGCATTATTCTAGCCTAGTTGCAATTGATTTAATTTTGGCGCCAAAAATATTCACAGTGTGATAGTTCAAACCTCACTTCACCGAATTTTGTCACCGGTTTTCAGGCCCAAATGAAACTGAGAGTATCTTTGAACTAGGTATCTTGACATCATAACAATCCAACTGCCGCCCAGAGAACTTTGCATCCAGTAATCTTCACATCATCACAATCCAATTTCAGTCTAAAGAACTTTGCATCTAGTAATCTTCATATCAACACAATTAAACTGCAGTCTAAAGAATTTTGCATCTAGTAATCTTCATATCAACACAATCAAATTGCAGTCTAAAGAATTTTGCATCTAGTAATCTTCATATCAACACAATCAAATTGCAGTCTAAAGAATTTTGCATCCAGTAATATTCATATCATCACAATCCAATTTCAGTCTAAAGGACTTTGCATCCAGTAATATTCATATAATCACAATCCAATTGCAGTCTAAAGAACTTTGCATCCAGTAATCTTCGTATCAACACAATCAAATTGCAGTCTAAAGAACTTTGCATCCAGTAATATTCATATCATCACAATCCAATTTCAGTCTAAAGAACTTTGCATCCAGTAATCTTTACATTATCATAATCAATTTGCAGTCTAAAGAATTTTGCATCCTGTAATCTTCACATCTTTTCAATCCGATTAGAGCTATGTGAATCTTCATACCCGTCCCGTTCAGTTGAGAAGATGCATCCTATGCAACTGAATGATTTTACAGTTATTTTCAGGTACATCATACAGAACATCTTATTTAATATTGCATTCAAATGCATCATCATACCTTGTATTAATTGAATATTTAGACATTTTTAAAGGACAATAGAATGACGTGGACAGTGTCTTCTTCCTCTAGGCGATTGCTCGCACCATGCATTCGGAAACGCCGCTTGCTGTTGTCCATAGTCATTTTGTACGGCATCGCTACCTACTTTTTACGGGATCAAATAATGAATGCTTTTAGCCATATTAGTTTTAAGACTTCAGCTGTACAGACTATCACAGAAGAAACACCCATGAGAAAATTAATTTTCCTTCAAGTGGTAAGCGACCTTTTCTGTTTTTTAAAATCTGGTTTGTTATTTTAACTCTTCTATTATTTTATATTGCAAATTAATTTTCCCGCAAATGGTAAGAGGGTTTTTTTTTTGTATTTTGCTCTGTTATTTTAACTCTTCTTTTATTTTATCTATAAAACTAATTTTCCTTCAAATAATCAAAGATTTTTTTTGCATTTTGTTTTGTTATTTCAATTTTTCTGTTACTTTATCTGTGAAGCTCATTTTTTTTAAAAAAATGTAAGAGACATTTTTGTTTTTGTATTCTGTTCTGTTATTTTAACTCTTTTATTACTTTATCTACTGTAAAGCTTATTTTTCTTCAAGTGGTAAGAAATTCTTTTTGTTTTCGTATTCTATTCTGTTATTTCAACTCTTTTATTACTTTATCTGTAAAGATCATTACTTTTTGAAATGGTAAGATACTCTTTTGGTTTTTGTATTCTGTTTTATTACTTTAACTCTTCTATTACATTATCTGTAAAGTTCAGTTTTCTTGAAATGGTAGGAGACTCTTTTTGTCTTTGTATCAGTAATTCAGTAATTTAATTTGTTATCAGCGGATTATTCTTAGATTCTGACATCACGTTGAATATACTGTTTGTCCACCACGAGAACACTTTTAGACAACAGCCTATGTTTACAGCGGGCGTTATAGAAATAGGGTTCGGCAGGGAAGATCCATATTGAATGGGTGGAATCGGATGGAAATCTGGGGGTTATTCTTTTTCTTGGCATCAATTTGAAGTGATAAAAAAAAAAAAAAAAAAAAAAAAAACCTGTTGCTCATTCGTCTTCTCGCTTTAGCTGCAGTTGCACGTGTCTTTATATTCGCTTAGCTTACATCTTTTATATTTTATTATTATGTTTATTCTTTGCTTAATATTAACTGCATTTCATTTTTTAATAATTTTTTTGTCTCTTAAATTTTAGCATCTTTTAAAATGCTTTTTCAATTTAAGAAAGCAGAGACTTTAAAATCGCAAAAACTTAAAATTATGCATAAGGTTGCACAGTTTTGCTCCGAAGAAGCTGCAGCAAAATCTTTGAAAGTTTATCTTTCACACGCTATGAAAAGAGCTTCTCAAGTGACTGGAGTGTTGGAATTTATTATTAGGAAAATTTAAAATGAAGTTTCGACACTGGATGAAAAGGAAGTTTTGAGAACACTTAGAAAGTACCGTAAAAGACCTATATTCACCGAAATTGTGAAATTGACGATTTCGACAATTGTATATTTCGGCAAACTTTCCAAGTCCAACAAAAGAAAGTGTCTTCTTTAAGAAAATTACTTTCCGTATTGAGAGAGAAGTTAGATTAAAATAAAAAGAATAGTCGAGCAAAGTTTTACATTCCATAAATTTTCACTGGAAGAAATGCGCGAATAAAAGAAAATTTCTCATCGGAAGGCCTGATGTTATGTTGACTACTTGCGAAAAATGAGGCAGTACAGAAAAAATAAATGCCAGATAGTTTTTATTAATGAAACGTGTGACGACAGTAATTTAACATTTAGAAAATGCTTGCAAAGGGATACAATTTCAGAAGCCTAAATAAATGTTAATTCAAAAAATCGATTGATTGTTGTGCATTCACAATATGAATGTTCTCATAAAATAAATTAATTGTTTAAAAAGATTTTTAAGTTATAAATATATATACAATATTTAGAAATATGAATTTATATTATTTCTATTTATAATCAAAATTCCATATAAATAATATTTACAATGTGATAGATAATAACAAAACAAAAAGTACAAAATCAACTGTTTGTTTCCTTTACATTCAGGGAATTCCGTCTTGTTTTTCTACTTTGTTGTGAATTTTTAATGATTTACATTAAGTGACGTAAGACATACAAATATTTATTCAGTTTTTCTATTTGATTTGCATTGTTCTTTGTATACATATGACAGGAATATCAGATATTTTCAATATTCTGAGTACGCAAATGATTTTTAGCTTAGTCAATTTTTTTTTTGAATTTGTTTTCAAAAATTAAATACAATAATAACAAATATCGCCAATTTGGCGCTAAACGTGCCAACGTAAGAAACTTGAATGAATTTCTACCTCTGCGAAATCAACTCTTCCTACAGTAACCTGTTTCTATAACGCCCGCCGTAAACATAGACGGTTGTCTGGAAGTGTTCTCGTGATGGAAAAAAGTGCTTGTATCTAGAATTAGTTCATGTTAATGTGTACAGATTTGTTTCTCTGTTAATAAATCATATCCCTAGAAGATAACAAACAGTGTAAATTGACAATGAAATATTTTTAAAGATTAGTAGAAGTCTAAAAATATTCCTTCAATAAGTTGGAAAGCGATGATAGATTCCTATCGTCTGAAGATATTAAGAAAAAAAGTTCACATTTTCTGATATTTCTATCATTAATTTTACAAGAAATAAATATGAGGATGTGTGGGAGATGCTGCAACTGATGAAAGCTTTCGAATTAGCTTAGTATAGGTTAAAAAGCAATCGAAGGTATGGATTGGAAATCATTTTTCAATTCATAATTTTTTTAGTTAATGGAGCAATTAAAAATACCTTACTTTGAACTAAAAATTTTCGAACTATTTCGATTCCCCAAATTTAATTCAGTTTATTTTTCTATCTTCAATCAAAATGAAATTTCATCCTGTCGTCAACAATTAATCTCATTTGGTTTGAATAGCCTATTTACGAACAAGACGAGACTTGTATCCTCAAGTCCCATCAAAATTATTCTAGTAATCTTACGAATCGGATGATTATGAAAAACTATCCCGATATATGAGACATTAACTACTATACCGTTCATAGGAACGAAATAAAATTTTGATTCAAAGTATTTGCTCAAGAATAATGTGAAAAACCACAGCTAAACTCTAACAGTTGTGGTTACAGAATTTTCAAATGTCAACAGCAACTTTTTTTCATTTGAATGAGTTCTCCATAGCAAAAAAGCAATAAATGGCATGGAATGGTACCTGTATCAAGAAAATCACCTTGCGATAGAACGGAATAAAAAGAAAAGAGAAAACAACCAATAACAGCAGAGAAGAAACAGAAAGCAAAATATTTTATCATTTTTTTCCAAATATTTTACTTCACCTATTTCAACTATGATGACCCTTTAATGCGGCAGATGGTGCCTAGAACCAAAGCATGTACCATGCCTAAAGGAATCTGTTGAATTTCACGTCTCTGGTAGCACACCATTGTTGTTTTCTAGCGCTGGTTATTTTCCTGTTACAGGTCCCGTTCCAACACTATTAATTCTTTTTTTGCTACGGAGAACACATTCGAATAAAAAAAAATGATGTTACCATTTGAAAATTTTTGAAATTTTATCACTGTAACCCTAACTGTTAGAGTTAGGGTTACAGTAATACACACACACACATACATACATATATATATATACATACATACATACACATATAATATATATATATATATATAATCACCCGGTATTTTTTTTTCTTACTTTCTTTTTTCTTTTTAATTTTTTCCTTTGGAAGGGTTTTATTTTTTTAAATGTTTTATCCCTTCTTGTACAACATGAATTTTTTCAATTGCGCAGTTTGAACTTTCTTTAAATTATAGCTTTACTGATTTCTTCATGATTAAGCAGAATGTTTAGCTTGCAAAAATTTACTGTTATTACTTGGAATTCGAATGGCACATTCACTTCAACAAAGTAGAAGAAGGAAAAAGAGTCAGTATGAAAGCAATCAGAATGTATGTAACTTACGAGAAGAGGATTCACCGACATTTTACGGAAATTTAACTGATTTTCACATGATATTACACGTTTAGCAATTGATGTTACAGATATTATAATAGATCCTGAGATTTATGGGAAAAATCAAAATCCTGCGGGAATTCAGAAGTTTGACTCCAAGTGGTTCAAAATTCAAATATAATACCTAAGAATTAATACTGTTCGTTTCAGGATTCCGAAGCTAGCACTTTTTAACACCTGCACTTCATTAAATAGTGAGGCCGCGGTGACCTGGTGGTAAGGTCTCGGCTTTAGAACCGGAGGGTTTTAGGTTCGAGACCCGATTCCACTAAAGAACCGTTGTGTAAGGGGCTCTGATGCACGTTAAATCCGTCCGTGTCAAACGCCCTCCAGCTGGTGTGGGGTGGAAGTTCGTAGAGGCGGATGCTAGCTCAGTTGTTGTCTTGGCCCTCTGACCGAGGTAAAAAATTATGAAGTACGTCCCAAAATAGCCGTAGTGTTGCTTTAAAAAAACTGGACGTTATTGTAACTAAACTAAACTAAATTCGTTAAGGGATGATATGCAGAAAGATAGCGGTTATTATGTCTCTTAATTCCACAAAAATCATCGCTCACTTTGCCGCTAAATGAAACGCATCTCTTCTCTCATTCCTTTTTTGATGATATATGTAAATCCTGACGCATGTGCAAAAGGGTTTCGGAATCCGATATTGATCAGTAAAAAGTAATTAATTTTAAGAGCGCAATCAGTTTGAATTTATTACACTCAATAGATCTAATAATGGTAGCTTTAAAAGATCATATTTTAAAAACTGGAATTCTTCTAAATTTCATTCCCTGTCTTTCTATTTTCCTGTCGGCTATCTTCAAAGGCGCTTGTTAGTAACCAATTACACCGTTCTAATTGGCTAGTCAATTTTTTTTATCATCACATTTGGTCCTTTATGAACGATTAGGTGGGGGGTGAGTTTTTACTTTTTTTCTTCTTCTTTAATAAATATCAATTTTTTTTATCGTTATTTTGTATATATTTCAGTACATACTTTTTTTATATTTTAGGAGACTTGTTTTTTTTATCGATTTGTTTTGGAGTGTGGTGGTAATGGCTATTATTTAACATCAATACGTTGGTCATATCGTAGGAAAAAATATCTTTTTGAAGAATGGTATTGGAATAGCTTTTTCCCCGAAGACATTTTTTTATAATCTTTCTATAGATTTTCTTCTTATTTTTCTGTTATATTCCATTTTTTTGTATGTTTATATGTAGCTAAGTAATGTTTAATAACAACAACAAAAATTTCAGAAATTATAAGAAAGCCGTTTTCGTATTATTAGTAACTGTATTATACATAATTATAATAATGATTCACTCAGGTGACATGTATTATATTTATATAATACACGTTTCAAAAATATAATTATAATTCATGCAGATGAAAATGACAATACAATTTTTATATCGCTCATTTTATTTATATTGCAAAATTATTTTATATATATGCAAAATTATTGTATCAATATAAGTAAACGTATTATGTATAAATATAATTATAATTCCTTCATGTGACAATCTTTACTGCCATCTGAATAAATAATTAATTCGCACAATATCGCTTTTTACAGTGGTAGTCAAAAAGAACGTCCTCATTGCCTTTTCTTTTCTTTTTTTCCCCAAATTCTTTAACATTTGCACAAAAAAAAAAAAAAACTTAAATATAAAAAAAAAACTTCTCTAAATTTCAATAACTATTTAATTTTTAATTTATTTATTAATGATTATTATTCATTTTCATATTTATTTTACATCTTGAGGATATAACAAAATCCTTCATTGCAACGAGACATTTTTCCTCCCTAAATAATCGATCACATAGGAAAACGTTATTTCCGAATTTATCGGCACTGAAAATTCACCAGCTGTATATATTTTGGTCTGAGTAGGTCAAAATGTGAGCAGCTGGTATTTAAAGATACCAAATAAATCATCTGCGCGCCAATTCAAATCCATGTTGTTTTATCACGATGACACAATAAACTTATCATTTTTTGATAGCGCAAATGCAGCCTTCGCTTTTTTTATATCATTTTTATGTGTCTTATCCACTAGTTTGATTCAGCCTTATATATTTCGGAGTAGAGAATATATATATATATATTTGTTTGTTCCTTCATATTGTATTAGTTTTCAAGAGTTTGATAAAATAAGCGATTTCAATGACACACATACATGAAAAATTCATACCATAAGAAAACATTGCAGACAATATACAAAATTAAGATAAAATCATAAAATTATTGAACACTTTTTTTTAAAATACTAGTTGGTGAACGTCTAATTTTAAAAATTGTTGCTCATCGTCCGCGACAGGACTCGAACCTGCAATCTTCTGATTCGAAGTCAGACGCCTTATCCATTAGGCCACGCGGACTACATACGATGCTTAATTATTAAGACAAATTTTGGCATTAACATTTTATAGCATTTGTGGAAACTGTTGTCATACACTGAATTGAAGTTCCTATAATTATTTTATATTAATATTCTTAATGGCACACGATTTTGTGTTATATTTTCACGACATTGAGCGATATTCTGAATGCCCGATGATAATCGTAACAATATTGTTGACCATTTCTCTCCAAAAGCTTAGAGGCCAATAATAGGTATTGTACTAGACAAAAGAATTAATTTATTAAAATTTGTGAATCGAACGATATATATATATATATATATATATATATATATAATATATTTTTGGTTGAGGCAGAGTACAGGTTGAAGACATAGACGAGACGTTGTATTTTTAATTCCGTTTTATTCTCTCATTAATATATCCATCCAGAAAAGCATAATTATTAACAAGAAGGCGCAGCCCGGCACATAAGCAGAAGTAAGAAAGAATGCAAAAAAGGGACGAACAAATGATCACTAGTCTTATATCGGATTTCTGGCCAGGCGCCAATTCAATACACGTGGTGACTTTTGACACCTTTTCAAGGTCAACCGAAGATACCACTTTCTCGATACGTAGTACTTACTGATGGCGCATTATTTTTACAGAGGAATTAATTAAACCGAAAGTGGAATTGGATCACGAAATAAGAGAGTATTTTAGAATGAAGTTACGATGAGCTAAATTAACATAAAATCTTAGAAATTAATTTGGATTAAATTAAGAGTTTATAATATCATTACATTTATATATATATTTAATTATAGCTTTTACATACATGCGCCAGTACTGATTGGCAGATGGTGAATTCATATTCGGATTTTGCCAAAACATCCAATACTGATGATAAAATCCTATACTAAATTTTAGCCATATAACATTTTATATTTTTTTATACATCATGTTCATTGAGCACATACTTACATAATACATACATAGGCATGCCTACATAAATACACATATAGACATGCAAGGGCTACATAGAGACGTATAGACGGGTTTCACTCAAAATTTGATAGAAATCTATAATTTCATTATAGATGCTAAATTTCATCCATCTAGCTCTTTGCGTTTTTCAGATGTTGTGTTCGCAAGCAGATCGCTATACGTAATTTCAATAAGAAATACAAAAAACTTTAAAGCTAACTATTTTTGATATTGTATTTAGAATGAAAAAAAAAATATTTATAAAAAATCTGGAATTAAAAACTGAAATTGTAAAAGCCTAAGAATCATATTCAAATACTACAAGTAGATTGCAATTGCAATGATATTTATTAAGTATTTTAATTTTTATGTCATGAATGTTTAAGGATATTTTTTATGATAATCATGGTGGATTTACGTCCTCCTCCTCTCATTTTCATGTTTTTACGATTTTTCTTTTATCTCCAAGATTTTTTTGTAAGAAACAATTAAAAAGTTTAAAAAAACACACATTTTTATATCCATTAATAAAAAATAAGCATTCCTAAAACGTTTTTTAATTTTATATTATTCTTTTCTAGTAAATTTTTTATTTCTTCTTTTTAATTATTATAATCTATTAATTTCTTTTCATCAAATATTGACTATGAAAGGTAATTCCACTTCCATTGTTTGAGTTATCTGCTCTGGCAGTAGAAATCTAACTTGAGCTCTCATAAAAGACCCAAGCTTTAAGGCTTAATTTATTATTTATTTTCTTTTTAATAAACCTATATAATTTTAGTGTTAATAAATCCCTTTTAATAATTTTTAAATGTTTATTACCTTCTAGTTATTTGCCCTTATTTAAAATGGCTGAAAAATATGAAGTAAATTATTAAGTATCATACATCAGAGCTTCTCACATGGGTGCTATATCATCTTGCGCAAGAAATCATCTTATTAAATCGTATCTTTTACTCCACATCCATCTCTAAATATTTGTATAAAATTTTGAGCTGAACAAAGTTTCTGAAATATTATATATTAGACCATGAATGATAATTCGATTACAAGATTTTATCTTCATAAACAATAAAGAAATTAAGTTTTTGATTTTTTTTAGAATGTCCTTTTTTACCAATGACCAAAATGAATCTTTCTTTATTTTTCACTGGCAGAATGCCAAACAATCTTTGTCTCGTTACAGCATTTTGAATGAAATATAATTCACTATTCAGCTGTCAGCGAGGACACTTAAGGTGTGAGGATGGGAATTTTGTGGTGTAGTGGTTGTTTCTCGCTTTTGTGGTGTATATAATAATGATGTTAGTTCGAGTTACCTCCACTTAACGATGAAATGAATCTTCTTTTGGAGGCGTTGCACTTTGGTTGTTTATTAGACTGTTCCATTGTGCAAGAGGGCTAACAGAGTATTTGAATTCGTTCTTCATTTTCAGATAATAACACTTGAATCAAGTAATAGCATGGCAATGAAATTATTTATTAAATGGTTATGCTTTAAGAAGACATTGTAATTTTCATTGTACAATTAATTATAATTTACTTAAGAGGTGAGGGAAAAATAGAGTAAGAATGAGAGAGTAAGTTTACATAAATGAATTATCGGCAAAATTCGGTTCAGAGTCAATATGTTGGGCAAATAACGTTGCTGGAGTTATTTTAATCTCACAGAAGACGACAGAGACACCTGGAGTTCTCTGGAAGCTTGGTGAAATAAGGTTGAATTTCTTTGACTACAGTTTTCATTTTTGCCCAGTTCTTCGAAGAATTTTTTAATAATTTCTTATGAAATCCGTTAGTCACTGCAAAATGAAGGTCTTTGCTTATGTCATTATTTCATACAAACTACGGAAATCTTAATAATTTTGTGGAATAGTATTAGAACTCTTCCATTATATCGGCTTTGATACTTCAGCGTGGATGGTGGCCTATTATATTATCCTTGGATTCTTTAGAGTGGACCGGATATAACTTCGGCAGTTATCTGCATACAGTATATAATTTTTTGGTTTAATGGTTGGTCTCACTTTTGTGTTGAGCATAATAATGTTGTCGGATCGAGTGACCTCCTCTTCGATGATTATATAAATCTTCTTTCGGAGGCGTTGTACCTTGATTAACTGAATTTTATCATGCGCACGATGTAAATAAATTAGCCCATGAAGTTCTGTTGCAGAATTATGGTTTGCAAATGAAGTATTTTCTTCCATCTCAATTTCATTAAAGCATCGATTTTCATACATTAATTATTTTTATAAATTCGATATAATTTCGTCAGTTATCTACATACAGTATATGATTTTTTGGTTGAATGGTTGGTTCTCACTTTTGTGGTGAGTATAATAATGTTATCGGATTGAGTCACCTCCTCTTCGATGATTATATTAATCTTCTTTCGGAGGCGTTGTACCTTGATTAACTGAATTTTATCATGCGCACGATGTAAATAAATTAGCCCATGAAGTTCTGTTGCAGAATTATGGTTTGCAAATGAAGTATTTTCTTCCATCTCAATTTCATTAAAGCATCGATTTTCATACATTAATTATTTTTATAAATTCGATATAATTTCGTCAGTTATCTACATACAGTATATGATTTTTTGGTTGAATGGTTGGTTCTCACTTTTGTGGTGAGTATAATAATGTTATCGGATTGAGTCACCTCCTCTTCGATGATTATATTAATCTTCTTTCGGAGGCGTTGTACCTTGATTAACTGAATTTTATCATGCGCACGATGTAAATAAATTAGCCCATGAAGTTCTGTTGCAGAATTATGGTTTGCAAATGAAGTATTTTCTTCCATCTCAATTTCATTAAAGCATCGATTTTCATACATTAATTATTTTTATAAATTCGATATAATTTCGTCAGTTATCTACATACAGTATATGATTTTTTGGTTGAATGGTTGGTTCTCACTTTTGTGGTGAGTATAATAATGTTATCGGATCGAGTCACCTCCTCTTCGATGATTATATTAATCTTCTTTCGGAGGCGTTGTACCTTGATTAACTGAATTTTATCATGCGCACGATGTAAATAAATTAGCCCATGAAGTTCTGTTGCAGAATTATGGTTTGCAAATGAAGTATTTTCTTCCATCTCAATTTCATTAAAGCATCGATTTTCATACATTAATTATTTTTATAAATTCGATATAATTTCGTCAGTTATCTACATACAGTATATGATTTTTTGGTTGAATGGTTGGTTCTCACTTTTGTGGTGAGTATAATAATGTTATCGGATTGAGTCACCTCCTCTTCGATGATTATATTAATCTTCTTTCGGAGGCGTTCTACCTTGATTAACTGAATTTTATCATGCGCACGATGTAAATAAATTAGCCCATGAAGTTCTGTTGCAGAATTATGGTTTGCAAATGAAGTATTTTCTTCCATCTCCATTTCATTAAAGCATCGATTTTCATACATTAATTATTTTTATAAATTCGATATAATTTCGTCAGTTATCTACATACAGTATATGATTTTTTGGTTGAATGGTTGGTTCTCACTTTTGTGGTGAGTATAATAATGTTATCGGATTGAGTCACCTCCTCTTCGATGATTATATTAATCTTCTTTCGGAGGCGTTGTACCTTGATTAACTGAATTTCATCATGCGCACGATGTAAATAAATTAGCCCATGAAGTTCTGTTGCAGAATTATGGTTTGCAAATGAAGTATTTTCTTCCATCTCAATTTCATTAAAGCATCGATTTTCATACATTAATTATTTTTATAAATTCGATATAATTTCGTCAGTTATCTACATACAGTATATGATTTTTTGGTTGAATGGTTGGTTCTCACTTTTGTGGTGAGTATAATAATGTTATCGGATTGAGTCACCTCCTCTTCGGTGATTATATTAATCTTCTTTCGGAGGCGTTGTACCTTGATTAACTGAATTTTATCATGCGCACGATGTAAATAAATTAGCCCATGAAGTTCTGTTGCAGAATTATGGTTTGCAAATGAAGTATTTTCTTCCATCTCAATTTCATTAAAGCATCGATTTTCATACATTAATTATTTTTATAAATTCGATATAATTTCGTCAGTTATCTACATACAGTATATGATTTTTTGGTTGAATGGTTGGTTCTCACTTTTGTGGTGAGTATAATAATGTTATCGGATTGAGTCACCTCCTCTTCGATGATTATATTAATCTTCTTTCGGAGGCGTTCTACCTTGATTAACTGAATTTTATCATGCGCACGATGTAAATAAATTAGCCCATGAAGTTCTGTTGCAGAATTATGGTTTGCAAATGAAGTATTTTCTTCCATTTCAATTTCATTAAAGCATCGATTTTCATACATTAATTATTTTTATAAATTCGATATAATTTCGTCAGTTATCTACATACAGTATATGATTTTTTGGTTGAATGGTTGGTTCTCACTTTTGTGGTGAGTATAATAATGTTATCGGATTGAGTAACCTCCTCTTCGATGATTATATTAATCTTCTTTCGGAGGCGTTGTACCTTGATTAACTGAATTTTATCATGCGCACGATGTAAATAAATTAGCCCATGAAGTTCTGTTGCAGAATTATGGTTTGCAAATGAAGTATTTTCTTCCATCTCAATTTCATTAAAGCATCGATTTTCATACATTAATTATTTTTATAAATTCGATATAATTTCGTCAGTTATCTACATACAGTATATGATTTTTTGGTTGAATGGTTGGTTCTCACTTTTGTGGTGAGTATAATAATGTTATCGGATTGAGTCACCTCCTCTTCGATGATTATATTAATCTTCTTTCGGAGGCGTTCTACCTTGATTAACTGAATTTTATCATGCGCACGATGTAAATAAATTAGCCCATGAAGTTCTGTTGCAGAATTATGGTTTGCAAATGAAGTATTTTCTTCCATCTCAATTTCATTAAAGCATCGATTTTCATACATTAATTATTTTTATAAATTCGATATAATTTCGTCAGTTATCTACATACAGTATATGATTTTTTGGTTGAATGGTTGGTTCTCACTTTTGTGGTGAGTATAATAATGTTATCGGATTGAGTAACCTCCTCTTCGATGATTATATTAATCTTCTTTCGGAGGCGTTGTACCTTGATTAACTGAATTTTATCATGCGCACGATGTAAATAAATTAGCCCATGAAGTTCTGTTGCAGAATTATGGTTTGCAAATGAAGCATTTTCTTCCATCTCAATTTCATTAAAGCATCGATTTTCATACATTAATTATTTTTATAAATTCGATATAATTTCGTCAGTTATCTACATACAGTATATGATTTTTTGGTTGAATGGTTGGTTCTCACTTTTGTGGTGAGTATAATAATGTTATCGGATTGAGTCACCTCCTCTTCGATGATTATATTAATCTTCTTTCGGAGGCGTTCTACCTTGATTAACTGAATTTTATCATGCGCACGATGTAAATAAATTAGCCCATGAAGTTCTGTTGCAGAATTATGGTTTGCAAATGAAGTATTTTCTTCCATCTCAATTTCATTAAAGCATCGATTTTCATACATTAATTATTTTTATAAATTCGATATAATTTCGTCAGTTATCTACATACAGTATATGATTTTTTGGTTGAATGGTTGGTTCTCACTTTTGTGGTGAGTATAATAATGTTATCGGATTGAGTCACCTCCTCTTCGATGATTATATTAATCTTCTTTCGGGTCGTTCTACCTTGATTAACTGAATTTTATCATGCGCACGATGTAAATAAATTAGCCCATGAAGTTCTGTTGCAGAATTATGGTTTGCAAATGAAGTATTTTCTTCCATCTCAATTTCATTAAAGCATCGATTTTCATACATTAATTATTTTTATAAAAGATATCAACAAATATAATTTGATAAGTACTTTTATTTGTTTATAATAAGGAAAATCAATAAATGTATTTTGGAAGGAAAATCAATAAATACAATTAATTCTGCTGAACAAATTTGAAAATATTTCTTTAATGGGAATCGTGAAATTCTTTATTCTTGCCTGAATCACCCAAAGATTTTTTTTGAGCACAAAACACATTCTTTTTTGACTGTTCTATACATTCTACTAGATTTATTTATCGTAACGTTTCCATATTTATATGTTTCTTGCATATGCAGATGAAAATGTGTAATTGGATTTTCATTTAATTTCTGGTGTGGTAGAGTTCTGAATTTTTTTTACGGTTATGCAAATTTTACAATCGTACAATATTTAATTTTTTAGAGCATAGTTATCAATCAATTGATTAATTTAAAAAATGGTTTTATATCAGTGACGCCATCTGGTAATCAATTTGAAAAAATTAGTTATAAGATTACTTAATGGAATATAATAATTATTTAAGAGAATTAAACTTTAAAAAAATATGTATATTAATTTCATTTTCCGCTTCTAAAAAATAAAAAACAAGATTATTTAGAATACATATAAATCGAAAATAAAACTTCTATCAAAAATTTAAGAGAACAAAACGAAAAGTAAACAATATCATGAGGAAATTTTGCTATAAAGAATTTTACAAGTTAGAGAATTCATATTAATTAAAGTTTGATCTACATATTTATGTGAATAGAATTCCAAATGGAATATTTTTATTAATGATTTTTGATTCGATAAAAATAATGTTTTGATTAATCTAATTATCATTTTGATTTTGATTATTTTTGATTATTTTCTTCATTTCAGATCTCTAAAAAATGCGTTTTAAATTTGTTTAAATTGATTAATCTAATTATCATTTTGATTTTGATTATTTATTGATTATTTCCTTCATTTCAGATCTCTAAAAAAGGACTTTTAAATTTGTTTCTATTTTTATGAATATTTTTTTAAAAGTTCTTCTTTTTAGAACTCCCTTCTTTTCACAAAATTTAAGCAGAGAACTTCTCTAGCATTAGATTTAAAATTTACATACTTTTCTTTTTCTTATAGCTATTTCGGCATGGTCATCATTCGCCTTTCAGTATTTTTCCGACTGACACAAATCCAGAAAGTTACTGGGTCGAAGGCTTGGGCCAACTCACGAAGGTAGAGAGCAAAATTCCTTTTTTTTTTCATTTCATTGCCAAATACGAATTCTTTTAATGTCGATCAAATATAATGGTTTGGAATAAAAAATTATGTTATTTAAAACAGTTATAACTATTACACATGGTTATTACTCTTTCGTCAACAACATTAGGAAGAAAATATTTGAACGCATTGCAAAAGTTTAAAATTATTTTTGAGGATGTAATAACCTGTCTTTTCTTTTCTCATACGAGCAAAGGAAATCACATTCAGATAATTCAGCTTTCGATAAATTCTCTCGCCAATTTTAATTTTCTTTGTTCGATAAAATGTATGAGGCTAATATTACCGCATTGACGAAAGACAGTCGTATCTCCATGGCCGAATGGTCATGGCACTGGTCTCATAATCAAGAGGCCGTGGGTTCGAATCCCACTAGAGACAATGCGATTTATAGTATATGTAAATATTTAATTCCTTAATTTTATGTTTTCCTTTATTTCATGTTCCAGAAGATACTGGACATTTCTTTAGTTTACCAGACAAGATACTGGATACTGGACTTTCCTTACTGTCTCCAGAAGAGCATTTTGGAACTTTCCCTGCTTGTATAAAAGCAGAGGATTTGTCAGTCACTGTATTCTCTCAGTTCTGAGTTCAGTTAATAAATTGGTTTAGCTCTACTTCGTGTGTGTGTGTCATTGAGTTCCACACTTGAGTATCTACGTGACAATATTGAATCTCCGAAACGGAGAGTCGTAATTAATGTTCTATTCAAAAAAGTTTCCTACGATTTAAAAATTTAAAATATTAACAGAACAATAATGTACTCATATTGCTTTCAATGTAGTAATTTATTGCTTGTTATCAGTTATTACTGACAGATGATAAATAATTATTGTTTTTGATATGTTGAATTTCCACAGTCTTTTTTAAATCCGTTTTATTTTATGTTTAAACGCTCATGGACTAGAGTTTTTACTGTTAGGTACTAATGGTGATAATATAATACTATAATGTTTTTACAACTTAATTAGGATCAGTTAGGGAAATTGAGAACAAATTTTTGCAGACTTTGTCATTTTTTTTTCGATTTGAAATGATTGTATGAGAGGGAAAATTGACTAGTAATTTATGTGAATGCATAATCATGCTCATTAAACCATTTTTTCCTGCTCATAATTTTTCCAAATTAATTCATTAATTAATCAGTAATATTTATAATGACGTTCATCAATATCTCGATTTGCTCCGAATTGCTCCAGAGACTTTGGGGTATTATATTCTACAGATACAGAGACTACGCATTTCAAAACGATCAAAAAATAGAAAATACAGCTTTCTCTTTAAGTAAAAAGTTCAATATTATATTCAATTCCTTTTTCTTTGACAATTATGTAACCGATAAAGTCTAATTAAACGATAGAAATAAATTTCTATCTGAATTGTGGAAATCGAACTATCATTAATCGCAAAATAAATTTGATTTACTCAAATTGATATTCTCCAAGCATGTCACATTCAGCGAGCCACGATTTATCATTAATTTCCCAAATTTACGAATAACAGTCTTCATCCTGATGATAACAACATAATCAATTAAAATATGAATATTTATCAGAAAATCAACCATGGATGACCCAAGAAAAAGAAGAATATTACATATCGAGGATGGTGGTAATTCCAAGTGTCAGCCAGCTTTACGTGCACTGCTAATCCCTGTAGCGGATTCTGGCATTAATGTTTCCATTCTTGCTGCCACGCGCACCGAACGTATTTGCCTTAGACTTGGTAGTCTAGACCTTACACGATCCTCCAGCGATCCAATTCCCTCAAATCGCTGAATAGGCTTTATAAGGCTTGCCACTCTTTTCCAGTCTTCAAACTTTTCTGAAGTTGGAATTTACTCAGTGCAACAGTCGCTGATTCTTTGTTCACTTACATGGTATGCAACGGAGAACTGGTCCTGGATCAAGAGCGTGTTTCATTTTCACATTTCCAACTAAGTCGTTCGTACCAGCGCCATCTGTCGGATGTTTTTTCGTATCTTAAAAAAAATCCCGTGACCTATCAATGCTCAGCCTGCAAACCGTTTTTTATTTTTCATATTTTTTCGGGTTTTATAAATTTTTAAAGTTTGTACAGACTTTTTGCCCACCCTGTATTTGAGAAATGTATAATACATAGCTGATTTCGTTGCCTTGTTTGTTTAGTAATTACTCTGAAGGCCGAAATGACCGAGAATACAATAACACAAATTTTATTTCCTCTCCTTTGGAAACTATTCCATTCTATTACGGAGAAAAGTGATATTCAATAGTGCAACTTTTAGAGATCCAAAGAATTTAACTGAATGATATTTGATTTGCAGATAGGTGCTACAACATTTTGAAATTTAAACAATAATAATTAAAAGGCTTTGTCCATATCAAGTATCATTTGCCCGGGTAATTGCATTTTTAAAAGTCTTGAATATCAGGATTTGCAAGACGGGTCAATGATATTTCACAACTGAAAATATATCAGATAATTTAGTTAGCTACATGCAAAACTTGCGGGAGATTATTGAAGGTGCAACTATGCTCAAGAACATGCTTTATAGTCAAGCCAGGAAATTGACTATGTCATGTTGTTTATAATGACACTTGCCAGGCGAAATCAGCGATTTTAAGCCGAGGAAGCGTCTCTTGTTCTAGCAGCGCTAACTGGGGCCAAGAGTACGTCTTAGCTACTCACGCATCACATTCGCTTGTACAACCCCTTTTTATAGAGGGATACATTCACACATCTCACAGATAGAACAGAGGAAGAACAACCATGCCCCAACATGGACTCGAACCCAGGACGCCAAGATCACGTGGAAGATGCGCTACCCCTATGCCAGGACGCCGACTACCATGTCATAGATATTGTCATCGTAATATTGAGGAGACACATTGGACAATTGCTACGCAAGTAAAATTTAAACTTCCGTATATATTGAGTTAAATCTTTTTTCTCCGTTCATTACAAACAAGGAAGTTACAGCCAATTGTGTTCGGACCAATTGTTGGAATTTTTTTATATTACTACTTTTAAATACGCATTTCCGGTAGATAATCTTCTCATTAAAACTGTTTTTATAAAAATTGTATAGATAAGTTTTGACTTATCTAAGAATCTAAGAACCCTTACTGTGTCTGAAATTAAGCCGATAAAAGAAAACTGAAATTGATTTGAAATTACTTATTTAAAAAGTCGAAAAGATAACATATATATTTTTTTCTTTCTTCTCTCAAATATACTTGTTTTGCAGATTGGCAGACTCCAGCACTACGTTCTGGGGCAATATTTGAGGAAGATGTACGAAGATTTCCTAAATCACAGCGTACAAGAAGTGAGTCAGGCTTTTGATTTTACTGATATTTATTTCTAAACGCTTTTTAAGATTTTATTACTCCTATTTTAGCACTGTCAAAAATTATGTATACATTTTTACCCATACCTGAAAATATTAAAAAAAATTTACAGAATCATATATGGATTTTAAATTTTGATCGCTTACGCCACATAACTTTGTAGGTAAATTTCCCTCCAACTATTTTAATTGATATTTCTTTTGTCCAAATTTGCTTTTCTGCAAATTGCTGAAGTTTTAAAGATTTTTTCAATTGAATTTTCTTTTTAAGAAAACTTTACTGAGGAAATGAATGATCTATGATCAGCATTGAGAAATATATCAGTTTCACAGATAATTAATTTTGTAAATTATTTATAAATCAAAGTACTGCAAACACGCCAATTCATGGGAATAATTGTATAACAATCCTAACTGCGCACACCAATAGCTATTTTGTGCTAACTGCTTTACGCTGTGTGCAAGGTTGATGTTCGAACTCGCTACGTTAGGGTTCATAGCCGAGTAACGAAGCCATTAGACAAAAGTATACACTCCTCTCCGGAAGTTGTTATCTGGCTTATGATGTCACCACCACAATACTTCCCCACCAGTGAGTCGGTGGAGTTTATCGCGCCAGTTATGGCGAGAGACGAATGTGATTATCGCGCCAAGCGTGTGTGAGTGGTTGCTGCCTGTAGATGGAGCCACGACAGCTGAACGAAGGATGTGGTTGTTCAGAATCAGGACACCAATGTGCACGGTTGAGGTTCGAACTCGCTACGTGAGAGTTGATAGCCGAGTAACAAATCCACTAGACAAAAGTGTACACTCCTCTCCGGAAGTTGTTATCTGGCTTATGATGTTACCACCACAGCTGCATTGTGGCATCATATCCTTTGTCCCAAATTATAGTGTATAAATCTTTGCTGCAAATTGTGCCCTGATTCCAAAATTAAACTAGAGAGGGACATTTGACGAATATCATGCGACTATGAGTTGTTTCTAGTCTGATTGCATCATAGTAGTTAAGAAAAAAAAATATTTTTTTTACAGGCATTTGAATTTTATGACTGTGTTTGTTTGAAGAGTAAAAATTTTATTATTTGTTACTATATTTAATTTTAAAAAAGTTAAATTTTAAGAGTGTGTGATTATATAGGGTAATAAAGTGGACAGGATTTAGAGTAGGTTGAATGACTTCCTCGACAATTGATACACTTAGGAGAGGACGAGGAACATGTTTTGCTATCATGGCCAATTTCAGAACAATGGGTGCATGACTGTTTACCACGACAACTATGAATGGTGAGGTCAAATTTTTGACATTTGTAGCAACGTAACGGGTTTGGAATTAATGGTCGAACTGAACAGTTGTAATATGCAATTTTAACAGATTTAGGAGGACAGGCTAATTAAATTTTAATTTAAGGTGCATTGTTGGGAGAAGTTTCCCAGCTCGTTTAATTTTAATTCTTTCCACTGAACAAACATTTTGAGAATTCAAAGATTCTAAAATAGAAGATTCTGTAACATTTTTCAAGTCCCTTTGTGACACAATACCACGAGAAACGTTGAGCGAGTTATGTGGACAGACTGAAACTTCATGATTTCCGATGTTTTTTAATTGCATAATTTTATTAGCCTGCTCAGCAGATGAAACCTCAATAAGTAGGTCACCAGAAAAACGTTATTTAATATTTTTTGGTTCACCAACGATTCTAACAAATGTTTTGCGTATCAAGATTGAAGACATAGTTTTCAGAGTATCAGATAGAGATCTGACAATAAAAAAACGAGAATAATCGAAACTTTGACGCTGAAAGTAAGGACCAATGCAAAGAGAACAAAAATTCGGGTTCCGACGGCACCACCCACTACCGAATCCGACAAGGGAAGGCAGTTGCCGGCTCTGGGCATTCCCAGCTTCTACACCCACTTTGGTGCTAGTGAGGACCTATACTCTCAGGGCCACTTCCGGGAACGTTGACCACCCTTAACGCCAAGCCCCGGAAGTTGACCACTTTTGCTTGATTTCCTTGATCATACCAGCCATGTGACCAGGATACCAGCCGATTGGTACATCAGGGACCTAAATGCTTCACCCATCTGAAGGGTCGCCACGCACGGCCAACACATGGGGTTTTTGGTTGTCCATGAGAAGCAGGAAGCAAACAGAGAGGCGACGGCTTCTCATGTAGAACTCCTTCGCTTGCCGTCGAGGGATGGAAGGATCAAGTGGATAGCAGAAGGCGTAGGGCAGAATAGGCATAAAGGGAGTATAGATCCCTAGGAACCTCGGGATTGGGACACCCGTACTCACCTAAAGTAGGCGAGCCTCTAAGGGGTGAAAAGTTAAGAAAAAAAATCATTTGAAAAACATATTGTAAGTAATTTAACCTCCAAATTTCCTTTCTTCACAGACTTCAAAGTTCTAGGGCTAGTCTCAAGTTACTGAAATTAAACATATTTGTTTAGGTAGAATGTATGAGCTCGCTCGCATCCCGCAGTCTCTATGGGGCCTACGCCTTTCTGGCAGGCTTCTACCCTGCTCCACCGGACAAAAGAGTGGATGAAGATCAGCCTTATCAGCCCATCCCTTGCTCATACCTGCCACTGGAAACAGACATGGTGAGAAAATATCTCTATTTTACTTTCAAAAGCATTTCAATTCTGAGTTCAAAAGGAAGAGAGGGAAACTTGGACAGGTTTTGATCTGCCTAAATACAAGTACTGGATCAAATGAAACGAAAATTTAGTATTAAGCTGGCCATTGATGAATACAAATTGTCTGACAAATCCCACCATTTCTTTTTAGTCCCTTCGCCTCCTGCCGCTTTCTTCGATTTTCCGGGTAAACATTTTGCTACAATATAATATATAGTTCTCTTCATTTTGCATTCTGGTGGGAGCCACACCATCAGGCTTTATACCATTAACTACTCCAGCAATTCATTCTAGAAATGAACTCATTGCTGCTATTCTAAATAGCATTCACAGAAAAGAAATTAGGTTGATTGAATAACGATTCTTGCGCTCGCCACCATGCCATTTTTGACCGGTTTCCATTTTGACAATAATTCTGGTGAAGGATGGTAGAATTTCCATCACGTGGAACTTCAAATGGATATTTCATAGTATATTATAAAAACCCGGGTATTCATTTTGGAAATCTTTCTTTTGACAATTAGGTTCAATATTTTATTTAGATGTACAATATTGGTTTCAAAGCCAATAAAAAATTTCATTCATCTAGTTGACTTCATTTCTGAACTATCATGCTCACGTACACACTAACAGACAGCAAATAAACAAATAGCCTATCCTTTAACGATTTTGTCCTTAATACAGAATACGTTTCAGGCAATGTTCCATTTTAATGATATTCCGCAGCTTCAGTCTGCATTAATCACGCCTTTTGATAGAAAAGGATGTTACAAGTTGTCATTCATTTTAGATCCCAATACTTCCGTTACGCATATATAGTGTGTAATGGATTGTTATGAGCGAGGACCTGGGACCTTGTGGTTCGCAGCCGAGTAACAAGACCACAAGACAAAAGTAATTACCCATGTAGAGTAGCTGTTATCTGACTTATAAGCTTTCACTATGAGTTCCAGTATAAAGCTGATTTGTTTAATTATGCTTCATCTTAAAATTTGTTGGATCTCTTGGAAATAATTATGAATCAAATTTCGCTGTTTTTTAAATACCGTTTTTCAGTGTAAAACCAATGGATATACTTTCTGACTTATTTTTATAGCAATGCAATTTAAAATTTAAATGCCAAATGTGCCTAAATATTTTACAGTTTACATTAATCTGATATCGCGTATTAATTATTTAATGAATTTCTAATTCTTATAATTTTAATTAGTCTTGAAAGGTTCAGAAGAAACCGTGCAATCCATAGAAGAATGTTACTTATTTTCAACTGAAATTTATATTTTAAGTTCAATGAGGTTTTTCTCTTTTATATCTTTGTTTACGTGTGTAGTAGAAAACAATGAGGTGGAAATTATCCTACCAATTCATATAATCCTGTTTACAATGGGCCTGTTTATTGAAAGTATTTAATGAAAACTAACAATCCTTTTACAAATATAAGCAATACTTGAAAATGAAACAAATGAAAGGACAAACAAACAAACAAAAAAAAACACACCAAGAATGACCCCCCCCCTGAAACTTTTTTGAATACTTCCTAATAATGACAATATTTCTATTCTTTCTTGTATGAGAATTGAGAGCCTTTGTCAAAGCCATAAACGCCACGAGTGCTCAGATTTTATTTTCAAAGCTCAGCGCTTTGTGCATCATATCATTCTGAAGAAAACCCATAATTCATTTTGAATCTCTCTCTCTTTCGTTAAATTGAAACCAAAATTCTGTTTTAATAAAGAAGGAATATTAAATTTGATTTTTCTAAATCCTCGCATTTTTGAGTTGTCACGTTTATCAGCCATTACTTGCAATTAATTGCAATGATGTAAATCCTGAAAAGTATACGAGCAATGTCTGTCAAAGTTTCCATCAAAATAAAAAATACACGAATGCACATGCAAATTCTACAAAGATGTGTTATCTACAAACGGATGAATTTGTTTGAAAATTTGATAGCTTAAAAACTACGCACCAAATCTTATCCATCTACCTCCTTCGTTTTGTAATTATTGCTTTCCTTTGTATTCCAACACAGAAACTTGAATTTCATTCAAATTGGATAGAAATCTACAAATTTAACCTTAAAAGAATATACTACATTTATCTCAAATTTTTATTTCTGAAACAAATCAGTTTTGAGTTTCTGTATTCAAAGACGAACATAATTCCAGAAATGTGCTTTTCGGACTCGTTGAGGTTTAAATTGCTGAAATGATAATATCTCGTTACTATACTTGGTATACGAGAAAGTTAAACAGACTGCTTATAAAAAATGATTATTGTGAACTGAGATATATTTCCCTTTAATTTTGTTGGCAGTATTTGCAATCTCTTCCTAACTGTGCAGCATCCGAAATGGACAAGACCACGATGCTTCTCACCAAAGAGGCGAAACAGTTTATGTCTGGATACGAGGTAAGTACCGACACTTTCTATAGAAACCACTATTCAGATTCAATTCAAATAGCATGTAGTATTACCCCCTCCCCCTTCTTTTACTTTTACGTTTTCGAATATCTTTTTTTTGCAACACTTTTTATTGGGTCCTTTAAAAATCCTATGATCCTACTGCATTGAGGTCTTAGAAATTTTTTTCCTTCATAAACGTAATCCTGAATTTGGCGTTCAGGAAATTTTATGCCTCCTGTCGTTTACGCCATGTCAAGCAGCAGCGATATATCGATGAAAAATAACGTCACAATCAGACAGAAATATTTTTGAGTGAACCATCTGTAGAAAGGGCCGAAAATTATTTTGCTAATTTTTATTAATTGCTAATATAAATTGAAGACATAAGAGATGCGAGCATAAAACTATCTTAGATTATAACATATTTCGGTAGAAAACTGGGATTAATGCTTTATATCTGAAATAAATGTTTATTAACATTTTTAATGCGTATTCCGTTTTCTTTCAAGCTTCGATGGATCACACAATAAAGACAAGATCAGAGAACAAAATTAATTTATCACGAAAAATTACGTATTATTATGGTTATTTTTCGACATAATCACTGTGAAGATTCAGGCATTTATTATATTGTTGGGTTAATTTCTTACTCCCTCTTGTTGAGAGTTGTCACCAGTGCCGTGAGATGTGTTTTAATGTTCCTTTGAAACTATTTATCAACTTAGAAATTCTTTGTATTTTCTTCTAAATAAAGAATTCGGAGAAGGAATGTCTAAACATTATCTTTCCAAAGCTGTAATTTTGAAATACTGGTCATCTAGCTCGTTTTATGGGATTATGGCATCCGATGTTTATCCAGTTGAACAATCTGTTGTGATTTCGTGCCCTTTCATGCAGAATGTGGTTTAAAACGAAAGGATTTTCATCTCTTTTTTATTGAACTGAAGAGTTGGTGGAGAGACAAAAATAATAATTCTAGAATTTGAAAAGAATATTTAAGCTCATCTCAAATCACTGCCGCCAAAGTTGTTCGAAGAGGGAATCGGACTATTATAGGAAACCTGATTTATAGATATAATAAATGCCTCAATCTTCAAGGCAGTTATTATGGACATATAATATACTAGCCGCCTTTGGCAACCAGCCGATTCACTAATCTTAATACTTGATAAAATTTTCTATTAAACATATTATCATGTCTTTCTATCATGTCATGTATTAAATATATCCATGTCTTTTAACAGCTTCTTCATCAAAATATTTTAAGCATCAAATTTTGATGGTCATATTATTCATTTATATTATTATAAATCCCTAAGCCATAATGTACTATGTATCTCTCTAATTTTCTGTCAGCTTCCATAAAATTTCTGTTTTAAAATAAAGCGGAAGTGATTAAACTCCAATTAATATTAAAAAAAAAACATTTTTTTTTCTTTACTGAAACCAAGCATTTTTTAAAATATGAGTACTGAAAACAGAGTCATTCAGCATTTAAGTTTTATGTGCACTACAGAATAATTTTCATAATTTATGTAAAATCTTAACAAAAATTTCTCAGATTCATCATAAAATTCATTTTTTTTTTTTACTTTCAAAACAATTTAAATTACTTGAATAACAATATTTTATTTTGTTTCGGTCTATAAATATACTTCAAAATATTATAAAATAAATTAATTATAAAATAATTCATAATTATAATAAATAATTATAATTAAAATAATTACTAAAATTATAAAATAATTTTAAAAGTCTAAATTTTATACAGTCTTTTGATCCTAAGTAATTATATTCTGCGAAATATTCTTGTCACTTCAAATTTTAAATAAAGGAATTAATGTTTCAATCCTCTATTATCAAATCTGATCGATTTTTAAAGTTTTGAATAGAATAATTTAGAACACTATATTTTCATAATCTTAGGCCAATCAGACTTGAGAAACCTTGGACATTAGGGTGAAACGAAAAAATAAATTTTTGATTTTTAATTTGTAATAGCGCAGAAAAGTTGCCTTTTAGTATAAATAAGATAAATAAAAATTATAAAAATATTAGAGTATATCTTGAGGTGGTGCAAAGTTAAAGTTTCATAAAAACACACTTTTTGCAACTTTTTAAGAATTTTTGTGGGCCTCGATTATGAAATAAAAAGCTTTCATTAGGCATTGTCATATGAATAAAAGTTTAAAAACAGTTTTACTATTGCACTGAGTCGTCGCCGGAGCTGTTGTTATTGAGGTAAGGTGGAGATTTGTCTGCGTCCGGTAACAAGGACAAAGATGGTTACAAATCAGTAGCTTTACCTAATTTAGTTGAGTTGGCGTCTCCCTTCCTTCTATTGTATAACTGATTTGTTAGTTTGCGCTTGTGTGCTTTGCTGTGAGTAAAAATGGCTCAGTTTAAGTTAGTGAAGACTAGACAATTATCAAAGTGTTCTATTTTTGGGAAATTTAGTGTTTTGCTTGAAGTTGAACACACTATTAACGAATCTAGTGCTACTGTTATATTAGACATAACTTCAAATTGCTTCAGAGAAGGATCCTTCTGTAAGCGAAATGTGTGATACTTTAGTTCCCATAATAGAACAAATATGGTCAAGAACTTCCATTCCCGTTCCTTCTAGCAAAAGAATTTCACAAATTATAAAAGTTTATCATGCTAAATACAGGAATTTATTAAGGTATAAAAGCAGAAAATGTTGTTAAGTTTGATTTCAACCTCACAGAATTAGAGAAGCTGGACGTTTATTTGCTATTGCTGACTTGTATTAAAAAGAAGTGCCAGTTATGGAATAAAAGATTCTTAACGATCAATGCTCTAACAGGAAAATGGTTATAGGTAATATTGATATTGCTATAACAAGCGCTTTGAGGAAGAAAGACTAAAAAACTACAGAGAATAGTTAAGTTTAAAAGAGAACGGGCAGAAAATAATAGTGCAACAGAAACGATTACTGGCTGCAATGACAACGAAGAAGCGATAAAACTAAATTATTTGTGCGGTTTAATATTTAGTTAAAACTTTATACAAAAGGCATCTGAAGCTGAACCAAATAGTATAGGAGACTCGATTATCGACTTCCCTGGCTTCTTTGTCACATACAAGAAGTGGAAAGAGCTGTGAGACTGGTGGCCGAATCGGCTCAAAATCTGTGGTTTAATCACCAGAGAAGGATATAAAAGAGTAAAAATTGACTCACGTTTGAATATGTCAAAAATTAATTTTAAAAAACTGTTTAATGTGATAGTGAAGTAGAAGCAAACATTTTGCAGCAGTAACATTTGTAATCATTAAGGATACTGAATTAAAAAACACAATATTGGACATAAAAATATATTTTTTTATTAGTATACTTTGTAATTAATAATTTTTTCCAATTATAATGCTTATATATGTATTTAAAATCATCTTTTGTTACATTATATGAACAAAAAATTCATAAAAATATTTTATCAAAGTTTATAATTTATCAAAGTTTTTTTACAAACTTTAAGCTCTTTTAGGTACCTCGAAATATTGTTGTATTACAAGCAGAATTTTTAAAAAAATACTTTTTGAACCTAAAAGCTAATTTCTTACCACTATTGTCAAACTAAAATCTAAGAAAAATTTTTAAGGCTCTTTTTAAAAAATTTCCATTTTTTTGATTTTTTTTACAAATTTGAAGCTCTTTGTGGCACCTCGAGATAATGTAATATTGCAACCAAATTTTTAAATATTGTTTTTGAACCTAAAAGGCAACTTTTCCGCACTATTACCAAACTAATATCTAAAAAATATTTTTAAGGCCATCTTCGTTCCACCCTACTGGGTACTGATTGGCATATCATTTTTGAGACGGCCGATAAAGTGGTCTAAAATCGGTTTAAAATTTTTATTAAATAATATTCAAATTTTCATATATCAGTAAGTTTTAGTGACTGATATCGTTGATTGAATTTCAACTCTTTTTACTTAGAATATTACTGTCGCAAGAACATTTTTTAAGTGTGATTTACAAAATAGAGGATCTAGATAAAAGCTAAACATTTGTAATTGATTAAAGAATTTATTGATTCAAATTACATAAAATAAAACTATTTACTTCCTTTTGATCATGTTAACACATGTATTTCTATTATTAAAGGTTTACAAATTAGCTATTGGCCCTGAATTGAAGGGATATATATTAAACCATGTCTCCTTAAATAAAGCTGATTTACTGAAATAACAATGCAGATACTGTAAAAGGTCATAAAAAACTTTTTCTTCCATTTTTTAAAAAAATATTATTTTATATTTCTTATTTATTTCATTCCATACAGACATGTGCTAAAAATTACACTTTGTTTGCAAACTGTGGTCATGGTGCCTCGGAGAGCTTGGATTATCTGATCGAAAAGCACCTTGCTATTTTATAATTTTAAAAAAAAATTAACATTTTAATTCAATTTCGAAGAGTGCAGTACTTTTGCAAAAAAATAAAAAATAAATACATAAAAAAATATAGAAAGGTAATTTAAGGTGAATTTTTATCTCACCGAACAAAAGACTCTTGGGCAGAAAGCTTCCTGATAGCTAGTGCGAGGTTGAGGACTGAGAAGTGATTGCCAATATTTAACTTTACAATTTTTTAACCTCAACTTGCTGCACTTCTTTAGCTCCCTTCTCCCCACTATCTTTTATCTTTATGCCCCTTACCTTTACGAAATTAAAAGAAGACAATGTTAAACTTTCTTTTTCTCATATTATGCAAATAAATAAAATCCATCTTCGGTTCCCGGTTCACCCAGAAGAATTTCTTTCGAATATCATAAGATGCTTTTTATTTATTTTTATTTGAGTTATATAAACATTATTATTTTGCAAAATGTACTTGCTCAAATCTTAGATAGGACATTCTGGAAAAAAATTCGGATTCAGCAAATACGTTGAGAGTTGAAAACCTTTGGAGATCGTTGTTATAGTTAATTATTTTCTGCTTTTTTTTTCAGGATCTTTACAGATTTTGGTCTGCATATAGTGGTCTTCCCATAGATAACTACGGAGCTGCTGGCAGTCTCTTCAAAACCCTATTGGCTTTGGTAAATTTTACATTTTGTATTATTTATTTACGTTTTAAAATATTTTGGGTTAGTCGAATGTACCCTGTAAAAAATATCAGGTGTTCTCTCCCATATATTTCCAAATAAGAGCATCACTTGAAGAGTATGTTGAAAAATATATTGCTTAAGTTTAAAGCAGTCAAAGGTTCTCCCACTATCAATAAGAATATTTAACAATATCTAAAGTTTTCTAATATGTATATATCCATTTTTCTCGTATGGTTTGACACCAGTTTCTTCCTTCCTTCCTTTCTTCTTCTTCTTTCTTCTTCTTCTTCTTCTTTTTTTTTTTGTTTCGGTCTTTTTCATTTTTCTGGTCAATAATTGGAAAGAGTAAGTTCTTGTCCATTATTAATATGAGATTATTAACTTAACACTGATAATTTAATTAAAGAAAGAAACATTATTTCATATTTTAAACAAAGTTAACTATTTTATTTCTTATTTTATATAAGTGGTGCCATCTAGTTGTCGATTTCAGAAATTATTGATTGCAAATTGCAAATAAAAAAAATCATAGAACTACGATTTTTTAAATCTTTTATAAACTGATTATTATATTTTTAAGTACTATAATAAAAGCACGGAACAGCATTTGATATTATCTGTAATAATCCTGATATTACAATGTAAGATTGTTAAATGTTAATTACTGGGAACTTTAGGTATTCCGTCTTAAGACTATGACTTTTATATCTATAAATAACTGACCATCAAAAACAAATGAAGGTCAACTTCTTTATCATTACATTGTTTGTTACTAAAAACTAACATTTTGAAATTCATTTAGTTTATCATTTAGAAGATTCACAAATCTGTAGATGATTAAACAAGTCTTTAATGTAACTCGTAAAATATGGATTATACCATAAATACTTTCGATATACTTCATAATGTATGTTTAATAATTGTAAGTAACTTGTTATTGCAGCTGAACTAAAGCTGTGCATGAAGACTTACATCACATATATTTGCTTTCCCAATTTATAAAATCTTAGAAAATTTCTAAAACAACAAAAAGAAAAACCTAACTAGAAGTTTTAAAGACAGATAATATTTCTCGCGAAAATAACAAAGATATTAGCGAAAAAACCTTTAAGTTGTTTTACAATTCCGTTGATTGAAATGGTTGACTACATTTATTTTTCTTTCAGAAAACCGAAAACTTGACCATTCCGGATTGGGCAGTGAGTACCTGGGAGTCTCTGAAGCAAAACAGTGATATCTGCTATCATTTTCACTTTAAAACAAGACTGCTTCACAGATTGAGAGCTGGTAAGATTTCATATAATTTAAAACAGAAATAAACAAAACAACAACAAAAAATGATTTAAAGAATTTTTGAATTCCTGAATTCATTAATGAATTAGAGAATGTAATTCATAATGCTTGTTTACATATAACTGGAATTTAAACAAATATAAAATATATACAAGACGAAATGCAATATAAAGATGGCAAAAGAAGAAAATATGAACTCAATTATACAATTTTAATTTAATGAAGGACAGAATGGTATGAAAATATTTTTGCTTCGTTGGAGGTAGAAAATAAAATGATTAAAAAAAGATTACATTTTTATATAGGTTTTGTAATGTAAAAGTGCCAGTTAAAGGTTCCTCTTACATTAATTTATATTTTATTATTATTCTTACATTTATTTATTTAAAAAGTTCTTCTTAAATTAAGCTTTATATTTATGAATATATATATATATATAAAGTTTCATGCTCCTACCAGCAAAATTTACAAAGATATAATTCTAAAATTTAAACCGTTAATAAAAATTAAAGAAATTTCCAATTACGTATTCTGTATTCATTTTGATTATTCAATAATTGAAAGCATTGACTTTATAAAAAAGCGCCCACATAAGAAAATAAGAATTTAGAGCTCAATGAATTAAGTCTCACTAAGAAAATTCTTTGCTCACAATTGGGTTTGCAAATATAAACTTTAGCTGAATCAGGCCATATTTCAGAGTAAAGGCAAATCTGAAAAAAAAACTAACTACAATAATTAACATTTTAAAAAAATTCTAATTTTAGAATTCTAAGTATTCTTTCCTGATTTTATTATTATTAATGATGACCAATGTCTTATGGAATGTGCTTTATGAATATTTTGAAAGGATTCCGTCAACTTCAAATTGAATCAGAGATGTGTTGATTTGGCCTTCTTTAAATTTTTTTTATAGTTTCAATTGCATTAATATTCATTTTCAGTTTAGGTTATTCTTTTTTGTTTAAAGTTAGTTTGACTTCATCCTTTTTTTCTGATCAGATTTAAACGATTCAGAATTAAAAGAGATTCGTGAATAAATTAATATCTTTTTTGAGGTATACATTATTTTACGAATACTGATTGAATGAATTGGCGGCGCATTTTAAGTATTCTTTTACCTTTATAGGTCCAGTGATTGGCGAGATTGTGGGAAAAATGAAAGATAAAATACAAAATCCGAAATCAAAATTGAAGGCTTACGTATATTCAGGAGTAAGTATTTAACAGCTTGAATATCTACTAGCGATTAACTGCTGTTGATGTTTTAATGTACTGACATTTGAAAGGTAATTGGCATATTGATATAAGGATGAGAAAGAAAATGATCTCATTATAACAGATATCAGTGTTGAATTGTAACAGATATGAGTGTTACAGAATATCTTCAATATTTTCCAATTTAGAAATATTTTTCAAAAGGAAGAAAAGTTTATCAATTTAGTTCACTAATTTTGCTGGTCTCCTGGCATAGGGATAGCGCGTCTTCCACGTGTTCTGGGTGTCCCGGATTCGAGTCCCGGTTCGGGCCTGGCTGTTCTTCTGTGTTCTATCTGTGAGGTGTGCGAATGTGCCCCCTGTAAAAAGGGGTTGTGCAAGCGAATGTGACGCATGAAGTAGCTAAGTCGTTCTCTTGGCCTTAGTTGACGCTACCGAAAATATAAGAGGTGCTCACTTGGCTTACATCGCTGGCAATTAACTGTTAGCGGGCTTGTAAAGTGCCATAAGTCACAACAACAGGTCACTAATTTGAAGTTAAATATATAAAGGGAAGAATAGAAAAAAGATGCCATACCGAGAATACCTGTTCAATCTGTTGAGACCCGTACTTCTTATTCGAGGAGGCTAGGTTGATATGCGTCTTCCATACCCAAGATAACATTTGCCCCAGTTATGCCCTAATTGTTCAGGTCAATTCGCTACATTAAGCTATCGCCATATCCAAATGGCTATTGTTGTGAACTCCAAACATACATTAGTCATACATTGTGCGAAGCGTTACATTTCCTACGTTAATTACGAATCCTGTTTGAAATTTAGAATCTGTGCACTTTTACGACAAGATGCCCCATCTTGATTATTGTATGAACAGTTTGCTAATTTCTTAGATTATTTTGGAAATCAGGCTACTGGACATGCCCTTCCAAAGTGTCTGCAGAAGATTTTAGATCGGGTGGGGGGCACCTAGAAATGAGGATGAGATGCTTCCGGCATGGTGGTTGGATCTCGCCACCCTGGAGGGTGCACAAATAGGTGGGGGGATCTGACTCCTCCCATCAATGATGGGACGTACTTCCTTCGGGCAGGGTTGTACCGTGGCCGGTGATGGCCCTTAGGACTCAACCACAGTTCCTGCAGGTGTTGCTGTTGCGGCGGTCCCGTCATTCAGCCTTATGGTTTAAATCCGTGTGCCTTCGTGGCGGATCGGAGAGTCAATTGGTTGATTTTCTATTCGAAATCCTTTCTAGATATTATACCGAAATCCTTTCTAGATATTATAAGGTTAGATATTATACCCAAATTCAATGGTAATTATCAATTCAGTATTCCTTTGTAATGTTCATAATTCTGCAAATATTTGGATATTATTTAAGTGGAAGAGCTGGATATTTAATATAGCTAAATGGGCTTATTTTCTATTTTTTGTCCATAAACTAGAATTTTAGGATTGGAAATTTATCGGTCTGAAAACATTGGGGAATCCCAATGAAAGTCAGTTAATAAGGATAGCTATGATTGAATTTTTATAAATATTTCTTACAAGAAGCTGCATTAAAATATTTCGTATCCAGTTTTTTTTTAAAATGCTAGTAAAACTGCATAATACCAAATATACATGTTTTTTTTATTCTTAAAATTGCATTTTAACTGAAATATAGGTGATTATTGATCATTAGAAAATAAGCTTTTTAAATTTGGTTTTACACATTTTCTTGACAAATATTTAATATGCACATAATTCTGTACAAATGCAGGTAATCTAAAAATCAATACAATTTTAAACTGAAGGAAAAATATTGAAGTTGGGAGTATCGTTTTATACAAATGTTTGTATCAACAGTTGCAGTAAGCCTGATTAGAAATCTTTCTCAAACAAAATAAAGTAGAAATTATTCTCTGTGAAAATCTGTCACTTATTAAAGAGTATTAATACTTATGTAAAGTCTCCTATACGATGCACATATTTGTAAAAGATTAATTTTCGAAGCACTTCATGATTTTTTTTTCATTTGCTTACTTTCAATTGTTAGTGGCCTTTAGTTTCAGATGATTGAATTAAACGGTTTCAATGAAGATGATTGCTTAGTTTTAAAATGAAAAATAATTTTCTAAAGTCTCATTAACAGAATTAATAATTTCGAACCATTTCTTACGAATGTATTATACATAGGGTGAATGGGTAATAGTATTTTTCCATCATATCTCGCCATACTTGGCTTCACTACTTTTGTTGACTTCTCAGGATGATCTCTATAAGCATTACTATGCTTGGACTTGCATGTTTTGTTAACTCTTCAAGATTCAGGAGTAATGCTCCACATGCATTACTTTGATTGGATTTCTTACTTTTTATTGATTCCTCAAGATGAATTAGTTGCCTTTTACATGCATCACTATGCTTGGCTTTACGCCTTGTTTTGATCCTCAAGATGAAGAAGTTGTAAACTACATGCATTACTATGCTTGGATTTATATCTTCTGTCAATGCCCCAAGGTGAAGGAATGATCCTCTAGTCGCATTACTATGCTAGAAAAAAATTCCGTTTCTGTATACATTCTTCCTATTTGTTGACATGAGACTCTTAAATTCAATTTTTTCTTTCAGCATGGCAGCAACGTGGCCGCCGTCCTCAATGCTCTTCGAGTGTTCAACCACCGAGTTCCAACTTATGCATCCACTATTTTGTTCGAACTGCATAAAGAAGGGGAAAGAGGACACACCGTTAGACTTCTCCTCTCCAATGCAACTCAGCCCGAAAAGCATATCCCACCTCTTCACATACTGCAACTGCCCGGATGTGGCGAGTACTGCCCACTGGAGGAGCTAGAGAGACAAACAGCCGATCTTTACCCTTTGGATTGGGAAAAAGAATGTCAGGAAATCGATAAAGATAGGATCAGGCAGCTTGTGTATGAATAAAGACTGTTCGCCACTTTTGCTAAAAACAGAAATCAAATTCATTTAAAACATATTCAAGGAGTGTGAAACCATGATATCTTAATATTTAAAGAAGGAGCACTTGCTTATTTCGTTTATCTGCTAGGGGATCATTTGGTCAAAAAACATCAGAATTGAAGTGAATTGATAAATTCATTTAAAAGCAACTTTATAAGTTCTTTAGAAAAAAGAAGGCCGAACCGCTAAATAAAGAGAGAGGAATGGCAGCATCCACAAGAATGATAAAATACGAATATCATGAAGGAATATTTCGAAATATTTTGTAGCAAGAATACGAATTATCTCGAGGGAAGAATACGAATATCTTGAAGGAAGAATACGAAATATCTTGAAGGAAAAATACGAATATATTGAAGAAAGAATACGAAATATCTTGAAAGAAGAATACGAAATATTCTGAGGGAAAAATACGAATATATTGAAGGAAGAATACGAAATATCTTGAAGGAAGAATACGAATATCTTGAATAGGGATTGCAATACCGGACCAAAATTTCAATACCGGTATTCGGTATTTTTTAGATCTTAATACCGGGATACCGGTATTAATACCGGTATTAGAAATTTTAGAAAAAGAAAGAAAACACAGGTGTTTCTTTGTTTTATTTGCCAGTTTTATAAGAGAGTGTAAATATCACAAAAAATAATATGAAACTTATAAATTATAACAGTATATAAAGAATCACAAAAAAGTAAAGGAACAACTTATTTATTTAAATCACAAAAAAATGTAAATATCACTATTCAGTCTGTGGTACTATTACAAATTTTTGAAATGTGATCTTAAAAAACATGATGCATCAATTGTACTGTCATTAAAACTGAAAAGTAATTTCGTGTAAAAATTACCAGCTGTCGAAAACGCTCTTTCGGCATCTACGCTAGTTGGTGATACTATTAGCAATACGCATTATACTTTTTTCAAGTATTTACCTCTAAATCCCTCATCTTCAAATAAATCGATTTCTCGTCGGATGGTTTTGGATATAGCTGATTTCTGTATTGTATTTTGGTTCGTTGAATTTTTTTTATTTTTTTTTATTTATCGCTAATTCTAATTTTTGTTCCAGAGACAGTTCCATTTCACTATCGACATTAGTGTCATCATAATCTTCGATAACTGAGCTGAATTCTTCTGAATGAGGATAGGTTTGTGGGTAAAAAATTGTAAGAAAATTTACTATAAACTTAATCAGATTTGAATTGATTATTTTCTTTCCTTCTTTTTCATTTTCATTTTTAAAATCATTATAATTATGTAAATACCATAAGACATTTTCTATTTCGGTATGCCTTTCTTCTGTGCGATTTTTTAATGTAATATATAATTCTTCAGATAGTGATGTGTGCTGTTCTTTCATGATTGCAACATGAAATTTATTGTTGCATTAGCTGTTAATAAATTAAAATCTCTCCGACTTAATGCCTCAATAGTCAGTTTTATTGGAAGTAGAGCTGATATAGTTCTGGATATTAAGTCGAATTCACTGTCTGAAAAATTAATTTGCAGGTTGAAGTCGATTATTGCTTTTTGGATTGGATTTCTAAATTTCTAAAACCGTTCCCTCATCAGGAGTAAACTGTTCCAAGGGTCATAGAATCTATTATTAACATATATTCTGTTTTATTTTCAGTTAGTATATATTTTTATAATATGGCATTTTTTGTAGGGGAAAGTTTAAATATCTTAACAATTTTTCTAACTTTATAAATTATAGAAAGCAATTCTTGAAGGGTTAATATTTCATCCTCATTAGCAATATCAACTTCCACAATTACATTGTCATTATCTTCATTGTCAATATCACTCTCACTCTTACTCTCTTCAATGTCGGAATCCGAAGTTTCTATAAACACAATATTTGGATTCTTCTGTTCTTTATTTTTTTGGTATAATACATCTATTACTCCTAATTGAATTCCATAAGAATAGCACAATTGCTGATTAGCACCAATCAACTTTCCAAATTCTTTCATAATTGTTGCTCCATCAGTCGTTATGGATACAATATTTTCTTTCAGGTATAATCCATGTTTCGCTAATTTAGATTTAAGCAATTAATTAAGCCATTAATTAGATAATTAATTTTGCAAGTTAGGGAGACATAAAAACAAAAACGTATACTACTTTGCTATGTTGGCGATCCCTGAATATATAGTGGAGACAATTTTAAAAATTTCTAGTAAATACCGAAAAACCGGTATTTAAACTTGTGAATACCGGTATTACGAAATTGTAAAATGGCTCAAAATACCGGTATTCGGTATCCCGGTATACCGGTATTGCAATCCCTAATCTTGAAGAAAGAATACTAAATATCTTGAAGGAAGAATATGAAATATTTTTTCCTTTCAATTATTGTCACTTATGCGTTATCAGTAACTGTCCACCCATGTGTTAGTAACAAATTCTTCCTGATCTCAGCTTCCCGAAATTCATACTTAAGTTTTGAAGAAAATTCTTATTTTCATGTTGTGGGAGGAAATGATAACACTACGTAGAATTTTACTATGTTTTACGCCGCAGATACGGGCCTTGGTATCAAATTCTTATATTTGTACCTATAGGTCAATTAAAAAAAAGACTACAAATATTTTTTTAAGGAAAGAATCGTAATTTATTTAATGATATACTAATAGGGCTTTAAAATAATTTGTTTATTAGAAGTTTTCATATTTGAATCTTATGTTTAAAGAGTTTTTCTTTTAAATTGAATAATTCGGTTATTTTTTAAAATTTTCATACAATTTTCACACGCGCCGTAGTATTTTAAGCCAAGTTATGTTTTGAGATGAAAATATTTCGGTGGAAAGAGGGACGAAATTGGACATAGTCACATAATCACATAGTCTCATGTAGGTTTCAATCATCCAATCCAACTTTCCAATCATCCAATCACATAATCACATAGTCTCATGTAGGTTTCAATCATCCAATCCAACTTTCCAATCATCCAATCACATAATCACATAGTCTCATGGGGGTTTCAATCATCCAACTTCCCAATCATCCAATCACATAATCACATAGTCTCATGTGGGTTTCAATCATCCAACTTTCTAATCACCCAATCACATAATCACATAGTCTCATGTGGGTTTCAATCATCCAACTTTCCAATTATCCAATCCAATCATCCTTTCCAATCATCCAATCACATAATCAGATAGTCTCATGCGGGTTTCAATCATCCAATCCATCATAGTCACATAATCACATAGTCTCATGTGGGTTTCAATCATCCAACATCAATTGTTACAACTCAAAAACCTATTAAACTCAGTAAATTATTGATAGCTCAAAGCTGGGATTACAGGAATAATAATCTTTGGAAACTTCACATCATCCATGTCTTTTCTAGTTTTCAATCATCAAATGTCATTATGAATTTTTCTACTGAGTTAATCATTGAAGGTTCTAAGAATTAGATCAAAGATTGAGACGAATGGAACATTTTTTGGAAGCATCTTATTAACTAGTAATCCAAAACATATTTGGATGATAATAATGTGGTTCAATCCAAGGAGAAAGAAGCAAATAAAATTTCGACAACAGAATAATTTTTAATCGTATCAAATAAAACTAATAAAACGATATGGATTCCATGAATTCCTTCTAAAAGTTTTGTTTATTCTTTTCATCAGGAATTCCTTTAACAGAAGTTTCTTCATTGCGGGATTTGGATTAATAAAATATTTACTTTCCTGTGGCTATCCTACCAAGATAATCCTCATACGGACATAAAACTGTCAAAAGTTAAATCTCAGAGTGACATCTCAGCAAGAATACACTTTTCATATGATTTATTGCGGCATTAAACTATATTTCCTGTATTTTTAACTGTAAACTGTAAACTATGACACTAGGGACCAAAAGTTTCTTCCGTCGTATTGTATAGAGAAATATTGTACTAGAAACTCGAAAATTGCCTTTGTTAAATTTTTAAATACTTTTCTGTCAATGACATTTTTAAAAAATGAATTGCCAGAGGATTAATCTTGATTTAAAATATTTATTTAAATTGCGGCACATAAATACTTTTAGTTGAAATTTCATTTAGTTCTCATTAATTTATTTTTTATCTTCTTATTTATTTCTCCATTTTGAAATCCCAGCTATTATAAATTGGCATTGTACGAAAAAAACAATTCTTAAACCCTGGACTAAGCAATCTCAGTTAAAGCAAGATATTAAGATAATCCTTCATCCAGAGTAGTCAAAGTATTGAGACATAAAAAATGTTATAGATAATGATACCTATTAAAATTTATGATTGATTTGTTTCTGTTTTATTTTCTTTGTAAACTAAATAACCGATTTGAAACCGAACAAGTATTCTAATTCATACGCAAACGACATGAAATAGAAATTTCCTAGATTAAAACAGAGACACATGTTAACCACAAGTCACAGATTTTGTGATATTCCGGATACTTATATGATGTGATCAACTTCATTTGAATTATGCATACAAAAGTAATGATAAATGTTAAGAAATCACGCATTTTTTTTCAGTATTTTGTAAAATTCCGTAATTAATTAGATGCATTCAAGAAATGTGAATTACCGATAGGATTTCCTGTTTCTATAAATCATTACAGTTTCTTAAAAATTATGGGTTTATCGTAAAAAGGAATTTAACACATTTTAAATTAAATGATTTTCCACTGCACATGTATTATATGATAACAAAATAAAAAAAAAATGAATGAAGTATATATGATATTTTTTCAGTTTCCGAGAGAAAGCTCATTCAAAATATTTTGAAGCCTGGCGTAGGGGCGGCTGTCTAGGGGCAGCATCCCAAGGACTAAGAATGTCCAAACAGCGCATCTGAAGCCCCATCTGAAACAACAGCATTTATTAATATTTCAAAATTTATATATGAAATATCTTTTTCCAACCGGAAACAAGTATAAAACGCTGCATAAAAAACCTCAAGCAAATAGTA
This sequence comes from Argiope bruennichi, assembly GCF_947563725.1. NCBI lineage: Eukaryota > Metazoa > Arthropoda > Arachnida > Araneae > Araneidae > Argiope > Argiope bruennichi. Next base: position 115,448,740 of record NC_079158.1, read on the forward strand.
ATGTCCCGTTTTGAAGTAACATATAAGTTATTCGAGGAATGTCCTCATAAATTTGAATCAAAGTTAAAAGATAAGGACAACAATTGAGATTGAGCACCTTTTCAGGACTGCCTCAAAATACCAAGGAAGACATCTGATACCGACGTCATACATATTTATGTTGGGCATATATGTGCATTTTATTTAAAGGTCCTTTATTGTTTGCAAGGATCCCACGTCATCAAGTATAGTTTGTTCCTTCATGCTAGGTGGGGTTGCTCTTTGGCGGCCCCATCAAGTTTCCCAAATGGCCTCTGTCGAGATATCGCACGTCTTGAAATTGGGTTTTGATCCTGGAGCGTTTAATCCAGAACTCGAAACCTTTCCACTATACCACGAAAACTCCGTATCCAACTCTCCAACGAGAATTAAAATTAAGATAAATATCATATTTAGAATCTAACAAGCAATAAGTTTAATCATGAATATAATTCAATAAAAGTATCAAAAATTACAGCAAATATAATAACAGTTCTGCGATATATCAACATTTATATTATATTAAAAAATTCAATCAAAACAAATCAAAATTTACATATATAATAATAATTCTGTGATGTATTAAAATTTCTATGATATTAAAAATTCAATAAAAACAAATCAAAATTTACATATATAATAATAATTCTGTGATGTATTAAAATTTCTATGATATTAAAAATACAATAAAAACAAATCAAAATTTACATATATAATAATAATTCTGTGATGTATTAAAATTTCTATGATATTAAAAATACAATAAAAACAAATCAAAATTTACATATATAATAATAATTCTGTGATGTATTAAAATTTCTATGATATTAAAAATTCAATAAAAACAAATCAAAATTTACATATATAATAATAATTCTGTGATGTATTAAAATTTCTATGATATTAAAAATTCAATAAAAACAAATCAAAATTTACATATATAATAATAATTCTGTGATGTATTAAAATTTCTATGATATTAAAAATTCAATAAAAACAAATCAAAATTTACATATATAATAATAATTCTGTGATGTATTAAAATTTCTATGATATTAAAAATACAATAAAAACAAATCAAAATTTACATATATAATAATAATTCTGTGATGTATTAAAATTTCTATGATATTAAAAATGTCAATAAATAGAACAATTCAGTGTGTAAAAACTTAACACATATAAATAATTTAAATTTGAAAAGGATGCCCTCAATAAAAACAATAAACAAGCATTAAAACAAACTCACCAAAAAAGACGCTGACCGCAAATTCAAAATAAACACCAATTAATTATTTTCCCAAACTAAAATTTGATCAATAACAGTTTTTAAAATTTCACAATACCTTTGAATCCTGTATAGTAATCCTCCTTTAGTTAAAACATTTTTATCATTTTTTTTAAAATCTGTATAGAAGTTCATCTCAATGATACGTTGATGTAAAAGATCAATTTAAAAGTAGTGATAACCGTCATTTAAAAACTTATAAATATACAGTAGGTTATTAGTGAATCTGAAATAGTGATTTTCATAAATAAAAAGTCTATAAACTGAATAAAATATTTCAGAATTTATAAATGACTAATACCATAAAATCCAGTAACAACACACACACACGCGCACGCGCACCTTAATTATAAATAAACATTACAGATAAAAACTATTAACTGTAAACAGTTCAATTATTGCACTTTGTTTCATAATCATTTTGTTCTATTGGTTTCAAAATTAATCCAGAAATTGACCAAAATTAAAATAAGCTATTTTTGAATCCTTCTTTTCATGTATACATGTAGAAAAACAGTATTTAGTTCGTAGCAAAAATGAAAACAGCAACAATATTTCATATATTATCGCAGCGGATTTAGTAATTTTTTCAATCGTTTTATTATCTAAGTTTTCTATATAAATTTGCGTCCAGAACTAATCGGAACATTTTTTTAATATTAAAAATAAATATTGATTTTGTACGGCAAATTTCAAGAACCTGAAGATATGACAAACTACCTGCGAATACATTAAATATAACATTATTTTACAAGGTGAAAAATTTTCCACCGCCAATTTGATGAAATAAAGAAATATGAGAATGTGCGTAAATTTGAAAAGCAGACATATGTAAAATTCAGACTTGCCATATTCATAGAATTTTACCTTTATATTATAATACCCTCGAATTTTAATTATTAGATATTAATTTCCAAAAATAATGAAAATAATTTTGCAGTGGTTACGAACAAGATAATATTCATATATTTTATAAAATTAGGGCATATACTGATTTGAAAAGGATAAGAATTGCTAGAATCTAAATTTTCTTTCTCTTAACAATGTCTATAATATTCAAAATATTAAATTAACTTATTTCTTTGAGATTAATCCATTTATCTTATTTATTATTTTAAGTTATTTTTTAAAAGTTATTTATCGCTAATTATTTGTGCTTTCTAGTTTGGTTTGCATAACAAAATTAAAAAAAAAAAAAAAAAAAAACATGAAAATTTTATAGTTGCCCGAAAGTTTTACCACTGTTTTTCAAAAAGTCAATGAATTGTTATGAATTTTTTTTCGTTCACACTGTGACAGATGGAATGATTTTTTTACGAACTTGAAATAAACGAAAATATATCGAATGGAGAAAAATACTTTTAGGTTTTATATTTCTAGCCCTAAGAGAAGCTGATGCTACAAAATTTCATTTCAAATTTTTCGTGATAATAAATGTTTTTTTTTTGATATCAAAGTTTCTAAAAACATTTATCTATTTATGCTCGAAAGGATAGACATTTCTTTATCATGAACCCTTTATACTAATTAGCCTTTAATTTATGATTCATCTTTAAAAATATAAAAGAGTCTGGAAATAAATTTTTGCCAAATTCATTGCTAGATGATATCTTTCATATGGAATCAAAAATTCGTTCAATTAATCAGTTATCTCAGGATGAAAGTTTCAAAATATTAACATAAAAAATTGTCATCAAGAACACACAAATATTCAGAATTTTCGAACTCATATCAGGAAGTGGAAGATTGATTTGAAGTCATTGACTTCAAGATTTGACTGCCATGAAACAAGTCGAGTCAACTAAAGTGCATAATACCAACATGTGAAAGGAGATTAAGAAAAATTATAAATATATTTTTATATCATTATATAATTATATATTTAATGGCTTATTAAAACTAAAAATTTTAACGAAGTTTGCTATTAAATTTTTGTGTCGAATGAATTATAAACTCTTCAGTGGATGGCTGTTAAAAAAATTCTGGCTGAAGAATTAAATTAAACATTTAATATCTCTAGAAGAATCAATAATTCTTAACAATAATAATGACGTCAGAATGGGAACAACTCATTTACAATTTTCAATAGACAGAAATTAATCTTCATCTTCGCAGTTTTTTTGTTGTTATTTAAACAGCAATATTCGAAATAGATCTGCTCAAAATAGGTAATTAAATTAATAACTAGCAGAACATTAAAAGCAGCTTAGCAATTGATTATTTGAATAATAAAATTTAATCAATTGACCGATTATAAATATTTTTTAAAAGTAGGATGCAATATCAAAATTGGCAATGAGGACTACTTATTTGTGAGGAAATTACAGTTCTTTAATAGATATAAAATTCTAGAAAGGAAGGATAATAAGCAAAAGAGACGGAAATAAGCAAATGAAAGTAATGCAACAATGTGGAAATCATTTGAAAAATAATTAAAAGCTATATTTCCTGAACCTGCTTTCAATTATTATAGAACTAGCTATTAGATAAAATGTTTATCTGATAAAAATATCTGAGAAATAAAATATATAGATAACTATCTAATAAAAAAAAAGAAATTCCTCCTCAGATTATTATACTGAAAATGATCTCATATTTCCCAATGAGTTGAAATCACGATATAGGCTCTACTTTTCAATAACTGTCCCTTTTATCCCCAGAGCTCTAAAAGTTGAAATGAATATATAAAGTTGAAGTGTTTTTCAATTTTGAACAAGAATATTTTTATTGTTTTCTTTTCTAAAATATTGTCGTCATTTTTTTGAATTAAGGGATTTCTCTTGTTTTGTTATAAATAATTAATGAAAATAAATTTCTCCATATGTCACTCAGTGCAAAACCAATTTTTTTTTCTCGCAAGACCATCTCCAGGATAGAATCGTTCAGTACAAAATATTTGAGAGAAGTGAATATGAATTTTGATAATAAGGTACCATCTAATCTAGGAGCTCATGCATGTGCTCTAATCAATTATTTCAAGCACACTATTTACATATTGACAGCTACCAAAACTTTAATCTTTGAAAAATTTGAGAATTGCAGCAAAATATTTATTAAAAAATTTCGCATCCTAATTGTTTAAATTTATAATTATACAAAATTATTAAAAACTACTTATCATTGATAATTGCGATCGAATCATTTTATTGATAATTATGACCAAACTATAGAAATAATTATACCCGATTTTTACCATTTGACTTCATGTCGTAATTAACAATGTGCATCATTTAAAAGAGGGTTGCTTCTTTTATTGCTAAATTGTAAGAATACAGTTTCCTATAATAATATATTGGTGATACATCTATCGATATAATTTGAAAAACTCTCTAAAGATCAAATGAAACTCACAAACATTTTTTTTTATCAAATGACATAATCTTATATGCTTCCTTTTCAAGTTACTGTACTCTTGATAATGTAAAATGATAACACTTATTTTATGATATATTCTTTTATCATTATTTTGAATTTTCTTGTACACAAACAATTCTATTCTTTTCATATTCCACAAGCATCTCCTATCACTCTGTTCTTGAACTGGACATTTGACAGCCGGCTTCCACCTTCAAAGGCTACCGAAGTCCCAGCAGTAAGAGACAATCACAGTGTCTCCTGTACATCTGCGGAGAATCTGCTGAAAGCCCTCAGTGACTTTTATCTGACGTTATAAATGCTTATAGGACTAAATGAAATATCGGTTTTACAGCAACGGTCAAAAGGGTTAATAAGTTACACAAAAATGTTTAGAATTAATTGAAAATAATGATGAGATATATCTCAAAGTTCTGAATTTTGGATTTAGTTACTTTCACCTGAACAATAATGATACGAGGGGTGATCCAAAATAAAGTTTACAAGGCAAAGGAAAAATGCTTTATTAACAATAGACACAGGATACAAATGGCTTATGAGGCAATTAATAGATATATGTGGCGGTCACTTCCCTACATAATTACCAAACCTGTTGAGGCATTTATCACACCTCTGGACCAATTTGTTTAACTCGTCTTAGTAATAATCAGGTCCTTGGCTATTGACACAGTTCTCGGCACCTTTTTGAACATCCCCGTCTGATATGAACTTTGTTTCGAATAAGTTTTTCTTTAATACCGAGAAAACGAAATAGTCACTGGGAGCCAAATCGGGGCTGTATGGGGGGGTGGCTCCAGACCTCCCACCTAAACGTTTCCAGCAATCTCTCTGCCCGCTTCAAAAGAACGACACCATTTCGCCACCTGTTGTCTACTCATTGATTCGCCACCGTACACTTCAGCAATTTGTCTGTGAATGTCCGATGGGGACACATTCTTGGCCCATAGAAATCTTATCATGGCTCACACCTCTGTGCGAGACCATTTCTCTAGGCATCTTGCCATTACTGTCTCTGTTTCAGGTCTCAATACTAACACTATCTGCTCGAACGACCGGTCTAAGACAACTAGCGCCATCTGTTTCCTCTCTGGGTAATAATAATCCCATCCACAATTTCTACTTTCCAAATACTGCTGCTAGTAAACTTTTTTTTGGATCACCCCTCGTATGTAATATGTTTTAATCTTTAGTTTCAGACAAAAAGTAAACATTTTGGGTTACTTCAACTACATGTGAAAAAGATGCTGTTTATTGAATATGAGCACAACAAACAATTTGAACTAAAACAGTAGACTATGCATGGTTACGCGATGAACACAAAATATTGGATTCAAATCATGTCGCTTTTGACTGTTATGTTAGTTGAAAAGTAGAATAGCATTTAATGGGATTCATTTATGTATGTTCGCCATATGTGTTCATTGAGTTATTCTACAATACCTAAAACAATTGTTGAAGCAAAATGCACAAATATTTTCACAATAAAATATATTTTTCTCAATAAAATATTTTTTTTTTCACATTCAAAAAGTGTTAATAGAGATGTCATATTAATACATTTTTCTCAATAAAATATTTTTTGGCCTTAAAAAAGAGTTTTTAATTTTATATAAGTATTGAAATAATGAAAAGAAAAATCACACTAGTAAAAGGTTAAATGGAAAGATAGAATGAAGAATAAGAAGAATAAGAAGATGATCAATAATCATTCCACAATAAAATACATTTTTCCTAATAAAATATTTTTTAGACTTAAAACTTTTATTTTTATATAAGTATTTAAATCATGAAAAATAAATATGAACTAGTGCAAGATTTGAGAGAAAGACAGAATGACATGAGTGATAGGAGAGTATGTAGATGACCTTTCACAAGAAAAAAAATTTTTTTTCAATAAAATATACATTTTTTATATTTAAAAAGTGTTTTTATTTTTATACAAGTATTGAAATTATTAAAAAACTGTGACACAACGCTTATCTTGAATATATTTGAAATTTTGCTTTTAATCAATCATTAAGAATACATATTTTTGTTCAAAACAGGAATATAATGAGAACGCCTAAAAATTATTTTAAAACAATTCTGTTGAAAAAAGTTGTAATAAAATTAGGCAATTTCATTGCAAAATAAAGACATGGACAAATAAAATAGAAAGTGTTTTGATATTCAGACTCAAAACAATACGCATTTAGATGTTGGAAATTTAATGTTTTAAAACTATTACTTTTATTAATTTAAAATATTGATTACAATTATGAGAATAAGGATTAGATAAACATTGTTTTGATTTAAGAGGCATCTTACATTTTTTTCATTTATTTTCATTCAGACTCAAAACAATACGCATTTAGATGTTGGAAATTTAATGTTTTAAAACTATTACTTTTATTAATTTAAAATATTGATTACAATTATGAGAATAAGGATTAGATAAACATTGTTTTGATTTAAGAGGCATCTTACATTTTTTTCATTTATTTTCATTCAGACTCAAAACAATACGCATTTAGATGTTGGAAATTTAATGTTTTAAAACTATTACTTTTATTAATTTAAAATATTGATTACAATTATGAGAATAAGGATTAGATAAACATTGTTTTGATTTAAGAGGCATCTTACATTTTTTTCATTTATTTTCATTCAGACTCAAAACAATACGCATTTAGATGTTGGAAATTTAATGTTTTAAAACTATTACTTTTATTAATTTAAAATATTGATTACAATTATGAGAATAAGGATTAGATAAACATTGTTTTGATTTAAGAGGCATCTTACATTTTTTTCATTTATTTTTCCTAAAAAGTAATAATAAACAGTATTGGAACGGCTTTCCGCTGTGTTCCGGCAACACAACGCTCTGAGTCAATGACAGTGAATTACATCGAAATGTGCAATAAGGAATTAGATAACAGTTTCGCTCTATGACGTCATCTATTCGTAATGCATCGACTATCAAATAACCCTTCATGATTTTTTTATATTTTTTTATTTCCATTGTTATGTGTTACAAAACTTGCGGTAACAAAAGAAAGCAGACAGTGGTGATTATTTTGCAGCGTCACATGGTTTAATATGTCGAGGAATTTAATTTTAAAGTTATGGCAACTGCATGAAAATTAACGATAACTGAAACCATTCATTGTTTTTATTTTCATGTGATACAGCTGTATCTTATCCTTATTTGACAATGCTTTGTAATTTATTGACAAATATAAAGCGTAGTTAATTTGCTTGTGTAATTGACAGAAAACAGTTCCCTGTGTTTCGAGAAGCAGTTCGGATACATCTTTAAGAAGGCATAAAAATGAATTGGAGTATTAACAAAATTATTTTAATAGTACTGACTATATATGCGTTATCTGTGCGCTGCCAAAATGTGGATGATGCGACCTCAATTCATAATTACGATGTTTCCAAATCAGTTAAGAAATATGCGGAGAATATTAATTTATCAAAAAGTTTAAAATTAATTTCTGAAGAAGATAAAATTTTTTTAAATGGATTCCAGGATTTTCTGCCGCATGCCATTCACCCAATTTTACTTGAAATGCTGTCTCAAACCACATCAGACAAGTGTGTTCAGGATATACAATATGCCTTTAAACGCCTTTTGCCACCGTCTGATTGGTCAATGAAAAGTAAGTAGTAAACATTATATTTTAATATTTTTTAATGAACAAAGTTTGAATTTTTGTTTTTGCTCTTTTTTAATTTTAAGATTAACACATATGGCAAAATAAGTATGTAATAACCAAAACAATTGTCAGTGCCCCTCAAACCCCATACTACTTTTGATACTACTATTATGACTAGCTTTGTTTTATACAAACATGTTTATTTCGTGAATTTAAAGTTTTTAAAAATCACTTCAAAAAATATTGCCCGCCCGTGGGAATGTTAGACTGTGTAAACGTGCAGCCATTAAAGCGTTGATTATATTATTTTTAATTTTATTAAATATTAATTAACAAAATCTTTGAAACTCAAGATGTGCTAAATATTATATTATATATATATATATATATATATATATATATATATATATATAAACCTAATTTTGTAGATGCTAGGTCGAAAATAAAAATTTTGAAATTTACTTCAATTTACTTTATAAAGGAGACATAATTTGTACACTGAAAGAGTGATAAGATGCGCCTATTCTCATCGCAACAGAAGGGCAAAAGAGACAGAAATTTTTCTCATCAGCGATTTTACTATGAAATTCTGATAGGGATTTCGTTGACGTTGTTGACTAAAGAAAGGGAATCTTAGACATCTTTAAAAGAATGCTTCAGGCATTAGATATTTTTATTCCTTCGGTCAGAGCGTGAGAAATTGTAATAATCATGAGTTTCTTAGAGCACCTGTGAGATATAATCAATTAAAAAGAGGGATTTTGATCAGGAAATAAGGGAACATTTTAGAATTAAGTAGCTTGGGTTAATTTAAGATAAAAATTGGGTTTTAATTTCGTTTTGGAGTTAATTAATATTTAAATCAGATTGAAAATACAATACACACACACAATATATATATATATATATATATATATATATATATATATATATATATATATATATATATATATATATATATATATATATATATATATATATATATATATATATATATATAATTTTATTTTTGTTATTATTGTTGAAGATTTTTATATGAAGTCTGTAAATAAAGTTAATGAGATTGATTTTTTTTAATCTTTATTTTGTTGTTGTTCAGTTAAAATTAAAATCCCGTATTTTCTCATTCAAAATAATTGCTTTGAAAAGCCACACGGCGGTAGAGATGATTTTTTCAACTACTCACTGCTATGTTGGATTTGCCTTTAATTGGTCACTTCTGGGTATTTTAATGCTGTCTAGTATTTAAAAGTAATGCCTTTTGAGCCCGACTTTCAATCTTGAAAATAGAGAAAAATGTGACATGGATTTAAGCTAGGAAATAAAGAGGTTGAAAAAAAGCAAGAATGATTTTACTATTTTTCCTGCACATGTTGCTCTTGTTCTTTGTTAATTTCTGCGAAAGGTTCTCGGAACAATTTTATCACACATTTTGTACACTGACAATTCATCGGTTATTATTTGATGAATGGTAGCTTGATTTTATTTCAACTCTCTCAAATGTTTATGGAAATACTTCGGAACAAATATACAAAGAAGACATTTTTTAAAATTCTTCTTTTTAACATTGGCAATTAATTGCTTTAATGAATGAGATTAAATCCCATGACATTACGAATTGCTTATTATATTTAAAAGATATAATTAAGACATAAGATATATTTAAAAGATATAATTAAAATATATAATTAAGGATTTTTAAAAAAACCAGTGTTCGGAAAAGAAACTGACGGACGTCATTAGATAGGCATTTTTTTTTAGTTTTAAAATAATATAAAAGTCATTTTTATAAGGCATTAATTTTGGAAATTATGATCATCAATGCCCATGCGTAATCATAGCGGTTACCCATCTGGAAATGATTTATTTCACGCCCGTTTAAACTTTGTTTGACACTAAGTTCGTGGTTTCTTTTACATCTTCTTTCCTCTTAGTAAAATAGTGTTTGGTGAGTCATATTTAGAGTATTTATAATAGTATTTTTCAGCTTCAATAATTTGCGAAGTGTTGAATTACAACGTTCAATGAAGAAATGAATGTCATGTTTGTGTAATGATTTGATTATATATGATTGTTGCCATTCGACCACATGTAATAATCGATCGATGTTTTCGCTGTAATGAGTTATGGTGACGCAATCAGTAACCCACAATAACAAATAACTCCGTTTGTTAACTAGGGATGGCGAATATTTTCAGAGCGGTTATTACGTAACTAATATCAAAAAGTCACAAATACAAGTGATCAATACTTTTCAAAGAGGGGTGTGATTCAAATCCTTCATACGATCTTACTGATCATATTTCGATTACAGGTTTTGGATCACAATAGAAACTAACAATCGATACGATATCACTGAAATTTGCCGGAGCGGTGACGATACGATCTGTCCAATGGAAGCTCTCAAAAGAAATCTGTGATTGGATTGAAAAGTGAACGGACCGGTTATTGGAATTATCGTATCGTATCATTGAATTGCATATCACTGAAATTAATCGGATCGGTGATTTCACCGGAAAGTGCGAGGCTTCACTGGAAAGTGCGAAGTCACCGCTCCACTTTACTGGAGTGACCGATATTCGTATTTGATGATGCACTATTCCATCCATACAGATCATTTTTAATTGCTCGTGACATGATTGACTTTGATTACATGTACTCTGTTTACTGCTGGCGCCATCTATTGGTAGAATATAGGACTAAAGTAAACAATTGTAAAGAAATGACATATATTTTTAACTCATCTTTTCCAGAAAATGGTTCACTCTAATAAATAAATTAAATAAATAGTTTTGAGAAAAAAAATAAAATTTAAGAAGTAAGCTGAAACAGATAAATTAATTCAATCGCACGTTAATTAAATTAGTAAATTAAGTATTAATTACAATTAATAAATTTTATATTTAATATTAAGTAATAATTTTTAATTAATAATATGATTAAAATAACAGATATTTGGAACGCATATTTAAAAATAACAATAGCAATATTATTTGTTATTCAAAAAATCGTGGATTATGCATCTCTATTGTTAGCACGAAAACACGAATGCATAGACGAAAAAACACAACCGAAATGTACACAAGCAATACACAGTAGCATTTACAACAAACAGCAGCTCGCAAATAGTAATCTGTAGTAAATAACCAGAACAGCACACAAAGTGGCCAGACTGAACTCAGCAAAAAGAAAGAATTCTTGTAGTTATTCACTAAAGTCTCTCATAATGCCTAGTATTTCCACTATCTCTTCGCTTTAGCAGTACCCAACTGCCGACTCACTATTATACAACTAGCCACTGAATACGCCACTCGATGTTGTTTCGATATTTGTCCGCAAGACTCGACGCATGGCTCTATCTTCAATCCGCTAATTGCTTGAGTGATCGAATTCTACACCTCGTTTCTGTAAGACTGGCCAATCCATTAATTACTTCTGATCAAACTAATTCATCACTGACTCAACTCTAATTAACTAAACGACTGACTCCGGCTTTGATTGCTGGACTTTTACAGCTTTCAGAGAAGGGTACAAACGTTTCGCGAAGAATCAACATATTCATCTCCTAATGATTCTATTGCAGAAAAGACCTGAAGATTCTAGTATTATCCATTTTGTCGCCAAAATAGTCAAGTGTTTTTGCCAGGTCCGGCTGTTAATGATCCAGCATCTAATCATCATCCAATAGCGCTTCCATAAAACTATCTTTTCTATATATATACTTTTTTTTCTGTTCTTCGACAGGAACTCAGTATTTTTCTGAGAATAATCTATAATAATATAAAGTTGTTAATCAAAAAATGCTTTCCGCTACTTAATAAAAAGCTTAATTTCACCACAGAATAATATATTTTAGTTATACCTCTTCTCTGTTCATAAAATATATTCTATTATTCATCAAAAAGATTAAGATTTGATTTAGAATAATCTGCATCTATATCCATCTCATATACAAAGATATTTCTAATGATAATAATAAGAAAGTTTATTATTCAACAAAGAATAGCCTGTATAGAAGCTCTCTTCAAAAAAAGTTTGTATTGTTCGAGTAAAAGTTTAATATCCAACATAAAATAACTCCGTTGAAGTAATCTGGTGAACAACATCTCATACAGTAATAGTGCAATATTTATCAGAAAATGTCTTTTACTATTTTTTCCAAAACATGTCATTTTTAGTAATGGAAATAGAAATTTATATATCTCTGTTTCTTTTCATCAACAAGTGGTGGATTCTTTTGGAAAACCAGAAAGTGGAATACTTCTCGGAAACTTTAAATGGCTTGGCGAATACGACGAATGCCTTAAGATTTACGCGCCTCCTAAAGGAAAAACAGGACTCGGAGATTTCCATGGAAAATATTGCACCGTTCAAATTCCTCTGAAACTGGGAAGCATGGTATGCTGCCATCAATTAAAACATTTTGTCTATTAGTTTCATGCATTACATTAAATTCATAAATGTCCTACATTTCTCATGAAACAAATAATATCTTTTTAGGCCTTGCCATTATCTACAGCAGTGTGTTTGCCTGATTCTTGCAATCCGAATGCGACATTTAATGGTCTGTTTAATAGCTTACAAACGAATCTCACCGGTATGACTCAGTTCAATCTGGCAGGTAAGTACGAGACATAATCTTTTAAAGTTCATTTGCAAAGACGTTTCAACCTTCTCATGCAGGACGTAAAATGAGAAATTATTCGCCAAAAAAATTCAAATTAAAGACTTTGATAAAACTCCAAATGTGAGATTTTGCTGAGTCCCAATTTATGTTGGTCCCCGGGCATGACAACTCAAAAACGTTTAGATTTAGACAAATGAAATTTAACAGACATTTCCGAAATGTTGCGATAAAGATACACATCGATTCAATTTTATCTTGACTGAATGCAAGTGTTATTATAAATATTTTTCAAATATAAATAGTCTGGTGCTTGATAATAAGTCATTGTAGATAAAGAAAATTATCAATCATCTCATCTGTTGTTATTAAACAGGTTATTCTGCAATTAATCTTAAAAATGTCATTAATTTCCGGAAACTTTCTTTTGGCCATTCGCCTTTTACTCTCAAAAATACGCGCGCAAATCAGTAGTTTCTGAAAACATTTTTGTGGGGGTTATTCGAATTTTATTCTGAAACGTACGTATAAAAATTATTAATTGTTGAAATATTTTTTTGTCATTCGAATTTTACTCTCAAACAATCAGAAATCCTTAGTTTCTGAAAACTGCCTGTTTGATCATTTCCTTTTTACTTGTAAAAGTACGGGAAGCATAACCTGTAGAGTAGAACAAGTTTTCCATTTGGAAAATAAAAGTAGTGATTTTTGATTTTCTGCAAACCAGAAAATAAATTTCATTTCCTTTTTTTCGGGAGATATTAGAAGAAAATTTTATCTCTACCATCGTTTTCTCTTCTAATTTGACCTTGAAAAGTATAAAAAGGTAAAATTTAGTAGCCTTCTTCTTGTGTACAGCCGACCACCCAGCCACCACTGAATGAAGTAATGTCGGCAGAACAATGCAGTAGCTTGTCACAAATTCAGCAAATATCATATCAGAGAATTTCAGGCTTAAGGAAAGAGATAATTAGTGACGATTTATTTAAAAAGATATCCATTTTAAAAAGAAAACATATATTTATTGCATAAAATATAGTCAGATAAAATAAACACATAATAAATGTTGCAAAACATTAATTTCTAAAATTATACTATGCATAATTATGAGAAAATAAAAATTAAAATCTGAACGGTTGCTTATTATTTACATAGCGATAAGAAAACTGATAGCCGCAAACAGTGATCTGTTACCTGTTTAACTATCCTCGTTCGTCAATCTGGAAAGGACAAATTATTGAAGAGTCCGAATTATAGAGGAGCTATTATTTATTTATAAATATTTATTAATTGCACGAATTTTTTTAATTTTATATTATATAATTTTTAAAGTTATTTTCATTGCAGAATCATAATCTACATTTTCTGTAATCTTCAAAAACATTTTTAGACTGCTTTCCTTAAAAAGAAATATTATTGAATTTCGACTTAGAAAGAATGGAGAACGATTTTGCTAAACCTCCAATCTTTTGATTTTCTTTTTTAGGTATGGATGAAAAAATGGAATCGATATTAAGTAATGCAACTATAAGTTGCAAGTCTAAACCAAAAGAATTAACTACTGGTGCTATTGTTGTTATGTAAGTTATTTTTACCATTCATTTTAAATAAATACTACTGAAAATAAGAATTTATTTCTTTAAGCGTGGTAATACTTCGACTAAAGCTGACAAGAATCGAGCGAATTCGAACTTGAGCAATCTTTTATTTTCTCCTCCTTCCATACAGTTTCGAATATTTCCAATTTTAGAACATAGTACAAATATATGGTACAGAAATAAAATGTTATAGAAACAAGAAAGAAAATTTTTTCACTCTTCTTTCAAAAATAAAGCTGAAGCTATGGCAAAAGCTCAAATTTATTCATGAAATAAAACCAGCGTGAGTGATCATTTTGAAACTTTCTCGCATATTTTCTAATAAAAGTGATGGCCTCCAACCCCCGCAAAATATTGTGGATTTCGAGCAAAGCAGACAAGGCCTTCTATGGCAGTAATTACGAAATATTAACCAATGGACATTGGTTATATTAACCATCAGCATTTTTACTGAAACTGTACACACGAACGAATGCGATATAGCTGTAACAGAGATAAGTATAAAACCAGCAAACCCCCCAAAATAAACAAAAAATAAACCCCCCAAAAACTGAAAGAAAGTATTTTTGTATAAGATATTGAAATAATTTTCGAAAATTTATTAAAATTCGAGAAAAAATTATACTGAAATAAAATCAGTATCACGACTCAAATTTTTTTCCTAAAGTGGTGTAAAATTGGGTACAGTTTGTAAACTATTGTAAAAGTATTAGAGAAAAAAGAATTTTTAACTGTAATTAGAAATCCGATTAAGATTTTGAAAAATGTATTCTAAGAGAGCCTTTACTATCCATCAAGTACTAATTCTACTAAATTTTATAGCTCTAGATCTATCGTACAGGCATTTTAAGCGATTTTTTTCATCGTATATTATGGAATTTACAGATAGTTTGCCAACTTTTGAACATGATAATTTTAAAATTATTTTTTTAAAATTTATTATCTATTAATTTTTATTTATGCAGCCGTTTCTAGCTTGTAATTAGCATTTGCAAAGCGATATAATTAAACGTTGTTAAGCATACAAATTAAGCAGAATCGAATCATGGCTTTTGGACATTTTTTCGATCCATTTCATGCAACTGTAAAAGGTAATTTGCATTAAAATAACTGAAATATAGATACATTCAACCATTTTCTGAATTCACTTTCGCAGATGAAATGGAATTAAAATTTGTGTACCGAATCTTATCTATCTAGCTCTCTTCGCTTTATATTTAGCGTGTTAACTTATATTCGAACAGCTGGATAGACATAATTCCTCTGAATAGAGAATCTGATAAAAACCTACAAGTCTGGTGTAAAGACCAATTTCTTCCGTCTAGCTCAACGCGTTTTTTGAGACTACTCAACGCGTAGTGGTCTTAGTCGAGACAGAGATGCTTCCAAAAGGTTTTTTCCCCAAAAAAATTTGCTTTTTCGGGCTCAGGAAAGTCTAAAACATGGAGATTTGTAAAAATCTGTGTTCGAATTTTTTTGTTGATTACTGTACTTTCTCTATATTTCACATACGATAAAGTGAAAAGGCAACTTTTTGGCTCTTAAGCTACTGAAAAAAAAATTACCAATTGATTAAATGTATTTTGATGCCTATTTCTTGATCTATTTTAAATCTTCTTTTCTGAATGGAGTTTTTGTTGAGCACTATTTAGATAGTTTCTAACAATATTTTGCAGCTTTATTAATTATGGAAACATTAATTTATCAGTGGCTATAAAAACGTTCCTCGGAGCAGATCGGATGAACGTATCGTTCGATGAAACTATCGTATAATGATTTGTTTAAATCTGACTGTTGCCACTCGTCAATATGTAATAAGACCGATTTCTGTATCACGCACTTCAGAGCTTCATTTTTATATTTTTTAATTGCTCTTTCCTTCTAGAACATTTCTATCTGTCATCACTTTCCTAGCTGTGATAGGAAGCTCCATAACTGTTTTGGAACGTTACTTAAAACGGGAAACCGTTACAGGCTGCAATGCTGCAACTAGTGAAAAATCTTCACTTAATGGCGACGTTGAAACGGCATCTCATGATGATGTTTCTCTGATTGGAGCAAAGAGTGATGCCAGATTACCAAGTAATTTTTCGAATATTACCACATTTCACATTATTTAAGAAATGTTTCTATAATGTAGGGGAACGTTACCGAATTTGGATATTGGCTTTGATTGGTAACTTCAATTATATTAACTATTTGGGTCCTACATTACATTAAAACAATGTAAATATATTTTGAGAAATTATCATTTTAGAGAAAGTATTTCGTAACTACAGCTACGAACAAATAATCGCAATCAGTTATCGCCAATTAAATATTTTAACAAAAGACTAATTGTCTTTAAAGACTTTTAATACAAGTTGCAAAATAATGTTATTATATATTGTCACGTAGAACTATAGTATAGAACTCAATGACACACACACACAAGAGGTGGAGCTAAACCAATTTATTAACTGAACTCTGAACTGAGAACGCAGTAACTGACGAATTTTCTGCTTTTATACTAGCAGGGAAAGTTCCAGAATACTTTTCTGGAGACAGTAAGAAAAGTCCAGAACACTTGTCTGGTAAACGAAAGAAATGTCTAGAATCTTCTGGAACATGAAATAAAAGAAAACATAAAATAAAGGAATTAAATATTTACACAAACTGTGAATCGCATTGTCTCTAGCGTGATTCGAACTTACAATCTCTTCATTATGAGATCATTGCTAAGACCATTCGACCATGGAGAGCCGACTGCCTCTTGTCAATGCGGCAATATCTTCAGAGAGAAAATTTGTATGATTTTAATTTACAATAGCAATTTTATTAAAAAAGATAAACGATAAGATTAAGTGAGTTTTGTTTTCGTTGTTACCAAATGTTTGCCAGCGTAGAATACAAAAACATTTGCCATCGGAAGTGAAATGTCTAAATCAGTGAGGTCATTACCTTGAACGATAGCATGAGTCTAGCAAACAATTATCATGAATATAGTCCTCACGAATTGGAAAACTAAAGAAACACTAATAACATCAATTAGTAAACGAGCGGGAATATCTACCCAAAATTTTTCGTATACTCTCTAATACACTTATCATGCCAGAATACGCCTTGTATGACATTGTAGTATAATAGTTAAGAAATACTAACTTTAGGCTTGAATTTGACGTTTTTACTGAATTTGGCGAACACTCTTGGCGAGTGTTTCAGCGATCAGTCTTTGGCATGCGATTAATAGTACCCGAAAATCGAATTTGTGCTTTAGACATCTTTTCTCAATCGATTGAAACAAAAATTTGACATAAAACTGCATTTGTTGACATAAATGACCCATACCTAATTTGATATATTTTGAACATTGCGTTTTTTGAATTATCGCATTTACATGTTTCTGAAAATACAACCGACAGACAGTCAACCAGTTTTTGTTTTTGACTCAAACTTTGAGGAGACTCTACTCTATAGATTTTAAATCTGTGTACCGAATTTTATCTGTCTAGTTACCTTCATTTTGTAACTATTGTGTTAACTTATATTCGAACAGCCGGACAGACACACTCCCTCGGTGTAGATTTTACTCACAATTTGATAAAAATTTGCAAATTTGGTTTAAAGGGATTTTACCCGTCTTGCTCAAAGCGTTTTCGAGTTCTCTTTATCACAGACAGACAGACGGACGGACATTTTCCAAAAATGTGCTTTATGAACTCAGGGATTTCTAAAACGTGGAGATACGAAAAAGGTCTGAAACGTGAAAATGTAACTTCCTTCAAATAAGGATGCTAAGCATTAATAAGTTAAAATGTGATAATCTTTCAATTTTAATTTTAATTTATTTTAATTTCCGGCTCATTTTCCTTTTCTGATGACTATTTCTCTTTAAAAAAACTAAATTTATTGAAATAATTTTTTTTTAAATTTTTTTTCAGCCTGGTTAGAAAAGTGCAAGCCGTTTTTCAACTGTTTTTGCATTTTCACTAATGGTGAAAAGATATTGAATACGGCTAGTGCTGAGGGTCAACTTCCTTGTCTTCACGGCATTCGATTCTTAAGCATGACCTGGGTAATAGTCTGCCACTGTTATATGTCAGTGGCAAATGCTGTAAGTACGTATCTCATTCTTTTATTCGAGTAAGCATTAGAAAATCAAAGACTTTGTGTAACTCTTTCCACATATCAATAAATAGTGTTGTACCAAGATGATCGTTGACTGATCCGAAATAACGAAATTCAAAGTTTCATAACTCGGCTAGTTTTGATAGAAGATTGGAACTTTTTTTGTTTTAAATATTAGTTTATTAAGAATATTTTATTAAATAGGAACAAGACTATATAAATGCTTAGTTTTAATTTTTTATGTATTTATTGATATAAATTATATTAAAATAATCCTTTATTTCATTTAAAACATTTTCCCAACTGGGTTTACATACTTATGTCTGATGATTTATTATTTAGGTACTGAATCTCTATTAGAAGAGAACCAAGTGAAAAGGAGAGCTTTCTTAAATATTTAAATCTATTCCATTTAGCTAAAGGAAATAAATTTTACTATATTGTTATGTAAAATCTGTCTGGTGGGTGCACGGGGGAAATTCTACACTCTTTATTCTATGCGAAACGCAAGTAACAATAAATAGACGAAGTGTAGAGAAAACAAGATTTGCGGATATTAATTACAGACAAGCAGAAAACAGTTATTTAACTATCGCAATAGCACGAAGATGTCGGATCGGCTTGGTGGAGATCAAAAGTTCATGGAGAGAATTTACTCGACTTCTCCTTCTCCTGACTCAACTGATTTAACTTCAGATCTGTCTCTCGGAATTTTTAAGTCTCTATGATAGAAAAAGAATGATATCATATCTTCGCCCGTAATGGAGATAACGCTAAAATTTCAGTAATTTCGAGAACTTTTGTTTTAATCACTAAAATCGCCAAAATTTATAAATCACCAGTCAGATTTGCCTCTAAGACCGAATGGTTATTGACCTGGCATCCATTCAGAAGCCATTAATATATCTGTAAAAATTTCTTCCTTGCCATGACATTAGCTACGCATGGAAACATGATTATAAATTCGTAATAATATTTTATTGACTTGATGTTCTTAAAGAATTACATATTTAAATGAAGATTCTTTTGTACTGATACATTTAAAACCGAATCAGTTTTTTAAAAATTAAGTAGCAGAAATAAGAAATTCAGCATTCAGTAACTAATAAATACTTTGGAGGAAAAATCTATTATGAATAGACTCATATGACAGAGATATTATGTTGGCAACTATTTTTCCAACTTGTATTTTTCTGCATAAAAACATAAATAATAATTTTTAAAATGTATTAATAATAAAGCTTTTGTTTTTGTTTCTTACGAATAGTTTTATAGGATTTTGACTTTGATTAATCGAAAGAAAATTATATGATGATTAAAAAATATTCGAACCTCTGATACGAATTTTTATATTATGTCAATTTTTTAAACTGGATTCATTTTAATTTTAATATTTATTCTTAATTTAAGCAAGGGTAAAGTGCACACAAAAAAATACATTTAACATTTTTTAACGCACATGAGTATAAACCCAATAACTAAAATAATGAAAAATATTAATATGTGGTCAACAGAAAAATACTTAAAAAATTTATTAAATTTACGGAAAATTTGCGAAAAATTAGAAATTTTAATGAAAATTTTGACTACTAATGAAACCCCTCTAATATCGACTACTGTTACTATTAATATTAAATCTATTTCTCCTTTTTTACTAAAACTGATATTACTGAAGAGTAAGATTTTTAATTTTCAAAGTGACATGAAAATGGTTTTAGTCTATTAATGCCCTCAAAGCACTTTCGCAGACGTTAGAATTTTTTAATTAGAATTTTGAAGGGAAAATTTTTTTTCGTGAGCACATACTGACCACATGGTAACAACATATCAAATTTGATTGCTCTAGTAACAGTGGCCTACTCATAGAAACCTTTTTTTTGCCATGCTCGTCACAATTTATAGATAATATGTCAACTAATAATAAGCATTATCATATTAAAATCAGAAAGTAAAAGTTTCTACAAAAATATAACTTTTTGCAATTATTTATCGATTTATTCGATCGCTTTCTTTATTAATGATTCAGCTCTTCATTTAAAATATTTATTCTCTCCATTTAATTTCCATATTTTCCCTATTTGTTGTTCGGTACTTGACACCCCACTATATATTGTAAAAAAATGCCAACCACTGCCAATCGATGTAATTGATATTTGTGTAATATGAAAATCGCTAACTCAGAAATGCTTGGAAAATCTTGGCATAATATGGAAATCGCCAAGTAAAACTGGGAATGCAACCATCTTGGCATCCTCTTAGAATATATTGATCTTATTGAAGTATAGTGGAACTTGGCGATTTTTGATTAATTTGAAAATCGTATCTAATTAATTAATACTATATTATATTTTACAGAAAATCCTCTTGAGGCCATTGACTACGTTGACAACTGGACTTTTCAAATCATTATGAATGGATTTTTTTCCGTTGATTCCTTTTTTGTACTCAGGTGAGATATTAAATTAATTCACAATCTATTTATGTGATTTTATTATTTATAATTTTTGTTTTAATTCAATTATTTTATTTGTATTTTTTATTCTCTGTATACTTATTCATATAGTAAAAATTAATACTGAATATAGATGGCGCAGTATGCTCTATACCATATGTATGTTTGGAATGTGAGGGAAGAGAACTTAAGCTTTTTTTTATTGTAAGCACTTCAACCTGAGAGTTGAAGTGTTTACAATAAAAAAAAGAGAGTTGGTGTAAAACTGGTGCAAGCAGGCACCGCTCGCTCTTTTGTTAGCGGCAAAAAGAATTATTCGTTCGCTCTTTGTTAGCGGCAATTTCTACTTTTAAATGTATATATTATGTGTTTCCTTATATATGTGTGATCATCGTCCATGTGTGTTGTTATATATGTGTGTGTGCGAAAATAAATAAGAAAAAGACAAGAAAGCATGTTTCCTTGGATTACACCCACATGTTTTATACCCAATGGCGGATTTCTAATCAGGCAGAATAAGCAGCTGCTGAAGGCCGAAGAAGACTGTAAGAAAGTCTAACAACGCTGCGAAATGAATGAATTTCCAAAAAATATAATTATCACTGAATAGTAAAATTTTAAAAATATGAGCAATTAGGCTTAACAAAGTTCTCTTCGTCAGTTCATATTTTATTTAGTTTATATTATACTATCTGTTTTCATTACCTTTATTTTTTACTATTAGTAACATTGAATATTTGCTTAAATAATAGTATTTACAAAGTGGATATGGTAATTCGTAATTGATTCATAATACGTAAATAAAAACAACAGCACTTCACAAAGTTACTAAAATGAAAAAGTCATTAAAGAGTCATCATTAAAGAGTCATTATCATGATGATAAGTTAATTGTGTGAAACTATATTGTCCAGTTTCTTAAAAGAAGGATCTCCCATTTTTTACTCAAAATACATTTATATACAAAATCTGCCAATATTAACAGCTAAGAGATATTTTTCGGTATTTTTCTTCGTCATTTTACAAGAATATTGATTGAAGAACGATGTAAAGTGACACAAAATAGGTTTTGATGGAAGAATTTAATAAATATTATATCCTAAAATATTTATTGTACATTCTTTTTCATTGAATTTTATTTATAGGATTAACAAAAAATTGAATTCTATTTTTAGAATTCCTTATAGGATTAGCAAATTAAAAGTTATTATAAAAAAACAGTTTGTTGAAAATTTAGGTACTAGTACCTGAGCAGTGATGTAAGAAATTTAAAAATCCTTGCAGTTTATTAATTACCGCTTTAGTTCGATATTTCTAATATGGTGCTTCTGAACAATGCTAGCACGATTTAGATTTCGTCACAAATTTCTTGCATTCAGTTTGCAAGTGAAGCTACAAGATATACTGTACTCCTCAAATAGAATATTTTTTAAAGTTAAAAAACTCTGTTTGGTATCCATTTAATATGCCAGAGGTACCATTTTCGTAATCTTTTAATTCATACATTATTCATGATTTTGCAATAGAACTCTATTTGGTCGCTTTTTTGTAATTGTGTAGACATACATATTTGTATATATAACTATCAAAAGTGGCTGTCAAAGCGATACTCAGGGGCGCCATCTAACGACTAACTATTGAATTAGAGCGGTATATCCACCACTGCGAAAATACCGAAATTTAAAGAGTATTCAGAGCAAAGCAATATTTTTTCAACCTTCTTATACTATTTGTCTTTGAAAATAAAAAACGAATGAGTTATTTCTCGTTCCGTTATGAGGAATTAACTACTGTATTTTTTGAACAAATTTACAAGGTATAAAATGTACAATTCAATAAATAATTAAAAGAAGCATTTTTTGTTAAATGAGATTTTTCAACTTTGATTAATTAATTTTTTGTTTCAATTATAAAAAAAATGAATATTTCATTTATATTTATTATAAGTTCATTATAATAATTTTAAATTTTGTTGAATTACAATAATTTTAAATTTTGTTGAATTATAATAATTTTAAATTTTGAAATTTTTTTTATTTCAATTAGTTTTTGCCATTTTATTCTGCTTTTATAAACTATTTGTGTTTTATGTTATTTCACCAATTTTCTTCATGTAATATCATTTCTCTCATTAAATAAAAGTTATTTTTTTCATTTTAATTCACATTTGGTTATTTTTTCCTCTGTGAGAGGTCTATGAATAACCAAAATGAAAATAATAGTAAACATATCTCCTTTGCTTTTAAGAATAAAAACGAAGTAACAAGTAAAATATATATGAATAAGTATTAGACACATACACATGGATTGCACATTGAATAAATAGCATTCGGAACATAAAAATCGGCTTCCTATGCATAATTAAATGACACATCTGAGGGAAAAGTGTGACGTTACCATGTCTTAAACATAGAAATACTAGAGCTGAAATTTTAGCAGCTGGGATTTGGCTCACAGCCAAATTACGCTTTTCTTTCTCCTCATCTCTTAAGGCTCAACTTGGGTCTTTAGTTCAGTTTTCCTTATTATTTTTTAGTATTTATTTTCTTGTTGGAAATTATTTTTCGAAAAGTGGTGCGATGATAATTTTCTAAAATACAATTAAATAGTTTGAACTATTTTTAAGTAAAGCTACTTTTCAAGAAAATATTTTTAAAATTCATTTTATGTTTTTTTAACAACATTGCTCGTTTGTTGTCCCTATGAAAGTGGTATTATTTTATTTTTATTTTAAATCCGAAATTCCTTTATTATTTCCTGTACTTGATTTTAGCTGAACCATTCTGCAAATTTTTAAAAGGATGAAATGTCTGATTTAATGCTTTTATAAGAAAATTAGTTATTAATTGATATTTTTTTGCAGTGGTTTCTTAGTTGGTTATTTATATTTTCAACATGCTCCTAAAACAAATGGAAAAATCCCATGGTTTTATTTTTACATTCATCGATATATAAGGTAAGGTATCATACATAATTTTATTTCAATGTATAAATATTTTTTCTTCTTATAATTCATGTTAATTTTTGAAATAGTTGAAATGTAATAATAAAAAAAAATTATAAAAATACTTTTTGTTCTGAACATCGTTTATAGAAAGTAAGTTTCAGTAAGGAGTTTATGATGGTCTCAATATTTCCTTAAAATGGAAAACTAAAAATCAGAAGAATGTAAAAAGAAATATTAAAAGAAATTAAACATACTATTAAGAGTAAATTTTACGTTCGATATTTATATACGAGATTCCATTTCTTTATCCCAGTAATTTTAAAAAAGAAATAAAGCTACAAGTCATATTTCAGAAAGTACCACGGCATTTTTTGGAAAAGAAGATATATTCCTACGAAGTTATGGTTTTTTTTTTTTTTTTTTTTTTTTTTTTTTTTTGGAAAAGTGTTCTTTATATGCCCCAACCCGCAAAGAACGATGAATTTTGGGAAGTAATAAAAAAAGAATGAAAATTCACATGCTTGGAAATTTTTCAGAAGTCCCTTCTATCATGAAAACCATGATGCGAACTTATAGTCCAAATATATATGTAAACATATTTTAGAAGATGTGTGGCCGAAAAGAAGAAACTTTTGAAATTTTAAAACTTTGATTTATTTCGATTTAGGCAAATTTTACGTGCAGAGAATAACTGACGAGAAATACGTCAGTCTACATCGCGACACAAAAGGAGAAGAGACAAAAAAATTTTCCCTTCTGTGGTTTAGGGATTTCTTTGACACTTGTAGAATTATTAAATAAAAAAAAGTGTGAATTGGATCATGAAATAAGAGAGCCTTTTAGAATGAAGTTGATAACAGCTCAGTTAAGATAAAAATACGGTAATTAATTAAGATTTAAAAATATCATTACACACATACAAGCACGCGTACACTTATATATCGAACAAGAAGAAAGAAGCGAGTAAAAATGTTCCCTCAGAGAATTTAACCTAGAGATTCTTATAAGGATTTCTTTGACTCGTGTCGATTTAGAATGGAAATTTTTGGTATTTTTGAAAAGAATACCTTGGTTAGAAAAATTGAATAAAGTAGTGGGGTTTAGATCAGGAAATAAAAGAACATTTTAAAATAAAGTACATTTTTTAAATCCAATTTAAGATTTAAAAAAATAGGAAATTAATCTCGAGATTTAAATTAGATTAAGAGATAGCATTACACTCTCTCTCTCGCTCTCTCTCACACACACATTAGCCACTTTACTCCTTTCTGTATAGATTCGTTGCAAATACCAGATGTATTCTGTATATTCCTGTCAATTTAATTAAATATACAACAGCGTTATGTTCAGTATAAAAGCGTAAATGTAATAACCAACTGTTGACGTAGAGGTCTTTGTCAAAGTTTCGTCTTGAGATTTCTCTCGAAAATTGGAGGGATTTTGTGCGACAAGCAACGACTGACGACATATCTAGGAAACCATAAGCTTTCATATGAAATAAAAATTGGCGAAATCAGTTAAAATCAAACTTTTCTGAGATTGGAAAACTCTGAATAAAAATTGAAAAATCAGTGCATTTATTGGCATTAAGGATTTTAAATCATTGATTTTTACCTTCTGTTTTAAATATTTAAATTCTAGAACTGGGCTAGCCATGAGCATCGAATATCTTTTTTTGAAATAGAAATTAAAAAAGAAAATATAATTATATGAAATCTAATTTTTCCCATTTTTCAGAATGCGCAGCTGCAAAATTGGTATATTAAATTTAATTTTAGAGGTTTCTTGAAATATGTGCATAATTTTGAATAAAACATTTAATTAAACATAACAAATTTCAAGTAAAATATTCATATCTAAAAATGGGAAATATATTTCATAAGTGTATTTAAAACACTAATGAGGTAGATTAAAATATTTGTGCAATGTTAATAAATTTGCATAATAAATTACAATACTCTTAAAACTTTTTCATAAAATATGAAATAAAAAAATGCAGAAAAAAGGTAAGATCTTTAATTTTTTTTCCTTTTATTTTTATTTTTTTATTTTTTTCCATTTAGATTTTTTTCCAATTCAAATATTCAGAAACATAGCTAACTTTTTTTCAATTTTTTTTCCAGGCTCACTCCAGTATATGTGATAGTTATGTTATTTTTCACATTTATTAGCCCGTTTATGGGATCTGGCCCACTTTGGCCAGAATATACGGTTGTTCAAGCATGTAAAGATTATTGGTGGTGGAATTTGCTTTATATCAATAATTTCCAAAATATGTCTGATGAGGTAAGATTTCATAAAATTAAGAAAATATTGTAATATTTTTCAGATTTTATCTTTATTTACGTCATTAAACTTGGTGTAAACTGATGATTTCTAAATTCTTTGAGATAGTTATACACAAGGTTATTACCAAAAGACTATCCCGATATATGAGACCTTAACTATTATACTATTCAATGAACGGAATAATATTTTGGCTCAATGTATTCTGAGGCATGCACTCAAGAATCATTCGAAAAACAACAGTTCAGCTCTAATAGTTGCGGCTACAGTGACAAAATTTCCAAAAATTTCAATTGGCAACACCAACTTTTTTATTGGAATGTATTCTCCATAGCAAAATAAATAAATAAATGCCTTGGAACAGCATCTGTAGCATGAAAATCATCAGCGCTAGACAGACTGAGAAGAAAAGAGAAAACAACTGCGGTGTGCCTAATAGAGACATGAAATTACCAGCTTCTTTCGGCATGGCATATGCTTTGGTTCTAGGCACCATCTGCCGCAAGCAAAATGTCATCGTGGTTGAAGTAAGTTAAGTAAAAAAATTGTGGCTGCTGTTGGATATTTTCTCTTTTTTTCTTAGTCTGTCTAATGCTGGTGATTATCATGTTTCAGGTATCATTTCAACTCTATTTATAGTTTTTTTGTTGTGGAGAACACATTCCAATGAAAAAAGTTAATGTTGTAATTTGAATTTTTTAGAAATCTTGAAATTCTCTCACTGTAACCCTAACTGTTGTTTTTCGTATGATTCTTGAGCGCATAAGACATTTTAAGACATATGCCTTAAAATATCTTGAACCAAAACTGTATTCCGTTCCTGTGAATGGTATGATAGTTAAGGTCTCATATATCGGTATATGTCTTTTATAATCACCCAGTACTTACAAATGGAATATATATATATATATATATATATATATATATATATATATATATATATATATATATATATATATATATATATATATATATATATATATATATATATATATATATATATATATATATTAACCCTTTCTAAGGCCGTGGGAAGTATGCTTCCCACCAAATTTATCAATCTTTGCATGAAATTATGTAGGTTGGCATAATTTCATGTTCAAGTTCTGACAATACTTTTTATAAAGACAGAAACTTAGATGTTTCAGTTCTATATCTCGCACAAAATGATGTGTCTTGGTTTGTTACTTAATTATTAATTAATCAAATTAAATTTATCTAATAAGCTAAATGAATCCTTTTTCTTATTCTAATTTCAAGCCTAAATATATTTTAACAGCCTAAATATATATGACCCTTTAAAAGGTTAAATGACGTGAATGAATGTACAGCTGAAAACATTGCAATGTCTGTATTTTTGATATAATTCTCTTGTCTCCTATTTAGTAAAATAATAGTCTGATTATTAGTAAATGTTAGATATCAGTGCGAGAGAGTCAAACAAATCAGTGCAAATTATTGATAGAAATGGAATGTTCTATTCCGTTTCAATCAATAATTCGTCCCCTGAGTCTAGATCCAACTACCATTCCGCGTTCAAAGTCTATTCATTTCCAGCATGCAGTCATAATTACGTGAGAAATTTTTTCACGTGAGTCACTTGAATACAAATGAAAACTCTGACAATACACTACCCATTTATATATTTTGTATGCAATATTACTGTTATTTGTATATCTGCACGCTGCAATCCCATGACTTTTGTTACTTCAGTGTCTAATACTATTCTAATTCACCTTTTAGATTATTTTTTTTTCTGCTAAAATCACATTACTGTAAAAATAAAGTTGGTTGCTGCTATTTGAAATTTTCAAAACTTTGTTATTGTAACCTATGAGAGCTGGATTATACTTTTTAAAATCACACTTGAGTACATGTCGTATAATATGTGCATTCAAAAATTTACCTCGTTCTCTCGAACAATATTGCATCTAGGGAATCAATTATAAATGTGTCTAGTTATTTTATAATAATTTTGCACTTTCTTATTTCATTACACAATTTTAATTTTCAAAACTAATAACCAATTAATCTTTTAATTTCATTTGACTTTAATTGAATTCGAGGGGAGGGGCATCTGGTAGTAGATTTAAAGAATTAGCCGCAACGTTTTATAATAGGCATAATAATAAATTAGGAAAGTCAGCCATCTAACTCTCCGATCCGCCACGAAGGCACACGGATTTAAACCATAAAATTGAATGACCGGACCACCGCAGCAGCAACATTGGCGGGAACCGTGGTTGAGTCCTAAGGGCCGTCACCCGCCATGGTACAACCCTCCCCGAAGGAAGTACGTCCCGTCATCGATGGGAGGAGTCAGATCCCCCACCTATTAGTGTACCCTCCAGGGTGGCGAGATTCAACCACTATGCTGGAAGCATCTCATTCTCAATTCGAGGTGCCTCCCCCCGGGGGTCTAATAATAAATTAGGAAAACTTAAATTTTTTCTGTTATAATCATTAAAAATGTTTCTTTATTTTCCAGTGCATGGGCTGGTCATGGTATCTTGCAAATGATATGCAATTTTATATTATCAGTCCCTTGTTCTTAATTACTTTGTACAGGTATGAATGTATTTTCTTTTTGCGATTTTATTTTATTTTATTATTAATCACAGTTTTAACTTCTAACAGTAAACTAAACATAGAAAAATGTAATTTTCAACATGCGTCGGTATGAAATGAAATAAATAGGAAATCTGATATTTTTAAAAAAATTATATGCAAGAAAATGTTTTCTGTGAGCTTTTTAAATATCTATGTATTTAATTCAATAATTCAATTTCATTTTAGAAACATAATGTATATGTATATGGAATATATTCTCTAATCAGGCTAAAAGCAAATTTCTAAAACGTTAATAACCATATACATTTAATAAACCGGCGGGAGTAGTCTCTCCAAAATTTTCTCACATGTTTTCTAACAAAAGTGTTAATACCAAAGAACGCCTTACATGGCTTTGGCGCACAATACGAATTTACCATTTTTACCGAATCTATCATGCCATCTTTGGCGATTAATCCCTGGAATGTTGTTAATTGTATCTGAAAATAAAATCTGTATTTTAGACGCGTTTTTCACAACCGATTGAAACAAAAATTTGACAACAAAATGACATCCGCAGTCACAAAACTAAATACCAAATTTGATATATTTAAATCATTGAGTTATCGTGATCGCATACATGGAGATTCATCAAAATCTCGAGTTTGAATACTTTGATGATTACTCCACTTCTATGTTACGTGCACGAGAAAATATAAATGGGTCCAAATGAAGTCAATAATTATATTTTATGTACAAGTAGCTTGAATTAATAAACATTCTGATGATTTATGAATTTTATATTTTTATGCAGATACTCAGTCTTGTGTCTGAATCTATATTTATAATAAAGCTCAATGTGTGTGTGTGTTGGCGCTCTACAGGCCAGACCGTTTGACCTACAGCTGCCAAATTTGGTACATGTATACCTTGAAGGTCGGGAATGTGCACCTGGGGTCCTTTTTTTGAAATTTGAGGCTGGGCTTAACATTTTTCGGCCGATTATTTCAAACGATTCTGTTTATTTTCTTAATATTTGATGCATTTAAAATTAAACATTGTTAATCAATTGACCTTTCTGATTCATTCTGAAGTACTTTTGAATTAAAATAAAACAGAATAAAGAATAAAACAGAATAGCGTTACCCCAACTGGCGTAGAAAAAGCACGCATTTGCGTTACCATAACTGGCGTTGAAAATTCAAGCATGTGCATTGTGTTCTCATTTTTGACAACTATTTTCAACGGACGCTGATTTAATTTAAATTATTTTTAGGCAAGTTGTATGTTTTTGTAATTCAATTGTATTTATGTTAGTTTAAGTACATCGTTTTTTAAGTAATTTTTTTTTAACCTGCCTTCGACCGATTATTTTAAACGATTCTGTTTTTATTTTCTTAGTGGTTGATGCATTTAAAATTAAACATTGTTAATTAGCATAAATTAAGAAAGATATTATTTAGTGCCCATAAGGTTTAAATGCTCAGTGACTCTGTTTTCAGTAATCATATTATAAAAAAATGCTTTGCTTCAGTAAAAAAATGTTCTTATATATAATTGCAGTTTAATCATTTCCTCTTTAATTTAAGGCACATATGAGAGAGATACATATTACGTTATGACTGAAAGCCTTTATAATATTATGAGTGTATTATATGACTATTAAAATTTGAAGTTCTAAAATATTTTGATCAAGAAGCTATTAAAGTAGGAATTACATAAAATATTTAATTATTAAAATTTTAATGAGCATTAAGATTGGCGAACCGGCTGGTGCCAAAGGCGGCTAGTATTTAATAAAACATTATTGATACACTATTATTTTAAGACTTCTTCATCGACCGCTTTCATCGAAAATACACCAATCAGCGTCGGGAGATTCCCCAAGTCTGAGTGGCATAAAATAATGAAATTGTTGATTGTCCTCCAATAATAACATTCAAAGCTTTATATTTCGGTCAGACTTTATCGCAGGAGACTGGTACATTAGACAGTCAAAATTATTTTGGAGAATATGATTTACAGAATAGGAAGATTTTATAATATTTAGACTTCAATTTTTTTTTGAGAAGTATGTTTATTGACTAAAATAAAATAAATTAACCGCATTTAAAATTTTTATTAGTAAAACTGGATCATTAGACTGTCAAAATTATTTTGGCGAATAAGATTTACGAGGATTTATAATATTTAGTTTTCAAATTTTTTTGGAGAAATATATTTATTGATTAAAATAAAATAAAATATTACTTACCGCATTTAATTTTTAAAAAAGTAAAACTGAAAACTGAATTGGATGATAAACCAGATAATATTTTTTTGTAATTCTTTCAGATTTTTTATAAATTATAAAATTATTATGCAGTACGCATAAAATTTCAATGTTGAAAAATTCTATTTTTGATAATTCTATTTTTTTTAAAAAAATGTGTTTAATTTCAGAAAAAAAGTTTTTTATTTTTTTTATTTTATGAAGTTTTAGCACGTCCTCTTCAATTTCAAGTTCAAATCTTACAAGAGCTGAGAGGAAGTTAGAGAGATATCAAAATAAGTTATCAAAGAGTTATTATAGTATTAGAGAGGTATCAAAGTTACATAAGTTATTAGAGAGTTATCAAAATAATGGAAACACCTTAGATTTATAAAGAATCCGTTATTAGAATGGTATAGGACCGTCTTTGGAATGTAATAAAGCTTGAATTCGTCTAGGAATCGATTCATATAAGTGCTGAATAGTGTTTAGAAGTACAGTGTACTATTCTTCTTGGAGATATTGTGAAAGTTCTGAGAGAGATGCCGATGAAGGACATGGATATTTCGTATTAACACTCTAAAATAGACCATAACGGCTCAATTATATTGAGGTCGGGTGACTGTGCGGGCAAAGGCAGATGTTTAACTTCATCCTCTTCATCATGACTGGACAAGTCTCCCTGCATGGATAGGTGCATTATCACTATGGAAAATTCCATCCCTTGCAGGAAACAAAGTTTACATCATAGGATGGACCTGGTCAGCTAAAGTTTCTTTATACTTCTCCCCAGTGATCCTTCCTTTCAGGGTTACGACTGGTCCAGCAGAAAACCACGACATGGCTGCCCATACCATGATAGTTCCATCTCTAAGCTTGACAGTTGGAAGGAGACAATCACGATCATACGCTTGTGCAGGTGTCCTCCAAACGTGCACCCGTTCTGTTGTAGCTAAAAGTGTGAAACACGATCCGTCAGACCATATTACTTTTTTCCACTTATCAATCGACCAGGTTTTGTTCGCTTTTTAGACACAATCCGCTTCAATACCCGTCGGTGTCTTTCGGTGAACTTCTCTTACCTCCCACTACTTTGCTTCACCAAGCTTGTCTTGCCGCACTGTTGTATGCTGTCATGACTTAAGTTGGGATGTTTCGGCCACACTTGCTTCAGCTAGACGGGCTCCTACAATTTGACCTCTTTGAAAATCTGAGACGTCCGACATTTTACGCTTTTGAAGAAAATCCAAGAACTACAGAGCTTCAAAACATCCAACACACACTACTAGAATGTATACATTGCTTTTTATAAAAAAAAAAGTGGTGGCTATTATTATATTTTAATGGTTACGAAGCGCATTCAAAAATGTCATTTTTATTCACAGGTGTTTCCATTATTTTGATAACCATCTATACATAGTACAATGAACAGAATATCATAAGGTTTCTATAATAGTGTCAGTTATATGATTATAAAAATTTGAAGGTTAAAAATATTTTGCTGAAGAATCTATTAGGAGACAAAGTTACATAAAATATATAATTGAAAATATATTCTGGTCGCCAAAAATGGTTAGGAAGCAATGCGTCATGCACGTTAGTGTTTTATATAGAGAGAGACATTTCATAGAATCAAAATATTTAATTAATTAATTTGAATTAATTGTTTTTTTTATTAATAACTTTTTTCGAACAGATGGCCGAAAATTGGATATTCACTTCTAGGATTGTTCTTCTGCATATCATTCACGGCTAATTTTGCCATCACCTATGAATACAACTTGGTTGCAGGAATGGGCAACATCCTTGAATATTATCAAGATCTGCAGACTTATTTGCCTCGGTAAGGCTTTCTTTAATCCTATGCTTTATAATAAAATAATTTATAATGTATTCAAATCTGTATTGTTAAACTTAAGATAATTACTAAAAAGTTACGATTAGCGGAATTTGACTAGACAATAATCAAACAATTTCTAAAATTCATAACAAACTTATAGCTTTGTAACTAGGGATTGCAATACCGGACCAAAATTACAATACCGGTATTCGGTATTTTTTAGATCTTAATACCGGGATACCGGTTTTAATACCGGTATTAGAAATTTTAGAAAAAGAAAGAAAACACAGATGTTTCTTTGTTTTTTTTTTGCCAGTTTTATTAGAGAGTGTAAATATCACAAAAAATAGTTTGTAACTTATAAATTATAACAGTATATAATCACAAAAAAGTAACGAAACATCTTATTTATTTAAATTGCAAAAAAAGTGTAAATATCACTATTCAGTTAGTGGTACTATTACAAATTTTAGAAATGTGATCTTAAAAAACATAATGCATCGATTGTACTGTCATTAAGCCTGAAAAGTAATACTGTGCAAAAATTACTAGCTGTAGAAAACGCTCTTTCGGCATCTACGATAGTTAGTGGTACTGTTAGCAATTTGCTATGTACTTTTTCCAAATATTTACCTCTAAATCCCTCATCTTCAAATAAATCGATTTCTTATCAGATGGTTTTGGATATAGCTGATTTCTGTATTGTATTTTGGTTGGTTGAAATTTTCTTATTTATCGCTAATTCTAATTTTTGTTCAAGAGACAATTCCTTTTCACTATCGACATTAACGTCTTCATAATCTTCGATAACTGAACAGAATTCTTTTGAATGTGGATAGGTTTGTGGGTAAAAAATTTTAAGAAAATTTACTATAAACTTAATCAGATTTGAATTGGTTATTTTCTTTTCTTCTTTTTCATTTTCATTTTTAAAATCATTATAATTATGTAAATACCATAAGACATTTTCTATTTCGATATGCCTTTTTCTGTGCGATTTTTGAATGTAATATATAATCTTCAGATAGTGATGTGTGCTGTTAGGAGTAAACGGTGCCAACGTGTTTTAAAATCTAATATTAACATATATTCTGTTTTATTTTCAGTTAGTATGTATTTTAATAATATGTCATCTTTTATAGAAGAACGTTTAAATATCTTAACAATTTTTCGAACTTTATAAATTATAGGAAGCAATTCTTGATGGGTTAATATTTCATCCTCATTAGCAATAACTTCTTCAACAATTACATTGTGATTATCTTCATTGTCAATATCACTCTCACTCTTACTCTCTTCAAAGTTGGAATCCGAAGTTTCTATATCCACAGTATTTGGATTCTCCTGTTCTTTATTTTTTTGGTATAATACATCTATTACTCCTAATTGAATTCCATGAGCATAGAACAATTGCTGATTTGCACCAATCAACTTTCCAACTTTTTTTCATAACTGTTGCTCCATCAGTCATTATGGATACAATTTCTTCTTTGAGGGATAATCCATGTTTCGCTAATTTAGATTTAAGCAAATAATTAAGCCATTCATTAGTTAATTAATTTTGCCAGTTATGGAGACATAAAAACAAAAACGTATACTATTTTGCTATGTTGGCGATCCCTGAACATATAGTGGAGACAAATTTAAAAATTTCTAGTAAATACCGAAAAACCGATATATAAACTTGTGAATACCGGTATTACAAAATTGTACAAATGGCTCAAAATACCGGTATTCGGTATCCCGGTATACCGGTATTGCAATCTCTATTTGTAACATATATCGTCGAAAAGTTGAGAGTTTAAAATTGCATAAAAACATTTATTTCATTGTTTGCATTCCAGAATACTGCAATGGAAATGCAAAAATCAAAGTCAATTTAAGTAACAATTTATTTTTTTTACTTGGCGAGGAGTTTGGCGCCAGTTTATCTTAGTTTTATTAGACGTCAAGTTTAAGGAAGGTGACTATATTGAAAAGTCGATTTTTTGCGAAATTATGATTTTTTTAAATTTAATTTTTGGGAAGGTTTCTTTATAAAACTGTTAGAATTTTGTTTCTAAGTTTAAGTTTTGGGAAGTTGAACAGACTTTTATATTTGCATTTATTTAAGTAGATTTTAATGCCATTGTACATTTAGAACCTATTTTCTCAAATTCTAAGCTTTGATAGAATTTTCTCATAAATTTCAGCCCAGAAATTAAAATCTAATAGATTATATTTGTCAAAATTTGGTATAATAATGTCTCAATATATCCTACAGTTTCTAAACTAAAGAATAAACTATCTTTTATTTAGAAATATTTTATAGTTGTTTTACTACTTCACAATGTGAAAAAAAAAATGAAAATGTGAAATTCCGTGTTATTTATCAGTCAAGCCCAATATTTAAAGAATGCAAAGAAATAAAGCTTATTTTTTAGGTCAGGTACTAGAAAAATAAGAAGTTATCTGCAAAATTTTAAGGAAATCATTTTATAAACTTCTAAACTAGAAGATTTTTTCCTTCTACCTAAACTAGAAGATTTCTCCTAGAGTAAGATAATACAATGGCTCAGACAATTGAGCGTACACCTGATTTTTACTTAATAAATCCGACTTTCAATATAAATAACACATTAGCGAGCAGTGCAAACATGTTTTTATTTTTATACATAAAAAATGGTTAAATTTAAAGTAAAAATAAAGAACAATGAACGAAAAAATTCTAAATTGAAAAGTTTCAGAACCATTTTAAATTAACATACGCAGATTTTTGTCTCAAAAAATTGAGAATACACCTATGAAATTTTTGTAATAGTTCGCATAGAAAGAAAGTGTCAATATTTAGTTGAATGTCTTCTTTTGGCTTTTATAATGGCCCCTAAACGTAGTGGTACCTATTCGACAATTTTCTGTGACATCTGAAGATATTTTATCCCATTCCTTTTGCAACACTTGTTTTAAATGGGGTTTGTTTATATTTTGTGTTTTTGGACCGTGTTTCTAGTTTGGCTCACAGATTTTCAATGACACTGATGTTGGGGGACTGTGGTGGTGTCTGAGACTTCTGTTTATAATGAAAAATACACCATATTTTGATGTTACGTGCGGTGTGTTTGGTGTCGTTGTCCTAATGGATCTAAACCAAATTTTTTGCATTTCATTTTCCTTCCTGCGAATTATATCCAAGTAAACAATATGGTACATCAAACATGCTGCAGAAATTTCTCAAATCATAGGAAGAGGAGTAAGTGCCCAACCGTACAAAATGTAATGAGACAATCTGGATATACAAGTCGAGTTCTTTGAAAAAAAAAAAAAAACGTTCATCAGCTTGCAAAATCAAAAGAAGCGTTTGGAATTTATAAAAACTCATTAATTGAAGACCAATAACTTTTGGAGGAAAGTTATATTTAGTGATGAAAGTAAATTATATGTTTTTGGCAGTGACAGCCGTCTTACCATATGAAGAAAGCCCAATACTACTTCAGATTCAAAAAATTTATGTCCTGCATTTAAACATGATGGTGACTCACTCCATCAAGGTTTAGGGTTGTGTTTCTTCACTCGGGGTAAGAAATTTAGTTTTTATAGATGGAATTATGAACCATATAGTTTACCTGGATATAATTCGCAGCAATCTAAAGGAAAGTGCTAAAAATTTAGTTTAGATGGAAATTTCATTTTCCATCAGGACAACGCCCCCAAACATAATGCATGTAACTTCAAAATATGGTGTCATTTTCA
This sequence comes from Argiope bruennichi, assembly GCF_947563725.1. Classification (NCBI taxonomy): domain Eukaryota; kingdom Metazoa; phylum Arthropoda; class Arachnida; order Araneae; family Araneidae; genus Argiope; species Argiope bruennichi. Next base: position 115,485,448 of record NC_079158.1, read on the forward strand.
TTGTAAACAGAAGTCACACACATCACCACAGTTCCCCGACATCAGTGTCTTTGAAAACCTGTGGACCACACTCGAAACACGGTCCAAAAGCATAAAAATATTGACAAACCCATTTAAAACATGTGTTGCAAAAGGAACTAGGTAAAATATCTTCAGATGACACAAAAAATTTGTTGAATCCGTAGCATTACGCTTAGAGGCCATTATAAAATCCAAAAGACCTTCAACTAAATTCAACTAACACTTTGTTTCTAAGCGTGATATTGCAAAAATTTCATTGGTGTATTCTCAATTTTTTGAGGCAAAATATGCGTATGTTAATTTAAAATGCTACTGAAACATTTCAATTTAAAAATTTTTCGTTGATTGTTTCTTTGTTTTTATTTTAAATTAAATCATTTATTATGTGTAAAAATAAAGACATGTTTTCACTTTTCGGCAATGTGTTATTTACATTGAAAGTCGAATTTATCAAATAAAAGTCAGGTGTACTCTTAACTATTTGAGCCACTATACTTCTGTTTTGCCAAAAAAAAAAGCCTTTTTTCCAATTTTTTTAAAACTTTTGCAACTTAATTGGTATATTTTTGTTTCAAAGATATTGTTTTAACTTTTTTTTTTTATGCAATTTCAAAAATATAACCATTTTCCAACATTTTTCAAAACATTCATTCCTAACACAGTTACATACTTTAACATTCCATTTTCTTAGAGAAAGAAGATTTTGTAAGAAATGTTGACTATGCTATCATTTCTGATGTTATGTTGAACTTTATATAATTTATAATCTTCTATTTATCATGTCTCCTTGAATGCCTAAGAATTTCTTCTATTATTTATAATTCCGTATTTAAGTAATATAAAATTCCGTAAAAAAAGATTTATTCGAATATTGAAATCTGTTTTCACATATAAATATTTAGTCTTAATTCTTATATTTTTTAAAATTCATAATCCTCCTTATCTTTTTTCTTATAACTTTACCTCAATAAATAAAGAAATTTTAACAGTATCAGCAATAAAAAAAATATATCCTTTTTTACAATTTATTTTAATGGTTCTTTTTTCAGAATGATGGACTTTTTCAATAAGGTTTATATCAAGCCTTATACCAGAGTAGGGGCCTATTTAGTTGGCCTTCTTGTGGCATATATTGTATGTAAAAGAAAACAGAATAACTCTCCGAAACTGAACACAGTAAGTTGCCTAATTTATAGGATGTGTATGCGAAGTTATAATAATAATACGGGGTACAACTTGATTTCCAAGGCGACCGTAATAAACTGCCAAATCATGTAAAAAAAAAAAGCCCAAAGTAGCCAAAGTACCGCAAAAATACTCTAAGAGCAAACATACACACTTTCAATGTGGGTTTCTGATTTGGCGTTATTCTTGGCGTCGTTGGAATAGCGGTCGCCGTGGAAAGCAGGATTTACCTTATACAGTATTTAAAATATCTTTCACGAAATATTTCTTTTGTCAGTAATAAGCATATCTTCTTTAATTAAAATTAATATTTCATCTGGCGTTTCAATGGTATTATTGATTGAGCAATATTTTGTTAACATTTTTTATTCGTAGTTTTATCTAAATAATTTCCCTATCAGTGTTTTTAAAACTTGACATTTTTATCGATTTTTTTTTATCTTGTACTGTTTTAAAAGCCTTTTCTCTATTCTGTTTATTGAACTATGCGCCTACATATCTATCTTCTCAATTGAAGATAGATAGATAGATACACACTTTCAATGTGGGTTTCTGATTTGGCGTTATTCTTGGCGTCGTTGGAATAGCGGTCGCCGTGGAGAGCAGGATTTACCTTATACAGTATTTAAAATATCTTTCACGAAGTATTTCTTTTGTCAGTAATAAGCATGTCTTCTTTAATTAAAACTAATATTTCATCTGGCGTTTCAATGGTATTATTGATTGAGCAATATTTTGTTAAATTTTTTTATTCGTAGTTTTATCTAAATAATTTCCCTATGAGTGTTTTTAAAACTTGACATTTTTATCGAATTTTTTTTTTATCTTGTACTGTTTTAAAAGCCTTTTCTCTATTCTGTTTATTGAACTATGCGCCTACATATCTATCTTCTCAATTGAAGATAGATAGATAGATACACACTTTCAATGTGGGTTTCTGATTTGGCGTTATTCTTGGCGTCGTTAGAATAGAGGTCGCCGTGGAAAGCAGGATTTACCTTATACAGTATTTAAAATATCTTTCACGAAATATTTCTTTTGTCAGTAATAAGCATGTCTTCTTTAATTAAAACTAATATTTCATCTGGCGTTTCAATAGTATTATTGATTGAGCAATATTTTGTTAAATTTTTTTATTCGTAGTTTTATCTAAATAATTTCCCTATCAGTGTTTTTAAAACTTGACATTTTTATCGAATTTTTTTTTTATCTTGTACTGTTTTAAAAGCCTTTTCTCTATTCTGTTTATTGAACTATGCGCCTACATATCTATCTTCTCAAGTGAAGATAGATAGGTGTATCTTCTCAATTGAAATCAAAGTTTTGTTATGTGTATTATTGATTATGTTCCGTAAATGACATAATATCTTAGAATAATTTTGTATGGAGTATTTTTGTATATCTTAGACTATTTAATAATAAAAAAATCAGATTTAATAATAAAGTAATTAGTAAGAAAGAAAAACTTTAAGCTAACCAGATGTTCCGATCTCCAATAAAATTTTTCTCGTATACTCTTTAATTAATGTACATGTCCATTATCAGCTGCATGCCATTTTCAAAATTAATGGAATTACTATTATTTTGTTTTAACAACTTTGTAGTACATAACTGTACAAAAACTATCTATACAACATTTTAAGATTCAGAAATTAAGTGTTCCGTTATAATTTTTCTAATTAAATTAAATAAAAAAAATTAAGGATATTTTAGAAAATTGTTATTGTTTTAATTATTAGACTGATTAAGTGGCAAAATATTGATGGTGATGTCGTGTCCGCGTTACCACAGAAAGGGGGTGCAATAGCTTCTGAGGATAAAGACCCCTTAGCACTCGAGGGCAGAAGTCTGACTTCTAGCTCATATGAAGATGACACACACACATTCGCTTGCACAACCCCTTTTTACAAGGCGGAACATTCACACGCCTCACAGATAGAACACAGATGAAGAACAACCATGCCCGAACCGCGATTCGAACCCGTGACGCCAAGATCACGGGGAAGAGGCGCTACCCCTATGCCAGGACGCCAGCGGCAAGATAATTAAATACATTTTTTTTGCATACCATATTTGCTATTTAATTAAAACAAATTTTGAAAATATAACAGATAGATAATTCCACCTTAAGAATTATCATGTTGCAATGTTCTTGACTAGATGTTCGAATATTTTTTTTAATTGTTCTTTTCCTTTTTCAGATAACTTTATGGGTAGGATGGACACTTGCATCTGGTGTAGCCTTGGCTTGTCAGTTTGGTCTTTACCATCACAAACTTTCACTTGTGGCAACGTCTTTTTACAATGCCTTAAGCCGAATAGGTTTCTCCTTAGGCTTAGGGTGGGTTATTTTTGTATGCGTCATTGGACAGGGAGGTAGGTCTCTGATTTATATCATAAAATTAATTAGTATCAAGAGTGTTTAAACAAATTTTGTTATCAATATAAAAATTATGCGTGAAGAATGTTTGAAAGTTCAATGTTTTTATTCTTTTATTTTTCAATTCAATCTCGATTATTTTCAAAAATGAAATCTAAATCAGTTAAATCTTTCAATATTACGTTAGTATTTGAAGCAGTCAATATCTGGACATCTAAAAACTCTGACAGAGACTAAAAATTCAAAGACTGAAAACTCAACTAACTCAGGCAGGATTTTTTTAAAATTATTTTTGCGAATACGTCAAAATTAATTATGGGATCGTAAACTTCACGTTTTATTTACATTTTTTTTTCATGCTGGGTTTTAGGAAACACTCAGAAGTGTTTATGAGTGTTCTATTAAGTATGATGAAGGACTTGATAAAAGATAAAAATTTCCATTTGGTAAGAATGTTATTACACTGAAATTCCATACCGCATTTCGTTATATTCTTATTTTACGAGGCAGTTGAGAGTTATTTATTTATTATGTATTGGTATTGCATTTTTTTTCTTTTAGTGGATTACTATTTGTTTGAAACCGATATTAGTGAATGGTTTAGTTTTACATTTTCATAAACATCACTGCATGGAAACAAAAACTTATATAGTAAGCATATATTTACATTTAAAGTGTAGTATATATAATATTTTTTTTATTAAGGTACTCTACCAGTGTACATAAGAGTTTTTACTAGTTAATATGTTATATCCAAACCAAAAATATTGTTAACAGGAAAACAAACCGTGTAGAACTCATCAATTGACGTATTTTTTTCTAATTTTCTAGCTAATTCTAAACAACGACAATTGTTAAATCGCAATGATCACTCAGAAAACAATTTATTCATTAGGAAAACACTTTATTTCCAGTAAAAGCCCATAGCGAGGTGATATAGAACTCGTTCAACGTTTGTTCATATATATCGAAATTGCTGTGATGCTTTGAATGTAACTATGATGCCATTTTAAGGTGAAGTAGATAAACATCAACTTAGCAAAAAATCAAAGATTTTTTTTTTATTAGTCTATTCATTTACGATGTTTTCTGTTTCAAGAATGAACCTCAGTTTTCTATCATTATTTTCTTGAACTCGACATATGTACGACATATATACGAGTTGTACATATATTATTGCTTTTGAATATATTTTTCAGTCAAACACTCATTGTCGGAAGCAACATATGACGTACTGAATATTGAAGAATTTGATTTTTTTCAACCTCTTTTAAACCTATTTTTCAGTCAAACTCTAATTGTCCGCAACAAGATACGACGTATTGTATATTGAAGAATATGATAGTTGCAACCCTTTTTAAATCTATTTTTCTGCCAAACTCTAATCGTCGGAAGCAACATACGACGTACGGCATACAGAGATTCTGATGTTTGTAAACCGTTTTTAATCTATTTTTCAGTTAAACTCTAATAAATAGAAGCAACATATAACGTACTTAAAATTAAAGAATCTGATTTTTGTAACCTCTTTTAAATCTGTTGTTCAGAGATTCTGATAGTTGCAGCCTTTTAAATCTATTTTTCAATTAAACTCTAATTGTCGGTAGCAACATACGACATACTGATTACTAAAAATTCTAATAATTGTAGCCACGTTAGTTGCTTATAAAATTTGCACATTTGTTGTGTTTGTTCTTTGATTGATCATTCAGATAAAAAAAAAAGGTGCCTCTATGGTTAAAGATCCTGTTTTTCAAGATAAGGCTTATATCGCGAGTATCTCCCGGGGGGGGGGCACCTTAGATTTGGGGATGGAAAGCTTCCAGTATAGTTGTTAGTTCTTGATGTCCTGATGGGTTCAAAAATGATGTATGGTGACAAGCTTTTTCCAGTTCAGAGAGCGTGCCTCCTTCTGGAGGGAAGTACCATGTCCGACGACGGCCCTTAGGACTCAACCAAAGTTCCCGCCTATGCTGTCGCTCCGTCCGGCCATTCAGAATTTACCGTGTGCTTTCGGGCTGGTCGGAGTAATCAGCAAAAAAGTTTATAATCCCGTAATTAATTATTGCCCATTCGCAGACATAAAAAAAATCCCGTCTGAATTAGTTGAGTTTTTAATCTCTGAGTCTTATTCCCTTTCTGAATCTTTAGACTTCAGACATTGAATGCTGCAGATACTCACATAAAATTAATTGAAAGAATACTGATTTAGATTTTCTTTTCCAAAAATAACCAACATTCAATTTAAAAAGAAATAAAAATAATTAAAAGAATAAAACTTAATAGAAATGTTGAACTTTAAAACATACTGCAAGTGTCATAAAAATTGAGCTTATTTTCCGATTAGATTAAATTTTCTCACAGCCATGTAGGTTATCAATAAAATGATATAAGCCATTGTTTTTTTATCACCTCTTAATTCCCAACAAATCAGCAAATATCAATGAAAAATATATAAATACTTGTATATTAATTTTAATGTATTCAAATCTATACTTTTTTCCCTTTATTAATGTATTTTTTTAGATGCTGTTAACAGTATTCTTTCTTGGAAAGCTTTGATTCCTCTAAGCCGACTCACTTACTGCGCTTACCTTGTTCATCCCGTTGTTCAAACTATATATTTTGGATCAATTAGGCAGTTGATTGAATTCAATCATATTAATGTGGTAAGTACGTTATTTTATTTTATGCTAATTTGCAATTCTTTATTTCCCCTTCTTTTTTAATACTTTCATTTTTAAAATTCGAAATTTACTATTTAGAATTAATTATGCATTACTGACAAGTTTTACATTTTTTTTTACGTAGGGAGTACAAGAAAGTAAAATATTGTAATTTTAAAAAGAAAAATGGATCTAGATATGTTTTTATCAGTTCTCAAGTTTGGGATCTTCCCCGAAACAGAAATTAAATTTTGAGGATTTCTGTCTGTCTGTCTTTCTGTAAAAAAAGTAAACTTTAAAAAAAAGAACAACTGACGTAAGAATTTTATACTTGATCTTTATATTATAATTGTACAGATCTTGTCAGTGGAAACATCCTTTCCGTTTCTTTAGAATAACTGTAGATCTGCATCGTATTTTGTAGCAAATCAATTAAAATGATGCCTAATGTCTATTCATGCTTTTATGAACGCGATAATTAAAAAACCCGCGCTATATGAGTTATTTTACAGAAAAATGTTTAATTTTGAGCAAAATCAATCAAACTGAAAAAGTCCCAAAGGCATCCTCCATCTCTTCCCTAAACTACGAAACTAAACACAAAACAAGCAACACTGTGGGAATATCGTCGCAATGAAAAGAGGCAGTTGACTCTCCATGGCCGAATGGTCATAGCACTGGTCTCTTAATCAAGAGATCGTAAGTTCGAATCCCGCAAGAGACAATGCGATTCACAATCCGTGTAAATATTTAATTCCTTGATTTCATGTTTTCCTTTATTTCAAGTTCCAGAAGATTCTGGACATTTCTTTAGTTTACCAGACAAGTGTTCTGGACTTTTCTTACTGTCTTCAGAAAAGTATTCTGGATCTTTCCCTGCTTGCATAAAAGCAGAAGATTTGTCAGTCACTGTATTCTCTGTTCTGAGTTGAGTTAATAAATTGGTTTAGCTCTACTTCTTGTGAGTGTGTGTCATTGAGTTCTATACTAAAGTATCTACGTGACACTATGAGAAAATCAAAAAACGATTCTCATGCTCATTTACTAAAAAAAAAAATTAAGATTTTAAAAGGCACTTTTGTCTAATTAAACAAAATAAAATCATATTCTTTAATTATTTTATCAAAATGAATGTATATTTTTTGTTACTATCTTTATTTGCGTTTCTTTTCTTCTATTTTTAAAGCATTTACAACTGGAATTTTTGGAACAATGATATCAAATATCTGCAAGTCTTAGTGATCCTTAACTCACTGAAGAGATAATGGTATTGGTACAATCCTTCAACAAAACATCCAATAATTGTTCTTTACTCGGAAAGTAATTACCTCGCAATAAAACAGTAAATGCCTGCCACTATAGAAACATGTTTTCTATAAGTATATGAAATATTTCTTTATGTAAGAGATTTTCAGCGCTCAACTTCTGATTCTCCAGAATAATATAAGCTAAAATACATATAGCATTTTGTAATTTTGAATCAATGGTCGAATATTATAAGCAATTGAATCCGCTTTTTAGGTATATTTCAAGATATAAAAAATATTGGAAAATAATTATTAATTTGCTTTAAAACATTTAGTAAGCTTGACCAAAATGATGTATCTTTCAAAGCATGAAAGTATATTTTGTATTCTTAATTTATTTTTAAATTTATAAGCTAAAAATTTGGGAACAGAAACTTATAAATATTTTTATGCCAATTGGAGGATCAAGACCTAAAACATCAATATTTCAAATTTTATCCATTTTATCAAATAGTTTTTAAAATATGTAGCAATAAAAAAAAGCTTTCAAAATACCATGATAAATCCATGATTGGGGGGGGGGGTGGAGTGGATATATCATCTTCGCTAAAGAATTTTCTGACAGGAATGATAAATCCTTAAAATGGAAAGGAAAACAAAGGATATCTTTCAAGGTTGCTTTAGATTAAGGCTATTTACTTTTTAAAATAAATTTTAAGGAAGTATCATTTGAAGTATCATCATTCTAAGGAAGTATCAAATTTTATCCATTTTGTCAAATAGTTTTTAAAATATGTAGCAATTTTCAAAAGCTTTCATAGTACCATGATACATCCATGATTCGGGGGGGGGGGGTATCTCAACTTCGCTCAAGAATTTTCTGACAGGAATGATAAGTCATTAAAATGGAACGGTAAACAAAGGATACCTTTCAAGGTTGCTTTAGATTAAGGCCGTTTACTTTTGAAAATAATTTCTAAGGAAGTATCATTTGATACAATAGGGGGACGATTACAGTTGACGAAGCGACTCGTGATATCTTGCTTCAGAGATAAAAACTTGAATTTGAGATAAAAGCTTGAACTAGAGATGAAAGCTTGAATTAGAGATAAAAGCTTGGAAACGAAATTCTATACTAAATACAAAATTTAAATAGCATGAAATATATGAATAAATAAAACAATATTGAAAAAAATATATAAACGTTATTCCATGAGTAAAAATAACGCAGTTTCATAAAGCATTTGCAAAGTACCATTTTTTTAAATGAAACAAAAGTTTATAAACAGTTTGATAATTATTTTTTTAATGAATACGCTTTCTGATTAAACGAAGTTAATTATAATTTTTTTTTTAAATTGATTTCTATCTCGTTTGGCATAAAATTGAGTAAATAAATCAATAGTATAATGTTATTATGTTCATGTTATAATGAGATGTTCCAGAAAATAAACATCTGAATGGCATTTTTCAGATACTCCAAAAGCTTTTAATTTAAACTTGTTTTAGTAATATTAATTGCTTAACATATCAAAAAGTTTTGATTATTTTAATCAATTTATCCTAGAAATTCTATTTATCTATTATTTATTTCCAATTAAGTATACAAATAAAAAAAAAGGATTTCGCATTTTTAATTAATTTTGCTTCATTGCTAACAACAGCATACATAAAAAAAGAATTATTAATTTTTTTCAGAAAAAAGTAATTGTATTAATGACTGAAATAAAAAAAGTGTTATAAGAGAGACCTATTTTCTATGTTTGCGTATATTGAAACAGCCCCATAATCGTTTCTTTCTCTCACTTCTATGGTTGTTTTCATCCGATTTTTCAAAATTGTTATACCTGGAAATTTTTCCTTATTAATGAACAGTTAAAAGACGTAAAGTTAGGAGTTGCAATGGAAAATGTGAAAGTTATGCAAAATCAAATGTGTGGATGGGTCCTTATGTGAAAACAATTTACATATTTTAAAAGAGCACATTCTTCTTCCATCATGAGTGAAATTTTTACATTGGATTGAACTTTTATAGATTACGAACATAACATCTGGATATTTTTTGATAGACTATACATACATTGCTATGATTGAAAATAAATCTTTCCATTCATGAAAATAAATTATTTATAGTAAATTTGTTTATCTTATTTATAATCATCCAAATATCTTCAAAGATTTAATATTCTTTTTCTTTCAGATCATGTTATATTTTGGTACTCTTTTTATTTCCTACGCTGCAGCTCTGGTGACATCTTTGTTGTTCGAATCTCCGGTGATAAGACTGGAAAGACTTCTCAGAAACAAGTTTTCATCTTAAAAAATAACTGATTTTAGCGCTTAATTAAGAAATAATAAGAAATATTTTTCCATATTTTATCAGTTTATTTTTACTCTGAGCCATTCATTTATTTCTTTATTACATTTGCTCATAAAAAGGAAGCAAATTATATAGTTTAAAGAATATTTTTATTAAAATAATCGATGTAATCATTTTGAAACAGTTCCTTTTTCTTCGCAAATAATCATAATAACTTTCATCAACTGAAGTTTTATATATGTTAACATTAAAGTGTACAATTATTTCATAGAATTCCTAATTATTTCATGAAATAACTAATCATGATTTATCAATTATTTCAAACATATCTAGTTACTTTATGATATCATTGATCATCATTTTTACAAAATAATGGATTTATTATTTTAACGGTGACATAATAAAAGCGAAAACATATGTATTGACTATATATAATCATTTAATATTTTATAAAAATTCGTTGAATTTTGTATAATAATAAAACAAATAAAAAATGAAATGAAAAAAAATGCTTAAATTATTTTTTTAAATCATTGTTATTTCATCGGATATTACTTTGTAAAAATTTGCTTTTTGTTTATTTATTATTTGTCATATTGTACTTGTGAATGCTTTTTATTTCATTTTTTGTATAAATTATTTTAAAATAAATTTGTTGAGTTTACTTTGTTATTATTTTATTCACGACACTGATTGTTACTCATAGTATTAAAAACACAAAATCATCATAAAAAGTCAATTTTGATAAGTACAAAAAGGTAGGCATGGACCAATACTAATTATTCGTATTCCAAACAATATTACTTTGTAAATAAAGTATTCTTAAGTCCCAAGCAGGAAAATATCATTTAATGATGTAAGAAATATATATACATATATGTAATGTTATCTTTTAATTTCAAACCTAATTAAATTTCTTTTATCTTCAATTAGTCCATGTTGATTTCATCCTAAAATGATCTCTTATTTCCTGATCTAATTTCCAACGCGCGCATAGTAAAATTGCTGACTTCATAGTTCTCACACCAGGAACAAAGGGATAAAAATTCCTAGCATTTACACATACTTTTTAAAGATACCTAAGATTCCCTTGCCTAAATCGACAAGTGGCAAAGAAATTCCAATCAGAATATTATAGTAAAATCACGGAAGGGAAAATTTTTTGCCACTTTGCTCTTATAGCAAGATATAAATAATCCTCAGTTTAGTCATTGTTTCGCTTACAAATTATGACTACCATGGTAAAATAATTCAAAGTTAAAGTTCCTTCTTAACGGTCACGCATCTCCAAAATAATGTTTACATATGTATATGTATGTATGTATGTATAATGGACATGGGAAAATATTTAATATATATGACTATGATTAAATGATTTTTTCTATAAAAAATATTTTATGAAATATTTATATTTATGCTTATCTTTGTATGAAAATAGATTGAAAAAACACCTATGAAACAGATATTTATCAACTGAAGGTCAAAAAAATTAAAAAAAAAAATTAGAAGAAATATGTTTTTTTAAACCTAAAATGTTATTAGCAAAATCTTTTATCTTGGAGATTTATCAAATGATTTGTGCAAAATTCTTGCGTGTCATTTGAGATATATATTAATTTGTTCAAAAATTAAGAAATAAGTTGTATTTCCAATTTGTAAATATCGAGGATCAGCTGGTTAATAAAATAAAATTTTCGATTTTTTCCGGATTGGGAAGAATTAAAATAATTTGAACAAAAAATATCTTTAGTATTTTAATTTATGAGGTGTTTCTGCAGAAGGCTTTATCAAAATTTAGTGAAAATAGTTGTGAAAAGACGTAAATTAGCATTAAAACGAGAATTATGCAAATATAAAAAAAACAGCGTACCTCTCTAAAGATTGAATTTAGGAACTAAGCAGAAATGTTAGTTTTTTATGTTTATGTTTTTGCTTTATGTTATGATAAATTATTTGTTTTATTCTTTAGTTTCAGACAAAAAGTTAAAATTATAAGTTACTGCAACAATATTTGAGAAAAAAAAGTTGCTTACTGATTGGTAACGCAATAAACTCATTTGAATTGGAATAGTAGACTATGCGTGACTAACAGATCATGTTGTATTTGATCTAAAGTAGGAACACAGATAATGGATTTCATTTATATACGTTCCGTATTTATATTCGTTGTGTTATTCTTCGATAAATGAAATTCTTGTTTAAATTGTATAAATATTTATTTAATTATAATTACCTGTGAAAAAACCACTGCTTAGTGATGAGTATTTAATATTTAAAACAATTTTAATCATTATTTAACACTTAAAAACATTATTTTCAATTCTAGATCTATCTATTAAAGACTATTTTAGTTTAAATGAATTATACAAAAAATGCAAATGAGACAAAATGTATCATATACAAACGGAAATAGAAATAAAAACATAGTAATAATTTTATGAATAACATGTTAAGTTTAATATATCCAAAGAAACAAATTACTATGTTTTGAAATGCTGTTAACATTTTATTTTGGAAAACAAAAATTATCAACATATAACTTAAACCTATGTGAGACTATGGCCGTTTCTCTCATATAGTGTTTATGCAGTTTCCAATGTTATTAACATCAATAAGAAATAATTATGCGAGACAATACAATATTTAAACAATGATTCTAGAATGATCTAGATTGTTGTGAGTCTCTATCTGACGCTATGTACTGATATCATAAGGATAAATTCTGGTAGAAGAACCAGACAAATAGACTTTCTCTGAATAGATTTTGCTTAAAATATGATTGAAATCTACAAATGCGGTGTAAAGACCATTTACCAAATTTCACCCGTCTAGCTCAAAACGTTTTGGAGTTATCTTTGTCATACACCGACTGATATACAGGCAGACATAATGCAAAAAAATGTGTTTTCCAAACTGAGAGAAATCAAAATTAGGAGATTCGAAAAATATCTTGAGTTCGCATTTTTCGACAATTACAATACTTTCCCGATGCTTCATATATGAGAAAGTACAAAGCTTTTCAAGCTCAGGCAAGAATTGTTTTCTGCCAATGATTCAATTATAATTAACCCGTTAGTTGAAACGATCTCTATTTGGGGATTTTGGAATTCTACATGCACGACTCGGCGTCAAAAAATATATTTGATACACATGACAGTTTAATTTGACTCTATATAAATCAGTAAATATTGTGTGTAGCAGAAAGTATGTGTTCTGTTCTTCCTTTCTTTATAACAATACTTGAAATTCGTCTGTTAGTTGAACGGAACAGAATTGTCATATTTGAAGCATTACATTTGGTTTGGTTTTTACCTTTACTTATAATAATGCTTAATGTGTGTGTTGGTGCTCTACAGGCCAGACCGTTTGACCTACAGCTATCAAATTTGGCACATGTATACCTTGGAGGTTAGGAATGTGAACCTCGCAGCATTTGTTTTGAATTTTTAATTAGGATTTTAATTAAATAAAAATTAAGAAAAGTTTTGGCGTTTTTTCGCGATAACTTCCGAAAATATTATCGCACAAAATGATTTTTACATCAAATTGAAGTCCAAAAAACTACATTTTTAATGATGCTAATATTTTGACCAACAAATTAAATTTCTATTTTTAATGAATTTTGAAATAAATAAATTTTTCAACAATTTATTTCCCATAAAAAAATAATTTAATTTGCACGAGCACGTTTCGCGTGTATGGAAAAAAATCAGCTTTTATTAACGTGTTGCCATCACATTGATAAAAGCTCAAATTCAAAAATAAGTTAACTGTTAATGAGAATTAAATCTTGGAAAATGTAATTTAGAGCACGTGTGTGTATGAAATGAAATATGAATTATGATGTTTTTTAAAAAGTAAATGCAAGAAAACGTTTTCTGTGATCTTTTTCAATACCAATACTGATAATTCAGTTAAACAGTTTTATTTAAGGCAAACGTGGTTTAATATCTTCAAGATATCTACTCCAATCGAAGCCTAACAGCTAATTTGTAAACCTTTAATAATAAATATACATCTTCTAACAAATGATCGAAGTGAAATAAATAATTATACTCGACATAAATTGAGTCAATAAATGCTGATGAATTACGACTTTTAAATTTTTATTTTTATCATCTGCCCTGTGAATCATATTTAATTGAAATGTTGTAAATCCTATTCTTCAGACGTTAATATCTTAAATAAAAAAAATGTATTCGAATCAACTGAATCAATCATTAATGCTGACCGATTTATGAACATTTCAATATCACTATTCTATAAAAATTGGCGATTTTAGATCACTTTATTGACCGTCTCAAAGATGCCAATCATCTCACGTTTTTTTCAAGAGTGATTGGCTTAGATTATGAAAGTGTTGATTGTTCTAATATTGAAATATTCAAAATACATCAGTGATATTTGATTGCAGAAGATAGAAATGTTTATTTATTAATTTATTTAGAAGTTGGAGTGTCAAGAATACTTTGCAGAATATGAATCTATAAGACCAAGGGACTGTCTAAAATTTAAACTTCACAATTTTTTGAAGTATATTTATAAACAGGAAAAAATAAAATATTATTATTTACAGCATTTATATGCTTTTAAAATTAAAGTTAAAAACTGAATTTTAAGAAGAATCTATGAAAGTTTTATTGAATAATTCTTAGAGATATTAAAAATTATGAAAATCATAGTAAAATACTTAAGACTTCAATGCCGAACAACTCTACTTTCACTTTTTATATTTTATTTAAAGGATATGTTTGGTTTCAGTAAAAATGTATCGCTATCAATTGCAGTTTCATCAGTTCCACTTTAATTTAAAATTGAATTTGACGGGCGCCGACAGAAAATTAGAGAGAGAGGGTACAATGAACAGAAAGGCTTAAGACCTACATAGTAGTATAAGTGAATCTATTATGATTCCAAGTTACATAAAATATTAATTGAACAATTTAGCAATAATTAATGCTGGCGAACCGGTGGCAAGTATTATAATAAAATGTCTTACTTAAGTATGTAATTTATAAGTTGTAGTAGCGATCTGCTACCTATTCTGTCTTTTTTTTATTGAAATGATTTTATTGATCATTTTATATAGATACCATTTCAAAAATATGAATATTTCTAATAAATATAAGTATAATAAATGAAATAAATAATAAATATATATATAATTTAAATATAATTATATTGTTGCACAACTTCTTGTGCATATATGTAATGTATCCAGGAAAATGTTTGTCAAAAAAATTGATAATTAATGGGTAAAGTATATCATATACTTTGACCTTGGGAAAGGTGGAAGGGAAAGACAGAATGGCATGTGATAGGAAAGATAAGCAGATGACCACTTCACAATAAGTTTTTTTTTTTTTTTTGATAAAATATGTTTAACGTATTCAAAAAATTCTTTTATTTTTATATAAGTGTTGAAATCATGAAAAAATAAAATATAAGCTGCGAAACAACGCTTATCTTGACTATATTTGAAATTTCACTTTTAATAAATCTTTAATAGATATTTTAGTCCAAAATATTAACCATGAAAATACTAAAGCATGATTACAAAATAATTTTAAACAAAGTATAGTAAAATTAAGTAATTTCGTAGAATTATATAATTTACCCATTGCAAAATAAAAGCAAGACATGGGTAATTAAATAGAAAATATTATGGTATTCAGACTCAAAACAATATACATTTTCAGGTTTGTAATTATAATGTTTTTAAATTATTCTTGACATTGCTGTATCGTGTTGAATATGTTTAACGTGTTCAAAAAATTCTTTTATTTTTATATAAGTGTTGAAACCATGAAAAAATAAAATATAAGCTGCGAAACTACTGTTATCTTGACTATATTTGAAATTTCACTTTCAATAAATCTTTAATAGATATTTTAGTCCAAAATATTAACCATGAAAATACTAAAGCATGATTACAAAATAATTTTAAACAAAGTATAGTAAAATTAAGCAATTTCATAGAATTATATAATTTACCCATTGCAAAATAAAAGCAAGACATGGGTAATTAAATAGAAAATATTATGGTATTCAGACTCAAAACAATATACATTTTCAGGTTTGTAATTACAATGTTTTTAAATTATTCTTGACATTGCTGTGTCGTTACTTTTATTAATTTGAAATATGAATTATAATTATGAGGAAAAGGATTAAACTAATATTGCTTTGATTTAAAGTAGCATCTTACGATTTTTTTTCGTTTATTTTTTCTAAAAAGTAATAATAAACAATACTGGGACGGCCTTCCGTTGCGTTTCAGCTACACAACGCTCTGAGTCAATGCTAGTGAATTTCGTCCAAATTGTGCAACAATGAAGTAGATAACAGTTTCGCACTATGATGTTATCTGTTCGTAATGCTCCTGTTATCAAATTCATCATTTTTTTATTAATTATTTTTTTTGCAATTGTATTTTTACAAAACTTGCGGCAACAAAAGAATGTTCGCAGGCGGTGGTGATTATTTCGTGAGTCACATGGAATGGAGAGTCATATTTGGAATAAATTAATTCTACATTTATGGCAATGAATGAAAACTAACGATAATCGAACCATTCATTGTTTTCAACTGTATCTTATCCTTATTTCCATCTTTTGTAATATGTTGATAAATAAAAAACGCACTTAATATATTTGTATAATTGATAGAACACATTGCTCTGTGCGCCAAGAAGCTGTTCGGATGTATCCTTAAGAAGGCGTAAAAATGAATTGGAATATTAACAAAATTATTTTACTAGTACTGAATATATATGCGTTTACCGTGCACTGCAAAAATGTGGATGAAGCCAACTCGATTAATTACGATGTCTTCAAATCAATTAAGAAATCTGCAGAGAATATTAATTTGTCTAAAAGTTTGAAATTAATTTCTGAAGAAGATAAAAAAATTTTAAATGCATTCCAGGATTTTCTGCCGAATGCCATTCAACCAATTTTACTTGAAATGCTGTCTCAAACTGCATCAGACAAGTGTGTTCAGGATATACAATATGCTTTTCAAAGCCTTTGGCCACCGTCTAATTGGGCAATGAAAAGTAAGTAGGAAGCATTTTGTATTAATTTTTTTAAATGAACAAAATTTGTGTGTGTGTGTGTGTTCTTTTTTAATTTTAACAATAGCCACTCATATTACATGTACGTTGATAATAGGAAAAATTGTTAGTATCCTCTCACAAACACATGTGTGCTGCTACTTGTGTGTTTTATGTGCATGTTTGCACATGTTGAATTATTTCATACATTTACATAAAATTTTCTAAAATTAATTCTTTAAAAAATATTGTCGTTTAACTGCGTGGATGTGCAGCTATTAAATCGTTAATTATATCATTTTTAATTTGATTAAACGAGCCATTTATTTTGAAAGTGGGGCAAGTCCATTTTTGAAAAAAATGGAGATAATTGTAGTTGTAGATAAAACTTGTTATCATTTTTTTATGCTTAAACAATTTAAAGTAAAAAAAAATCAGATACTAGAATTTTGGAGATGGAAATTTTAGCTGTTAACAGTATTGAAAATCTGTTTATTTTGAAAGTGGTGCAAGTCCATCTTAGATTGAAATTATTTTTGACCTTTTACGGCAAAATTTAGCTTCTGTTGCTGTATGGTGAAGCAAATGTGCCCGTCTGATATCATGTCTGAAATCTAGGGTGTTTCTATCTATCTATCTTTGATAATGAAAATCGGTGGTTGTACAGTATTTCATAAATAACAAAAAGTATATCTTAATTTTGTGTTTCGATAACAATACGTTTACTTCCAACACCGATTATTCAGTCCAGTGACAAGGAAATAAATATCATTGATCACAAATTTTTGTTGCCAGGACAGTCAATTTTACATAAGGATCGTGATTTTGGAGTGGTAGATCTGGCAATCCGGAAAACCAGTTCCTTGTATATTACCCATGATTACTGTAAAGTAATACGAAATTGTCAAAAACATAATAAATGTTAGTTCATGAAATTAAACGCGGATATTTATTTTCAACCCAACTTCAGGAGAAAGCGGTTTTAAAAAGAAATAAAAATATAGATGGAGAATTGTTTAACTATACGCAGGATCAGATTTACAAGGGATGCACCATACAAAATATTCAACAAAACTTCCATAGAAGGAGATGCTGAATTTAAAATGATTGATTTGCCACCACAACGAGGAAGACCATGTAATTTCAGAAATATAAAATTATCTTTTTTTTGTATGAAAAAATGGAGATCTATTACATCTGAAATATGCGAGGACATGATGGATTTAGTATAATATATACATCCTATTCATCATGAACATTTTAAAATGTTAAATCCTGAATAAAATTCAATTTAATTATACCTACGTATAAACTAAAAATGTATAATTTCATTGAAATTCTTAATAAAACTGAATTGGTTTTTTTATTATATTTTCTACAAGAATATTCTTTGTTTTGATTCACTTTTTATCAAATGAATAAACAATTATACATTTTTGAATAGTATTTTGTTTTCATTATTAAAAAAACGGCTGATGCAACTGAAATATTTCCCAATTAAATGAAAGTTTATAATAATTTATTAATTTTGAAAGTGAGGCAAGTCCATTTAATTATAATAAAACTCTTATTTTTTTTAGTCAGCACTGTAAATACTATTGGATTATAAACTCACATTATTATCTGGTACCACAAAATACAAAAAAAATATATATTTATTAACACTAACCAATATTTTTAAATTTATTGAAATGCAAACCTTTAAATATCTCGCAATAACAAAAAATGGACTTGCCCCATTTTAAAAATAAACGACTCAATTAATAACGAAAATAATCTTTGGGACTCAAAATTCATTAAATATTTGAAATATGTATATATAAAAACATTATTTTACAGATGCATGGCCGAAAAGAGGAAAACTTTTTGAATGAATTTAATTTATTTTACACGGGGGGTATATTTTGTACACGGGGAAGAGCGATAAGACACGTATATTCACATAGCAACACAAGAGCAAAAGAGACAGAAATTTTTTCCCTTCAATAACTTTACTACGAGATTCTGATACTGATTTCTTTGACATGTGTTGACTAAAGGAAAGGGAGTCATGTATCTTTAACCTTTTCTAGGGCCGTGGGAAGTATGCTTCCCACCAAATTTATCAATTTTTGTTGGAAATTTTGTAGGTTGGCATAAGTTCTGACACATTTTTTTAATAAGTCAGAAACTTAGATGCTTCAGTTCTTTATCTCAGACAAAATGATGTGTCTTGATTTGTTACTTAATTATTAATTAACCAAATTAATTAATTAATCAAATTAAATTTATCTAATAAGCTAAATGAATCCCTTTTTTTATTCTAATTTCAAGGCTAAAAATATTTTAACATAATATGACTAGAAAAAAAGGGCCCTTTAAAGGGTTAAAAGAATGCCGTAGGCGTTAAAGATTTTCACCCTTCTCTCGGAACGTGAGAAATTGCAATAGCCATCAGTTTTCTAGAGTGCGCGTGAGAAATAATCCATGAAGTGGGGATTTGATCAAGGAATAAGGGAACACTTTAAAAAAAAGTAACATTTGTTAATTTAAGATAAAAATTTGGAAATTAATTAATATTTAAATTAGATTGAAAATATAATTACACCACAACACACACACACACACATTATATATATATATATATATATATATATATATATATATATATATATATATATATACAAAAGTATTAAAATCAAGTTAATAGGAAAATCAAATAAACCAAATAAAAAAGAATCCGGCCTGAAGACTTTTTCAAGGGTCACCCTCAGGCAGGGATTCAAAGAAAGGGATTTTTTTCTGTGAGGAAATACAGACAAAGGTCTAATAATGATTCCTCGTGACCCGAAAATCCCCTGAAATTAGGCACAAGAGATATACCATTTTAACAGAAAGGAAAATACAAAACAACAAATTAGAAGAAAATAACCACCACAAAGTAAAAATACAATAACAAAAATAACAATATAGACAAAAATATCATAAAATAGCACAAACGGGAAAACGAAAAGGCAAGTACTTACCATCAGCAGTCAAGGAAATTTTAAGCTATCGATTGTGATTCTCGCTTTTTAAAATACACTAACGGTAAATTAGGTAAGAAATTGTAAGCTCCCAGCGCCATCTATTGAGTTGATATATATATATATATATATATATATATATATATATATATATATATATATATATATATATATATATATATATATATATATATATACATCCTAATTTTATTTTGTTGAATATTTTTGTATGATTACTAGAAAATTAATTATGATTTAATTTAGATTAAACTAAATCATTAAACACACACGCACACACATAAGTTTTAAAATTTTCTATCTGTTCTTTGACAGGAAACTCAATATTTAGTTCAGAATAATCTATGTTAATATTATGTGGTTAGTTTAAAAATACTTTCCGCTATTGAATAAAAAACTTAATTTCAACACAGAATAATATATTTTAATGATACTTGTTCTCTTTTCTTAGAATATTTTCTATTGTTAATAAAAAAGGTTAATATTTGATCTAGAATAATCTGCTCTAACATTATAATTCTGATGATTATAATAAAAAGTTTATTATTCAACAAAAAATTGTCTGTATTGAAGCTCTCTTCAAAAAAGTTTTGTATTGTTCGACTAAAAGTTTAATATTCGACATAAAATAACTCCGTTGCAGTAATCCGGTGAACAACATTTCAGACAGTAATAGTGCAATATTTAATGGAAAATGTTTCTAACTTTTTTTTCCAAAACATGTCTTTTCAGTAATGAAAATAGAAATTTATATATCTCTGTTTCCTTTCATCAACAAGTGGTGGATTCGTATGGAAAACCAGAAAGCGGAATCCTTCTCGGAAACTTTAAATGGCTTGGAGAATACGACGAATGTCTCAAGGTTTACGCGCCTCCCAAAGGAAAAACGGGGCTTGGAGATTTCCATGGAAAATATTGCGCCCTGGAAATTCCCCTGAAACTGGGTAAAACGGTATGTTGACATCAATCGAAACCTCTTGTTTATTAGTTTCATGCATTACATTAAATTCATAACCGTCCTACATTTCTTATGAAACAAATAATGTCTTTTTCAGGCCTTGCCATTATCTACAGCAGTGTGTTTGCCTGACTCTTGCAATCCGAATCGGACAATTAATGGCCTGTTCAATGGTTTAGAATCCATTCTCACCGGTATAATTCCGTACAATCTGACAGGCAAGTGCAAGATTTAGTCTTTTTATACATTGCTATTATCTGCAGTAGTGTGTTTGTCTGACTGGCAATCCAAATGCGACAATTAATAGTTTGCAACCGAATCTCACTTGTATGATTCCCTTCAACTTTACTGGCAATTTCAAAATTTAGTCTTAATAAAGTTCATTTTCAAACGGTTTATGCCTTCTCATATATGATGTATACAAAGAAAAAGTATTTCAATCGACACACACACAACTAAAAGTTCTAAATCCTGGATTTTGACGAATCTCCAAATCCAAAAATTTGATATCATGTTGAATCCCAGTTTATGTTTTTCCACGAAAGCGATTACTCAAAAATGCTTACAGCAATTTAGCATGTGATGTTTATTCCAAATTTATAAATTTCTGTCAATTTCTGATCTAAATTCACTATCCGGAAATTTGTACAGATTTGAACACGATGATTATAAAACATGAAGAACTGGATTGATAACATTTTGGACAACGTTTTAGCATCGAGTGTTGTGTGTGTTGCTTTACACTCAAAGTTTTAGCATCGAGTGTTGTGTGTTGATTTACACTCAAAGTTTAATCCCCGGGTGGGCACCTCGAAATGAGGATGAGATGCTTCCGGCATGGTGGTTGGATCTCGCCACCCTGGAAGGTACACAAATAGGTGGGGGATCTGACTCCTCCCATCGATGACGTGACGTACTTCCTTCGGGGAGGGTTGTACCGTGGCCGGTGATGGCCCTTAGGGCTCAACCATAGTTCCCGCCAGTGTTGCTGTTGCGGCGGTCCGGTCATTCAGTTTTATGGTTAAATCCGTGTGGCTTCGTGGCGGGTTGGAGAGTCAGATCGCTGAGTTACACTCAAAGTTTTAGTATCGGGTTAGCAATAGTGTTGATTCGTTTCAGTTTTTAAACGAAATCCGTCAAGGCGTTGACCATTGGTTGTTCTGTTCATTGGCATGCATGTACATATGATAACTTAAAAACGCAGCTATTTAGATAAATGAAATTTGATATGTGCTCTTGTTACTAAGATTCTTATTGTGTACTATGTTTTGGTTTTAGATGGTTTCAAAAAGAAGACCAAAATACTTCAACTCGTCCCTTTTCTTCGTTATTTTAAGTTGCAGAAACGATCAGGATTCTGAAAATAAACATTTAATAAAACCTGAACGTTTCCTGCGGGAGATAACATTTCCCTCCATCCATTCGATCTAGGTTAGAAAATATTTCTAAATATAAGCTTTTATCGGCTCCAAAGTGAAAATTTACTTTTTAAATTTTATCACATTCTCTATTTTTTCATTTGAGTGAATTATTATGGGTATTATGTCTGTTGTTGTTTCTTATGGCACTTGCCATGGACAAGCCCGCTGTTCGAAGACAGCCGATTTTAGCCTGAGGGGGAGCGCCTCTTGTTTCTATAGCAGCGCCATCTAGGGCCAAGAGAACGACTTAGCTACACACACGTCACAACCCTTTTTACGGGGCGGACTTCATTCACACATATCATTTACTCACAGATCGTAATTTAGATCTGAATCAGAGAACGATCACCCCTGATCCAGTACCCCCAGTGGTATTACTCTCGACATGGAGGACTTTGTGACCACGACAGATTTAACGCGCGTCAGCCACCAAGCACGCGGTGTATTATGTCTGAATATATTAACTATATCAACAACAATAAAAAGTGGATGACCGGTAATTTTTAGCCTAAATGCACAAGACCTTCAGCACTAACCATTAATGATTGGATATGGAACTTAATATAGTTTACTTGGAGAGTTGAACGGGAGTGAAGTATATCATACGAATCTATTTTGAAGAATTAATAAGAAGAGAAAAACAGTTTGCCAGATTTGGCTGAGTTTCGCTCTTACATAATAGGGAGTGAAGATAACTGATAATAGCACAGTCCGCACTTCCTTGCATAACATTGTTAATCAAAATCAAAATGACATAAGCTATAAAAATGGAGCAAACTGGCGGGAATAGTCTCACCGAGCCTTTCTCGCATACTCTTTTGTGTATTATCAACCGCATGTCATTGGCGAACATTAGTTAGAAAAGAGCCTATTAGTGCACAATCTTTAGTGATGTTTTTTTTGGCGATCAATCACTAGAATGCGTCTGTTACACAAGTAACAGATCACCGTATGTATGTTTTGGACTTCTTTTTTTCATTCAATTAAAATAAAAATCTGTCATATGACTAGGACTGAAATCATAAAATCACTTACTAAAATCTTAAACTAAGTTAATAAATCTCTTTACTAACTTAATAAATGTTTAATCACTGCGTTTTTAAAGTTATAGCCTTTACTTGTTTGAAGAAGTACAGATAGACAGACGGTCAACTACTTAAGGGATTTGATTCCAAATTTGATAGACAGATGATGTTGAGTTCGAGTAACGAATTTATATCTCTAGCTCTTTTCGTTTTGTAGTTATATCGTTTCACAGACAGACAGACAGACAGACTTAATTCCAAAAAATGTTTTGGAATGACAGTATTTTAACTGCTTTCATTAAAGAGAAATATTATTAAATTTAGACTTTAAAATAATTACAATAGTTTTTGCTAAATCGCCCATCTTTCGATTTTCTTTTTTAGGCATTGATGTAATAATGGAATCAATAGTAGGTAATGCAACTATAAGTTGCCAATCTAAACCAAAAGGATTAACCGCTAGTGCTATTGTTGTTATGTAAGTTATTTTTTTATTATTTTTAAATAAAACAGATAAAAATACAAATTAATTTTCTAAGCATAGTAATGCTTCAACTAAAGCTAACACTAATCGATCGAATTCGAACCTACGCAATCTTTTATTCGATGCTTCCTTCCTCCTGCTTCGAATATTTCCAACTTTAGAATAAAGCACAGAAACAAAAAGTAATAGAAACAGGAAAGAAAACTTTTTTCACTCTTTTTTCAAAAATAAAGCTGGAAAAATGACAAAAGCTGATATCTATTCATGAAGTAAAACAAGTGGCACTTGCAAACAATTGGGGACCTTGGGTAAGGCAGAGAACACCTTGCACCGCCATTCGTGTACAATAATTACGAAATATTAAACTATGCTTTTATATGCTATCATTATTTATAACAAATTTTATTTTATTAAAAATAAATTATTTAATTTTATTAAAAGTAAATTTCAAAATAAAATTCTTAACATAACCCTTGCCAATGTAATAGGACCTATTTATAATTTTTTTTAGTAAATACGTATTTATAAGAAATTTGAGCCTCTACTTCTAAATATAGAGCAGGATAGCAACAGAATGGGGAGGGCAAGAGAGTTATAAATGCCACTGGCAGCATTCTTAGATCTCATGGAGGAAAATTGGCGGGTTTATGTCTATTTTAAAAAAGAAATATTACGAGGAGATGAAAAAATAATATCATGTAACAGACGCCACTTGCCACATAAACATGATAATGTTTTAAACTCGATATGTACATCTTACATTTACTTTTAAAATATGAACTATTATTTACATAACACAAAAAAAAAGAACATAAACAATGAATGTATACTCACAGAAACGAATATAACATCACTGTAACGGGCATAAGAATGAACCAAGTAACTAAAAAAGTATTGTTTTGTAGGAAATATTGAAATAATTTTAAAACATTTATTAAAATTAAAGAAAATATTGAATAGAATAATATTGGTATAACAACTTATCACACCGCCTTTGGTTTGACAACTAGAGCTATCAGAACCTTTTTGTTAAAGTGATGTAAAATAGGAATTTGATGAAAAAATAATGTGAAACCACCAGGGTAAGAATAATTTTTGATTATAATTAAAAATCTGATTAATTTTGAAAAAAATCTACTCTGAGGGAGCATTTCCTACTTATGGAGTAACTTTTGATAATTCTAGTTCTTAAGATCTGTCTTACGAAGCATTTCATGCAATTTTTTCAAAATATATGATGAAATTTAACGACGATATGCCATTTTATAAAAATAATCATTTTAAAATCGTTTTTTGAAAAAATTATTAATCGTTTTTTTTTTAATTTATGAAATTATTTTTGATTTTCAGTTGGCATTTACACAGCAACAATATTAAACATTGCTATGCAGTTGAACTAGGGAGAGAGTTGCATTGTACCTTTGGGGTATTTTTCCGATCCATTTCATTCAATGGTAAAAGGTAATTTGCATTAAAAATAGCCGAAATGTGACTGAACTCTAAAAATGATTGCAATCATTTTTTGAATTCACTTTACGAGCAGTTTTAGAGTGAAAATGGAGCTAAATACTCATGAATGCTGATGAAGTATTTAGAATAATTTTGGATTTTGCTATAGTGCATTTCTAATTTTTCATTATACATAAGTCTCGGTAATTCTACCTATATCTCAGCAGAGAACTGCCAGATTAACAAAAACGCTGGATAAATGGAGGTTTATTTTTAAAAAACGAATTTTCCTAAACTATGCCTATTCCACAAACGATGTAAAATTATGTAGAGACTTATACTATGCATAATATATACTTCAAAGTACAAAAATATAAATTCAAAGCAGCAGCTTATTGTTACTGGTAAAAATATTGATAAGCTGTGGCTTGTTTTTCTTTCTATGCTTCCCAAGGCGTTCTATTGGAGATACTGGACTCCTGCAGAGGTCGGATAGGTGAGGCACAGGATTATAGAGAAAATACTATATTTCTAAATATGAATTATTCATATGTTTTATTTCTCTTTACTTCTAGAACTCTTCTATCTATCATCATTTCTATAGCTGTGATAGGAAGCTCCATAACTGTTCTGGAATATTATTTGAAACGTGAAAGAACACAGAGTGCTGCAAACACTGGTGATAAAATTTCACTTAATGGCGACGTTGAAACTGTATCTCGTGATCATGTTTCCGAGCTTGGATCAAACAGCGAAGTCAGACTACCAGGTAAATTTTCAGAGATTTGTTGATTAACGGTTAAAGAAACAAAACTCGCCACATCTAGCATCAAAAGCAAATTGGCATTGCAATCCTACGAGCGCGGGCTTCCAAATTAAGAGAAGGGAACAAGTGTCTATTTATTTCAAGTTGTTTATATTAGAAGATATCAAAATTTTTGATGTTAAAAGATGAAAAAAAAAATGTCAAGTCGAAATTATCAAAGATGTCACGAATCATGAATTCTACACCGTTAATTAATAAATACCATTTTTCGAATATTATCATGTTTCAAACCACACAAGAAATGTTCCTATAATTTAGGAGGTAGTTGCCGAATTTGGATCATGACTTAGACTAGTAACTTCAACTATATTAACTATTTGGGTTCTAAAACAGACAATTTATATGGCAACGATATAAATGTGAATTAGAAATCTTCACCAATCAGATATCATCAATTAAATATTTCAACAAATGACTAAGAGTCTTTAAACTTAATTGCAAGTTATGTTATTATATCTTAAAAAAGAAAATTTACATGGTTTCAATTTATTGTTGTAGTTTTATTAAAATAAATGAAAAATGTTTGATGAGTTTTTTTCGATCTTATCAGAAGTTTCCCAGATAAATTAAATATATAAATTAAAAGATTTAAATAATATAATAATAATTATAAATTATAATATAAATATAAAGATTTATATATATAATAAATAATATAAATTAAATATAAATTAAAGATTTTTAAAATATAGTAAAATATTGGAAAGCATAAATTATATTAGATTTCCTTGTATTATCTCGAAAATAAAAATAAATAAATTGAATAAATTATATTAGATTTCCTTGTATTACCTCGAAAATAAAAATGATGGTACTTTGATATCAAAATCTGACTCATGTTAGGTTATACTACGGAAGCGAAATGTAACTATCTTCAAATGAAGGATGCTAGTCTCTAATAAGCTAAATTTTGATAATATTTCAATTTTAGTTTTATTTATTTTAGTTTCTGGTTCACTTTCATTCTCTTATGAGCGACTATTTCTTAAAACAATTTGAATTTATTGAAATAAAAATCAAAGTATTTTTTTTTAAATTTCTTTCAGTCTGGTTAGAGAAATACAAGCCATTTTTCAACTGTTTTTGCATTTTTACCAATGGTGAAAAGTTATTGAATACGGATAGTGCTGAGGGCCAACTCCCTTGTCTTCACGGCCTTCGATTCTTAAGTATGGTGTGGGTTATAGTTTGTCACAGCTATTTGGCATCGGCATCTTATATAAGTACGTATCACATTCTTTTATTCTAGTAAGTAAAAGAATATCAAATATTGTGTAACTATATGCCTTAATTTTCTCATATCAACAAACAGTACTTCCCCAAGATGGCTGCTGATTGAGATAAAAAAGGAAATTGAAAGTATCATAACTCGGTTAGTTTTGATAGCAGAAGATTGGAACTTCTGTTTAAAATATTCGTGTATTAGGAATATTTTATTAAATAGGACCAAGGAAACTATACAGATATTTAAGTGTTAATTTTTTCAGAGATGTATTTGTTGATATAAATAATAAAAAAAATAATTCTTTACTTCATCTAGGACATTTTTCCGGCTAGGCATATATACTTATCATTGTTGATCTAGAAATTAGATATTCAGTCACTATCAGAGTAGAACCCAGTTAAACAGATTTTTTAAGCATCTGAATATGTTCCATTTCACTTTCCAAATAAATGTTACTGCATTTCTACGGCAAACTCGTCATGTGGGCGTACGGTGAAAAGATCAACATAAAAGATTACGACGCTTTATTCTCCACAAATCACAAATAACAATAAATAGACAAAACTTATAGAAAACAACACTTGTAGAAATCAATTACACTTAAACAATAAATCGTTATCAAATGACCGCAACAGGACAAAGAACTCCAGGGCCGGTCATGTGGGGGGTGAGATGGATGCTATACACCGGGGCCCCGCTGTTATCAAAAATTAAAATAGTGTTCTGAACAATAAAAGCGTTTACACATACTGAAAGTATATGTTTGTTTCCCCGTGGCTGGCTGAGCTTCGATTTACGCTGTTATTGGGCAACGATCGCAGTGATACTTATGAAAGGGGGGGGGGCAGTTCATTTATGAAAAAGGAAATCCCATTCAGACATGTTAAGACAGAGAAGCTAGACTTCTGGGCGCATGCGGCTCCCAGAATTCGAGAATGAGGCTGGGTTCAAATTTACTTGAAATTCATCAGATACATTACTTGTAATGTATCTACTTTTTTTCTACATGTAATGTAATATATTTTATGTATGAATCTGTGCATATTTGTTTATATTAAGTTGTTGAAACAAAAAGTAAAACGAAGATAAATTAAACGATCAACTCTTAGCAATGCACGTTGCTTTACTGCTTAAACGGCCATGACCGGAATGAGAAGAATTAAAAAAGTAGTTTAAATGGAGCAGTCGACGGATTTTGAAATATGTATATATTATAGTCTAGTGCAAGTGTGCAAGTATTATAAGGTAAGTGGATTTACAGACATTTATCTCACTTACTACATAATGGCGTATAGTATTAATTTGATATTACATAACTTACTTACTACATAATGGCGTATTAATTTGATAATTCATTCTATAAACTGCTTAATGCTGTTAGATATAACCATGTCCATGCCAATGAAATATCGCTCTGGGTGTCAAAAAAGAAAATTATCAGAAAAGAAAAAAGAAGAAATGCTAAACCTCAGAAGAAGTCACAAGTACATCACTTTTCTTGGCTTCAAAGTAATTATGGTAAAGAAATTGCTTCAACTTAAGAAATGACAGTTTAAACTTCAACTGGGGAAGAAATTTCTACTCCAACTACTCAGTCTTGCAATGAAAATATTGAAGCGATGAAATTTGTTAAAGAACCCTATATTTGATCGAATCAGAAAATAATGACGGAAATGACAATAACAAATACTATCAAGAAAGTATAAATGATCGTGGTTTATGGCCAAGTATTATAACTGATAAATTTAGAATATTTTGAGTTAAAGCAGACCTGTACAGCACATGGGAATTTTTGCTAAAAATGATGAAGGTAGATCATTTTCCACAACGTACTGCTTTAAAAAAAATTCCAAATGGTGAAACCCAACTTCGCAGATAGTTAATTTATTCAAAAACACAAGACTCCGTGTTTGTTTTTGTTGTATATTAATTTTCAAAAGAAGAAGATATGATCAAACTTACGCGATTTATAGGTGGCTATAATAACTGGAGAAATCTTTCAACTGTAAACCAAGATCATGGGCGTTCTAATTGTCATTTATTGCTTGGGAAGAATTACTTTTAATCTGTTTATTGCTTGAGAAAAATTACTAAAATGACTTAATCAAATTAAATAACAAATCAAGTTAAGTAGTTCTATTTTTCTAATCTTTCACTTCGAGGAAATCGCGAAATAAAAGGATAGCCTAATAATGGAATTTTTTTTATATTTGATCGAATTAGTAAGTAAACACGACCCTGTGCTAACGGATCATATAAACAAAATAATAAATTCGAAAAATAGAATTGTTTATCATTTAGCACATAGTTCCAAATAACAAATTATCTCTGCATTAGGAAATGAAGTCCTTAACACGTTCGCTGCCACGACTCATGCCTGATATTCGGGCCATTTATCTAATTAAATGAGCCCGTCTTAGCTATCTCTTAACTGTAGTAGAGAAGAGATCATCTAATAAGATAGATGGTTTGGCACAATTACATATTATCTGTAACGCACAGGCGCGTCATGCGTCAGTCAAAGTGTTAACAAAATTAAACATGATATAAAAGCAGCCATGTACTATAGTATTTAAAGGGATTGTACTCCTGATATTTCCCATAAGGAACAAATTTCAATCATTATTAGGTATGTAAAATTTGAAGAGAAAAGGTTAACTATAAACGAGTCATTTATAGGGTTTATTTAAGTAACTAGGGATTGCAATACCGGTATACCGGGATACCGAATACCGGTATTTTGAGCTATTTGTACGATTTTGTAATACCGGTATTCACAAGTTTAAATACCGGTTTTTCGGTATTTATTTGAAATTTTTAAAATTGTCTCCACTAAATGTTCAGGAATCGCCAACATAGCAAAAGAGTATACGTTTTTGCTTTTATATCTCTCTAATGGACGAAATTAATGGCTTAATTAATTGCTTAAATCTAAATGAGCGAAACATGGATTATCCCTGAAAGAAAATATTGTATCCATAACGACTGATGGAGCAACAGTTATGAACAAAATTAGAAAGTTGATTGGTGCAAATCAGCAATTGTGTTATGTTGATGGAATTCAATTAGGAGTAATAGATATCAAAAAATAAAGAACGGAAGAATCCAAATACTGTGGATATAGAAACTTCGGATTCCAACTTTGAAGAGAGTGAGAGTGAGTGATATTGACAATGAAAATAATGACAATCTCATTGCTGAAGAAGATATTTCTAATGAGGATGAAATATTAACCAATCACGAATTGCTTCCTATAGTTTATAAAGTTCAAAAAATTGTTAAGCTATTTAAACGTTCCCCTATAAAAAATGACATATTACTAAAATATATGCTAATAAAACAGAAAATAAAACAGAATATATGTTAATATTAGATTCTAAAACACGTTGAAACAGTTTACTCCTAATGATGGAACGATTTTTGAAACTGAGAAATCCAACTCAAAAAGCAATAATCGACTTCAACTCGTAAATTAATTTTTCAGATAGTGAATTCGACTCAATATCCAGAACTACATCAGCTCTACTTCCAATAAAACTGACTGTTGAGGCATTATGTCAGAGAGATTCTAATTTATTAACAGCTAATGCAACAATAAATTTCATGTTGCAGTCACTGACAGAACAGCACACATCACTATCTGAAGAATTATATATTACATTGAAAAATCACACAGTTGAAAGGCATACCGAAATAGAAAATGTCTTATGGTATTTACTTAATTATAATGATTTTAAAAATGAAAAATAAGAAAAGAAAATAACCAATTCAAATCTGATTAAGTTTATAGTAAATTTTCTTAAATGTTTTTACCCACAAACCTATACACATTCAGAAGAATACGGTTCACTTATCGAAGATTATGATGACATCAATGTCGATAGTGAAAATGAATTGTCTCTTGAACAAAAATTAGAATTAGCGATAGATAAAAAAAATTTCAAAGAACCAAACTACAATACAGAAATCAGCTATATCAAAAACCCCCCGACGAGAAATCGATTTAGTTGAAGATGAGGGATATATAGGTAAACACTTGGAAAAAGTATATCGCTCATTCCTAACAGTACCACCAACTAGCGCAGATGCCGAAAGAGCGTTTTTGACAGCTGGTAATTTTTGCACAAAATTACTTTTCAGGCTTAATGATAGTACAATTGATGCATTATGTTTTTTATTATCAAATTTCAAAAAATTTTAATAGTACCACAGACTGAATAGTGATATTTACACTTTTTTATGATTTAATTAAATAAGATGTTCCTTTACTTTTTTGCGACTCTTTATATACTGTTATATTTTATAAGTTACAAATTAGTTTTTGTAACATTTACACTCTCTAATGAAACTGGCAAATAAAACAAAAAAAACACCTGTGTTTTCTTTATTTTTCTAAAATTTCTAATACCGGTATTAAAACCGGTATCCCGGTATTAAGATCTGAAAAATACCGAATACCGGTATTGAAATTTTGGTCCGGTATTGCAATCCCTATAAGTAACTGATGTGACTGGAGAAGAGCTAACAAAAACTCTACTGAAAAGATTTACTGAGCTTGATTCAGATATTATGATTTTAGAGGGCAAGCATATGACAACGGTAGTAACATGAAAATAAATGTAATCCGCATGCAATTTATGTTGCCTATCACATTCCTTTAATTTATTAATTTGTGATGCCACTTCCAGCAGCATATATAGTAAAAAAGAAATTGCAAAAAATTGTAATTTTTCTGAAGTAATTGATGCTATAGAAAAAAAACGCGCATTTAATAAACATGCATTAATAATATATGTTTAGATTTTTTTTTTGCTTTACAAAAAAAGTAGGGCCCTAAATGACTTCTTGCACCCATGACCCTTTGAAGAGAAGACCGGCTCTGACCATAAGCCCTTTAATCTGCTTTGTCATAACCAGCTAAAAATATATGGTGACGAATTATGTAATGAATTTGTAAATTTTTGTGACTATTTTCATTTTTTAGCATAAAAAATATATAATTCTTACGTATATCTAAAAAACATTGCAGTTGTTACTACCATAAATACACGTTCTGTATTTTCTGAATTTGATGCTTGTAATGAAATTTTGGGGCATTAAAACGCGAAATCAAAAATTAGGCGTGCAATTTTCTTAAACTAAATAAAAAGTTCATTATTTGTTTCATACTTGGGTAGCCTCTTAGCCGGTGCAATTCCAAAGAACTGCACCGTTGCCCAGGGAACACCACGTGGAGGTGGGCTACTTTCGTTCCCCGCCCACCCACCCTCCATCGCTGCATCCGAAGACAGTTCTGATCTGAAAACTGCATCGGGCAGCCGACGACAGTTTTGATGTTAAACTGCGTCCTTCTGCGACCGGTATCTCACTGGAATGTCCAAGGCTAAGCAGAACTGGTAGATCTCGAAAGATTCTACCACTGGCACTCCTACAGGAGCCATCCGTGCAGGCAAACCCAAAGCAGAACACAGCTTGTAGACCATATAGGATTCTACAACAGTGATATCTGACTTCTGGGTAGCAGATGGAGCCAATTTCGCTGGAAGTTCTAAAGCCTGGCATATCCTAAATACCATGTATGAGCGAACCACTGGGACGGATTCTACTCTGGTCGCAGGTGGATTAGATGGTGTATCAACATCTTGATCTAAATCGGGATCGAAAAACAGATCTCCGATTGAGGGTAAGTGAGGGAACATGTAATATTTCAACAGTTCCAAGATCGTCCATAGGACGATCCATCCAATGATGGCCGTAGCCTCATTGAAATGTTCACAAAACACACCAAGCATTGCTCAGCAAAAAAAAGTCACACAACGATCAGTTGCAAAAAGAGAAATGATTCTTAACAGAGCAGCAGAAGGTGGATTCATTGTTTCATCTATAATATTGTTTGTATTTTGTCCGTTTGTTTAATATCAAACAGTAATATTTCTGCTAACAACAGTAATGAGAGTGATTGTTGAAACCTTCTACGTCCAATAACAACTGAAATATAACCAATGATTATTACTAAGTTAACAATGGAATAAATCTAATAATCAAGCATAGAATACTAGAGGAGGGGCAAAGAGGGGAGTTAATATTTAATTACATTATCTGGGTTTTAATGTATATATTTTTTCGAATATTAACTAGATTTTTTATGAGGCATTTAAAACGAATACTATCGATCGAGATTGAAATTGATTAAAATTTGTAAAAAATTTGTTCAGTAAAATTTGAGAACAAATTTCCTTTTTAATATATTTAGAAATAAGTTTCTGCCCTGTGCAGTATTTGAGGTAAATTGCCATCTCATATTAGTGTAGTAATTAGTTAAACAAAGGAAATGGAAGGTAAAAGAAAAGTGGAAGATAAAAAGAAGAAACGCGCAAAAATATGCTGAAAGATAAAATTCATGCGAAACTAATGCATAAAAAAACATCAATTGAAGAAGCACCAATTTACATGAGCGTTTAGTGCTCCGTGGAATAATGAAGAAACCCGAATATGCATTTTGGACTCTCATTTGTCAACCAAATGAAACTCAAAATTCCATCCAAAATTATTATAATGATAAGATCAATTATCAGATTAAGTCGCTGTTACTACGTTTACACACTTGTAAACGAGTAGATCGACAGACGATCAATCCAAATTTGAAATACTTTGAACGTTAAATCACCGGCTTCTTGGCCTAGGGGTAGCGCGTCTTCCCGGTAATGCGGGCGTCCGGGGTTCGAGTCCTGATTCGGGCATGGTTGTTCTCCATGAGAGAGAGGTAAATAACGCACAAGGCATATTGCAATGCATACTAAATAATAGTTATAATGAGTTATTTCTAAATGTATTAACTGTGTTAAAGCTTTTCTTTATGTTGCCAGTTACTACAGCAAGTGCTGAGCTCTCTTTCAGCAAATTGAAATGAATAAAGAATTATCTTCGGTCAAGCATGTGTTCAGAACGCTTAAATGCACTTACTGTATTAAGCATCGAAAAATGAATTGAAAAAAAAATAACTCATTAAATAAATATGCATTATAATACATGTTCAGATTTAAAAAAAAAAATTAGAGCTCCAAATGATTTCTTGCACCCAGGCCCCTTTGAAGAGAAGGCCGGCTCTGAAGAACTCGGAGAAAGCTCGCAGGGAATCAAAAGTCCAAAGAGAGAAGAATCCCATCTTCTCTCAACTCGACTGACTGACTTCAACTCTGTTTCTCAGATTTTTATAGTCTCCGTGAAAGGCCAAAAAAGATTCTAGAATGATATCGTATCTCTATTCTTAATGGACACAGTGCCAAAATTTCAGTAGTTTTGAGAAATCTTGTTTTTACCGTCGAAATAATTAATAAATCACCGAAATAATGAATAAATATTAATAAAATTGATAAATCACCCAATAATTGGCAAGTTTGCCACTAAGACTAAGGTGTCATTGACCTAGTATCTAATCAATAGCCAATAAATTATAAAGTACCTGTAAACTTATTTTCCTTGCCATAAATCTAACTGCACAGGGAAGTGTTATTACAGATTTTTAGCAACATATTTATTGAATTGAAATTATTAAAATTTTGCATATTAAGAAAAATTATTTTTGTAAAGACAGATAGAATCTAATAGGTTTCCATGCGTTGATAAAAAATAATGTAGCAGAAATTTGAAATCCAACATTCAGTAACTAATAAGTACAGAGAAAAAAAATCTGATATGTATGAGGTTTTATGTCAGCAATGTTTTTCCAATTTGTAACTGTCTGCAGCAAAACATAAATAAAAGCTCTTTAAATGTATTGTTAACAAAAGATTCAATTATATTTCTTACGAAATTTTCTATAGAATCTTAAATTTCACGAAGAGAAAGGAAATTATAAGATAATTTGAAAGAAGAAGAACATATGTTACAAATTTTTATAATATGATTCTTTAATTTGATTCATTTTAAGATTTGCTCTTAATTAAAGCAGGAATAACGTGGACACACAAACAATCTATTTAATATCTTTATGAATGAATTGAGTATAAATCAAGTAACTGAACTAATGAATAATATTTTCATAATATCAATATAAAATGCATAAACACTATTAAAGAATCTAAATTAGAAATCTAAGGAAAATTTAGAAAATCCTTTCATAGAGAGCCGTTATTATTAATTACAGCTACTACTGCCGGCGTCCTGGCATAGGGGTAGCGCGTCTTCCCCCTGACCTGGGCGTCCTCGGTTCGAGTCCCTATTCGGGCATGGTTGTTCTTACTGTTCTATCTGTGAGAGGTGTGAATGTGCCACCCTGTAAAAAGGGGTTGTGCAAGCGAATGTGAAGCGTGAGTAGCTAAGACGTACTCTTTGCCCTAGTTGGCGCTTCTAAAACAAGAGACGCTCCCTTGGCTTAAAATCACTGACTTCGTCAGCGAGTTTGCCCATGGCAAGTGCCATTATAAACAACAACAACGGCTACTACTAGTAAAAGATCTACCTTTTCCTTATAACTAAAATTTATATCACTGAAAAGTCTATTTTTGATTTTTAAAGTGGTATAAAAATGACCTTAGACCGTTAATCTGCCCTAAAACCACTTTGGCAAAAGCTAAAATTTCGATTAATTTTTTATCTTTTTTTTGTTTAGTGATCTAGTATTGAATATACTCTAGGTCCAGCTGTTTGCCCTGATAAACGTTTGAACGATTTTTTTTATCATGCTTGTCACTTTGTAAATAGCATGCCATCCTATAAGCATTATCATATTAAAAATCAGTAAGTTAATATTTCTAAAAAAATATCACTTTTTGCAATTAATCATTTGTCCAGTTGCTTTATTTACTAGCGATTCATCCTTTCGTTTAAAATACTTATATTCTCCATTTAATTTTCATAAGCTTCCCTATTTCACACTTACTTAAAACCCTTGATAAATTGCCGAAAAATGTAAACCGCTGCAAACCAAAGTAATTGATATTGGCATAATATGAAAATCGCCAAGTAAAGCTGAGATTGAACCCTCTTGGCTTCCTTTGTATAGTAGGCAATCTTGGCGTAATCTGAAAATTAATCTGATTAATAAATATTATATTTTTTAGGCAATTCTCTTGGGGCCATTGACTACATTGACAACTGGACTTTTCAAGTCATTTTGAATGGATTTTTTTGCGTTGATTCCTTTTTTGTTCTCAGGTGAGAAATTAAGTTAGTTAACAATGCTTAATTTTACGTTTAATTTTATGTTAACTTGTTTTACACCCAATGGCGGAATTTCCTGACTAAGCAAATTAACCAGCTGCTTAAACCCCATGGGCTGAAGTGGACAGCAGGAAAGACGAAGCACATTGCTAAATTAATAAATCTATAAAAAAATATAATTATCAATGAATAATAAAACATGACCATTTAACCATTTATTATGACATTCAGATCATTGACCAATTATGTGTAAAAAAGTGTTTATATTATACTATCTGTTTCATTACATTTATTTTTACCATCACAGCACTTATTAACATCGAATATTTGCTTTATACAAAATGGATGGGTATAATAAAAAATAAGAAAATAAAGTCATTTCACAAAGTTACTCAAATAAAAAAAAATAAAAAAACCCACCTGAAAAGTCATTAGCATATTGTTAAGTTAAATATATGTTGATATATGAATCCATATTTTCCAATTTGTTAAAAGACGGACCTATTTATTAAAAAAAGGAAGGATCATTGTTTTAAAGCCTAGAGCAGCAAAATGCCTAAATTTACCGCTGCTAATAAATATTCCACAATTTTCAATATTTTTCTTCGTCATTTTTTAAAGAACAGTTTGAACAAGAAAGAATGACATAAAACGACCCGAAATGTTTTGATGAAAAAATTTAATGAATATTATATCCTAAAATATTTGTTGTATTTTCTTTTTCATTAAATTACGCTTATAGGATGAATAACTTAATAATTATTATAAAAAAACTGTTTATTAAAAATTTAGATACTTAAGTTCCTGAGCATGAGAATATTTAAATGTTCTTGCATTTGGCTATCTATCTATCGCTTTAATTAGTTCGATATTTCTTAGGTGGCGATATATATATCGGCAAGTTCCCACACTCCGGATGAAAGGATAAAAATTTGTCAAGATATGCAAATTCTTTTAAAGATATCTAAAATTATCTTTCCTACAACTACAAGTGTATAGAAATTCTTATTAGAATCACATAGTATAAAAGCACCTGGAAAAATATTTCGCTCTCTCTTGCCCTTCTGCCGTGCTGTATATTGACATATCTCGTCGCTTCTTGTTTGTACATAAATTATGCCTTCGGAGATGAAATAAATCCACTTTATAAATTCAAAAATGTCTTCTCTTTTCGGCTATGAAACTGCTAAAATAATTTGTGTTTTTACATTATATATATATAGTGAGAGAGAATTTCGTGTTGGTCATAGAATTCAGAATCTAGTAGCTTCTCTGGCAAGAAATTCTCGAAAATTTGTGTTCGCGTTGCTCAGGAGCGCCATCTAACGAATAACTATTGAATTAGAGTGGTATATCCATTGATGCATGAAATATTTAAATTTCAGTAGTATTTAGAGAAGAGCATTATTTTTTCCCCTCTCGTACGTATTGTCTTTGAAAATAAAATAAAATAAAAATCTAAGAAACTTGTTTCCTAGTCAGTTTTTTTTTTTTGTGCAACACTTTTTGTTTCTAAGCTGATGAGCAGTCCGTATGAAAATAATATTCTTTTATCCCAAT
Source organism: Argiope bruennichi (assembly GCF_947563725.1). Taxonomy (NCBI): domain Eukaryota; kingdom Metazoa; phylum Arthropoda; class Arachnida; order Araneae; family Araneidae; genus Argiope; species Argiope bruennichi. The sequence continues at coordinate 115,523,454 of NC_079158.1, forward strand.
TTTTTATTCAATGCTATTCTTTTTTCTCAAACCCCAATTTTTTTAATCATTAATTCCTGTACTTAATTTCTGTTGAACCATTTTCAAAATTATTAAAAAAAATGATACTTTTATTTTTTAAAAATATAATAAGTTCTAATTTGACAACATTTTTTCAGCGGATTCTTAGTTGGCTATGTATATTTTCAACATGCTCAAAAAACAGATGGAAAAATCCCATGGCTTTATTTTTATGCTCATCGATATATAAGGTAAGGTATCATATTTAACCCGATTTCAATGAACAATTTAAAGAAATAAATGTTTATTATTATTTTTTAATTGAAAGTTGAAATTTATTAATAAAGTAAAATAAAATAAAGAGAAGAAATCTAATAATAAAATAAAATAAAATAAAGAGAAGAAATTTATTAATAAAATAAAATAAAATAATTTAATCAGAAACACCGTAGAATTATAATGTTTTAAATTTAATTCATCCATCTTTAAATTGGTATTTAAATTTAATTTTAATTATAAAACAGCATTAACATGTATACATATACACAAGAAATATATTAAATATCTTTAAATAATGCATACAAAACATTTTTAAAATTTATTAAAAATAGATAAAAGAAATTACAGGAAAATAAAATTGATATAACTGAAAATTTAAAATTCTAATTAACAGTTTAATTAAAATTCTAATTTACACTTTACAAAGCTCAAGTATCAAAGAAGTAACTATTTTCCGACGATTTATATTGAGGAGCATTTTGAACGATTTTTTTAAAATTCCGTATGTCATGCCCGCTTATGAATTTTATGAAGTTTATAGAAACAGCGGGAAACATTCATTTTTATACACTTTATTTAATTTAATTTGATAAATTAATTCTCTTAAAAAATTTTTTTGAATAATTCTTGCCAATCTTTAATAATTTTTCATTCAAATTTCTTCATATTTATTCAACTGATTTAAAAATATATAGGAATGTATTAAAGAATTTGAATTAATTTGGATATTTTATACAAACGATATTAATTAATTACATTCACCAATTTAGTTTAATGAGGTTGAAAACTTACGTTGCGAATGAACGAGTATTATAGGAAATTTCCTAGAACTGGAAATTAATCTGCACAGTAATATATAGTAAAAAAAATTTCCATAAAGTGCTAATACACTTTATGAATGAACGAGTATTATAGGAAATTTCCTAGAATTGGAAGTTTATCTGCACAATAATATATTGTAAAAAAATGTTCCATAAAGTGCGAATACATTTTATGAATGAACGAGTATTATAGGAAATTTCCTAGAATTGGAAGTTTATCTGAACAATAATATATTGTAAAAAAATGTTCCATAAAGTGCGAATACATTTTATGAATGAACGAGTATTATAGGAAATTCCCTAGAATTGGAAGTTTATTTGCACAATAATTTATTGTAACGAAATTTTCCATAAAGTTCGAATACCTTCAGTAATATTCATAGAAGGCGCGAATTTTCTACCAAGTTTTATGATAGTTCATTGTACTAAGCGTTTGATTTAATATGTAAATTAAGTAGCTTGAAATTAATCTAATTATTAGATATAAAGGAAATGCTTGTAATTTCATTAACCCTCAAAACGTCAGCAATTTTTCTTATCAAGAACGGAAAAAACTTGTTTAACAATATAGCAAAAACTATAAAAAATATGAAAAAAAGCATTTTATATATTAATGAATATTTGATAAATACTTACTTATATTATGATAAAAAACAGAATATGTATTACTGCCTTCTGAAAACGCACTTTTCCTTCTTTTCAAATGAGTTAAAGAAACACAGCACCAAAGAAACACAAAAATTTAGATTTTTCTTTCATTAGCATATTGAATTAGTTTCATCATTAAAAGTTTAAAAATAATCTTTAAATATTTCAAAAAATGCTTAGATTTTTTATTTACAATAATAAATTAAATATATTCGCAAATGACAAATTCGTTTTAATTTCTTCATGTTAGATTTGTATTTAATTCCATAGATATACCGAAAATATTTACAAATTTTTAAAACGATTTTGATAAAAAAAAATTTAAGTAGAAGAAATAAAATTTTTTGGCAACAGCTTGTTATTGAAATAAAAAAATATATATCGTCTGTTGCTTTTAAATTTATTCTTCTTTTAAAACGTCGTGTGTAAACAAGCTGTGGATTAATAGATATATTTTTGTGGTTTTGTAGTTTCTGAAGATAAATATTCCTATTCGATAATTCAAAAACTTTGCATGGTATTAAAGTTTCTAAATGCAAAATCAGCAATGTTATTAAACAGAAAAGTACAAACTGAGCAATCATTATTTCAATGTGGAAAGAAGATTTCAAACGAATGCCCCCAAAAAGTATATATTGTATCAGATATTTCTAAAATAAAAATCGCAAACATCAAAAATAAAATAAATAAATAAAATCCATCGACGCTGAAATCAAATCCAAAATCTTTAAATACACTGTAGCAACAATAAATAAAATAATAAACTAAGATTTACAACTTCAAAAATCTAAAAATCTTATTTTTCACCAACGTTTGGAGAGATACAGTGGCTCAAAAAATTAAGAGTACACCTTACTTTTACTCCATAAATCCGACTTTCAATATAAATAACACATTACCGGGAAGTGCAAACATGATTTTATTTTTACGCATAACAAATGGTTTAATTTAGAGTAAAAATAAAGAAAAATCAACGAAAAATGTCTAAATTGAAAATTTTCAGAAGCATTTTAAATAAACATACGCAGAATTTTGCCTAAAAAAATTTAGAATACACCAATGAAATTTTTGCAATATCACGCATAGAAACAAAATGTCACAATTAAATTGCATGTCTTTTGGCTCTTATAATGGTCTCTAAACTGCATGGTACCGATTCGACCCCTTTTTGGTGGTATCTGAAGATATTTTACCCTATTCTTCTTGCACCACTTGTTTTAAATGGGTTTTGTTTCTAATTTTGTGTTTTTGAACTCCTATTTCGGGTATGCCCCACGAATATTCAATGGCATTGATGTAAGGGTACAGTGGTGGTGTGTGTAACTGCTATTTACAATGAAAATTACACCATGTTTTAAAGTTACGTGTATTCTGTTTGGGGTCGTTGTCTTACTGAAAAATGAAATTTCCATCTAAACCAAATTTTTAGCACTTTCCTTTAGATTGCTGCGAAGTATATCCAAGTAAACCGTATCATTTATAATGTCATCTAAAAAAATTAAATTTCCTACCCCGGATGAAGCCATGTAACCTCAAATCATTACAGAGTCACCATCATATTTAATTGTAGGACGTAAATTTTTTGGATACAAAGCAGTATTAGGCTTTCTCCATACAGTAAGATGGTTGACACTGCCAAAAATGTTGAAGTTTCTTTCATTACTAAATATAGATTTCTTCCAAAGGTTATTGGTCTTCAATTGATGAGTTTTTGCAAACTTCAAATGCTTTTTCTGAATTTGCAAACTGGTGAACGGTTTCTCTCTAACAATGCTACTTTTATATCCAACTTGTTTAATGGCATTTAGCACAGTTTCAGCACTTACACTTCTGCCTATGGTTTGAAAAGTTTCTGCAACAAGTTGGATGAAACATATGGTAGCAGCAATCTAAAGGAAAGTGTTAAAAATTTGGGTTTAGATGAAAATTCCATTTTTCAGTAAGACAACGACGCCAAACAGAATACACGTAACTTCAAAATATGGTGTATTTTTCATTGTAAATAGCAGTTACACACACCACCACTGTACCCTTACATCAATGCCATTGAATATTCGTGGGGCATACCCGAAATAGGAGTTCAAAAACACAAAATTAGAAACAAAACGCATTTAAAACAAGTGGTGCAAGAAGAATAGGGTAAAATATCTTCAGATACCACCAAAAAGGGGTCGAATCGGTACCATGCAGTTTAGAGACCATTATAAGAGCCAAAAGACATGCAATTTAATTGTGACATTTTGTTTCTATGCGTGATATTGCAAAAATTTCATTGGTGCATTCTCAATTTTTTGAGGCAAAATTCTGCGTAAGTTTATTTAAAATGCTTCTGAAAATTTTCAATTTAGACATTTTTCGTTGATTTTTCTTTATTTTTACTCTGAATTAAACCATTTGTTATGTGTAAAAATAAAAACAAGTTTGCACTTCCCGTTAATATGTTATTTATGTTGAAAGTCGCATTTATCAAGTAAACGTAAGGTGTACTCTCAATTTTTTGAGCCACTGTATGTTACTCAACGCAGAGCAGTTTGATAATTTTGCATGAAAAATCAATTAACAGGAGATAAATGGAAATACTTTGCATTATTTCATTTGGAAAAATTGAACCTTTAATGAATCATGGGTTTACCTAAATAACTGACAAAAATAAATCCACTTACTATCGAAAACAGACAGGAAAAATGTAAATATGTCAATGCAAAGAATGTTTCAGTAAGGAATTTTTGTCGCAGGGTTCTCCTACAATGGAAAATTAAGATCAGAAGAGTAATAAAAATTGTAAAAATTTATTCAACGTACTATTAAAAGAAATTTTTATGTTCGGTATTCACAAAATAAATTTCATTTCTTTAACCCACTTACTTTCAAAGTGTACAATTTCATAAACATAACTTTCAAGTCATACTTCGAAAAGTACCATTGCATTCCTTGAATAAAAAAGACATATTCCTACAAAGACCTCTGACGCTTCATGTACGAACTACTGTGCCTCTGGTTTTCTGAAATAATTTCTTTCTAAGCTCAAAACCACTATGAATGATGGATTCTGGAAAGTAGCAAAATGGAACCCAGGAAATTTAATGAAACCTTTTTCTTCTACCATTCTAAAAACCCTTCCAATCTCTAGTAAAGAAAAGGACATTATATTGAGCATTTAAAAAAGTAGTCTTTATATTTTAAATATAATTAAATGTCTCTGAAATCTTTCTGAAAATGATTCACCCTCTAAACTGGTGATATATATATACTAATAACTTAACTGCCTTTTGAAAAGCAGTTCATCAAATTATGAAATCGTTGCAGGTATTGAAGGCAAAATCGAAGTTTCGAGCGGAGATTTTTCTCGAAAATTTGAGAACCTTTGTAGGACAAGCAATCATTGCTGAAGTATCCAGGGATCATGAGCTTTCATATGAAATAAAAAAAGTCGAAATCAAATACAATCAAATTTTTTTTGGTGGTAGTGGGGGGGGGGGAGGGAGTCGGAAGACTCTATCAAGTTTTCTCCCATAAAGGGAGAAAAGTGAAATTTTTGAGTTTGATGTAGAGTGGTATTGGACATGCCATCATTAATGACGTTTTTAAAGGTTAATAACAAGGAATTAAACTTCGGAAGTTCAATGCATTGTTAAGGGTTTGGGATTAGATGTTTGATTTTTCTCTCTTATTTCAAAAATTTAAATTCTAGAGTTGTGTGAGCCACGAATAATTTCTTTTTTAAAAACTAAATTAAAAAAAAACGAAATTTAAAATATAGGAGTTCTAAATTTCTTCTTTTTTTTGCCACAATACGCAATAGAAAAATCTGTATATTAAATTTAATTTTAGAGGTCTCTTGAAGTCTATGTACAGTTTTAAGTAGTGCATTTCATCAATTATGAAATCAAATTTCAAATAAAAATATTCATATCTAAAAAAAGATAAGTACATTTTAAAAATGAATTAAAAACATTAAATGTTAGCTTAAATTAAGATATTTTTCAATACGATTAAATTTGCAATACAAATTACAATAATTGCAAGAACTTTTCAATCAAACTTCAAATGTGGGTAAATGTAATTTTTTTTCAGTTCAAATACTTAGAATTATAGTCAACTTTACTTTCTTTCCATATTTTTTTCAGACTTACTCCAGTTTACGTGATCGTTATGTTATTTTTTGCTACTATTAGTCCATTTTTAGGATCTGGTCCACTATGGCCAGAAGAAACAGTTGTTCAGGCGTGTAAAGATTACTGGTGGTGGAATTTGCTTTATATCAATAATTTCCAACCTCAGACTGAAGAGGTAAGATTTGATAGCATTTAGAAAATAATGTAAAATTTGTCAGATTTAATCTTTATTAAAATTTACTGAATATACAATTATATTGAATTATCATTTTACTGAATGTCCACTTTAATCGTGACCCAATTGTAGATATCTGAATACTTTGAGATAGATATGCACTTCAAATGGCCTAAAAATTTATATGTATATTGTCTGAATCAATAAATGTACAGTATAAAACATTATAATGTCTATATTTTTATATAATTCTCCATTCACAGATGACGGCCTAAAAAAATGTAGAGAGTTTTTCAGTAACTTCACCATTTGTTTTCAGGTATTTTTGTTCTCTTCAATTAATTATCACTTTGCTAAAACATTAAATATAGCTCTGACAAAGATGGAATAATCTGTGGAGATCCCGTGATTAGTTTGTCGTATTTTTCTTTCTTTCTTTTTTTTTATATATATATTTCTTCTTCTTCCTTCTTGTGCTCACCTAACTGCCTAGATAGCTCAGTGTTATAGACACCAGGGGTGCAGGATGGCCTTATATTATGTCCTATTGAGTCAAATAATGATACCTAATATTTACTAAATGTTAGTAAATATTAGATATCAATTCTTTTTTCCCTTCTTAACCCCGCTATCCTAAAGTAGAATCTTCTGTAAAAGTAGTATTTAAAGTAGAATTTTAATAAGCTGTCAAAGCTGTGCATGCGACAAATAGTAAATGCTTATGTCATGTATTCTTCACGATTGTGAATCTTTCTGACGCTATTCCTCACTTCCTTTCATGTTCTTCCTTATTAATTTACTGTAATGTCTTTGTGTGTTGTTGTATAAATAAGTGCTCCTGAAGTTTTGCAATATTCGTACTCCAACGATAATAATAATCATAATTAATGAAGTACTCGTAAATAAATGTATAAAATTCCACTCTTCTGTTACTAAAATTGACTAATACTAACGTTAAGTAGAATTTTTGGTAAAAGTAGTATCTAAAGTAGAATTTTAATAAGCTGTCAAAGTTAAAATTACTTATGTCATGTATTCTTCACGATTGTAAATCTTTCTGACGCTATTCCTCACTTCCTTTCATGCTCTTCCTTATTAATTTACTGTAATGTCTTTGTGGGTTGTTGTATAAATAAATGCTCTTGAAGTTTTGCAATATTGGTACTCCAACGGTAATTATAATTACAATTAATGAAGTACTCGTAAATAAACATATTAAATTCCACTTTTCTGTTACTAAAATGGACTAATACTAATCTAAACTAGAATCTTCTGTAAAAGTAGTATCTAAAGTAGAATTTTAATAAGCTGTCAAAGCTGCGCATGTGACAAATGGTAAGTGTTTATGTCATGTATTCTTCACGATTGAGAATCTTTCTGACGCTATTCCTCACTTCCTTTCATGCTCTTCCTTATTAATATACTGTAATGTCTTCGTGTGTTGTTGTATAAATAAGTGCTCTTGAAGTTTTGCAATATTCGTACTCCAGCGGTAATTATAATTATAATTAATGAAGTACTCGTAAATAAACATGTAAAATTCCACTCTTCTGTTACTAAAATTGAATAATACTAACCTATGAAGCTTTCAGTCATACTATTTTCTGTCATTTCAGATCATTTTAAAATCGCCAAAATGATTAATGGACGAAATTTCTTTGAAGTTATTGTTGATTGATAATGGAAATTAAAGCTTCCTGAAGCAACCAGTTTAATTCACAGAGCAATGGTGGGCTGTATAAAAATTAAGCTTATAATTGTTTGCAGCCTTACATTTACTGATACAAAATATATATATGTTACGGCCAAAGCCCGAAATGCGGCCAGTTCGCGAACTGGCCAAGAGGTTTGGCCAAAGTCCGAAATACTTGCAATTAATTTTGTATTTTCTACTTTGGCTGGCCATTTCGCGAAGTGGCCGGGCATCCTTGGCCAAAGCCCGATGTGATAATCTATACTTATAAATGAAGCTCAATGTATGTGTGTGTGTGTGTGTGTGTGTTAGCGCTCTACAGTCCAAACCGTTTGACAAACAGTTATCAAATTTGGCATATATATACCTTGGAGGTCAAAAATGTGCGCCCTGCAGCGATTTTTTAAAATTTTTAATTAGAATTTTAATTAGAAATTAAGCGTAATTTCGGCGTTTTGTCGCTATAACCAGAAAATATTACAGCGCAAAATCGATTTTTGCATCAAATTAAAGCTTTTTTTTAATTAAAGCTGAAAATTTAATTTATAAATTATGCTTAGATTAAATTATGCTAAAATTTAATCTGCACGAGCACGTCAAATTAAAAAAAAATATATCTTTTATCAACGTGTTGCCATCACATTGATAGAAGTTTAAATTAAAAAAATAAATCAACTATTATTGCAAATTTAATAAACAAAATTGTAATTTTCGGCAGGTGTCTGTATAAAATGAAAAAAAAAGTGAAATAAGATATTTTCTGAAAAGTAAAAGGAGGAAAAGTTTTCTATGAGCTCATAGGTCCTCTGCCCTTTGAATTATATTTAACAAAATATTCTTGAGACACCAATATTTTCAATAAAAATTGTTGAACTCCAACCAACTAAATCAATTACTAAAACTGACTGATTAATGAAATTTCAATATCACACTTCTATAAATAAAAACTGGCGATTTTAGACCACTTCACCGACTGCCTTAATGAAGATACGCTAATCCTCTGCAGGGTTTCTAGACAGTGATTGGCCTGTGATTATAAAAATGATGCATAAAAACTTCATAAATCGGCCAGATTTCACTGCTGAACGACTCTGATTTCAGTTTTCATATTTAAAAAAAAGACATGGTTAGCTTTAATATAAAAAGTTTTTATATTGATTGCAGTTTAACATTTCCACTTTAGTTTAAAGTAGAAATTTTATGGATACTGACAGAACATTAGGGAAAGTAGTACAATGAAACAGAACTGTTTAAGGCCTACATAAAAGTACGACTGAATCATATAACTACCAAAATATGAAGCTCAAAAATATTTTGCAGAAATAGCTACTAAGAGAGCAATTTACATTAATTGAAAATTTTAGCGATCATTAATACTGGTGAACCGGATGGTCGCCAAAGGCGACTAGTGGTAAATAAATATGACATTCATGTATAAAATATAAATAAGGACATGTTGTAGGAGAAATTCGACAGATGGCGCCAACAAAAAAAATGTCTTTAACTGATATTAATAACAAAACTATATGTCCTTCATATTTGTTTTAATTAGCCCTTATTTTTGTTATTTGCCTTTCCAAAAAATTTCATATTTTGTGAAGCGACATTTCGAGAGACAATGTGATCTGGGATCTTTAACATTAGGTCCATGGAGCAGAAAAAGACTAAGGATCACCCTTAAAGGAAATTGAAAACTGAATACTCAATTTGCCTTTGTATTCATACACGATACGCTTTTGCTCAAGATATAATTATTTCATTTTGAAGGGCGTAAATCTAATCTTCACGCTATCTTGTTACTGTATATACGTTCACTGAATAATTTCTATTATGGCTTTAATATGAGAACAGAATAACACGAGATCATATTTTTATATATTACAAGCTTATTTTTAACTCCGAGGTGTCACTTATATTTGAACTCGTTTCTGAAACAATTGTACTTAAAAAAAACAGTACACAGAAGTACTCATTTTTAAATACTTCATTTTTAACAGGGTGTAAAACAATGTGCTCTTGATTCCTTTCTTCCTACTTTGGCCGATCGTCCCCAGCCATTTCGCGAACTGGCCGGCCAAAGCCCGAAATCAAGAAAAGATCGGACATTGGCCGGTAAGTTTACAGCAACGTTGGCCAGATCGCGAATTGGCCGGCCAATTCGCGATCTGGCCGATTTCGGGCTTTGGCCGTAACATATATATAATTCTTTACTTTACTCCAAATTCTATTTTCAAGCTTTTGCTCCATTGGAAGTAGATACGTATTCCTAATAGTTTTGAAATCAGTTATTAAGCATAAAATTGAGGGCATATATTGTATATTTTAATGTCATATCAGTGTCACCATTTTATTTAAAATTACTGACATACCGTATTTTCTCTTACTTAATAGACAAATTTGTGCAAATTTTTAATATGATATTTTTAAATTTATGTCTTTAATTAACTTGTTTTATTTTTATCGATAGCCCTTGGTAAAATAATAAAAAATTTTTAATTTATAAAAAATTAAGAATTGTATTCTTATTGGAAATTTAATTACTTCTTTATGCTTTTTAAAATATTAAATTATTTGAATATATTTATTGTTGTTTATTATCAAATATTACGATATTGTTTTTCAAATACAATAATTTAATTTTCATAAATGAAAATTAAATATGATAATTTAGTTTTCATTATAAGAGTTTATTTTTTTATATTTTTTAGTTCTTTTTTTTATAAGATAATTTTAAAATTACCTATTTAGTTATAGATTAAACTGAAGAAAAAACTTTCTGTCATCAAGATTGTATATTATCAGACTTCAGTATTCGTTATATTAAGAATAAAATTTATGCGTTTTGGATTGCAGAATTTCCAAGTGTTTACTTTTCTCATTTTTATCAATAACATAACTTTGTGATCACGATAGATTTATACGTGCACCAACCACTATACACACGGAGCGCCTTCGACCGGCGGGGCTCGAACTCGCAACCCAATGGACGCTAATCCGACGCCCTACCAACCAGGCTATCCCGGCCTTTACAAGCGTTTGTGATAAATATAACAACAAAAAAAAATAAGGAATACTTGAACATTTTTTTTCTTCTTCTTTTCTGTCATAACCATTAGAAAATCTTCTTTATTTTCCAGTGCATGCCATGGTCTTGGTATCTCGCGAATGATATGCAATTTTACATTATCAGTCCTTTGCTCTTAATTACTTTGTATAGGTATGAACACATTTCCATTTTATGATTATTTTTTATTTGTGATTTTATTTTATTATTACTTACAATTTTGCATTGTTATGTATTAAATCCAATCACATATGAAAATAGTATTATTAGTACCGTCCCCATTTTGTTTATTATTGCTTACAATTTTGCATTGTTCTGTAGTAAATCCAATCACATATTAAAATAATATTATTAGTACCGTCCCCATTTTGTTTTTTGCCATGTGGTGAAGTGGAAGAGATTTTTAATGAAATTTGAAAAGCCATTTTAATTGTGTTATTGAATGTGTTTTGGGAGTTCGGAAGATAATAATTTAAAATAGTGGTATAACTCAGGTTAAAGTCAGATTATGAGGAATTTTTAGAAATACAATCAAATGCAAATTTATCATTTCACTATTAACAAATTTTAAGATAATATTATTTTTATGCTGAGTATTATAATAAATATATTGATCTGCCAAAATATTTGTCCCCTTTTTTTTTGGCCGTTTCTGAAGGAATTTTTAGATACCTCCCACAACCAGCAAAAAATGTTTCAATAATAATATTAATAATAATTAATAATAATATATAATTAATAATTAATAGAATATTAATGATAATATATAATTAATAATTAATAACATATTAAATATAATGTATAATTAATAATTAATAAAATATTATTTTAATAATGTTTTAAACAATATTTTTTTAGTTCTACCTTGTGTTATGATAAATACATTAATTTGACGAAATATTTTCTCCCTTTTTTGGTCATTCCTAAAGAAATTTTTAATTACCTACAAGAACTAGTTAATATTTCCTCCCATCAATAAAATTTAAAAAATTATTACTATTATTTCTTTAGTATCTACAATTACATCGATATCAGTAATGGCCTCTGAAATGCTGAGAACTATACAGTCAAACAAGTAATATAAGTACTTTTGTAAGTCATGATTTTTATAATCAACTAGCCGCCATTGCAGACGAATTTTTTAACCCAGATTATTTAGGCTGTTACAACATAAATATCGAATGTATTAAAAAACATGAATGTATTTTCCTTGTTATTTGATACAACTAAAAACCACGAATTCAGCTGAATCAGTTTACTGCAAATTATGATGTACATATGCATATTACGAAATGAAAGCAGAAATAAAAATTCAACTAGGGATTTAATGATTAGCAAAAATGAGCGATTGCTTGTTTTGATGGAAGAATTTTAACTCCATCATAGCATTTAAAAAACATTGTTACGGATAGTATTTCAAACTGAATTAAAAGTATTATTAAAAGTGAGGAAAAAATTCTATGGAAATAAGATTAATATTTTTAAAAGGGTAATTTTTTGAATCTTAATAAGGTAATCGTTTTTAAAGAAATTTTCCAACTTTTCTTTAGATTAGCAAGTCATTACAATTACTCATATGACGTAGATTTAATCTATTTTTGCGTTCATTGAACTTTCTGTTTGTAGTCTAAGTAAGGATCGGCCATGTTCTCTCACCTACAAAGCAATATTAAGGCCAAATTTTGTATCCCGGGAGTCCCAGGTCACCCCTGAACGCATTGACCTGAGGAAAAAGGATAGGAACGAGAAGAGAGCGAGAAGAGATTTGTCCAGGTCGCGTCTTTCGACATGGCCAAATGAAACTCGATTTTATTTCCATGCTTATCATTTTAAACCGTGTATGAAATATGTAAATTTATGTAAAAAAACAACAATAATCTAGAATTGGATTAGTTGTTGAATTATTTCTACAAAATGATCACCATTGATCCGTATTATTTCACAGAAACGGCCGCTCAAGCGTAGGTGAAAAGGTGACACCAGCCATTTTGGAAGTAGTAGCTGGTTATACACGGGAGAGCGGGAACTTTACTGTCTATCTGATTTCTTTCATATCTTTTTTGTTATGACTAAATGCACTTTTTATTAATACAATGAACCGTCTTCAGAAGCTTTCTTATTATTTTTCAGTTCCATTAATTAGATAAGTGAAATGTTGATTCAATGCAGCTCTAAAAACGTTCAATGGAACAAATCTGAAATGAATATGGTACATCTGATTGGTCCATTCAATAAAAGTGATTTCTGTGCCTTTTATATACAAATATGCACTTAATGGATCAAAATATTTAATTAATTAATTTGAATGAATTACAATCTTACATTAATAATTTTCTTTTGGAACAGATGGCCGAAAATTGGATACTCATTTCTAGGATTGTTCTTCGGCATATCCTTCACAACTAATTTTGCCCTCACCTATGTATACAACTTGCTTCCAGGAATGGGAAACATGATGGAATATGCTGATGATCTTGAGAACTATTATCCTAGGTAATAGTTTCTTTAATGCTATTCCTACACTTTTTTTAAAAGTAATTTTTAATGTATACAAATTCGTATCGTTAAATTTAAGACAATAATTTAAAAAAATTAGAATTAGAAGAATTTAACGAAATGTATGGATAATTATCAAATCATTTTATAAAAACTCATGACAAAATAGTATCTTTTTTTAACCACATGTATTGTCGAAAAATTGAGTTTTGCTATTATATAAAAATATTTGTTTAAATGTTCTTTTAAAACTATTATTTTGGATTGACTGATTGGAAAAAAGTTTTGTTTTCTGAATCATTTATTTTATAATAGAGTGCTGCTACCGGCGTGTAAAAATCAAAATTTCAACGAAGAAGCTAATATTTTATACTTGGCGAGGAATTTGGCGTCAACTTGCTTTAATTTAAACAAATATTGAATTTGATATTTCATTTCTTTTTAACGTTAGATTAAGAAGATTTTGTAAGGAATGCTGACTATGGTATAATTTCCGAAACTATATTGAGCTTTTCATAATTGATATATTTGGTACACCATACCATCTTCATTGCTTTCAGAATTTCTTGTAATATCTCAAATTTCACAGTAAAGTAATATAAAATTCTGTAATAACATACTCATTCAAGTTTTGCTGATCTATCTTTTCATGTAAGTATTTACACTTAATTCTCGTGTATTTTTAAATTCTCAATCAATCCTTATTTCCTTTTCCAATAATTTTACCTCAAGGAATAAAGAAATTTTAATAATATTAACTGTAATTTAGTATTTTTAGATAATCAGCAATGAAATGGTAATATTCCCTTTTTTTATAATTTATTTTAACGGTTCTTTTCGCAGAGTGTTGGACTTTTCCACTATAATTTATATCAAGCCTTATACAAGAATATGTGCTTATTTAGTTGGACTTCTTATAGCATATATCGTATGTAAAAGGAAAGAGAATAACTCTCCTAAACTGAACACAGTAAGTAATTCATACATGTTTATATAATAATAATAATACTGCATTATAATAGCATTTACAGGATATTCTTTCTTTTGTCAGTAGTAAGCATGTTTTGTTCATTTAAAACTAGGTTCATTTGCCTGCCAGCTGATTCGCTGGTTTACTGATACGAAAGCTTTTGTTTAAATATTGTTACGAATCTGTGATGCTGCTTCCCAGCATAGTTGGTACCATCATCAGAAAGACTGTTTTACAGTCATCGGTGTTGGACGGAGTCCGGGTGTCGCGTCGGAGGTCCCAGAGCTTGGCGACAAACTTGGCGACCATTTGGCGACTTCGCGACGAATTTGGCGACTTTGGCGCCAAAATAGATTATACCCGAAACATCGAGAATTTTCTCGATCCGCCCATTAGGAACTGAGATACGCCTCGAAGGTTCCTGATTGGTTGAGAGGCTTCTAGCCCCGCCTCCAGAGACCTATAAAAGGAGGCAGTCTGCAGCTGCCAGAGTAGAGTAGTCGGTATCGACGGTGAAGAATGAGTCTTCCAGAGATTAGCAGAGCAGCGACGGAGTCAAGCTAGTTCTGAACTAAGCTGTGCGCTACTGTCTGCAGTAGATTCTTGTTGCGTGCACGTCTCGGCTGAAGATAATTGTCTTCTCTGTGCTGCATATAGTTGTTGTCGTCTTTGTGCTGTCCTGTGTGTCTTCGTGTAAATAAACGTCGTTGTTTTTTTCTACTGCCGCCTGCTGATTGAGCGTTCTCCACACCATATAACTTCCACTATCCAAACGAACCCGGAAATTTCGTAACAATATTTTATTCGTAGATTTGTCTCAATGTGTCCATTATTAATATTTTCTCTTTTCTTACCATTGCGCTATGCGTTTACCTAACTTTCATTGCCTGTCATCTCAATTAAAATTAAAGTGTTGATATGAAACGGAAAATAATTCAGAATCATCAAATGCAATATATTCCGAACTCAATTGAAACTTGCTGACAAAGTATATACGAATAGTAAGGAAATTCCATCAGCATCGTAATTTGTGAACTATCGACGACTAGGCCTAAAACATTATCATGCAATAATGTTATTTCAAAAAAAATAATCGAGTATTTTTTTTTAAATAAAACTTTTTATACACTATTTTAATATCAGAAAATAAGTGTTACAGTATAATTTTTCTAATTAAATTAATTGAAAACATTTTTAGGATATTTTACAGTTGTTGTTGTATGATCAGATTGATACTCACACAAGTGGCAATATTATTAAATACATTTTTGATGCATGTTATCTTTGCTATTTAATTAAAACAAATTTTGAAAATATAACAGATAGAAAATAATTCAGTCTTAAAATATTATCATGCTACAATGTTCTTGACAAGATATTCGAATATTTAAAAAAAAAATCTTTTCTTTTTTTCAGATAACATTATGGACAGGATGGGCACTTGCATCTGGTGTAGCCTTGACTTGTCAGTTTGTTCTTTACCATCAAAAACTGTCACTTGTTGAAACGGCATTTTACAATGCCTTAAGCCGAATAGGTTTCTCCTTAGGCGTAGGGTGGGTTATTTTTGTATGCGTTATTGGACAGGGAGGTAGGTGTCTGATTTATGTCATGAAATTAATTATTATTAAGTGTTTTTAAGCAATATATATACATATATTGAACTTGTTTGAAAGTTTAATATACGTTTGTGTTAACGTATACATTTAATATAATGTTTGAAAGTTCAAACTTTTTATTCTTTTATTTTTTAATTTCCTTTTAAATTCAATCTCGATTATTTTCAAAAAGGAAATTTATATCAGCATTATTTCAATTAATTTTATGTTAGTATTTGCAGCTGTCAATATCTGGATACCTAAAAACTAAGACAGAGACTAAAGACTCAAAGACTGAAAACTCAATTAACTCACACGGGATTTTTTTTATTTCTGCGAGTGTGTCATAATTAATTATAAGGCCGAAAACTTCACGCATTTTTACATTTTATTTTCATTTCTTTCATGCTGGGTTACAGAAAACATCCTAAAGTTTTTATGACTGTTCTGTTAAGTTGGATCAAGAGTTTGATAAAAGATAGAAATTTCAATCCGTAAGAAAGCTATTAGACTCGGATTTCTCTTAGAAGTTCGTTTAGATATCCGGAAATTATCGTTTCTTACCGACGTCCTGGCATAGGGGTATCGCACCTTCAGCGTGATCTGGGCATCCGGAGTTCGAGTCCCCCCCCCCCATGTAAAAAGGGGTTTTACAAACGAATGTGTGAATGTCTTATTCATTTGAGCTAGAAGTCCGACTTTTACCTTCGGGTTTTCTGAGATCTTTACCCTTATAAGCTACTGATTCTTAATATTCAATATTTTTCGTTCCCTTTCCGTGATAACGCGACATCATCAATCGATTCTTGTTCTATGAGGCAGTTGGGAATTATTTATGATTGATAAGTTGAAATCTACTGATTCTTAATATTCAATATTTTTTGTTCCTTTTCAGTGGTAACGCGACATCATCAATCGATTCTTGTTCTATGAGACAGTTGGAAATTATTTATAAGATTGATAAGTCGAAATCTACTGATTCTTAATATTCAATATTTTTCGTTCCCTTTCCGTGTTAACGGACATCATCAATCGATTCTTGTTCTATGAGGCAGTTGGGAATTATTTATAAGATTGATAAGTTGAAATCAACTGATTCTTAATATTCAATATTTTTCGTTCGGTATTATTTTTATTTTGTATTTGTTAGTATTTTTATTTTAATTTTATTTTTTGTTAACGGATCACTACTTGTTTCGAGTGATTTTAGGGATTGAGTTTTGATTTAAGTATTCATAAACATCATTGTATGAAAACAAAGTTTATAATGTAACTATATGTTTATATCTTACGTGTAGTACAAATGATATTTCTTTTTTATTTCTTTATTACTCTGTCAATGTGCGAGAATTTCATTGCAATTTTTGCTAGTTAATCTGTGACAATCAAACCAGAAATAGGATAATAACCCGCTTAAGGGAGCACATTTTCTAGTCATGAACATTGTCTCGTCAATTTATGTGTTTGTTTCTAACTTCTAGCCAATGCTGAACGAAGACAATTGTTAAATCTCAACGATTATTCAAAAAATATTTTATTAATTTTGGAAGCATTTTATTTCTAGTAGCAACTCATATCGAGTAGTATGGAACTCGTTCAACGGTTGTTGAAAATGTTATGAATAATTATAGAGCCATTTTAAGGGGAAGTGCATAAATATGAGCTTTGCAAAATATCAGACATTTTTTCCCAGCAGTTTATTTACTTATGACGTCTTCTGTAACAGGAATGAATCCCAGTTTTCCATCTTTCTTTTCTTGAATTCGACAGAATGATTTCTTCTTTTTACAGTAATCCTACAGAGAAATCAATGTATTTTTGCTTTTGAATCGATTTTTCAGTCAAACTCTAATTGTCAGAAGCAATATATGACGTACTGAATACTGGAGATTCTGATAGTTACGAATCCAACTTTCAGTTCAATGCTAATCGTCGTAGCGACATACGACATACTAAATACTAAAGCTTCTATTTTTTACAGCAGAACTGAATCTATTTTATCAAACTATATGCTAATAATCCGTAGCAACGTATGCAATATCAAATACTGAAGATTCTGATAGTTGCCACCACCTTTAAATCTACTTTTTAGTCAAACTCTAATCGTCGGTAGCAATATACGACGTACTGAATACTAAACATGTTAATAATTGCAGTCTCATCAGTTATTTATATAATTCCGTAAAAACACATACCGTACCGAATACTGAAGATTCTGACAATTGCAACCACCTTTAAATTTATTTTTCAATCAATTGCTAATCAATTCAGATCAACATATGATATACTCAATACAGAAGATTCTGATGATTGCAGCCACGTTAGTTGCTTATAAAATTTGCACATGTGTTTATTCCTTCATTGATCATTCAGATAAAAAATAAGGAGCCTATTTGATTAACAATCCTATGATTTATCTTCGGGATAAGGCTTATATCACGAGCAACCCCCGGGAAGGACACCCTAGGATGATGGGGATGAGATGCTCTATAGTAGTGGGTTCTAGCAGTCCTGATGGGTACAGAAATGGTGTAGGGTAAGAACCTACATTATTGTGAGTCTTTTTGTGGGGTGTGACTCCTTCTGGAGGGTAGTACCGTGGCCTATGAAGGTGTCCTCTTGGTGTCAATTATAGTTTCCGTCTATGCCATCGCGGCGTCCGGTCATTCAGATATTTTCGTGTGCCTTCGGGCAGGTCAGAGTAATCGGCTAAGAAGTTTAGGATCCCACAATTAATTATTAAACATTCGCAGGCATATAAAAATTCCTGTTTGAGTTAGTTGAGTTTTTAATCTCTGAGTATTTAGTCTCTTTCTGAGTTTTTAGACGTTAGACATTGACTGCTGCGAATACACACGTAAAATTAATTTGTATATATAGTATTTATTATATACTAATTAGTAATAAAAACCAAGTTAACAGGAAAAAATAGAATCAAAATTCAACCAAATAAAATAAGAATCCGACCTGAAGACTTTCCCAAGGGTCACCCTCAGGCAGGGATTCAAAATAAGGGATTTTTTCTGTGAGGAATCTGACTTTAGTCCAACAGTATTGGCCCCTCATGACCCGAAAATCCTCTGAAATTTAGGCCTAAGAGATACACCATTTTATACATAAATGAAACAAAACAATAAATTATAAAAGAATACGACCACCAATAAAGCAGAAAATACAATAACATATAATAAACTATATAAAAACTCTCAGAACCAATTATTTAAAAAAAAAAAAAAAAAAAAAACATACCAGCACCAGTAAAAAAAAAAAAAAAAAAAAAAAATGTCCCATCTTGTTTCTATTTGTTTCCTGCGTCTTCTTCTGTTTCTGCTTACGCCATTCAAGGTAATAAATAATTGGAGGTTTATTTTAGGTAAAGGATTAATACCGAATCACCTCTTTTTTTTAAATTAAAATATCAATATTGCAGTAGTTTCTGAGAAATTAATTATTAGTTAAATTTTTAATGAGATTATTTGTTGCTTCAATATAGGAAATTTTGTTATTACACACTCTATTAATCTTGTGGAATTGTGAGAAAATTTAATTTTTGAAAATTTTAGAGTTTAGATTGGAATGGTAGTTACATTGTTTTGTTATTTTAAAGTTGAAATCATCCCTTTTATCGTATATACCAACTATTGTTTTATCATTAGCAATTTCGATTTTTAAATCCAGAAAGGTAGCTTCAAGTTGATTTTTATTTGTTTCTGTTAGAATTAAATCTTTTGGATAGCAATTACTCACAATATTGGTATTATCAAAGTTTATCAAAAATAAGTCATCAATATACCTGCAACCGTTTTTTAAATTATATTTAATTATTTTTTTCTCTTAGTAATTATAGGAAAATATTGGCTAAAACACTTCAGAAAGCTGTTCCCATTGGAATGCCCTTTACTTGTTTATAAAAATTAATTCCATTAAAAATGTAATTTTCGGTAATATTAAAATTACATAATTCAACCAATTATTTTTAGTAATAACACCTTCATTTAAATATGCGTAATATATAAAAAATACAATCATTTATTAATTTTTCATGAGGCAGATTGGTGTATAAATTTTCGAAATCATAAGTATTAAATTTATTAATGTTGTTATCCTTAAGAAAATCCAAAACTTCTTTATTACTATTAATTATAAAGTTATCTTCATCTTTGATTATGTCCAGGATAATGTTTAAGAATTTAAAGAAATGTTTTCCCTTATAGTAATTATAACTGCCAGTGCTACAAGTCACGAATCTGAATTTTAATGGGTTTTTTTTTTATGAAATTTAACTGTTGGGAACAAATAAGGATAGTTGAGAGAGCAAGTCTTTTTTTTTTTCGCGAAAGTTAGCATTCTTTTATCCAATTCCTTTTTCCGCGTGTTCTTTAAAATATTAGTTGTTTCAGAGTTATATTCATTAATTAATAGCTCTTTATAATAATATTTACAAATTAAACAGAAATTATTTGTTAATTTATCTATTACTGTAATAACAAATTTTTCCTTTAATTTTTTTTTAATGTTTTGCTAAAATAAATTTCTCGTTTTTTCGATCTGTTCTTGCTATAATAATGTATTCATTTTTGTTTTAATTTCCTCTAAAATTCTCACTTTCCATTCACCGAAACCTTCCGTAGGCCAACGGTATTTTCTAAATAATTTAGCAATAAAAATATCCAAATCTTTTCCAATACAAATTAAGATTTTATTATTGTTTATTTTTTCTCTTAATCTAAATTTAGTTCCTCTTTCCATTAACTCTCTTAAAGAGCTGGATTCAATAATTTTTAAATTTCCTGTAATTATATGACCTTTATCCACATCTATAAAATCTTTATAGCTTTCTTTGTTACAATCTGTTTTATTTATTTTATCTAAATTTTTGCTATAATAATTATAATTACAAATTTGTTTCCTTAAAGTTGATGTATAACTAAACGCTATTGAAATAGTTGCTTTATCCCTTAAAGGAAAAAATAAATTATTGTTTTGCACAATTTTAGGCAATTTTAGTTTTTCGAAGTTAATATCCAAAAATTTTATCACACAGAATTCTTTGTTTAATTTATTTTCATTATTCATTAATAAATCGTTTGTTCCAATATTAAGCTTACATTTAATTACATGAGTATTTAGTATAAAAATATATAAGTACTTGTACATTAGTTTTCAGGTATTTAAATCACTGCACTTTTCTGTACTGCACATTAATGATTTTATTGATACAATTCTTTTTAGATGTTGTTAACAGTATTCTTTCTTGGAAACCTTTGATTCCTCTAAGCCGGCTCACTTACTGCGCTTACCTTTTGCACCCTGTTGTTCAAACTGTATATTTTTTTTCACTTAGGAAGTTGGTTGAATTTAATCATTTTAATATTGTAAGTACGTTATTTTATTTTATGCCAATTCGCAATTCGTCATTTCCTCTGCTTTTTTTATGTTAATATTGCCATTTTTAAAGTTTTAAATTTATTATTTAGAATTAATTATACAGTATTTGGAAAAACCAAGTTTATCTCGATAGTTGTTTGTAAAATCGTGTTTTTTTTCGGGGAAAATATTTAGATACGAATCCCATAGCGATTCCATATGAATATTTTTTCAATCTTACTTTCTTACTGGTCATATAAATAAAAAAAAATCATGAATACACTTAGTTTAACATATTATTTAGTTATAACCACCCTGCATGTACCGAAATTGCTCGTTTAAAACTATAAGATTTACGACTAGCATTACTTTTATTTTACACACGGAATGTAAAAAAAGAAAAAAATATTGTAATTGTAAAAGAAAAAAGATCCAAAGATTTTTGACTCATTCTCAAGATTGGGATCATCCCCGGAACAAAAATTAAATTTTGGGGATTTTTTCTATTTATCTTTCTGAAGAAAAAAAAGAGCAATAAACGAAAGAGTTTTACAAACTATCGTTATGTGGTGAATAGCATATAATCCAGTTAACAACTACGCTACCCGAGCGTTTTGTATCCTGGTTTAGTTACAGGACTGCTAACCACAAGGTCCCAAGTTCTATCCGCGCGCATCACAATTCCCTACATTGGTGACTTCGGACGATGAACCTTCAATCTTCGTAACAACTGTTGTGGCACCATCTACCCACAGCAAACCAAAGTCGTCAGACTCACTTGACGCAGCAACCACACACTCGCTAATCAACTGGGTACAGGCCCATTTAGACAACAGCTAGTCAATGCATCACCAATTAACAGTCATATCGTTCGTCTTACCTCCGACTCACTGGAGGCAGAGTACTGTGGTGGATAGCATATAAGCCAGTTAACAACTATGCTACACGAGCGTACGCATTTGTATCCTGGTTTAGTTACTGGACGGTTAACCACAAGGTCCCAGGTTCTATCCTAGCGCATTCAATACCGCTAAAGTTACATTATAATTGTGCAAACCTCGCCAATAAATAACATCCTTAGAATAACTGCAATTCTGCATTAAATTTTGGTGCGAATCAATTCAAAGGATGCACACTGTCTATTCATGATTCTATGAATGCGATGATTCAAGAACACAAACTGTATGGTTGCATTTTGTATCGGATTTTTACAAAATAATATTTAATTTTTGACGCAATTAATCAAAAAGAAAAAGTTCCAAATACATCTCATCACTAAACTACGCAACTAAACACAAAACGAGAAACACTGAGGAAATGCATGAGAAAATTAAGAAGAGATTCTCCAGCTCATTTAGTAAATATTTTAAGATAATTACTTTTAACAGTTTTTTTTAAAGAAACTTTTGTCAAAATTTTTACAAACTTTATGATTGATTATTTATTATATATTCTTTATTTTTTTTATCAAAATGAATAAATTTTTTGTTATTGTTTTATTTGCATTTTTTTTTTTTTTAAGCATTTGGAATTAGAATTTTTGGAACAATGTGCAATATTTGTATCAAATATCTGCAAGTCTTAAAAATATTTAACTCATTTAACAGCCAATGGCATCGGTACAGTATGTCATGGGTTAAATATTTTTCATTTTTCAGCTACTCCAAAAGTTTTTAATTTAAACTCGTTTTAATAATATTAATTGCTAAACTTATAGCAAACTTTTGATTATTTTAAACAATATATCCTAGAAATTATATTTATCTATTATTTATTTCTAATTAAGTAAACAAATAGAAAAAAAAGATTTTCGCCTTTTTAATTAGTTTTGCTCAACAGCTAAACTAAAAAAGAATTATCAATTTTTTTAGAACAAAGTAACAGTATTAATATTAAAATGAAGCAAAATTAGGTGAACGAAAGTGCTAATAGAGAGACCTATTTGCTACGTTTGTGTATATTGAAAACAACCCCATAATCTTTTTTTTCTCTCAAATCTCCGGTTGTTTTGGTCCGATTTGTGCAAACTTTTATACACGGTGAATTTCTCTTTATTCACAAGAAGTTAAAAGACTAAAATTCAGGGGTTGCAGTTGGAAAATTTGAAGGCCATGCAAAATAAATATGTAGATGGCCTCTTAAACAAAAGCAATTTACATATTTTTGAAAAGCACACTCTTCGAAACTGATTGAATTTTTTACATTGGATTTAACTTTTATAAATTACGAACAATAACAATTGTCCGATATTTCTTTTTCATAGACTATACATACATTGCTATGTTAAAATTCGAATGAGATAAATCTTTGCATTCCTGAAAATAAATTATATATAATACATTTTTTATCTTGTTTATAATCATCAAAATATCTTCAACATTTTAATATTCTTTCTTCTTTTAGATGATGCTATTTTTTGGTACTCTTTTTATTTCCTACTTTGTTGCTCTGGTGACATCTTTGTTGTTCGAATCTCCGGTGATAAGACTGGAAAGACTTCTCAGAAACAAGTTTTCATCTTGAAAAATAATTCATTTTAGCGCTTAATTCCAATTTAAAAAATAATTAATAGGAAATATTTTCTCATACTATATTATTTTCTTTCCACTCTAAGCCATTCATTAATTATTATTGCAATTATTCATAATTAGCTAGTAAATTATAATAATTAAAAATATTTCCATTAAAACAATCGATGCAATCATTTTCAAACAGCCCCCTTTCCTTCTCAAATAATCATAACAACTTTCGTCAACTGAAGTTTTAAATATGTTAACATTAAAGTATATTATTCTATAATTTCATAAAATTCTTAATTATTTCAAAAAAAATAATTTGTTATGATTTATGAATTATTACATACATATCTAGTTATTTTATCATATTTTACAATTTTATAAAATAATGTTTCTTACTTTAACGAATTGTTAATGTTTTTTACTTTATATATATATATACGCGAAAACGTATGTATAGCGTATTTATAATGATTTAAAATTTTATAAAAATTATTTTAATTTTGTGTAAAACAAATAAAAAAATAGAAATTTAAAAAAAGATTTAATTTATTGTAATTTTATCGGATATTGTTTTGTAAAACATAGTTTATTTATTCTTTGTATTTGCTACGTCATATTGTATCTGTCAATGCTTTTTATTTCATTTTTTGTATAAATTATTTTGAAATAAATTTGTTAAGTTTACCTTCGTATTGTTTCATTGAAGATGCTGATTGCCACCCATACTATTAAAAGTATAGACATCATAAAAAGTTAATTTTTAATCTTTTTAGCAAAAGACAAACAAAAGAAGACATAGACCAATGTTAATAACATGTTTACTAAATGAAGGTAAAATAAATAAAGAAATATGTCTTTTGGAGAGCTAAAAAGTTTTGTAAAGTAAAAAAACCTGTTATTTTAAAGATTTATCGAATGTACGAAATCTTGCAAATCACTTAAGATATACATTACCTAGTTGCTGAATGCAGAAATAAATTGTATATCTATCCAATTTTTAAATACTGAAGTACAACTGATAAATAAAATAAAATTTTCGATTTTTTTTTCCGCCTAGGGAAACATTAAAATTATTTGAACTAAAAATATGCTTAGTATTTTAATCTATGAGATTTTTCTTCAGAAGACTTTACCAGTGAAATTTAGTGAAAACAGTTGTGAAAAGATGCAAAATTAGCATTAAAATGTGAATTATGTAAAAATAAAAATCAGCATAACTCTCTAAAGATTGAGCTTAGGAACTATGTTGAAATGGTTTTATAAAGACACAACTAAACAATCAAGAATAGAGAAAAGAAAAATAAACTCAAGTAAGAATAGGTCTTTTAAGTAAGAGCTCTTATTTAATAAAATAAGGGCAATACACGTTATTTTCTAAAAATAAGAACACTAGAGTCATTACTTTCGCTTTAAACAGAAGTCCTCATGAATCGAAATGGCAAGTGGAAATCGCTGTTAACTCAACAAAAATAGAAATTGTTTTATTTACAGAGAGGAAGAAAACTCCCACGCTCAAAATTAAAATACATTACAAAGAAATTCAATGGTCCCAGGAAGCAAAAAATTTAGGTGAATTCAGGGTTAGAATATTAACTTTGAAACATCATTTAATTTTTACTCAGCATGTATTGATATAACTTGCATACACAATTCCCTCTAATCACTCGAAATTCTTCAAAGTGTGCAAATCCGTGAAAAAAATGTGTTTATTTATAATTTAATATTAAGACCGTTTCTTACATATTTCTGACCCGCTTGGGCGTATGGATCAAAAATCAATTTCAACTTTATCGAAAGATGCTAATAGTTGATCCTCAGACAATTCACAAAAGTGAGATTGCTCATGAGAAACGAAGATCTTGGTCGCCTCTGGCGGGGGAGCATCGTCCCTTGGCGCACTTTGTAACTACGCCAACCTGGCAACCATGTAATATCTCAAAACAGTTCTCAAACTGTCTCGCTAAGCACGCATCAAAATAAACGCATTTTTACAGTCCGCTTACTCTTTTCATTCACCAACGCAGCTTCGCACAGATCTGACCAACAAAGAAATCAACTGCTGTTAAATCTCCAATAAAAAAAACTCAAAAAGAAATCAAGATTTATATGCACCAAGATTTATACCACCTTCCATGCTTCTCTCTGCCAGCGAAATTATCAAACTTCACTCTTCTTTAATCTATCATACTTCCTAGTCTAGTTTTTTCACAAGATATATTTCAACTTTACTGCTGATTTACATAAGCATCCTTTCTTTTCCATCTGTGGTGGTACACTTTTGTCTAGTGGCTATGTTACTCGACTATGAACCCTAACGTTGCGAGTTCGAACCTCAAACTTGCACATTGGTGACCCTGGTTCTAAACAACCGCATCCTTCGTTCAGCTGTCGTGGCTCCATCTCCCAGCAACAACCCCTCAAACACGCTCGATGTCGCCCGCCATGACGCTTGGCCCGATAACAACGTTCGTCGCTCGCCATAACGCCTGGCGCGATAATCACGTTCGTCGCTCGCCTTACTCGCGCGACAAACTCCACCGACTCACTGGTGGGGGAGTATTGTGGTGGTAACTTCATAAGTCAGATAAGAACTTCCGGATATGAGTGTACACTTTTGTCTAGTGGCTATGTTACTCGACTATGAACCCTAACGTTGCGAGTTTGAACCTCAAACTTGCACACATCCTTCATTCAAAGCTTCATTCTGTTATTTAAGAACCTTTAGTTTTGATATCGCACAAATCGGATAAAAAGAAACCTTACCAAATTCAACCTAGGCAGAATTCATGATGACGAACTTAACAACAGTTGAATCATGCTTAAGATATGGATGAACCATCGGTCTATCAGTACAGATGAAGACAAAATTTCTTATTAAAGGGAACACAGCTTATAACTTATAACATTGAAACCTTTCATAATATTATTTGAAATCAGATTTAGTAGTCCAATTAAGTCACATCATATATGGTAACAGATTTGTTTCGTGTTTATATTTAGTAGTTCAGTGCCTGATTGTAATACGTTTTCAATGGATCAAATACATCCCTGTCAAACATATGCATTTGATGATTGTTATGAAACCTAATAATACATATTTTGTTTTGTAATCTCAATAACACTTTTTTTTCAGAATTTGATCGGATATAATCACAAAGTACTTAAATAATTAAAAAAAATCTTGAAAAAATCAAAAAATAATTTTAAAAACTGAAAAGCAATCTATTAAGAAACGAGTTATAGACAAAAACGAAATCTCATCTAATCTAAAAATTAAGCCACTTAAAAGTAAGTCATTCCACAATATCATTATCTATAATTTATATTAAGGAATGCTTACAGCTATGAAATATTTTCATTAATATTTTTTTCAAGCGCAAACCACCAAACTACAGAGAAATAAAAGGAGGAAATTAATTTGTGACTAGCCGCCTCTGGCGACCAGCCGATTCGCCAATCTTAATGTTCGTTTAAATTTTAATAATTAAACATTTTACGCTACTTTAATAGATTCTTCAACAAAATATTTAAAAACTTCTAATTTTGATAGTCATATAATTCACTCATAATATTATAAATGCTTTCAGTCATAACGTAATATTATCTCTCTAATTTTCTGTTAGCTCCCGTAGAATTTATGCTTTAAATTAAAGTGGAAAGAATTAATCTGCAAATAATATCATAATATTTTTTACTGAAACAAAGCACTTTTTTATAATATGATTACTGATAACAGAGTCACTGAGCGTTTAAACTTTATGGGCACTAAAGAATATCTTTTTTAATTTATGTAATATCTCAAGACTTTGTCAACAAAATTTTCTGAAATTCATCATGAACAGATCGATTCATTAACAATGTTTCATTTTAAATGCATCAAACACTAAGAAAATAAAACGAATCGTTTAAAATAATCGGTCGAACACAGGTTTAAAAAAAGTACTTAAAAAACGATGTACTATAAATACAAGCATATACAAAAAATATATAACTAACATAAATACAATTTACTTACAAAAGCATGCAACTAACCTAAAAATAATTTAAATCATTCGTTGGTTGTCATGCCAACAGTCAGAACATAATGCGCATGCGTGAATTTTCTTCGCCAGTTACGTTAACGCAAATGCGTGAATTTTTCTACACCAGTTGGGGTAACGCTATGCAGATTATACATTTTTAATTTCCTTTATTCTGTGTTATTTTAATTCAAAAGTACTTCAGAATGAATCTGAAACATGGATTAATTAACAAGGTCTAATTTTAAATGCATAAAACATTAAGAAAATAAACAGAATCGTTTGAAATAATCCGCCGAAAAATATTAACCCTAGCCTCATTACTGTTGGGAGAAAAAAACAACTGAAGCCTTACTCATTTGGCGGTGGGAAAAATGAAAGATTTTTTTGGCGGAAAAGTTGGCGGTGGGGAAAATGGAACATTTTTTTGGCGGGAAAGTTAGTTTTTAATTAATAATTAAAATTTTAATTAAAATTTCAAAAAAAGGGACCCCAGGTACACATTCCCGACCTCTAAGGTATACATGTACCAAATTTGATAGCTGTATGTCAAATGACCTGGCCTGTAGAGCGCCAACGCACACACACACACACACA
Organism: Argiope bruennichi; assembly: GCF_947563725.1. Classification (NCBI taxonomy): domain Eukaryota; kingdom Metazoa; phylum Arthropoda; class Arachnida; order Araneae; family Araneidae; genus Argiope; species Argiope bruennichi. The sequence goes on from NC_079158.1 coordinate 115,551,815, forward strand.
CACACACACACACACATTGAGCTTTATTATAAGTATAGATTACCAGAACATATTTATCTTCTCACCATTACAATATTTTTTTTTTTAAAAAACTGAAATTCAAATCGATGGACCATAATACTTAGGTCGAATATAGATGGCAGGTACATATTATCATCTTCATGACAATCTCAGAAGAGGAGTTTGGATAAAATTTCTTAAGTTTTCACTAAATGAGAAATATTGTATCTCTGGCCTGGTCAAAGGAACAACATATAGCATGGTGGCAAATTGTCACATTTAAAGCTCTATAACTAATTTTTTGATTTGGAAAAAAGAAACCAGTTTGCGCAAAATAAAACTATTTTTCTGTATAGCAGCATTAGGTAGTAAGGGTATACTAATATAATTTTTTAATTGAATCAAAAATGTTATGAGGTAAAATAATATACCTGCAATGCTTAGTTTTTTATAGTGAAAGCAGATGAATATTATTTTATTCATCCAAATAAAATAAAACAGTAATTTAGGGTTAATCTTTGTATTAAACACAAACACTTTCAAATTTTGTCGCCCGCCACTCTAACAGATTGGTCATTGCCACTATAAACAGATTTGGTCAAATGTACAACTGGCAAAGGTGCAATTGGTCAAAAGCAACACTCGCCTCTACTTACAAAAAGCGCTGGACCATAATTGCTTGTCACTGAAATACCATTCATTAAATTTTCATTATAAATTCTGAAATTGCCCATGATGAATTTTTTTAAAAAAAATGAAAGCCAGTTTGAAAATAAAAGTATTAAAAAGAATAAACTATTTATGAAAGAGAACATAAAATTATGAAAAATATCTCTCGAATTTATATATTTTAAATGAAAAATTTGTATGCGAATATTAGGAAATAAAATAAAACAATAACTCAAAGAAATATTATTAACTATGCATAGATTTTCGACAAACTATTACAAGTGAATATGTAAAATACAATAATGCAAATATGTTTCGATGAAAGAATATATTTGTATCTATTTACTATTTGAAACATTTCAAGATTTTACTGAGGTTTTAGTAATTTACTAAAAGGTATTTCTAGAATAACCGGTAGTTTTATTATGTCGAAGCAAATATATGATTTCATTCAGTTCAGTTATACACATTAAATTCTTCTGAACATCTCTATTTTTAAAAAGCAAGTATATTCTATAAAGCGATGGTAAACGGTGATCAGACTTCAATTCAAATTCGCATTCATATCGAAATTAGCAAATAGATCATTCAAAAAGCTATTACCTGTCAGAAAGGAATTGGAGGCAACGAGTGGATTTTCCTCATTTTATTTCAGAAGCAGCTAACACATTTACACAGGAACAAAGCAAACATAGAGGAAAGCAACACTAGACATCACATTATACAGATAGAGACTAACTCAATACAAACAAAAGAGGTTCACAGCAACATCGGGCGGAAAAACCTTGGACTTCAAGGTTACAAATAAAGTTTTAACAAACGGGATGAAACTATTGAACTAGAACTATTGAAAAGAAAACAGTATAAACAATTAGTAAATAGAATGATTTCGAAATGTAGCAGTCAATAAATTGAATGAAAAATAAAGCTTTCACTCCGATGTGCTATGAAGACAAATTCTTTGACATTGTTCAGGAAGAATCTTATTTTTGGTTCAGCTTTGCACGGAAGAAACAATTAACTTACATTTTCATTTCCGTTGCTTTTGTAACGTTTCTGATATTTGTGTCGTTTCGTAATGGGCATGTTATGCAACTTTCAGAAAATTTAATCATCTATTCTTCAATGGCACAGTTATCCTAAATCCTCTGTCTATTGAAGATACAGCTAGCATAGAATTTACAAGTGGAATCCTGATTTTAAATTGAAATAAAATATTTATCCAAAACAGGTGTAATTTCGCAAGAGGGAAAAAAATGTAAAGAATAAAATAAAATTTTAATAACTTTTTAATATGAACGATTTTGGCGTTATACTCTCTATGTCTTATCGAAGTGGTATCGAGGAACGAGGTAATTCCAAAGTTAACACTGGTCCATTGGAACATAGTTCTAACGGAAACAGAAATATTCATTATATGAAAAGGTACATCAGAAGATTCTACGTATACTGCATTTTCATTATCCTCGTTGGGAGTGCATTTTTTCATACTTTTTATGTAATATTTGTAGAAGATAAAAATAATGCAATCGTAACCTTCATATTAATGTTATTCAAAAACCTTCTGCTTATATCGATGTATTTCAAACGTCAGAATATATTACTGATGGCAAAATATCTCAAAAAATTATCAAAAATTTTACCGCATTATAAAACTAAAACACAGGGTTCTCTATTTTTCGCAACCTTCGTTTTTTCGTTGATATATATAATATATTGGACTGTGTGGGCCATTAGGAATGGATATTACAGAGAAAGATCACAAAGATATCTTTTCGCCATAGAACGCTTTGACATCTTCCCATCTTATTACCCTGTGATTGCAGAAGCTTTTGATTTGCCGACTTATTTCATTACTACTATTACACTAACTCTTTTCATCGTTTGTTATAGTTTTGTATGCAGAAATATCCAAGTTACTTTAAGTAACTTAAATAATCACCTTCGCAACGCTCGTTCACGAAGCGATTTTCGAAAATGCATTATTTTGTACGAAGAGATCTTGAAAACAGTGATTTACTTGGATAATAATTTTTCATTTCCTGCATCTGTTTCGGTTTTCTTGTTAATGGCAGAAGTATTTCGTAGTGGTTATACCTTGACTTTCGATAACACCCTTTCAGGCAGTTTGAAACTCTACCGCTCTTTTTCTGCCATTTTCTACTTATCTCTTCAATTAATCCAAATGGTATCAGGCTCTTTGACTAACGAATCAGTATATGAAACTTATAACATTCTTCAGGAAATTTTAAATAAACATCACTACTTTTGCATGAAGAAATCAAGATTAAAAATAAATATAGAGAACAAAAAATTAACTTTGTGGAAGATATGTGAACTAAGTAGATCACTCGTAATCTCTAGCATCGGCAATTTGCTAACTTATGGAATTTTACTCGGTACTTTAGGAAAGTAGATTCCTTCTTTTTGCTTGCAAGCGAAGAATATCCATTTTTATTAAATGTTTCTATCATGTATAAACTTCAGTATGTTTTTATTTCAAGAATGATTAACTCGCGGTAATTATTCAGAGTACTGAAAGAATTGCAGTTGCTAATTGCATGCAAAATAGGATCATCATACATGGCAGATAAATTATTCATTGAAATATTTCTGCTCGATGATTTACAACGAATTTTTGTATTCTTCATTGAATTATGGAAGCCAGAAGAAACTGTTGCATTTTGGATGAATTATGTAAAGAACTTTGAAAGTTTCAGCTGTTCACATAAAGTGAAAGTGACCTTTGAGCACACATCCATCCTACATTTACTCCACTTTGCATCATTGTGAGAGCTCTTGAGTTTGTTACCACATGCTTTGCCTTTATCTACGCTCAAACGATTTTTCTATAGAAAAAGTAAAACTTAAAACATTGCTCTTTAATCACTATTTTGGCCTTACTCTGAAATGAATAATTATAATAAAAATTAGCAAATATTTTCTAAATAAAATGAGATTTAATATTTTCTTCTCAAAAGAATACAAAAATTTTCAAAAATTTTCCAGCGGCAGTGGTCTTTCCAAAACTTTCTTCAATACACTGTAATAAATTTATCATGCCAGAGGGCGCTTTACATGTCATTAGCTTGTATAATAGTGTAAATCTTGTATAATAGGGGTTCTTTGCATTTAATTAGCAGAAAAAATTCTTTGAAAATAAAATAAACACTAAAATATGACAAAAGAGGTTACATATGACTCCAAAAAATAAACTTCATCAAAATATATAAGCCAGGATAAATATGTCTCAAATAGGAAAAAAAAAATAATACTTAATGATACTTGATGTCGGATGTCAGTGACAAATTATCTAAAAAGCATTATCAGCGAGCAAATTATCAAACAATCTATCCACAAATTATCTAAATCTTATCTATCCCTTGAAGATTCTCGAACAGAATTGTTAAAACGTTAGGAGATGTCTGAAAAAGGGAAATGATCATTTATCGGGTGTCAGTGTCAAACTATGTAAAGACATTTGTTTGTAAAACGGGTTCATTAAAATATTAAGGAACTGGATTGGCCATTAATTTTCCAAAAACAGGAAAATGCCCATAATCACAAAAGTAAGTTAAAAGTAAAACAGCATTACAGAAAATCAAATGTGAAACTACATTAAAGTAAATAAAATGTAGAAAAGAATTTCGTTTGAATGTTTTTAAACATCTGTTGTTTCGTCTGTCTTGGCTATTCCAAATAAATTTTAAAACAGTCTACTCTCCAGAACATAAAGATTCAGAATATATTGGTTCTGGAGATAAGTACTAGTTAGGGATTGCAATACCGGTATACCGGGATACCGAATGCCGGTATTTTGAGCCATTTGTACATTTTTGTAATACCGGTATTCACAAGTTTAAATACCGGTGTTTCGGTATTTACTAGAAATTTTTAAAACTGTCTCCACTATATGTTCAGGGATCGCCAACATAGCAAAATAGTATACGTTTTTGTTATGTCTTCCTAACTGGCGAAATTAATTAGCTAATTAATTGCTTAAATCTAAATTAGCGAAACATGGATTATCCCTGAAAGAAGATATTGCATCCGTAACGACTGATGGAGCAACATTTATAAAAAAAAGTTGGAAAGTTGATTGGTGCAAATAAGCAATTGTGCAATGCACATGGAATTCAATTAGGAGTAATAAATGTATTATACCAAAAAAATAAAGAACAGAAGAATCCAAATACTGTGGATAAAGAAACTTCGCATTCCAATTTTGAAGAGAGTAAGAGTGTGAGTGATATTGACAATGGAGATAATGACAATGTAATTGTTCAAAAAGATATTGCTAATGAGGATGAAATATTTACCCATCAAGAATTGCTTCCTATAATTTATAAAGTTCGAAAAATTAAGATATAATGACATATTACTAAAATATATACTAACTGAAAATAAAATAGAATATATGTTAATATTAGATTCTAAAACAAGTTGGAACAGTTTACTCCTAATGAAGGAACGATTTTTGAAACTGAGAAATCCAATCCAAAAAGCAATAATCGACTTAAACCTGTAAATTAATTTTTCAGATAGTGAATTCGACTTAATATCCAGATCTGTATCAGCTCTACTTTCAATAAAACCGACTATTGAGGCATTATGTCGGAGAGATTCTAATTTATTAACAGCTAATGCAACAATACATTTCATGTTGCAGTCACTGAAAGAACAGCACACATCACTATCTGAAGAATTATATATTACATTGAAAAATCGCACAGAAGAAAGGCATACCAAAATAAAATTGTCTTATGGTATTTACATAATTATAATTATTTTAAAAATGTAAATGAAAAAGAAGAAAAGAAAATAACCAATTCAAATCTGATTAAGTTTGCAGTAAATTTTCTTAACATTTTTTACCCACAAACCTATCCACCTTCAGAAGATTTCGGTTCAGTTATCGAAGATTATGATGATACTAATGTCGATAGTGAAAAGGAATTGTCTCTTGAACAAAAATTAGAATTAGCGTTAAATGAAAAAAATTTCAACGAACTAAAATACAATACAGAAATCAGCTATATCCAAAACCATCCGACGAGAAATCGATTTATTTGAAGATGAGGGATTTAGAGGTAAATACTTGGAAAAAGTATATCGCGCATTGCTAACAATACAACCAACTAGCGTAGATGCCGAAACAGCGTTTTTGACAGCTGGTAATTTTCTTTAACTCATTTAATATGGGATTAGAATCATATTTTCTTATTTTTCACTGGATTAAATTATATTTATATGCATAAATCTATCAGTTTTATACTTCGTTCTCTATCAATTTTATACTTTTTTATTTTTAAGAAATGACAATCTTTTTTTTTGTAGTGATAACTTTCCATTAATTTTAAGTAATAACAGAATCATATCTATCCTCAACAGTCTATCTACAATCGAAGAATTTTTAATTCTGATAATTGTGTGAAATACGCATCAGTGTCGAAAATTGCAACGCGGTACAATTGATAAAGAGAGAAATGCATTCTACAAATTACGGAAGTAATAGCTGATACTTGTAGTAAGATTTCATTTCGTAAACCAAGGTAAAAACAGAAAAAAATTCCAGTGATTCATGAATATATATGCGCATAAAAGGTACAACGCAAGTCCTCGTTTGTAATAACTTGCATATCTCTATGACTCTCACTGTCGTCTGCAGCCATTTTATTTGCAGGACATTGTTAATGTTTTTATACTTTTTTTTCTGAAATTTTTTTCGGCATTCTCGCATTTTTTGTGACAATTCAGCTCGAATGATCATATCAAGATTGATGTTTACAGCCATTAACATTTGCAAGTCCCTTTATAAGTATAAAAATATATGCCCCTATTAAAACCAAGATATTTTAATTGCTTACAGATTTTACATGCATAAAATCTTGAATCAAAAAATGCTCTTTATTTGCTTGTATTTTTAAAATAACTTCCGTTGTTCAAAAAAAATCGTTTGCTCTAACGGAAAATTGACAATTGCAACAATAGAGAAAGAAAAAAAAACATTACCAAAAAATTAAGTTAAAGTTTTATTTTTCGGAGTGTCACAACATTTAATAGCTCTCTTATAATAAATTGAATGAGATCATTTATTTATAAATAAAAAGTTGAATTGAGGCACATAATTTAAAATTGCAAAAATCGAGCGCAGTTTTTAAGAAATGTTCGATAGTTTGATTTGATTGCAATCAGTTAAGAAGACTCATAATAAATGTAACCCAAAAAAATTCATAATAAATGTATGAAAGTAATTTTAGAGTTAATTTGTATATGGTTTTGTTTGTTATCTTCGTATTAATTATTGTTAATTATTGTCACAATTGTTTTATAATAATATAGCGCTTAGATAACTCTACTACCTTCTTTTTTAAAGACAAGGTCATTATTAGATTGTATTCTAAGAGACTGCCGTGTATTTTCGTGTTCGTGCTTGTTTTGTCTTGTGAAGTGAGGAACTAATTAAATAACTGTGACTGAAACTCGTCTATTACTTTCGTCTACCTCATAATGAAGTTGTAAAGAGTTTCGTCCTTCTAAAATAAGACAATGTTTCTAAATTTTGTTATGGTGTAAGAATTTTTTTAAACACTATACAAAGACCAAGTATTAAGAAATATGAGCCTCAAATTCTTTCCTTGAGTATTTGGTGTGCATTAAGTTTTTCAAAATTGTATTCAGAATTTTAATTTAAATTTAAGCGGAATATTAGTGTTATTTCATACTAATATCGAAAAACATCATTGGACAAAAATTATCTTTTTCTCCTTATTAAAATTCAAACATTTATTTGTTCATTGCTCATTAATACAACGGCAGGTCGTCCACTCAGAAATTAGCAATGCTGCAAAAATATTTGTTTTTTAAAGCTACTTTAACCATAAATAGCATAAATTTTTATATCAGAATAAATATGAAACTACTTGCATTTTAGATATAATGATATAAATTAGTTATAGTTTTCCCAAAAGAAATCTTGTGAATTTGGAAGTGATAATTTAACAGATAAAATTACACGATCCTTTTTCACCCACAAACTTTCATCTTGGCTCAAAGAGCTCAATAATGTTCGTCCAAAAAATGAATACAAGGTAAGATGTAATAAATGATCTGCAACGTAATGTATGTAACAGTTGATAATAAATTATGTCTCATAAAATTTCCACTTCGATAAATTTTTAGACCCATGAATAACATTTTAGAAGGATAACTTCAATCAAAAGAAAATTGAATACTCTATAAATTAAATGTTTCTGTCAATGCAGAATTAAATCGAAGCCGAAACTCATTAAGATGCAATATCGACTTCATAATCTATTCATCTTGCATAGCAATGCTAGATGGAAAAGGGAGGTTAAAAGGATGGCGTGTTTATAGCAGTGGTTAGAGAAATAGCTTTAAATCAATTTTGTCTAATTTCCTTGTATTACAAATCTTCTACAAGATATATCTAGCAAAATTGAGAAATAGGTACAACTTGAGTAGTAGATACTCATGATGAAAAATATTTTAAAAAATTTAATTTGGTTTTTAATTAAAAGGGATTACAAATTTTAATGTTTTTCCTTGGTAACTTCGAAGCATGTTATGGTATAAAAGCCATTCTTAAAACATTTTAAAATAATAAAATTTATTTCCATCTTCCATCTTTTTTAACTTTAAAAAACTAGATTCCTTTGGAGGCCAGCTTGATCGCCTAAATTATTAAATTATAGGCTGTTAGATGATTAATATGAAATGCCCGTTTTAAAAAAAAAATTCACTTACTATTAAAACTTAGAGGAAAAATATACCTAAATGCAATTGATATTATTAAAAAGGTAATTTTTTAGTCTTACGATAAAAGAAAGACAAATTTTATAAGATAATTATTTTGGAAAATATGTACATGAATTTCCATAAGCAAATCATTGCGATTGGTTAAAATATTCCCGAGCTCCATCAAACTTTCTGTCTGAAGACCTATTTCTTGATTTCTTTTATATGGTCATTCCTCTGATATAAAGAATTCTTTGGTGAACAGCGAGCCCTCTCCAAAATATTAATAACAACATTTTGCAGCTCCATTAATTTGCTAAACGGAGCGATGAGTTTAATTCAGCAGTAAAAATGTTCAATGAAGAAATCTGAAATTCGTACAATGGATTGTTTACATTGGATCGTTGCCATTCCTCAATAAGTAATACAAGCAATCTCTGCTCATGTACATTTGCATTTTATATATAGGAATCATTGTCGTGGAATATTTTAAATATATTTCAGAACAATGCTTTTAACTGCATTTAGTCATTATTTTTCTACTCAGATGCATTGCGATGATATTAAATAAATTTTTGTGGGCTCATTAAAATTGCTATAATTTAAAGCAAACTTTAAAAGTAAAATCGTAGACAAATAAATCAAGACTTAAGTATTATAATACTACAATTTTTCAAGCAAAAAGTTCGAATCTTGTTTATTTATTTGCGAAAACTGATCTTGCAAAAGCATGTCACTTAACAAATTTAAAAAACCCTCATGTATGTCAAATAACCCAAGAATATATCCAAAGTTTATCAAGAGATGGCGCTCCTAGCAAAAACAAATTGAATCCTAGAAGAATTTAAAGGTACTGAAAAGGCAGAACTTTTTCTGCTGCTCAAAGAATTAAAAATAATTCTAAACAAAATTAGAAACATCGAAAAAATATATATATTTTTTTAAACTGAAGACATCGTTCTATGCACTTCATCTTAGCTAAAGAACTTGTTAAACAATCTTAACTTAAGACCTCTAGCAATTTGCGCCAAAGCAGTCAGAGAATTTTTTGAAACATTAATTCTTAATAAAAAAAACAATGCAATCCCCTCCTTAATTTTTTAAAAAACTTTTCTGAAAGTCAAAATATACTTTTATATTATAATCCTATTAATATTGTTCTTAAATTTTGTTCATCTGCGTCCTGCAAATGATGAAGCTTCATCATAGCACTCTTACTCTCCCTACAAATATGATGATGATGTCGTGTCCGCGTTATCACGGAAAGGGGGTGCAGTAGCTTCTGAGGGTAAAGACCTCTGAGCACCCGAGGACAGAAGTCGGACTTAAAGCTCATATGAAGATGAAACACATTCGCTTGCACAGCCCCTTTTTACAGGGGGGCACAGGTGCTGTCTGGCATGGGAAGTTTAAAGAGTATGCGAGAAAATTTTGGAGAAACCACTACCACTGGTTTAAATTTAAAATTCTCATTTTGTTCAAAATAATGATACATGCTATGAACTTGATAAAAAAAGTTCCTGGTTTTGTAAATAATAGACTTCTAATTTATAAATAAAATAAGATAATATTTTCATTTCATAATGGAGCAATTCGGTTCCGATCAGTAGTTTGTTAGTTACGCGAAATTTCATTATGTTAATTCACAAAGTTAAAGTTTTCCACTCGTCGGTTCTTGCAAAACTATTAGACAGTCTTTGGAAGTAAGTTTTGAAATATATCAAATTTTTAGAGGGAAAATTCTCGCAAATTTCACATGTTTAAAAAAAATGTATCCATTCTCTTGATAAACTCTTAAATCATTATAAACAATTATTTAGAAAGAAACATTTCACGAAATGTCAGCTTGTTTATTTTCTCAATCAATCCACTAGTACTAGGGATTGCAATACCGGATCAAAATTTCAATACCGGTATTCGGTATTTTTTAGATCTTAATACCGGGATACCGGTTTTAATACCGGTATCAGAAATTTTAGAAAAAGAAAGAAAACACAGGTGTTTTTTGTTTTATTTGCCAGTTTTATTAGAGAGTGTAAATATCTCAAAAAATAATTTGTAACCTATAAATTATAACACTATATAAAGAATCACAAAAAAGTAAAAGAACATTTTATTTATTTAAATAAAAAAAGTGTAAATATCACTATTCAGTCTGTGGTACTATTACAAATTTTTGAAAAGTGATCTAAAAAACATAATGCATCAATTGTACAGTCATTAAGCCTGAAAAGTAATTTTGTGCAAAAATGACGAGCTATCGAAAACGCTCTTTCGGCATCTACGCTAGTTGGTGGCACTGTTAGCAATGCGCGATTTACTTTTTGCAAGTATTTACCTCTAAATCCCTCATCTTCAAATAAATCGATTTCTCCTCAGATGGTTTTGGATATAGCTAATTTCTGTATTGTATTTTAGTTCGTTGAAATTTTTTTCATTTAACGCTAATTCTAATTTTATTTAACGCTAATTCTAATTCTAATTTAATTTCTGTTTGCAATGCGCGAATGAGTTAAAGAAAATTCTTTTAATCCTATCTGTTACCCTCAAAATACATTTACGCTTTTTTTTTCTAGGATATCATATCTTGCGGTGAAATATTATATACTTCAAATAATAAAATTGTTAAGGAATAAGAAATCGAATACTTAACACATGTTTTTATATTATGTCATACAAATATAACTATTCATATCATTGACAGAATAATAAATAATCTTTCTTGCTGTGAACCTTGTGGAATAAAAAAACAACAACAAAAAAAACAATGATGTACCAAAACTTGTCCCCCCCCCCAAAAAAAAACGGATGCTTTTTATTATCACAATTATATAGATAAAAATAATTTTAAAACACTTAATATTACGGTTAACCCAAATAGTGAAAATCGAATCAGCTAAAAAAGCAAAGTTGTATAGCTCGAAAAATAATATTCTTTATTGATCTACAATAATAGAATGGTATTACTCTACATGTGCGAAAAAAAAACGATCTATCTTCCTAAAGTGCCTAATAAAATTCCGTAGGTCAGCAAAGCACCGATACTGGACATTATGAGAGATCTATTTAATACGTAAATCTTCCATAAAGTTAAATTACTATCCTTAATATTAATATTTAGTTTCGGTATTTTCAAACGCCTGGAGCAATGTTTGCTCAACCAATCTTGAAGGGCATTCTTGGTATTCTTGACTGCTTCATTCGAGAGTGAAGCTGATATCATGAAAGTCAACAGAGTCGATAAGTAAAAAAATGAAGTCATAACGAAGAATATGCTTTGATGGTTTGATGCATTTGTAAAGAAGGCTAGTCTGTATCCGTTGGAAAACAAAATAGACATCGAGAAGATGACGGAAACAAAAGCAGAGAGTGAAAAATATTCATCAAAAGTGTTAGAGTGTCTCAGTATCTTTTCGTATACTATAAGATATTTGCTGAAAGTTTCGAGGGAATTGGAGTTTTGAAGTTGATTTCTCAGATGGCATAAAGTTGTCCGGATATCTTTGCAAACAAAACTGTAATAAGTGACAAACACCGAATATGTGATGCCAGTAATGAAGTAGAAACTTATTTCCAATGATTCTAAAATAAGAAGGCAAAATGGCGAAAGGATTTCGAAAAATCTCATCGAATATCTGATTTTCGAAACAAGCGCTTGAACTGTGTTGTCAGTGTTATGGGACATTATCATGTTTATAATCCAAATTGTGTGATATGCTAAAGAAAAGACAAAGAATAGGAGAAGTATATGACTTGTTCTTCTTGAGTTACTCCCCGGTAATGCTTTTGATATCTTTTCGAAACTTTTTATGATTAATAACACTTGTCCCCGTTTCGTGTATACTGAAAGATGCAAAATAATTCTCAGTAGTTGTATCAAGATAATTGCCAATTCATTTCTTTCATCTGATGAGAATACTGCACGGAGTACGTAAGTCAATATACCTACCAGGAGGCTCGTAAAAATGAAGTATCGAAAGCATTTTCCAATGATCCATTTTGTACAACAATTTCTATTATCAGCTGCTTCAAAAGGATATACGTTCTTATTAGAATGATTATGAATATCGATACCTATCATATAAAATAAGAGGCTTATAAATCGAAAGTCCTCCATATTCAAAAAACTGAAAGAATTTATTTATTCATTTGCATGTGTTTGCATGCGTATACACATTTCAAGAAGAATTCCACGCTCCAATCCATACAGCGAATGAACGATGAAGCAAAGAGCGTGCTATATCTATGCTACATAGGTCTCAGCTGCGTGAATGAAAAAAATAATATCTTTCTACCTTTTAAGAAATGATTCGTTTCTTCAAAAATTATAATTTCCGTCTTTTCATATATTTGTCATTTATTCGAACTGTAAAATAAGTCAAATTATTTTCAACTATCCATTTATATTATAAATATAATTTATTCAATTATTTTGAAGAGCGTTTTGCACAAATTACAGCCTTGTTTCTTGCTTTGTGTGCCTCTAATCAAAAAATGGAAATCGAAGTAGCATGAGTTTGATTGAGCAACTATTGACTCATCAATTACTAATTGATTAAAATCTAATCAATTAGTAAAAAGTTTCTGTAAAAGGTTGTGGTTTCAATACATTATATTTGAAAAAATATCTTTCAGTAAATTAATTTTCTCGATTGCGTGACTCCAGCAGTAGTCTACAAAAAAGCGAAATCGAAATGACAAGTTAATTGGTCCTCTTTTTAAAGAGGCAGTCACAATTTATTTTATTACTACTCATTGTTAGTTATTTCAAATTTTGGACAAGTAAAAGGCATTAAAAGAATTTATCATTATTATGATGCCATCCAGAGCATCTAAACTATAGTGTTTATTCTTCAGATTTAATAAAAGTTTTCATTGTAAAAATATATACAACTTTCATCAATACGAAACGCATTTGTTTCAACATGTATCGTGAATATTTAGTACTATAAATCTTATTACATAATAATGAAATATTTACCTTAATATTTCCTTTGATATTTCAAAATTATATTACACATTGAAAAAAATTATAGAGCATGTTCAGTTATGAACTTATAGTTATCCTTTTTAATTAGAGTATTTAAAACTTTCTTGTATGAGTCACTGAAAATGCGCAACTGAATATTTTAAAAATTGCATATACAACAGTAATAATAAAAAGAATATTACTCTTAAAAGATCCTCATACAGCTAATTGTCATAAAAACCAGCTTCAAGAAACTTGTTATTGATAAATTGAAGGTAGAAGTTTCAAAAGTTTAATCTTTTGAACATATATATATTAATCGAAAAAACCAACAATTTCCGAATTACTTATATTCTAATTTAAAAGGCAGATTATTGTCAGATGTAATCAAAATATGTGGGAAGACTTGGTGAATTGCGTATTTTTCATCCTTTATTGTATTACTTTGCAAATTAATAAGTCATGTACACTATTCCTCAGACTTTTAGAATCTACCGATATGAAAGTATTTATTTTTATTGTTTTTATTTCAGTTTAGTTCACTTTTTTCCAGTAAAGTGCATGAAAAGTTGTGTATAGCTTAGCCATACTTTCACAACTATACTTCATGATGTTCACTTTAATTTTTGATTTGACATGGCCCTCGTTGATAAGCGTTTTGTATAAGCGTAACCGTTTCTTTTGTATTTCATTTTTTTGATCGTATTAATCCGAAATTTCATACGTATGCTGTTTTCTTCTCAAATACTTTTCAATTAAAGATCCTGAAACTTGCATTTTTTGATGATTTCACTTCGTGAAGGGGTGGCATGCAGAAAGACAAGCGGTTATTACACCTAATATTTCCAAGAATAATCTGAGTTCACCCTACTGGCAAATGTATACATCTCATTTCATTTCCCCTCTTACTTTTTTTTGACGAAACAAATGACTTCTGAAGCATATGCGAGAACCCGCAGTGTTTCCGAGAATGAACAAAATCATGCAGTGGATGCTGAGTAATTGTCCCATAATTTTTCTTGAAAAAGTTGTTTCACACAAAAATTAATATATATATATATAATGATATTTTAAACTCTTAATTTAATCCCAATTCATTTCCAAAACTTTATCTTAATTTAGCCCATCGTAATTTCATTCTAAAATATTCTCTTATTTCGTGATCCAATTCCACTTTCAGTTTAATTAATTCCTTTGTAAAACTAATGCGCCATCAATACTACGTATCAAATGAAAGGGATACTTTTGCCCTTGTCAAAGGTCATTCCATCGGCACATGGCCGGAAATCATATGTTATATGATTTAGTGATCATTTGTTTCGGCTCTTTTTGCTCTCCCTACTTTCTTACTTCTACTTTTTTGTCGCGATGCGTCTTCTAGTTAATAACTATGCTCTCCTGGATGGATATTAAGGAGAAAATAAAACGAAATTAAAACTACCAAGTCTCTTCACTGCTTCAAACCTACATTCTACTTCAACTACTTCAATATTACATATATATATATATATATATATATATATATATATATATATATATATATATATATATATATATATATATATATATATATATATATATATATATATATATATACACACAGATTATGTATAAATTTGATGTCGAAACGAATATTTGCTTTTCACTTATCGTTCATGAATAATAGGAAAAGGATTGAGATTGTAGTAGGGATGTATGGAGCGTTTACACTAGGCAAACTATTGCACTCAATATTTGTCTCTATGTTGTTGTCCTATTATTCTAGTATATGGACTTACATTAAAATTTCAGTAGCATATGGAGTCATTATTAATCTCAGTAGTACATGGAAGTAGTATTTCAAGTACTTGTAATGACAAACAATACAGTATCAAAGTAGTTAGTAGGTGGTATGGAAAAAAATAAGTGAGCTCATCCTACTGGAAAATGTACGCCTATATATATATATATATATATATGTGTGTGTCTGTTGCCCTGTTATATTAGTATATGGACTAACATTCTAACATTAAAAAGTAGTAAACTTATTTCCCTAAAGTACCAAGTAAAATTCCATAAGTCAAAAGAGTACCAATGCAGGAGATTATGAGTTATCTGTTTATTACATAAATTTTCCATAAAGTCAGCCTTGTGTGTTAATATCCAACACTGGCGTTCAAAAACGATTGCGAGGGAGCTTGTTTAGAGTTTTCTGAAGAATACTATGGATTTTATTGATTGATTCATTCTTGAGAGAAGCTGATATCATCAATACCAGTTGACATGATAAATAGAAGACCCCTGTAGTAATGACGAAGATACTTTTACTTGGCAATATGGCCCCAAATGCTAATTTGTATCCGGAGTGAAATAAAAAAGTCATTACGATGGAAATACTAGAAGCAAAAGCAGGCGCAGAAAAATGCTTATCAAATCTTATCAAGTTTCTGGAGATCGTTTAGTATATTGAAAGGTATTTATCAAAATCTTCAAAAGTATAGACATTTTTAAGATGTTGCATAAGTGATATAAAATGGCTTCAATATTTCTGCAAACGAAACTGTAATAAGTGACATTTGGAGAATAAGTCACCCCATTTATAAAATAAAGAGAATTATCGAAAACTTCAGCAATAAAAGGATAATGCGAGGAAAATATTTCGAAAAATTCCGATGATGATTTCGTTCTGGAAATGTAATTCTGGACTTTCCTTCTTCTGCTGCCATTTCTTCTTGTGTCTATTGTCCACGCTGTTATTTAATTAAAGATGAAGCAAGGAATAAAGAAAATGAGTAAACGAATCTTCTTAAGTTGTAATCGGGCAAGGGTTTTGTTGCCATTTTTAAATGTTTGGTTATCAAAAACATTTGTCGGCATTTATTATACATCAAAATGTATAATGAGATGTTTAACATCTGCATGATTAAAGAAGATGCATCACTTAATTTATCTATTGAAAATACTACAAAAGATATGTAAATAAACATGTTTACAAAGACAATCATAAATACGAAGCTCCTGAAGCATTTTCCTGATAATGTTTTCTTATGATGAAGTTGGCTGACTTTGTTGTATTTCAAAAAATTGCTATCACTGACTTTCGCGTCATTCAGATTTTCTATTACAAACGCCCAAAATATAACACATATGAACCAAATGCCATCCATTGGAAGAAAATTCAGAATTTTCATTTCTATGTTTAAACCATATCTCACGTTTATATCAGGATATTAAGCTATGATGCTTATGAAACATAAAAACGATCAAATGGTTGCCAGAATGTTGTCTAGTTGTATCCTTATCCAACAAGTTACGTTTCTATGCAAGCAACTATTTTCATGATTTTTTTATCTTTTAAAGCTGTCTGAATTTTTCATAATATTTACAAAATATTCTTTATTTATCTTTACGAATTCCTTTCTTCAATTCTCTTTAATTCTTGTCGATGAAGCTTATTTCCCCTTATATAAGATTTGAGTATGGATTTTTTTAAAGAAATTGTTGAGTAACATGTTTATGACCTCATTGTATTATGATTGTTCAATTTCCTTTCAATTAGAATTATCTGAAATACTGTTTAAAATTGTTTTTAATTTATGAGGTCTTTATATCAATGTTTAAAAACTTTCATGAAATTACTTTTTTCTCTTTCACACCCTGTGGTATTTATCCAAGCAATTTGCAGATTTATATGATTATCTGACAATTTTGTGCGATTACATTCTTTTCTACAGTGCATGAAGAAATTAGTAATTTATTAGGAGCGTATGGAAATTGAAATAATCAATTCATTGAAAACTGCTTGCATTTACAAAAATAATTTTATTCATTTAATATATTACTTTATCTCTTTTCACAATCTGCAATTTAAATTCAACCCTAGCTTGAAAATGTAATTTAATATTTTTTCAACTTATTCTTTTGTAATTCTACTTTTGTTTAGTCAGTCAATTCGGCTTTGAAAGGTGTTCAAACCATTTATTCTCATGATTCATTCTTTTTTATTTAATGTTTTTCATAATATTTAATGTAAAATATGACTTATCTAAAAACAGATTTTCAACTTTTCCTGTAAGATCTGTTTTAAAACTTCAATTCCATTTGATTATCAATAAAAAAAGAAATATATATTTCAATCGATAAAAAAACACATTATTTTGAAAGTAAGATCATGCATTATAAAACTTTGAATGCAATATTGTGAATAGTTAATGTTTATGTTGCAAAATACAATCGATAAAGACTATTTCTGAGAACTATGGTTTATTGTCTCATGAAAGTCGAAACTTCAGTTTTTGTAGTATCAAGCAGGATTTAGTTTTTAATTATACGCATAGTAAACAATTCGAATAACTGGATTTAAATAAAATATTTTTCAATTATTATTATTATTACTTCTATTATCAACAATCATTATTATTAATAATTTTGAAAGAGAAATAGTAAAGAGAATATAGTACTTAATACATTTAAAAGATGGAATGAAAATTTCGAAACGTAATACGTACTATTTCACATTTTGTGTAAGAATTTTTGTGCGGATTGAATTTGAATGCTCAACTGTTCTTTGTGTTGAGCTTTCACCACTATTGTTAATTTTTATTATTTTGTCTTTGCCGATATTTCTAAGGTTATATTAAATCATGAAAATTAATTTGAAAGCATAAACATTTTGTCAATCAGCAAAATGTCAACGATTAGTAATCTGCTGATTAGCACATAATCGTTCACAACGTCTGTTTCACCAGCATATTATAATTATTATTGGAGGAAAGCTGTATTATTGGTATTGATTCTGTTGGCACATATCCTTTACCATAAGGAAATAACATGTATAAAATGATTATTCGTTCCTGTTTGTTTAACAGTATCCATCTGTAGTTGTTTGACTCATTAATCAAATAAGCATTTCTGTTCCTTTTGATAATTATTATTGGAGGAAAGCTGTATTATTGGTATTGATTCTGTTAGCACATATCCTTTACCATTAGGAAATAACATGTATAAAATGATTATTCGTTCCTGTTTGTTTAACAGTATCCATCTGTAGTTGTTTGACTCATTCATCAAATAAGCATTTCTGTTCCTTTTGATTGTTGTGTTTGATATTCCGAATCTTGGGGCTTGGAAATCATTGAAAAATAACAACTTCCATCATAAACAAGTTTAATGCATCCAATGAAGGAAATGAATTTGAAATGAAATTGTATAACGAATCTTTTGATATTTTTATAAAATATAAAGTAACAATTATAATAATGCTATCTTCCGATTCATCGCATTGGTAGAATTAAAAGGAAAAAATAAATCCACACTAAAACCATATCAAAATACAACTATGTGGAGGCTGCTATTTATTTTAATAATTCGAAACAAAAGTAATTGTGAGAATGAATGCTTTTTTTCTAAATTGAACTGATGAAGATTATTAAACTAATTGAAATGATAAAGCGATGAAGCATTAAAAATGATAAAATATAATAATAACGTATTTAAATAAAACAAGACGTTATTATTTCCTTTCTTTTCATTAAAATTACAAAATTAGAAGCACGCTTTTTTTGTAAATAATAGCGTGTGCGTTAGTTTTTTTAAAAATATATTTTATTATAATCATTACTTCTGAAGCCAGAATGCGAGGCAGTTTTTTACTTTTTGCATTATATTTTCAAAAATAAAACTGCATTCCAAAATTGATTTTTTTCGTGATATCATAATTATAGCATTTATTATTAAGATATATTTTAATGTATGATAAAAAATATCCAAATTGATTTAATTTTCTATAAATTAAAACTCTAAAAGTAAATTTCAAAAACAAAGCTACTGCAAAGTGCATATTATCACTGTCCAAGTTTTTTTTATATCAAATTTAATAATTATTAGCCCTTGCGAAAGGGAACGTAAGTGTAAACACAAATTCTCCTTAATTAGTAGTAGTTGTCATATTCAGCACAGCTAGAAGCATGTTCAGCACTGAAAGTATGCCATTTTTTAACATGTTACGAGTTTCTGGATCCTGTATTTGCATTAAAATGTTTACAAGGAGAGGTATATATTGTATTTTTACACTATTTGGTAAGAAATTTGTAACATAAATTGCAATTTTGATGTTAAAACCCTATGTTAAGTTTGTTTATTTAACACAGTACATTTCTGAAATATTATGTTCACAGTACATTTCTATATGTTATGTTCTGAAATATTATGCTGATGTACAGATGTAATATCCTGAAAATTGTTTTTATGATCCAAAGCGGTGTAAGTGTTTTTTATTTATTTTTTTAGTTTCTAAAATTCACATCCGATATCTAAAAATATCTATTCAATGTTATTATAAATTATATTATTTAATTTATTTTTACAACAGACAGTTCCAAGGAATATTAAAATTTTTTAACAATAAAACTTCTAATCTTAAAAAATTTGATTGCAAATGATTTTTGAGAATCATTAAAAAAAAAAAAACTTTTTACTGACTTTTTCTTTTATTCCGAAAAAGTACAATTTATTATATGGCACAGATTTTAGATGTTGTAATGCGGTCTGGATTGCATATAAATACAAGATATACGACGCTCACTAACTATTCAGAGTATAAATAGCAGAAGTATTTGTCCCTATGAAAGTGACATTTCTGATTTTTACGAACAACGACATGAATAAGTTATGGCATTTAAGAAATCCCACCCCCATTCTTTGAAAGTCTCTTCATGGTATTGTAGCGAATTGATATGAGCGAGGATAGAACCTGGGACCTTGTGGTTCGCAGCCGAGTAACAAGACCACAAGACAAAGGCATTTGCCCGTGTTGCGTCGCTGTTACCTGGCTTATAAGTTTTCACCACAGTACTCTCTCTCCAGTGAATCCGGACGAGACGAACGATATGGTTATTGAGTGGTTATGTATTAGCTGTTGAGTCTAATACGCCTGTACCCATTTGAGTTGGCGAGCATATGTGTGAGTGGTTGCTGTTGCGCCAAGTGAATCTGAAGAATTTGGGTTGCTGTGGGTAGATGACGCCACAACAGCTGTACGGAGGTTGAAGGTTTATCGTCCGACCAATGCAGCGAATTGTTATGAGGGTAGAACTTGGGACGTTGTGGTTCGCAGCCTAGTAACAAGACCACAAGACAAAAGCAATTGCCCATGTTACGTAGCTGTTATCTGGCTTATAAGCTTTCACCACAGTATATACAAATATTGGCCTCAGAAACTAATCATTTAATGGAAGAACTATTTCCGGCGTGTACTTAAAGAAGATGTTGAATTGTCAATGTAGCTACTGAATGCTACGATTAATATAACAACTTCTTTACGTAATACTCGAATTAGCCTTTACTAAATGCTTTACTCCCCTCTCTCCTGATTTATATAAATGTTTCATACTGTTTATTTTCCGAATGAACCAATCATTCAATGGAAGATAAATTTTAAAACTTGGTTTCAAAGAAGATGTTGTATTGTCAGTGTATTTATTGAATGCTGCGACTAAAATAACAGCGTCTTTACATAATAATTCGAAGAGCATTTATTAATCTATCAATATGTATATATGTTGAGGAAAACTACAAAACATATGCTAAAATATATTCAGGACTTAGCAGGCACTTAAAAGACATTGTACTGGAAGTTAGTAAACTGAGAGCTATAAAACGAAAAATATAAGAAACATATAGAGTCGAATATTTATAAAATTGCTGTTTCATCCATTGACCAAATTACACCAATAACACATTCCACCGGGGGTACCTCAGACATGAGGAAGAGAATCTTCCAGTACGGTGATTGATACCTGTCACCTCGGTGAGTACCAAAATGTTGTGTTAATTGGCTATCCCAAAATATTTTGTCGATGAAGGGGCATGTCTCCTACGGGGAGGGGTTGAACAGTAGCCAGTGATATCTTTTGGGATTTAATTTTAGTTTGTGCCAATGCTGTTGCGGCGCTCTGGTAATTCAGATTTTTCCAAATGATTTCGAACAGGATTGGAGTGATTATACCAGTTACACAAATGCCGGTAAGGTCGCAAAGAGGTTGATGAAAGGAAGTTCCCACATCAGTAAAAATACTTTCAAAGTCAATAAATTTTGGATTTATTCTAGGAAAACATTCCTCATTAATTGAAGTAATCCTTTAACCTGCGGAATATATTATGCAGTTTAAAAAGTTCATCATTATTACACGCAACATTCAGCCTGTTATGAAAATCTCACGATACGTACTTACGCATAAAACTTTACAATTTTCCAATAGTCTATTATTGTCTCGCATGTTGCCTATAAAACAAGTTATCTCTTGCAAATAACGAAACTTATCAAAGTAGCGTCGGGTTATAGTAACCTATTGAAAGTTGAAACAGTCTACTTGTTCTATCTCCTGTATCATTCTATAAAATTATATTCAAAAATTATTTCAAAATGCGTATTATCTCTGATTATATACAAAAATAAAAACATTCTTTAATTTCAGTCCTTGTCAGTAGCATTTAATGAATAGAAATCATCTGATTATTATTTCTTATTTGATCACTTATATTCACATTCATACTGAAATTTTAATGAAAATACAAAAATCGGTGAGACAATAGCAGAATAAATTAAGGCCTCAATCTTTTTCGCTTCTAATTAAAATGTGTATTTATAAATGCTAACATGGAATTTCGATGAAGAAATAAAACTTTTGTTCCTTCGCCATAGAAGATTAAACGTTGCTTAGCTTGTACGTTATATGAATTCATGATTCTTCTTACAGTACCAAAAGTTCGAAGTATATTTTAATCTTTCGTTTTGTTTTTAACTAAGCAACAAGTATTTTTTTAATAAATGTTATGAATCATTCAGTGTTTTGTCTCGTTTATCCTTGAGCTATATATTAATGAATCTTCTTCATATCATGTAGTATTTTGTTTTATTTTTAATTTAACAATGTCATTAAAATTAAACTAGATTCTGATGTAGTAATATATATGCAATATGAAGGCTTGCTTTGTAAAATTTTGGCTAAAGTTCTTTGTCAAAAATACACAAGCTCTGATTGCATTTCCACAATCTCTGTCTTCTGTATCGCTGTGGTGAGAGTGTCGCTCTAGTTCTTTGCTGAGGCTCAACAAAGAACTTTTAGGAATAGTTAAAAGCTGAACATTTTGTCTAATAATTAGCTAAAACAAAATAAAGTCGTGATTTAAAATATTTTTTTTTTCTTCTGCTTTCTTACTTAAAGATATTTCACATTACAATGAAGTAGTGTATAATATTTTTATAAAAATTTTAATTTTTTTTGTAATATATAAAGAGGAAAAATAAATAATAGAAATCTAGAAAGCAATATGATAGGCATAGGCATAGACATAAAATAAAGAATAGCTCATTTTGGGATGCGTTTTTACCACAATAGAGTTGTCATAGGGATAACCTCAGAAATGATTGTTTGTCTGTAATTTCATACTGCCGAAGTTCGCCACTGTCCAAGAAAAATCTTAAAAAGTTAGATTAAGATTGGTTGAAAACTAAAAACGTGAAACTTTTCTTGAATTTGGCAAAACTATTTTTTTTTAATGTCACAGCATCATTGAATTCTATCCAGGTAGTTATTGTATCACTTCTCTTGTAGAATGTTTGTTCAAGCAGGCAGTCCATATTATGATATTATAAATTTTTAAATAGTAGAAACAAATGTGATTGTGTACTTATATATATATATATATATATATATATATATATATATATATATATATATATATATATATATATATATATATATATATATATATATATATATATATATATATATATATATATAAGTAACCAATCTAAAGTAAGAAATATTTAGAAAACGAAACTAAAATTGAAGTAGTTTCGGAATCGCAACTAAAAATTATTTCTTATTCAAACTAAAACCAAAAGAGGAACAGGAAAAACTTCATAGCATTTAGAGAGCGCAAATGTAGCTACTTCTAAAACACAGATGAATTGAGACAAAAGCATTAAAATCAAGTTAATAGGAAAATCAAATAAACCAAATAAAAAAAGAATCCGGTCTGAAGACATTTTCAAGGGTCACCCTCAGGCAGGGATTAAAAAAAAAAGAGATTTTTTTTCTGTGAGGGAATGCAGACAAAAAAGTCTAATAATGATTCCTCGTGTTCCGAAAATCATCTGAAATTAGGCCTAAGAGATATACCGTTTTAACAGAAAGGACAATACAAAACAACAAATTAGAAGAAAATAACCACTAATAAGTAAAAATACAATAACAAAATAACAATAAACACTAAAACCACTAAAGAAAACAAAAAGGAAAGCACATACTTGCAGCAGGTAAGGAAATTTTAAGCTATCGATTGTGATTCCCGCTTTTTAAAAATCCAAAGCTAACGTATTAAAGGTAAATACTAATTGTAGTCTCCCAGCGCCATCTATTGAGTGATCTAATATGCAAGGAAAGTTCTATTTTTATTTTAGGTAAAGGATTAATCCCAAACCATACCTTGATGCATCAAATAAACTCATTTTATATTTAATTAAAAATGAATTTCCTAAAAATTACTGTAATGTCAACTTTTTAATGGAATTGGATTTCTATAAAATGCCATTTTATATTCTCCATTTCATTTTTTGTAATTGAGAGCTTTTATCTCATATAAAAATGAGATAAGCTATAAATTGGTTTTATAAATATATCAATGCTTTTAGCACGCAATTTGTTAGACAATTATCGCCAACTGTAAAAGTGTATCTGACATTTTCTTCGTTTTCACATATTTTTCAATAAACAATTTTCATATCACGATATCAAATGCAACACATGGAAACATCAGGTATCTAAAAACAGTAATTCCTTTTAGCTTCATTTCTATTTTTTCACTAAAAAAGTGTGTGTATTTCCCTTGAATGAAAAGATAATGTTCAGTCATTACTAGAAATATATTTTCCTTCGGTTTGTTGTTGATGTTTTATTTACCATCATGTTGAATAGCTCTTGAAATTTATGAAAAGTTAATATATGATATTATTTTCTCGTTGATTATAAATTATCATTAGCTTTTAGTCGTCATTTCTTTATTTTATTAATTAAATGAATAGCAGTGACTTTTCACGTTTATGACAGTACAAAGTTTTGTTCATTTACGCAATTTAATGTGAAAATAGTTGTTTACCCTCTTTTTTTTTGACACTTACACATTTTGCCACCTTTACAGTCCAAATAATATTTCCATCTTAATGTGAACAGGAAAAAAATGAATAATCAAAACATTAATAGTTCTAAACAACGTTAACAAGAGTAAATGCCAGGGCGTCCAGGTGTTTTACTCAATTTTCTGGATGTGATCCAATATTTATATTCTTTATCATGCCATCTGATTTAGAAGAACAATCCCGTACACTTTGTCCTCGATGATCATAATACTGCGACAGCTGTGGTCAAAAATATTACAAGCAAGGGAATTTTTCTCAAATATTACCTCTTTAACGCGTTTTGGGTAATAATTCTTTTATATTAAAGACACGAAAAATTACTCGGTTATGTATGTATAGAAATTAATAAACTCTGCAATGCTCGAGTTTAATGTGAACGGAAGAAACAGAGAACATTCATTTACTCTGAGAATTATTGTAGAAAAATATCAAATGCAGCTGACAAACAAAATGATATCGTGTATCAAATGTTGAAAATATTTCAGGGAGAATATAAGGATTGTATTCTTACTTTGGAATGACCTGAGGAAAGTGGCATCAGAAACAGTCAATGAAAACTGAAAGCCGGTAGCATAATAATAATGTTTTAGAACAATATTTGCTTTTTATATAAAACTCAGCTATAACACATTACATTATATAAAATTGAATAATAATCTGCAATTTAGCGCAACATGTTAAGGTTGAATATATGGTTTTAACTATTGAAAGTATCGAACGTATTTAACTACCCCTAAATATAAATCTGTTGTTGTTGTTGTTTCTTATGGCACTTGCCATGGACAAGCCCGCTGTTCGAAGACCGCCGATTTTAGCCTGAGGGGGAGCGCCTCTTGTTTCTATAGAAGCGCCATCTAGGGCCAAGAGAACGACTTAGCTACACACACGTCACAACCCTTTTTACGGGGCGGACTTCATTCACACATATCATTTACTCACAGATCGTAATTTTGACCTGAATCAGAGAACGATCACCCCTGATCCAGTACCCCCAGTGGTATTACTCTCGACATGGAAGACTTAGTGACCACGACAGATTTAACGCGCGTCAGCCACCAAGCAAGTGACCCGAATCCGACGCTCTACCAACCAGGCTATCCCGGCCTAAATATAAATCTGAACATTTAGAATAAAAATATGTAATTTTATTCTAAATATAAATTTGAACATTTAGAATAAAATTACATATTTTTTCTGAAATAAAAAAGTTATAGAAAGAATTAAAGTTCATTATTTTTAATAAAGAAATGCATTTAATAGTTTCATTTACACTCGAAAATTCTATATACTTTATTTGAATCATTTCAAAAATATCCGAAAACATTGGTTCTTAAGTCTTTCTCATCGTAATTACTTTCTCAGAAACTACAGAGAATTTCGAATTTATTTTTAAGCTATCAATTAAAAATATCTAAGTTACATTTTTATTTAAGTAATCAATTGCAGATATGTTATAAAAGATTTTGTATGTATTGTAAAGAATTAATTTTTTGTTGCATGCATAAAAATTGTATTACGATTTAGCGCACAAGCTTGAAATTTTTTATAAATGAATAATATAAAAAGGGAGAGCAATCATAGGATTAAATTATTATTTGGCTTTTTTTTAGCAGCGAAGATCATTGAATTGCGATGTGCGAAGCAGCAAAGATCATTGATCTTCGAAGAGGCATTTTTGTTGGTTGGAGATGCAAGTATTTGAAGCAATATTCTTCATCAACCAAAAACTAACTCACATTTATATATGAAATTTTAATCAATAAGTTTATTTTATTAAAAAACTCGTTTTTATTTGTATACGTGTTCAAAACAGAAGTGTAAAAAGAAGTATTTAATGAGTAGGCAAGAATGATGATGATGTCGTGTCCGCTTTACCACGGAAAGTGGTTGCAGTAGCTTCTCAGGGTAAAGACCCCGGAGCACCCGAGGGCAGAAGTCTGACTTCTAGCTCATATGTAGATGAAACTCACACACTCGTTTGCACAACCCCTTTTTACAGAGGGGCACATTCACACACCTCACAGATAGAACAATCATGCCCGAACCGGGATTCGAAACCGGGACACCCAGATCACGGGGAATATGCGCTACCCCTATGCCTGGAAGCCGGCTGTAGGCCAGAATAAACACATTAATATACGTAATAGATATTTTATAATTCAAAATTGCTGCAATTTCTCAAGTTTATTCCTTCATTGCTGATTTTTTTAAATTGTTCATGGCATCAACTGAGTTAAATTCCACTCATATCTTGACCTTTTATTATCATGTTTAATGTTACGGAAATGTATCTCTATAACGAGAAGAAGTACGAAGTTTTTTAAATTATTGTGAATTAAAAAATCATTTGAAACATTTTCATTTTGAGTAATGCATTTAGAGAATTAAATAAAGTTCCTTAAAAACATCATATTGTTTCTTATTTTTAGAATGCATGTGTGTCATAACGATAATTTATTCGTGTTAATGACTTCCTATTTAAATTGCAGTCTAAAACAAAATATAAACATCCACAAAATGATTGATAAATTTTTCACAATAATAATAAATACTGTAGAATATGCTCTATTTATTTTTAAATGAATTTTTTGCGTAGTTTTATGGTTAGCTGAATACAATTTTATCCCCGTTCCCTAAATTAAAGTTTTAAGATTATATAGGTGCAGTTATGATTTAAAAACATACCAACTGAATGAAATTTCAAATGCTATTTACGTTTTATATTTTAATTTAAATAAATAATTTAAGACTTAAATGTGGTCTATAAAGAAATCTAATAAGACAATCAACATATTTTTATGAAATTGCTTGTAACTGTTGAAATCTTTTGTTAAAAATGGAAACAAAGTTTTTAAAAACGTAACAAAAGGAATACGTAAGTTATAACATAACAAAAGGAATACGTAAGTTATAACGTAAGGAAAGGAACCCATAAAAATGTATAAAAAGTTCTGTAATATTATTTAGATGAAATGAATTACATTTGATTATTTGCTATAACTCTGATTTCACTTTTCAATATTAAATGGAAAATAATTACAATTTTTCCTTCTGCATAACAATATTATATAAAAACATATTTTTCAAAGATTTAGTTATTTTACAAAATTACATGCTTACTAAACTGAAAATTCAAAAACATCTTCATTGCAAACGTTACATCGAGGAGCTATTTTCCTCGATTTGCCTTTGTTTTTGAAGAGAAAAAATTTGAATTCAATTTATCACATAAGAGTTTTTTTTTTCTACAAAGCTTGTTGAAAATCTTTTAACAGTTTGGTTGATCAGAGCACTTGAAAAACGCTTTATTAAATTTCTATCATAGGACATAGCAAATGTCCTTATCAATATCTAACTTTTTGCACAAAAGATTAAATCTTTATCTATAAAGAAACTTTAAAAAAAAAAACTATGGTCAATTTTTTCAAAGAAAAAACGCAAAGCACGATATTTTTTCAAAATTTCTTGAAAATAAAACTCATGTCAAAAATATATCTTAGATGCAAAGAGTTCAAGAAAACAATTTGAATTTTTGCATTTTCAAATAGGGGGAATCAACATGAGGTATTTCATAACACTGAATCATTTAGTCTCCTTTCAAGAAAAGCTGAAAGGCTCCTTTGAAGAATTTAGAAAATGAAATATGTTTCATATTCTGAAAAGACGTGACAAATATTTTGATTTTGCTGTTTTCGGTTTCATACATTTCATACAAATAATGCAATTACTTTTATTGCCAGTTCAATCAGTTATGTGTCAAATTTCAGGAAAAAATCGCTCTGGGTCAAATTTTTCATGATCGCAGAACACGTTCCCGTCTTTAAGCTAGAAGGATTTCAGAAAAACAACTGTAGTGAAAGCTTATAAACCAGTTAACAGCTACACTGCACGAGCAATTGCTTTTGTACCGTGGTCATGTTACTGGGATGCAAAGCACAAGGTCACACGTTCTATCCTCTCTCATATCAATTCGCCGCATTGGTGACCTCAAACGATGAGCCTTTAACCTTCGTACAGCTGTTGTGGCGCCATCTACCCGCAATCAAAGTTGTCAGACTCACTTGACGCAGCAACAGCATCAGCAACCACTTACCCACGCACACTCGCCATAACGCTTGGCTCTACTCAAATGAGTACAGGCGCATTAGAATCAACAGCTAATACATCATCACACAAGAACCATATCGTTCGTCTCACCTCCGACTCACTGGTGGGAGAGTCTGTTGTGAAAGCTTATAAGCAGTTAACAGCTACGCTACCCCAGCAATTTCTTTTGTATTGTGGTCATGTTACTGTACTGCGAACCACAAGATCCCAGGTTCTATCCTCGTTCATCTCAATCCACTACAACACTTATAAAATGTACTCTTTCTTTTACAAAATATTAGAAAAAAATTGATCAGCATGTATTACATATTAATTAAAAAAGCCTTTAAAATTTAGTAAAAAAAAAACGATAAAATGGGCATACTTAAAAAATGAACTTATTCTTATGTATTTTATTTAAAAAAGCTATTATTGAGCCAAATAAAAATCGTCTCTCTCCTTTCTTAACTCTTGGATTTTCTTTCAGTACTTGCCATGCTCCTCACAATTACCCTTGCTTTATTGTAAGTTATGAATTACTTGGTACTCTTCTTTTTCGTAATATGATACGACGGCTTCATTTTAGTTTTTTTAAATTTATTTTATTAATTATTGCAAAACCAAATTAGACTTCAAAATTTAATGAAGAAATTATAACATAATCAGTAGTATATATAAATTTGCTTTTTTTTTCTTATTTTCAATTTTTGTCTCTGCATCTAATCTAATAACTTCAAGAAATCGATTGATGGGCTGCTCAGAGTTTTGGAAAATAATGAAATGTAGAATGCATAAAATACCCAACACACATGAAAAAAATAAAACGAATGTTCTGAATTTTTCTAGAAAATCTGAACAAACTGTCTTTGAATTTCAATCACTTAAAAATGCACTTTAACTATATATAAAATATACTATTAGGAAAATTTGACCATGGGGTCGTTCAAGATGCTGACTAGAAATTGATAAAGAAAAAAAAATAATTTCGGTTCATTCCACTTTATTAAAAGAAGATAATGATTTGAAATCTTTAGAAATGGTTTTATTTGCTTTATGTAACACTTACACATATTTTTGTAAAATCGGCATGCAGACTTGGAGAGATATAAAAGCTTTTTCAAGAAATCCAAAAAAATTATGAGTTTTAATCAAATTATATAAAGTCCACAGAATATGTGAGAAAATAATTTAAGGTTTCTTCTCAAACTGTAACGTGATTTCTTTAAGCACGGATTAAAATTGATCATTATGAGTAAATATATTTTAAATTCATATTAACGAACAGTATATATTTTTCTTTTATAAATTCGAAACCAGATACGTAGAAACACCTTCTTTAAATATTACAACAACAAAAAAAAACGTCATTAAGTTACAAAATGATATCGGCGTTGCAGTGAGCTTTTTTTTTCTAGCTCTCAAAGAGAATTCAAATGGTGAATGGGCTACCACAAATGATATTCCTTGAACATTCATCGTCGAGTCATTATCTTGATTGTCTTCTAAAAATTTAGAATTATAAAAAATTCAATCTTATATTTATAAATTTAATATCAGTATCTTAGGCATCATAAATTATAAAAAAAAATTCCTTACGATTAATATAATATAAATTAGACTTTGAACATTAAGTAACTTTATTTACAATGGAATTAAAAGCATTCAGATTTTTTTTATTCTTTATTTATCCTGCAGACGTTTCAATTTCGAATGTCAGAGGGCGCCCCGTTCTCCTACAATAACAGTAACAACTCCTTGATCCTCCATGTGAGGAATCCGGAAATTGACGAGTGCGTTAGGTTCAGGTTCCTTAGATTTTCTCGGCATATCATACCTTGGATTTTTAAAATTTTTCCAGTGAAATCAAACACACGATTTTTTTGAATGGAAAAAGAGTCTTTCGCATTTCTTTTGCCTCGTTTCTTGACTATTTTAATATAATTAAATTTTTGACTCCTCTTCGTCTTCTCCGGATCATCTCCCTCCTCAGTTGCCCGCCATTGCCTGTTGCCCATAGCAACGGAGAAGAAGGACGCCATTAATTTGCAGCTCGACTTCAACTGTGCTACGGGGTCAACGTTTTGTGAGTATTATTGCCTTAATATTTTCTGACTCTAGAATACATTTTTGTAAATTGCTATGAGTTATGATGTATAATCATTTTTTGGACGATCATTTCCTTGAAGAAAACAAAAGTACTAATACAATGTTGAAAATAATGAAAAACTAAAGCGCACGTCTTTATTCAGGTAATGGCGCAACAGGTAATGCAACTAAAGCAACAGGTTATAAAACAGGTTAGCAATGTAAAACGAACAATGTTATCGTTTCCAATATAAAATTGGAAACAAATAAAAAAGTCTGCACTAGCTGATTGATTCAAACTATTTCATTTTGTTATTATAGAATAATTTTTTGAATTTTTGCTAGTAATTCATTAACCTTATTGTACTTATTTTGTTTTCTTAAGAACTGTACATTTATCAATTTTAGAATGTATCAATAAGCATTTATTTGTATTCTTTTAAGAGATTATTTGATTCATAAAATATTAATTATACTAAACAATAAAAAATTCCGAATTCGTTTCTTTTTCATCATAGGAAATATAGTCATTTCCTCTTCTTTTTCTTTCATTACTATGGTTCTGGTTTAAATTCTAAGTATTAAAACTCACATGCAAAATTATGTATTATATTTTGTTCATTAGTCAATTTTAAAATGTCTGTTGGATTTTGAAATTCTGAAGCAAAACGAAATTATTTTTAATTTGCTTAATGGACAACGATTTATTGAAATCATATTTGTATAAAGTTTTTATATTTCTACAGTTTAAAAAGATTCAAAAATTAAAATGGTTTAATCTTGTCAGAAATGTCTGAAGATGTGACTACTTAAAGTCATTCTTTGCATGTCAGAAAAGAATTCCCAGGTTTCCAAAAAATGAAATTTTAAAACGGAAAATTTAAATAAAGTATAAAAATAAAATAATTATGCACTTCTTCATTTATGAAATTATTTTATTCATAAAATATTAATTATATAAAAAAATAAAAATTTCTGAATTAGTTACTTTTTTATGGTATGAAATATTTTGCTTTTTTTCTTTTTCTTTCAATACTATGGTTAATTTCAAAGTTTCAATACATTTTAATATATTTTAATTTTTAATTCATGTTTAGAATAATTTTCTTTTATTCAACTAAAATATTGTATAATCTTTTATTGTAGAATTTATTATTATTGTTGTAGTTTTGCTCTAAGTTCAAGCACTTTATTCGGCCAATTGTTGTTATGTCTACATCTTGAACAACGTCTTATTTTTTAGTGTTTGATATACTAAACAATATGTGCTTTTTAAACTTTTTTCTATTATCTAGTCCAGAATCTATTTTAAAATTTCTCATTTCGAATAATTGTTTATGTTTATTGAATTGAGAAGCAGATGATATCACCCATAATAAATCGAAATTTAGTTCAAACTATTCTTAAAACTTCTTTTTATTTCTGAAATTATCAAATTGTATTGTAATGATGAGTACAATAATATAGCAGCTGCCCAGTTGTATTAGAACTCTTCAGTACCTGACATTTCGTAAGAATCTTACACATCCAATAAATCATTCGTAATTCATTAAAAAAGGGGGATTAGAGAGTAATTAGTCTACGTTTGCAAAAAACATATTAGCTGTTGGAAAGAACATTTCATGGGAAAATGTATTGGAATTTTAACTAAATTTTGGTACTTAAACATAAGGAAAGAACTTCTGTCTCTGTGTGTATGTGCCGGTGCTGTACAAATCTGACCGCTTGACTTTTATCTTGACTTATATAAAAAATTATCTTCTTAATGATATCAATTTTTTTACCATATAAATTTTTTCTATATTTAATAATTTTCATGAAAATATTGTAAACGTATTTTACAAAATATATTTCATTTTTGAAAAGAAACTCAAAACCCTTTTTTCAATGTTACTTCTAATATTTCATCACGGCTTTTATTTTATATTGTTACCAGGATATGAAGATTAGAATTATTTTTCTATGTTGAGTTTTGGTTTCAGTATTAGGTAGGCTTGTAATAAATTTTTTGATATCTTTTTTGTATTTACAAATAAGTTTTAACTTCAGAATCAATTAATATTGGAAAATTTTTTAAAGTGCCTCCATTTAAAAATATTTCTGCTTTTTCCTGTTTTAAATGAGTGTAAAAATATATAGAAAGAAAAATTGAAAACGAATAAGCGCAAAGTGTGAAAGAGTAAGGCTTTTGTAATAATGTGAGTTATATTTATATACATAAAGAGAGAGAGAGACAGAAATGAAAATTTAGAATTTAAAAATGATTTGTCCCCGAAACAGTTGAGATTTTCAGCAACCATTATTCTCGGAAACCAGCAAATCGTCAAAGACAGCGAGTTTAAAATATAAATTTAGAAATCCTATCAACTCTTTGAATCATTAATATAATGTGAAAGTATATTAAATATAGTTCTGAAATGAAAATCTACAAACTGTAAGAAGAAACTTAAAACAGTGAAATTCTATTCTAAAAAAATTCACCTGCACTTAATTATTATAAATAGAGACAATTCGAATTATTACAAGGTAACAGGGTTATTTAGTCGTATATTTCGGCCAATTAATAGTATATAAATTAATAACAAAATTTAACAGCTGCTATTTTTTTTTTGAAATTAAATATATCCAAAACTTTGGCATTTCAGGTAATAAAATAAATTATGCAAATACGTATTAAATAAATCATTTAACAAACGTAATATAGGTATAAAATGCACCAAATATCATATCTAAAAATCTAGTACTCATATATGAAATTTATATTTATATACGAAAATTTTATCTTTTCATACATAAATTTGATTGCAAGATCCTCACCATAAAACATACATAATATATATGATCTATACATGAATGTTTTAACAGTATAAAAACACGGAGCTCAAAGACCAGTGGAACAATAGGATTAAAGATTTTTTTTAATTGTACGATATCTTATGTTAGACAAAACATTATTTTTGTGTGTTGATATTTTTGTGTTGCACTGAATTGCACTTTTCTCTTTCCCAAATATGTATAGCCATTGTAATAACTCTACTTACAATGGCTTTTCTTGTAAAATCGACCGTAAAATTCGATGATGTTTCTATGAAAAATTGGGAAAATAGAATTAATTAAGTAAATATGTTTGTTTCTAATATATCTGGGATAGCTGGAAATAAACTTTTATAAGTCTTACATGTATATCTTGGCTAAAATAATATACATTTATATACAAATTAAAATGATATCTCAAGTATATATTATGCAATTATAAAGTATTTTCTCATGAGTAATCAGCATTATATAAGTTATTATTCTATATTACAAGAAATGCATTAAATACAAAATAATCATTAAATACAATGGCATTTACATGTAGTATAAACCGGGTTTATTTAGATTTATTTCATTTTGTATCCTCATACAAAAATAGAAGAGTGAAAGTATTTCTTTACGCAAATGACATTTTGTATTAATAATTTATTAATTTCACGATAAGTGAGTGCTGAACAATGATAAGGGTATTTTTATACTTTAAGTAATTTGAACAATCTTTATTAGTTGTTACTTTGATAGTAATTTGAAAATGCAAACGTAAAAATAATATAGTTTAATAATTATAAACTATAATAATATTATTATTGCTTATAAATAGTGTAAATTATTTTTTTTATGGATCATAGCATTGTAAGCATTAACGCTTTCTTAAATATTCCTTCACGTTTAATACAAAATCATCAACATTTTAGAATATGTCAACTGAATATTTTATGTATAACTGGATGGTCATTCCAAAAGTAAATATTTTTAAGGCATTTAAACGTTATAGTAATCTCTGCCATGTTAATTTCGCAGCCATACGCATCGTCATTTATTATCTGCTTGACGTTATTTCGGGCAATCCTGTTAAATAAAGTCACATTTCAACAACGGCCGTTTGGCAAAACTGAAATTAACAGTGCTCCAGAAAATAATTCAGCATATTTTAATTTTGAAAAAAAGCAATTTTCGCATAAATACTATATTTATTTGACTTATAAAACCAAATAAAATGTTTATAGCATATGAATAATATAAATTAAAGAGCATTTGATATAAATTCTTTCTAATTTTGTCGCTGAAAATTATATGAACTATTAGATAAAATAATTGCAATCCCCTCTCCACTTACCCACACATTACCCATAGCGTTCGATAATAATTGTCCAAATAAGATCAAGTTCAAATAAGATGTGCAATTTATGGTCTTCAAAGCCGATTGTCTTTCTCACGTAAAAATCAATAATATTTGACAAAATGTATAAAAATGCTAATTTAAATAACATTTTAGAAATTGTCTACTTTTTTCCTTCCTAAAAATGTCTACTAATAAAAAAGAATAACAAAGAGATATCCAAATATTATTTTAGATGTCTTTATTTACAGGTAACTTAAAACCTTTTGTAGAAGAAAAACAGAAAAGGAAATTCAGTAGTTTATTTCCCAGAGAGTTTTACCCATTTTTTTACCTATAAATAACATTAGTCTTATAACTTTTAAATCGGTTTGTTGCATTTAAAAAATATTTAATAAAAAGAATAAATCCTTTACACAATTGTATAAGGTGTAAATTCCTTGCAGATTTACCACAGAAAAGTTATAACTCAATAGATAAAAGTATCACAATCCCCCTCCAACTGGACACAATTCTGTTTTCTCTTAATTCGTTCAGTTTTATTACATCCTTATAAAACTGAAATGAAATAAAGCATGCTATTAATAATATGTAATGTCATCGTGCTTCACATGTGAGTATCAGTAGTAATTGATACTAACGTATAAAAATGTTCATAAATGCTCAAGATATGACAATTGACACCAAAGTATAAAATTCAATACTATTTTTCCAAGGATTACAAAAGATGTGGTAGATTCGTAGAATTTTAAAAGAGAAAATGTTTGAATTTCAATACATCTATGAAATGAATTATTACAACTACGCAAAAGGAATTTAGGAAATATCTTTAAAATAAAGACGATGTGAAAAAAAAGTCTAAAAATAATATTTGAGCTATAATATTTTCGAAAATAATCTTCAAACACTTGACTAAATTTTTATCGCTCTTCTATTTAATAAGTGCAAATTGAAATCTTTGGAACAATAATAACGGCTCCACATTTCCATCGTCGAATATCTGTCGTTCTATCTTCAAAATAGGCTGCCCCACAGAGTGTCAGAATTCTATATTAGAAGTAGAGATGAATATTATATTAAACCATATAAATATTATCTTTTATTTATTTTAATGATTTTTACAATTTATACTTATGTATATTTATATATAATGTTCTTTTTCTTTTCAGGCTGTTCGGAACAAAATTCAAAAATAAAGAACTTTTGCAATTTATTTCGTTTGCAACGTGGATTCCATTCCGACTCAGATTCCATTTAACAAATTTTACCGAGTCTTGTTTTTTGTAAAGCATCTTGCTTACTTAAACACCCTTTTGCAAAGAAATGTTTGATTTTCATCTAACGTACAGAGACAGACTAACTTAAATCTGCTAATTATACATAGGAAAACATATCATGGCTTTGATTTTTATACCATCTCTACAGCATATAGCTGCTGTTAAAGTGGCATTAGCTGTCTATAATGACGACATTGAACACTTCCTTGACGAATTTATTGAGACAGAAGATATATTCAATTATGGTAATTCATTTCGGATCAGTGAGTGTCAAACAGCAAAAATAAAAGAAAGAAAAAATGAAATTGGGCAGAAATTATCCACGCTCCTTCCAAAACTACTCACAAACCCAGTCGGGAACATCCTTCAACCAATAGTTGCTGAAATCTTTTACTGGGTTCGAGACCATTATCATGTCATTAAATACATTCATAAGAGGCATATCATGAATAATTTACGTTGGAAATCCGAAGGAACAATTGACAGAATAAAAACTTCGAAGCAACTCATTCGAAACGAAAATATCGATATCAGAGTGCGTTTTATTTTTGCCTGCCTTTACTTTTACGAGCAAGATGTTTTGGAATTATGGCAAAGTATGACAGCGGAAGGAAGGGAAAGCATTCATCGCATCGACTGTAACCTTGCTGTCAGATTTTGGGTGAAATGGCTGAGAAATAGAGCTGTTTCCCCTTGGGCACAATGGATTCCAGATTACTTAAATTTTCAGTACGGAGAACTAATAACTTCTGGCTCTAACCACGGATGTAGACGCATAAGAATAAGCTCATTTTACATTGAATTGAGCAGTGTGAATAAAAAGAAATTCTTACATAGTATGTGGCCTCGCCATGCACATATTGATGATTTGCGTATATGTTACTATTTAACTGATGAGACTGAACGTGACAAGATCTTTCACAATCCAGGCTGTGTCTTTGAATCCAAAACAAAAGACCTCCTCTGTTTCTATTTGGATTGGCCGTTTCAAACCATTTTCCTAGATGTGGTAAACCAGATGTGGGACCATTTAACACCTGACTGTTTTGAACATCTCTTGCGTTTTATAGTATGTCAGAAACTTTTGCAATCTATGGAAGATTTTGATTACCTGAGTGGTTTTAAGAAATTGTGGAATCGGACACCCAATAGTTACAAAGAACAAATTCGGAAGAGAAGAGCTTTCCTTGTCTTTAAGGAAGTGC
Organism: Argiope bruennichi; assembly: GCF_947563725.1. NCBI lineage: Eukaryota > Metazoa > Arthropoda > Arachnida > Araneae > Araneidae > Argiope > Argiope bruennichi. The sequence continues at coordinate 115,589,199 of NC_079158.1, forward strand.
TGAATTATGATGAAAATACAAGCTATTTGCCACTTGAGGAAAAACTGCACTTCTGTAAAGATTTTGTGCACAGACAATGCAAAAAACGTGACCCTGAAACAGAGTCCATTCGCTTAATTTTTTACCTTTCTCTACTTCCAGTTTTTTTTCTCCTTTTCATGATGAACCCGAATTTATATTGTTAATTTTTTAATTTTTAATTTTTTGTAGCATTTTTATGTTTCAGATTTATATCGCTATTCCACCTCAAAAGTGTTGTCCTATTTTATAATTTGGAACTAAAACAATATCATTTCATTGAATCGTCCGATTCTATCTGTAAAAAATGCTATAATTCTTTTTAAAAACCTCTTTGGTTGACTAATGTCATCCTCTGATAAGCAATTTTCCAATCCAATGATAAGCATCCTCTTCTAAGCAATTTTCCAATCCAATGATGAGCATCCTCAATAAGCAACCTCTTCTAAGCAATTTTCCAGTCCAATGATGAGCATCCTCAATAAGCAACCTCTTCTAAGCAATTTTCCAATCCAATGATAAGCATCCTCTTCTAAGCAATTTTCCAATCCAATAATGAGCATCCTCTTCTAAGCAATTTTTATTCTTTACTAAGTTGAATGTTCTATTTCCAATGCATTCTTATATTTATTTTTTGTTATATTTCTAATATTACTTTTTATGTTTGGCTTGGATATTATTTGTCTCCCACTCCCCCTCTTTATATATATATATATATATATATATATATATATATATATATATATATATATATATATATATATATATATATATATATATATATATATATATATATATATATATACACTTTGAATTAACTTGAATGTTTACTGTTTTAGAAGGAGAAGAAGGAGAATAAATATCTTGTTTTTTTATGACTGAACAGGATAAAATACTGACATTCATGACAAATACAGTCTAATTGGCTGTATTTGAGATTATTAAACATCATGGATAAAAAGCGAAATATGTAAAAGCAACAAATCCGTATATTTATTTGAATGATCAGAAAATCTCTAAATCAGGTATGAAATGTATATTCTTTAAATTATACGAATAAAACTATAGGATATACCAGGGAAATCTAAGTTAATACTATTAAGATTTAAATGGAATTTGTTTTTGAAGTATAAAATGTAATGTTGAAAAACCGTATATTATTTTTAAATATAAAAATTGGATATATTTCAAAGATTAGAATGAAAATGCAGAATCAATATAATTTGACCTTAAATTTATTACTTTATTCATTATTTTGTAAAAATCTTCAAACAAGAATACAATTCTGAAAAATAGTGAATATGGTTTTTAACGATTAACTTTTTGTTTCCATTATTTGAAAAAATATTTGTATTTTTCATCAGTTTTATAGTTGTTTTAATAGAATAATTATGCAATGTTATGTCATTCGTGTTACCGTACGTCGGAATGTAATCGAATTTGCCTTGAAAATCTGTGGAAAATATTAATTATTCATAAAGTAGGAGAAGAAAAGCAGATTCTTGGAAAGTAGTTATTTACTACAGTCTTTCGAGCTTATTGATACGAAATAGTTGAAATTTAATATAAAATAGGTAAAAGCATTTTCTTACACTCCCCTCTGGAGCTTTTAATTAACCTATAGGTACCAGCCGGGATCCGAGGGTTCAGAGTTCAAAATCAAATTTCATCGGAGAATCGTCATGAAATTGAATCTACAATTCCTTCAGACTAGTTGCTCTACCATCGCTACGGAATATAAGTTTGGAGAGGAGAGTACTGGCACATATTTCGTCCATGTCCTCTGTTCAAAATTAAGAGGTTTAATACAAAACAGTCTTTATCTTTCTTAGAAAACCAGCATGAATAGTATTAGCTCTTAGTATTTAAGATTAGCATAGTATAAAATATTAGTATTTTCTATCATTACTTCGAGTTAACTATTAATATTTTTTTTTTTCAAAAATCTATAATCTCAATAAAAAAAAGGTTTGTGTTAATTTAAGCTTAATCATTCCACCTTCAATTTAAAATTAAAATTCTACAGGAGCTGAATGAAAATTAGATAGATCTAGACTACAAAAACAGAGCGGCGTAAGGCTTCAATAATAGTGTGAGTCATATGAGTATCAAAATTTGAACCTTATATATTTAAAAAAAATAAACGATTAAAAGATCAAGTTACATAAAATATTAATTGAGAATTTTTCCAAACAGTAATCTCGGAGAACCAGCTGGTCGGCAAAGGAGACTAGTTGTCATATAGATTTAGAAGCTGCTATACACATTTGGGATTTCAAACAGATAGGCTCTTAGATCAAAATTGCTGGAAGAAAATATCTTTCAAAATGTAAAATCCCTGTTCGGCAATCAACAATTTTAATTATTGTACATTTTATAAGGATAAATATAGAATATTTTTGGATGCAGTATAAAATTTGTAATTTTTTAGTTTAAAAGTTTATTTTAAAAAGTTAGGTTCATTTCTCTTGTTTCAAAAATGTACATGCTTAATTTCATAAAATAAAAATTAATGTGGATATAGTAAGCTCATATCAATTTTGAAAGAGTTTTTATTTTTATATTTACAAGAAATTTGTAAATAAAAAATTGGTCATGATGCAAATAAATTCATCAAAAACAAATGTTTATTTTATGAAAAAAAAATCGTTAATTTTTCTGCCAATCCTGTATGACTATATGTATAGGTATAAAGAAATTTTGTTTAATTAATATATTAAATTTGGCATTAAATATTTGTCATATTTTGTATTTGAAAACAAAAATTTGTAAATCTATGTTTCTTAGCAAAAAATTTGCAAAATGAAGGCTGTCAAGGAAATATACTGACTCAAATTTGTTTTGGTAAATACGTTGTCATACAGCTTTTCATAGAATTCGAATTTCAAAGAAACGTTTCTCGTGATATAACCTAATAATGAGTAGCATATAATTGTCTAGGTGGTTATCCACCATATTACAATAAAACCTCTTTGAGTCATCATTCCATGGATCATACATATTTTAGGACTGAAACAGAGAGAAGACCTATGCGGAGTGGAAATTAAAAAAAAACAAAAAGGCACTGAACAATTTTTATGAATTGCCACAAGATTCGGAGGCAAAAATTTTCCAGATTGTCAGAAATCAATACATGCGAAAAAATGATAGTGTTAAAAAGTGTTTTTTTTTTTGTGTGTGTGGCAATTGCAATAAAATATGGTAATTTTAAAAAAAAATGTAGTGATTGTAAGCAATTACCACACTCATTCTCTTTTAATTAATTTTTAATTAAAATAATTTATATATTTTAGTTTATTAAAAAGGATTTAATTATTTAATTAATTAAGTGTAAAATAAAAAAGACACTTTAAAAAGTGTTGTGTGTGTGTGTGGCAATTGTAATAAAATGTAGTAATTTTAATAAAATGTAGTGTTTGTAAACAATTACCACATTCATTCTCTTTTAATTAATCTGTAATTAAAATAATTTATTTATTTTAGTTTATTAAAAAGAATTTAATAATTTAATTAATTAAGTGGAAAATAAAAAAGACTCTTTAAAAAGTGTTTTTTGTGTGTGTGTCTTGCAATTGTAATAAAATGTGGTAATTTTAATAAAATGTAGTAATTGTAAAGAATTACCACATTCATTTCCTCTTAATTAATTTTTTATAAAAATAATTTATTTATTTCAATTTATTAAAAAGGATTTAATAATTTAATTAATTATGTGGAAAATACAAAAAGAAATCTTAAAATGTGTTTTCTTTTTTGTATGGCAATTGTAATAAAATGTGGTAATTTTAATAAAATGTAGTAATTGTAAACATTTGTGTCATTAATTTTGTTTTAATTAATTTTTAATTAAAATAATTTATTAAAAAGAATTTAATAATTTAATTAATTAAGTTGTAAATAATAAGGACACTTTAAAAAGTGTTTTTTGTGTGTGTTTCTGTGGCAATTGTAATAAAATGTGGTAGTTTTAATAAAATGTAGTCATTGTAAAGAATTACCACATTCATTTTCTTTTAATTAATTTTTAATCAAAATAATTTATTTATCTTAGTTTATTAAAAAGGATTTAATAATTTAATTAATTAAGTGGAAAATAAAAAAAGACATCTTAAAATGTGTTTTCTTTTTTGTATGGCAATTGTAATAAAATGTGGTAATTTTAATAAAATGTAGTAATTGTAAACATTTGCATCATTAATTTTCTTTTAATTAATTTTTAATTAAAATAATTTATTTATTTTAATTTATTAAAAAGAATTTAATAATTTAATTAATTAAGTGGTAAATAATAAGGACACTTTAAAAAGTGTTTTTTGTGTGTGTTTGTGTGGCAATTGTAATAAAATGTGGTAGTTTTAATAAAATGTAGTAATTGTAAAGAATTACCACATTCATTTTCTTTTAATTAATTTTTAATCAAAATAATTTATTTATTTTAGTTTATTAAAAAGGATTTAATAATTTAATTAATTAAGTGGAAAATAAAAAAAGACATCTTAAAATGTGTTTTCTTTTTTGTATGGCAAATTGTAATAAAACGTGGTAATTTTAATAAAATGTAGTAATTGTAAACATTTGTATCATTAATTTTCTTTTAATTAATTTTTAATTAAAATAATTTATTTATTTTAATTTATTAAAAAGAATTTAATAATTTAATTAATTAAGTGGTAAATAAAAAGGACACTTTAAAAAGTGTTTTTTGTGTGTGTTTGTGTGCCAATTGTAATTAAATGTGGTAATTTTAATAAAATGTAGTAATTGTGAAGAATTACCACATTCATTTTCTCTTAATTAATTTCTTATAAAAATAATTTATTTATTTCAATTTATTAAAAAGGATTTAATAATTTAATTAATTATGTGGGAAATAAAAAAAAGACACCTTAAAATGTGTTTCCTTTTTTGTATGGCAATTGTAATAATATGTGGTAATTTTAATAAAATGTAGTAATTGTAAACATTTGTGTCATTCATTTTCTTTTAATTAATTTTTAATTAAAATAATTTATTTATTTTAATTCATTAAAAAGAATTTAATAATTTAATTAATTAAGTGGAAAATAAAAAGGACACTTTAAAATGTGTTTCTCTTTTGCGTAGCAATTGTAATAAAATGTGGTAAGTTTAATAAAATGTAGTAGTTGTAAACAATTACCACATTTCATTTCCTTTTAATTAATTTGATAAATTAAAATAAATCAGTACTGTTGATCGATGAAGGTGCTAATTACTGAAATTAATTTCCTTTTCTACTATATTTAAGGCTTAAAATTTTTCGTCTGTTGTACCTTGATGTACTGTCGAAATTTTTCCAGGGCTTCGATTGTTTCTGTCTTGTTGGATGGGGTTTGTTCTATGTTCTCACATGAAATGTTTTGTTTTTCTTCTAAAAATTCAGATTTCGAAGATTTTACATAAAGCTTAAAGTCGCAAATGAGCAGATTGCGATAACACTGTTGTGTAAAGCATGAACGTCATTTAACGCTGCACCCTTTTCATTTGCGAATTATAACAAATTATTTCATCGTTTCGGGTTGATTATGTCTTCTCTAAAGTTTTCGCGTTTGCTGTGACCCTAGCATGTCGAAAACAATTCGATGCAGTTTGTAATAAAACGGCATTTTAATTTTTGTGGGGACAGTTAAACCTAACTAAAACTGAAACTTTTACATTTTCATTCCTATCCAATGCTTTTATCAGATGTTTTACAAGTTTTTTTTTTTTTTTTTTTTTTTTGTATTTTCGTTTAAAATCCCGAATTGCATCTTGATCTGAAGGCTGAAGAAGTGCAGTTACATTTGGAGGAAGAAAAACAGTTTCGATTATTTTTAAATTTTCACATTTATTGCGTGTGTTACATTTACCGATGATGAGGGCAAAGTTTTTTTTTTTTTTTTCTTATGAGAAAACTGAGAATCCAATTTACGAATATTCCGTTCCCAAATTGTTATTGTGATCCATGCATTTGAATTTGATTCATATCCAAGTGGAATGAAATTAACATTTTTTTTAAGCCTACTACAAGTGGTTTCAGTTTCTCATTTCCACTCATATTAGCTCCAAGCAGAGGTGGGAGACATTGTTTGCTTGTATTTCCGAAAGAGCACTTTTCACCCTTAAATGACAGATTTTTATCAGATAAACACGGGAAAATAAGCCAGTTTCATCAAAACGCACTTGATACATCAGACCTATTTAAAATATCCTTGAGATCTCTGTACTTCCTGTAAAGTACTAGCATCTGTAGCATCACATTCAATAGTTGCTGCTTCACCGCAAGTCATTTGTAAAGAAAGACAATGTCTATCTTTGAAATGTTCCAGCCAATCATTGCTGCTACCAAAATCTTTGATTCGCAACTCCTTATCAATTAGCATGGTTTTATCTTTGAAAATCGTGGCAAGATTTGAGTCCTGCCATGTTTTAGCCTTCTAACAAAATCAATGCATTAATTAATGTATGCATTCACAAAATGATTAATAAATCAAAACGATAACTTTGCGTGATAACAATAAATATTGCAGAATATCCTTCATTTACCCCAAAATAAATTTTTTTGTGCAAATTCATTAGTTTAGTGAATAAAATATATAAAAAAGAGAAACATATCTAATTTTTCTTAAATTTTTATATCAGCAATTGTATATAGCCATTTCATCTAAATCTATTGTATAATATTTATATTTCATAGATGAAATTATAATAAAACCAACCGGGAGTGGTCAAGCCAAAACATTCTTGCATTCTCTCCAATAAACTTGTCATACCAGAGAACGCCATGGAGGATACTGCCATGGAATAGTTATGAAATATTAAATTTTGAAGTGAATTTACCATTTTTACAGCATATATCCCAACATTCTTGGCAATTAATCTCTGGAATGCGGTTAATATTGTCCGAAAAATGAATTTGTGCTTTAGATATGTTTTTCTCAATCGATTGAGACATAGATTACATAGATAAAATTATATTAAAGAAAAGATGCTAATTGAATGACATTTCAAAACCCTCTTAACTTAGATATTTTAATTTAAATGAATAATTAAGAATGTGTGATCTATAAAATGAACTGTGTGAAGTGACATTTTAAAAAAAAATGAAATTTCTTTTAACTGTCGAAGTATTTTATTAAAAATTGAAATTTAGTTTTCAAAAACATAACGCAAGGAAAATTGATTCACAAGATAATTAAAAAAAATATGTTGGGTGACAAAAAATTTAACGAAAAACAGGAATAAAATTTGTTTCCTAAGTTATTTAATATTAAATTTACCGTATAAGAGAAATGCACAATTCTAAAACATCTGTAACAATATTTAGTTTAACCCTTTCTAGAGCAGTGGGAAGTATGCTTCCCACCAAATTTATCAATTTTTTGTATGAAATTATGTAGGTTGGCATAAGTTCTGACAATTTTTTAAAAAGACAGAAACTTAGATGCTTCAGTTCTTTATCTTACACAAAATGATGTGTCTTGATTTGTTAATTATTAATTAACCAAATTAATTAATTAATCAAATTAAATTTATCTAATAAGCTAAAGCTAATAAATAAGCTCCCTTTTCTTATTCTAATTTCAAGCCTCAAAATATTTTAACATAATATGACTAGAAAAAAATGGCCCTTTAAAGGGTTAATGAAGGAAGGTCAAGTCAATTGCATTTTTTTATTTACTACTGAATAATACTGAATATTTAGTTTCTTTCAAAGAATGCTTAAAGATATTCAGAAAATCAGATATGTGAGGTTTTGAAAAAAAGGAAAAATTATTTCGTTATTGTATGCGTTTAAATCAAATACTTGTCACAGAAATAACGCATCTGCTTTTATTGTCAGTTTTGTGTCTGGTTTCAGCAGAAATTCGCTCTGAATCAAACCTTTCAGGATTGGAGAACAGATTCTCGACTCTGTGTAGGATGCATTCCAGAAAACGCTTGAGAAATGGAAGTGTCAAATTTTATCCATCTGAAAAATAAAATACTTTATCTTCATAGTTTTCTACAGGAAAATAATTTTAAACCTAATACTGAACCAGTGTGTTATGTGTTTTAGTTAAAAAGCTTCTCACCACACATTTCAGTTAAAATTCAAGAAAATGGTAAAATGTGCACACTTAAAAATTAAGTTGTTTTTATATATTGGTTTTAATAATGCGTTGTTTCTTCGAATGAATCACGTCTCTTTTTTATTTTCATCTTTACCTGTACTTGCTGATCTTTTCACCCCCCCCCCAACTTGCTTTATTATCAATTATGTATTATTTGGTTCATTTTTTCATAATATGATACTACGTATTGATTTTACATTTTTATTGACCATTTCATTGTTAATTATTAAAAAGTATATTATACATTAAAAGTTAATAGTGAATTACACCATAGTATACAGCATATGCAAATTTGATTTTGCCTTATTTTTAATTTAATTTAATTTTAATTTACCTTATTTTTAATTTAATTTAATTTAATTTAATTTAATTTAATTTAATTTTAATTTGCCTTATTTTTAATTTAATTTAATTTTAATTTGCCTTATTTTTACTTTAATTTAATTTGCCTTATTTTTAATTTAATTTAATTTTAATTTGTCTTATTTTTAATTTAATTTAATTTAATTTGCCTTATTTTTAATTTAATTTAATTTGCCTTATTTTTAATTTAATTTTAATTTGTCTTATTTTTAATTTAATAATAGAATCAAAAACATTCGAATTTTTTTTTGTTGTTGTTTTTTTCTTTATCATGCAGATGTTTCAATTTCGAATATAAGATGGCGCCTCGTTTTGCTGCAATAACAGCAGTTACTCTCTGATCCTCCATGCCTGGAATCCCCAAACTGACAAGTGTATTTATTTTTCCTGGACGTGGTCAGAATATTCTCGTAGTTTTAACATTTTCTCTCTGAAATCAGAGATACAATTTTTTTCTAACAAAGAATTTGTCTGTGTTGTCACGCAATTTTTGGCTTCGTTTCTTACTATTTTAATACATCTAGGTTTTCGAAGCCATGACCATGTTCTTCCTCTCCGGTGAAATTATCTTCCCCTGCCACGCGCCATTTCCTGTTGCCCATAGCAACGGAGACAGACGACGATATTGATTTCGCTCCACTTATTGCGAGAAATTTCGCCTTACTATTTTGGTAACAGGTAAAGCAAGTGAAGCAACAGGTTATAAAGTAGACTTGCATTGTTAAAGGAATTATATTAACATTTCCAACATGAAGTTTAAAACATTTTGATTATAAAAAACAAATGAAAATTCTGCATTTGCTGTCATATTCAAAATGTTTTTTTTATTATTATTAAATTAGTTTATGAATTAATGCTAATAATTCTTCGGCCTCATTGTACTAAATTTTTTCTCAATAATTATATATTTATTATATTTAGAATTTAAGTATGTACATTTGCATTCATTCATTTAAGAAATTAATTTTTTCATAAAAATTAATTCAATTGTAATTAATTGTAACAATAAAAATTCAAATTGATTTTTTTGTAGTGACATAAAATATTGTTCTTTCTTCTTTTTCTTTCAATATTATGATTAACGGTTAAATTCTAAGTATTTTTATTGCCTTAAAAATTTCAAATTCGCAAGTAAAATTATATCGTAAATTTTGTCCATTAATTTAATTTAGAATACCATGTTTTACTTTGTAATTTCTAAAACAAATCGAAACTATTATTAATTTGCTTTATTTGAATAATTTTTATTAAAATCATATATTTATGAACTTTGCATAATTTTACATTTAATTTACTAGGATTCATAAATTAAAATGCCAGAAAAGAATCCTTAGTTTTCAGAAAAATGAAATTTTAATAGGAAAATTAAATAAAGTATAAAAATAAATTTAATTACATAATTTTATTAATATACTAATAAGTAAAGCTCTTTTTTAAAATTTTAAATGCATTTTAACATGTTTTAATTTTAAATTCATGTTTTGAATTGTTTCCTTTTTTCAGCTAAAATGCTGCAGTGTCTTGTATTATAGCATTTTTTTTTTAATATTATAGTTTTACTCAAGGGTCTAGAATTTTTGAGGGTCAGTAGTTTTGAATTCTACATTTTTAATAACGACTTTTTTATTGTTGATATATTAAGCAGTCTCTGTTTTTAAATTTTTTTTTATTATTTTTTACTTTAAAATCTTGAATACTTTTCATTCCTCATTACGAATAATTGTTTTTGTGTATTGAGTTACGAAACAGGTGATGCCACTCTTAATGAATGGAAATTTAATTCAAATTAACCAAAAATTATATTTTATTTCTGAAATTATTAAAATATTGTATTTCAATTAGAAGTACAATATTACGACATAAATACAATATTGTCATTTATTGTGATCCTTCGCGATTTTAGGAATTTGATAATTTCAATCGATTGTTAACGATAGCCGAATTGGTCAAAATCAACTAATATATTTTTATTATATCAAGCAAAAGCATAAAAAGTCTTACCTAAAGGTTATTTATATTTTATTTCAAAACTTCGTTGATTGTTCCTGTCGACAATTCTTCCTTAACAGTTCACTTATATATTATTTGGACTTGTAATGTATTTCAAAATTTTTTAAACGATGCTGCATGTCAGTTACAAAATATCATGTGCATTTCGGCTTAAGAATGTTGCACATGGTCAAAATCTTCAACATTTTTTATTTGGTTTTACTCAGAAAAAGCTAACAGATTATTATTATTATTATTCAAAATTTTACGAAGTTTACGAAATTTTCGGTTGCGACTCTACGTTACGCTGGTTCATTTACAGTAAATTTTCGGACCTGTCACCAATTATTTTAATACTCAGATCATTTCTGTTTTTTTAATCTATTTTCCTTTTGATATTTTTCGCTGTTAGCAATATTTTATGACCGTACATATTTCAATCCACACCTGACAGTGTAGTTGCCTTTTCAAATTAATCTAGAAATCTCAAATCCAGATAAAACAAATTGAACACTCGTTCCATGAGGAAAGTACTGCCATTCCAATGAATTGATTTAAAAAAATTAATCAATCGATTAATTATTCGATTAGCATTACACTGATTATAGCAGAACCTGTTTTCGAAATAATATAAAATCAGTGAAATATAAAGCTGGACGAAAAAAACAATCCTAGTTAAATTGTAATTTTTGGTTTATGTTAATATTATTTGTTTAAGCGTTAATTATTTTGTATAAATGTGTTCTTTCCACAACTTTTATGAAAATATTAAGTTTTCACTCAGTTGAATAATTTGACGTTTGATTGACACTGATATTGTGCTGCCACAAATTTTGAATAAGAATAAAATTATGCAATCAATTTTAGTTAAAATAATGTTTTGTCCGCTTTATAGATTGATAAATAACATTAAAAAATTGATCTCCAAAATCATTATTAGTTTCTGGTTTATAACGTTATAAACTTTAAATGTATTTTTCTCGTGCTTTTATTTTCGTTAATACATGGGCTTTCCATTCCCTCAAGGTTTTCTGCTGTTCAAGAAAGACACTTGAAATTTCTTGAAGATGCATTCACATATAAGTGTTATAAGAATCAGTTTAGGTTTAGGCCTAAGAGTTTTAGTTATTTTGTTAAAAAAAGCCAGTGTTAATATTTTTAAATTTTTGGGACTTAAGTTAGAAAGAAGTTAATTAATTTTATCAAACAGTCAGATCATGAATTCAATGCTTTTATTTGTCGAAATGTTAGAAATATAAATTACTTGAAATATTTTATAAGCATTTAAAATTAAACATTCTATAAACGTTTTAAAAATTTCAAAACTTATCACATTTTTTAAAATACTGTTGCTAGAAAATTGCCTTTTTTTCATCGTAATAAAGTTAAATATAAAAACTTAAAAAACTCATAAATGGCTTTAATTATTATTGTTGCCAGAAAAGTTTTTTTAAAAAGGGCAACCGTATAGTATTAAACAGCATAGTGATCACATTAAATGAATAATTTTGAGTGCATTTGAATATGTCGATTCGAGACAAAAGAGTATTAATAATATAAAACGATTAAAAGCATTAATACGGTCATACCAAGCGGCATCCACTGTATATTAAATCGTTAAGAATCAAATCTCAATTGCATTTGCATTAAGTATTAGTGAAAAATCGATAAAAGAATTTTTGACACTATGTACTTGTAACATTTTACTTTAATTCGAAATATTAAAAGAAAAAAAAAACATAGCCAAAACCAGACGCACATCATTTTTAGAAAATCATGTTTGAGGTTACTTTCAACTATTAATTATGCAGAAATTATTCAGACTTCTTTTATGATCTGTGCAATACCATGGATATGACCAAGAGCATGGAATTTTTAGTGAATTCTGTGAAAAAAAGACAATTTATTAATTCACATAAATAGAACTGAAACGCCAAATTTCTACTCTATAAATAACTAAATAGATCTCTAAATTTCGATCACAAATATTACCGAGCAAAACGAAAAAATTTCATAACAATTTATTAAATAATTGTTTCTTATTAATTAAAAATTCATTGCTCATTTAGTCAATAGCAATGCGCCTAAGACTTGTTAAGTTCAATTCAAATATCCAAAACGTGAGAAAGATTTTTAAATAAGACTCCTTTTCCTTACTGAAACAGACAAATGTCTCCTTTATTTAAAAAAAATTAATTAAATTTCCTATTATTATTAAAAATTGATTCAAACATGGTTTTATATTCAAATTGATTGTTCAAAACGGCTGCCTTCATATTACATGCTGTAAACATTATTTAAATTAACACCTGCAATTTTGTTAATGAATTTTGTATTATAATTTAAAAATTATTAATAACTCATGAAAAGATGTTAGGGTTCTATTGTTTTTCAAAAATCGCTTAGGACTGTCAGCACTTTCTCGAGTAGTTACGAAATTTTAAAATTTAATAATGTAATAGATTAATGTAATGCAACTTTCTCATTTTATAAAAGTAAAGTTGAGAATGATAAAAATAATTTATTCTTTATAATATTTTTTATATTAAGAAGCTACATAAACTAAACGTTAAATTTTGGGGCACAAATAATTACTTATTGTCTTTTATTACTTTTATTACTTATTGTCGAATGGAAACAGTCAAATATAAACAAATCTCTATACGACCCTGATATGTGGCTATACATAACCTGCAGAAGGATATCAGAGAACGAGTAGTGGTTATGGCTTCCATACATTTCTCTAATGTTGTACCCCACGTTTGCAATTCAATTAGATTTCGCTTATAACTTTAGATGAGCCATAGGATAGGATTTTATTTGCGATTTTACAAAAAAAAAAAAAAAAAAAAAAAAAATCTTAAACTACAAAAATTATTTTATTCAGGTTATGTAAAGTTTTAATTTTTGCAATTTTGTTTCAATGTCATTTTAAAACATCTTATTATACTAACAAGTTATTATAATAATCGAGTTAATTTCATTAATTCCATTTGTATGGTCTGAGCTTTAGCGATCTGTCAGGTTATTCATCACCTCTCAGTTCCAGACAAAAGAATTAATTTTACTGATAATAAATTTTATTCCTTTCTTCAGACTTCACAAAGTTATCTTTCAAATCACCAGGAGTTATTCATGGCATAGAACCCTAGAAAATTCATAATTAGAGCAAACCTAAATCAAAAGATAGTATTAGTTTAGACTCTAGCACATTTAAATATTTCCTGGAACGATTGAAACGAATTCTCTCACAAAAACGGTAAAGGAGGCGAATCTACAATTTGAAAGATTGCAGTTGAAAATATTATATCAATTATTAAATGTACCAGAAAATCTTTTGACTTCATATTTTGTAAAGAACTTATTGAAGTAGTAAATATAAAGAAACTAGAGAAGACATTTCTTCCTTTTATTCCCTACTCCATATCTAAAAAAAAAAAAAAAAAAAAAAAAAAGAGGACCTAATAACAATAAGCCTTATTACCAAGATGGTTCCAATCCTCTCTGGCATGTGATATTTGTAAACATGCGTCTAAGCATATAATAACTATTTTTAAGGTATTGAATGTTTCTTCATTTGAATCAATTATGTTTCTTTAGGTGCGTCCCCTCCCCCCCCCCCCACGTTATAATTATTTCAACCAACAATTTTGAGATTCTTCAGACAAATATTATTTTAAAATCCATGGAGACGGTGTTCTTCTTTTAACAAAAATTTATAAAATTGTTTGATGCGTTTCTCTCTGAGACTGATTTACGTCATGCTTTATCACCTTTGTTGTTATTTTTTTTATCTAATATATATCAATAATTCATATAACAGATAAATGATTCCCAATATTTTTTACAAAAGGATGACGTGCATGAAAGGATGTTAATGCACCGATAGGTTTTAACAAACGAAAATAAGCGAATTGTCAATGTTCACAAGATACAATTTTATTTTTGATGTGCGATAACTCTTTGGAATTGTCGTTTTTAATTGTGGTAACTTCGTAGTTGTTATTTGCATAGCAATAGTTCATACTTTCCACATAGAAATCTTCATTATTAAAAATTGAAAGAGTAAGAATTTCTGTTCTATGAGCTTCTGCATAATAATTCGAATCACAATATTATAACCTGTTTTTCTTATAGTCTGAAAATAATTTCTTAGCTTTCTTTCAGACGATTTCATCTTACTATTTTCATCTTTAAAATACGCCTGTCACGTACTAAAAACAAGATCTGACATTTTAAAAGAAAATTTGACATTTGACATTTTGAAAGAAAAACAAGATCTGACATCTGAAAGGATTTTCTGAACATTCGCTGCATTACCTCTCAAGTTTTTATGTACTGGCTAAAAAGAGGTTGACAAAACAGCAGAATATGGAGACAACCGTTTAAATTGTACTACCCTCTTCAATGGTATCAATACGCATTTTGTACACATTCTTCATTCAAATCATCACCTTGAAAATATGATTGAATTTCTTACCACTGGAGGTTGGTCCTTTCCCCAAACAGAAAGCTAGGATTAACATTCACCCCATTAAAAATCATCGTCACTTGTCTCGAGCAGAAGTATTTGTTATTGAAAGAACAAGTAATTCTTTATACAATTAAAAAAACGCCCAAAACATTCGTTACTTCTAATTTTTCTGTGTCTTGTTTTACCTATCTACTTTCATAAAATTATCATCTTAAAGCACGGTTTATTTATATTCAGTATAATTCATAACAAAGAAGAAACCTGACATGACCCCTCATATGAATTACTTTTCGTTTATAATGAGGTATATGAGTTAAATAAAGAAGCTTACTGCGTTGAAGACAATTTTTAATGTCTTTGTTTTAAAACTTATCGTGCACCAGAGCCAGAGAGCAATAATAATTTATCTACGTTATAAACATAGCGTACTAAAATAAAAAATGAGAAAAAGTAAATGAGAAAATGAGAAAAATAAATACACTAAAAAGAGAAAAATAAAAAATAAGTGATTTGACCATTAAGAAAGGAATGAAAATCAGTTGTAATATACAAGACTTTTTTGTTAAGTCACTCGGTAACTATTCTGATTTCTTGTATCAGATATAATAATTTATGAGAATAAAAGAGTAAGAAATTGATATCATTTTAAAATAGATAGAAAATAATTCTAATTCCAGGTTTACTTCTTCCATAGAATCATGGATACTTGCAAAAAAAGATTTCCATGCCAAAAAATTAATTAATGGAAAGTTAACGATAAGAGGAATCATTCATTAATAAAATACCTATTGTCAGGAACTTGTAGATTTAAATGCCAGTGTCTAGCAGTGGATTTAGATATTGGTAAAATGATACAGATTAAAAGAAATCTATCTCATTTTGCCATAAAACTGTATTACTCTAATAAATTGCCAAATTAGTAAGTCTGTATTATTTATTAAAAATAAACTAACAACCAAATCCGTTGCATATAATTAATACAATTTAATATATGTTACAATAATTTTGAAACCAACATCAGCAAAGATGTTGGACAAACAAGAGATAAAATGATTCAAATAAGAGATTCGAAAGAAAATTTAAGAAGATAAAAACGGTTAGTTCTGAATAAATTAATCTTACATTGTTAAGTTGGAAGTCATGTGCTCCATAATCATAATTTTCTAGCATGATACATTTTTGAATGTGCGTCAAGGCATATAATAACAATTTTAAAGATATTGAACATTACTTTATTTGATTAAATTATATTTTTTCAGGTGTTCAGCCCCCCCCCCCCTTCCAACAACAACTTTTTTTTACTGAAACAAAGCATTTTTTTAATAATATGATTACTGATAATAGAGTCACTGAGCGTTTAAACTTTATGGGCACTAAAGAATATCTTTCTTAATTTATGTAATATCTCAAGAATTTGTCAACAATATTTTCTCAGATTCATCATGAACAGATCGATTCATTAACAATGTTTAATTTTAAATGCATCAAACACTAAGAAAATAAAACGAATCGTTTAAAATTATCGGTCTAAAACAGGTTTAAAAAAACTACTTAAAAAAAGATGTACTTTAAACTATAAGCATATACAAAAAATATATATAACTAACATAAATACAATTTAATTACAAAAGCATGCAACTAACCTAAAAATAATTTAAATAATTGAAAACAGGTTAAAAAAAACTACTTAAAAAACGATGTACTTAAAACTATAAGCATATACAAAAAATATATAACTAACATAAATACAATTTTCTTACAAAAGCATGCAACTAACCTAAAAATAATTTAAATCATCCGTTGATAGTGGTTGTCATGACAACAATCAGAACAATGAGCATGCGTGAATTTTCTTCTCCAGTTAGGTAACGCAAATACGTGAATTTTTCTACGCCAATTGGGGCGTAGAAGGGGCCCCGGCGCCAGTTGGGGCTATGCAGATTAGACATTTTTAATTTCCTTTATTCTGTGTTATTTTAATTCAAAAGTACTTCAGAATGAATCTGAAACATGGATTAATTAACAATGTTTAATTTTAAATGCATAAAACATTAAGAAAATAAACAGAATCGTTTGAAATAATCCGCCAAAAAATGTTAACCCTAGCCTCATTACTGTTGGGAAAAAAAAAAACTAAAGCCTTAATCATTTGGCGGTGGGGAAAATGGAAGATTATTTTGGCGAAAATATTGGCAGTGGAGAAAATGGAAGATTTTTTTGGCGGGAAAGTTAGTTATTAATTAATAATTAAAATTCTAATTAAAATTTCAAAAAAGGGACCCCAGGTGCACATTCCCGACCTCTAAGGTATACATGTACCAAATTTGGTAGCTGTATGTCAAATGACCTGGCCTGTAGAGCGCCAACACACATACACGCACACACTTTGAGCTTTATTATAAGTATATAGATTATCGACTCATGTTTCATTTTCAACCAAAATTTAAATTGATGTTTGCGAAATTTCTCGCTCCACTTTTAAAGAAACCTATGGTGAGTTATTCCTTACATGGGATGAATTTCACATCTTTTTGTTTTGATTGGAATGGTTTGGATTGGTTTAAACGGACTTCGACACTGTCTTGAAAACTTAAATAACTATTATTGCTTGCGGTTAAAATATGAAAACAATATGGATAAAAAGAACTGGTTTGATTATCAAAGACAAAATTAATATTCTGCAAAAGTATGAAAGTTTGTTTAAAATGAATCAAAGCAATGCTGTAGCAGAATTGAACATTTCACATCTTCTACTAAGTGAGATTTTTAAATTCGTGTCTCTCTTGTGAGCAAAAGCAAGCAGTAAACGCTGATGAATGGGAACGAATGAGTTGAATGAGTCAAGTATTTGTTAATTTGAAGCCTGGCACTGCAGTAACAATAAATTCAAAAATAAATAGATAAATAAGAGTACGAATAATGTATAAATGAACAGTTCAAGAATACTTGTAGATAAGCAAATGATAAGAATTTTTTAAACTGATATATAAAAAAAAAATAGAAATTAGATATAATGACATAAAAGTGTAGCTTATTTTTACCCAGATTTTATCAAAATTCCTAAGTCTTGATAGGATTATATTAAACGGCAGCTATCATATTTAAAATTTGAGATTTCCATTTTAAGTTTTTGATATCCCAAATATGCAAAGAGTAACATAAAAAAAAATCGAAACGCGAGATCTCTTCTTTTCAAGAAGGAATTGTATTTTTGATTGCCCCGACTAATCGGCGACGTTTGGTCCGTTTATTTTATATAACAGAGAATCAGTTGAGAATCAAATACTTCTTCTTGTACACAGTTGTGGTGAAAGCTTATAAGCCAGTTAACAGCCACGCTACACGAGCAATTGATCTTGTATTGTGGGCATGTTGCTAGGCTGCGAACCAGGAGGTCCCAGGTTCAATTTTCGCTCATATCAATTCGCCTCACAGTTGACCATCCCAAGTTTCCGTATGGAAAAATCCGCACTGTGTAACCAGCCTTAGAGTTTACTGTAAAACATTGAATTATACATTTAGATTAATTTTATCTTTGTTTTTAAACACGGTTTAGAACGGGCAACATTAGCATTATTGTTGTAGAATGTATCGAAATATTATCAGTGTGGCAATGTATCAAACATCAAAAATGCGCCGTGATGTATACATGTAAATATCAGCTAAAATATTATAAATGGAGTTGCGAAATGTGTAATAAAAAGGTGTTTATAAAGTTTCGGAGATTCATCTATTCTAGAATATGGGAGGTGCTACCTCGAATATATTACTGAAATACTATATGTTAAATATGTGTACTATATGTCCTCTTCAAATATTTTTTGAGGTGCTATATGTTAATATCTTGAAAACCGAGCTTCTTTTTCTTTTTTTTATTTCTTTTGTGAAATCGTGTTTTTTCGAAGAAAATATTTAGATACTATTATTATAGAGATTACAATATATTTAGATACGAGTCACATATAGATTACATATGAATATTTTTCAATCTTCCCTACATATCAACAAGTCATTTAAATAAATTTAAAAAAAACCTATGAATGCACATAGCTTAGCGTGTTATAGGTTGAATAGTTAATAATAATAATTGCATTGTTGTTATTGGATGTGACCCCAGCGTATCCGTATTCGGATAATGTCATATAGAGCCATCCCACAAAATTTTGAGGAAACGGTAGGTTATCATCCCATGCCAGCAATACAAGTACCACAAAAATTTGATATGATACTGTGAGCACGTGTGCAGAGAGATAAAGGCTCTAACAGTTATTTTGTGTATGTGTGCGTGTGTGTAAACCTCTCTTTTTTTTCAGGAAAGACACCTATGTAGATAAATTTAAACAGCAAAACCTTTTCTAAATATGAATATTGATCCAAATCTTTAGAGTCGTTTTCGGGATACAAGAAATAAATTCATATACATATACAAAAATTTATCGCTTAAAGTCATAAGACCAACGAAATCTAATTGAAATGCAAACACAGGATTGAATATGAGAAACATGCATGGTGCTTCGAAGTCCTAACCACCACTCCATCTTTGAGATGCTTATGCACGTTATGTATAGTGACATAATCAATATTTAGATATAAAAAAATTTTGTGTGTGTAAAGTTGTATTTTTTTTCAGAAAAGACACCTATATACATAAACTTAAAAGCAAAACCTTATCTAACTTATATCTAAATTAGAAACGTGATCCACCGGAACAGATTTCGGATATACATGAAAAAAATAAATTCAAAATATATACAATAATTGCTCATTTAAAGTTATAAGGTTATTCATTAATAATTTTACAGGGATATACATTTTAACGTTTAGTATTTTTAATTCATTAAAACAGGTTTTTGGTCGCAAAAACAAAACATCATTTCACTCCACAGAGAAGAATTTTTGTCTATAAATACAATATCCCTTGTAAATACATAAATGATTTCTTCAATTTTTCTTGATTATTTTCTAGTGTTCCGCTTGTTTTTTCAAGTGTTGACAGAAAAGAATCAGTTGCCTTTCTATCATAACTTTTAACTTTAATAAAACATTTAACTGTAGATCTAACTCTGAACAAATGACAAGAACGTCTGCGACAAAAATAATTTATTTGATGGAATAAGATAGAAAACATTTCTGGTACAGGTTTACACTTGAGAATGAGATGAAACAATGTGATCAAGGGATTTGAAAATGGCCTAATTCAATTCATTAAACAGTGAAAAATGAATTAGAACAATTGAGAATTGGAATTGCACTCCTCAGGTTATTATCGGTATACTTCCCACCGACTCACAATAAGGAAGAAATCTGCAGGAACTTGAAAATCTGAACAGTTGGGGACATCATTCATACTTCTTGGAGGAGATGTCGATGTTCATAGTCCTCTGTGGGGAAATGAATTTCCCGTTCTTAGGCCACAAGATGAAGCCGGCTCGTTTATAGAATTCACTTTTAAGAGAACCTTGTTATTTGGAATGATCCAAACTCATTGCCAACGTTTCAATCTACACGTGGAAGAAGCTGGATTGATGTCACCTTATCAACTAAAGACCTGCATGACAATGGGCTGGAAGGTAATCCAAAGTACTCTGAGTGACTATGGCTTTTTGGATTTTCAAATTAATATGGATGACAAAGTGTTTTCAGCAGACAGATTTAAATTAAGCAAGAGGAAAATTCGGAAAATTAGCTCTCAAGTGGCTGAAAAATATGCTAATATTAGAGAGACAATTCAAAAGATAAAAACTAAAAAAGATTTAGAATTATGGGCTAAAGGATTTACAGAGTTCATCCAATTAATTAGCCAAACCTCAAACAGTAAAGAGACAAATCACCTCAGGGTCCCCTGGTGGGACACTGAGCTGGAGAAACAAAGAAAATTGACAAGAGCCTTGCGGCACAGATACCAACGTTGTAAAAACCCTGAAGTGAGAATGAAGAGAAGACAAATGAATATAAATACAGAATATGAAACAAAATATAAATACAGAATATGAAACAGAATATAAATACAGAATATGAAACAGAATATAAAACAGAATATAAATACAGAATATAAAACAGAATATAATATAAATACAGAATATAAAACAAATGAATCAATATATAGAGAAATGTTGAGAAAGAAAAGTATTATATTCTTTGAAAATTTATGTAGCGAAATAATGAGAATGAACTGTTTTTAGCTGCCATATAATTTAGCGGCAGATAAAATGAAAAGGAAAACAGTATTGCACAGTGTCAAAAAACAGGATGGAACAAAAACAAAAAATACAAACGAAACTATTGTGAGATGCATTTTCGAAGAGGAACAGTCCCAACAAGAAAATAAAAAGCAGAAGAAAATGGGAAAAAGTATTGAGGAATATAAAACAAAAGAAAAATAAAATTTTGGCAATAAATGAAATAAGAACAACG
The DNA here is from genome assembly GCF_947563725.1 of Argiope bruennichi. NCBI lineage: Eukaryota > Metazoa > Arthropoda > Arachnida > Araneae > Araneidae > Argiope > Argiope bruennichi. The sequence goes on from NC_079158.1 coordinate 115,610,568, forward strand.
ATTAATAAAATGGCTATAAAGAAAACGCCTGGATTAGACAACATCCCAATGGAGATGCTTGCTGAAATTAATCGAAAGAATCCATTCATTCTGTTAGAGTTATACAATAAGTTCTTAGAATAAGGTGAGTTCCCTAATCAGTGAAAAGTAGCAAAATTCATTTTAATTCCTAAAACTAATAGAGACTTAGAGGACCCTAAATCCTGTAGACCAATTTGTTTGCTAACAACAGCTAGTAAAATCGGGAATAAACTGATAACTAAGAGTACAGCACTTATTAACGGCACAAAATAGACTACATCATGATCAACATGATTTTAGATATAATCACTCTTGTGAAACAGCACAAAATGCACTGTGGAGTAAAATAAAAGGTGCAATGAATCAAAAACTAAAAACAACAGTTATTATTTTCGGATGTAGCTGAAGCATTTGATTCAGTATGGAGGAAAAGAATTTTGTATGTCCTGATAAAAATGAATTACCCGAGCAACCTTTTTAAAGTGATTAAAGATTACTTAAGTGAAAGACAATGCATTTACCAAGATGGAGGGAAGAATTGGGAATTTATAATGGATAGAGGAGTGCCACAGAGCTCATGCAGCGGGCCGTTATTCTGGAACTTGGGTATGAATTCTGCATTTAAGATCAATCTTCCAGAGAACTGCTTTATACAGGCGTATGCCGATGATGTGCTACTAATAATATAGGGAAGAGCAAAAAATGAACTGGAAATTAAAGGAAAACAAATAATTTATAGGCTAATAAAATAGGGCAAAATACATAAACTTGAGTTTAATGAAAAGAAAACAATTCAAATGCCTATTACATTTGGAGAATGTTTAAAATTAACAGATCCGCCTAACGTAAAAATGGGCAATAACAATATAAATGTGTCTAATCAAATTAAATACATGGGAATTATATGGGACAGTAAATTAACATTTACGTCGCATTTTAGTAAGATCAAGAAAAAAGTGGATGTATTAACATATAAACTAGTGGCAGTTGCGGAAAAATTTTATAGAAAAAAGAAATACCATCTAAGAAGAATCTACACTGGAGCCATTGTTCAAGTGTTCATGTATTCTTTTCGGGCACGGAGCAAGGGGACATAGGCGAAATCTAAAGAAAATCAGAGAAGCATTAAATGCAATCCAACGACGCCGTCTCATCATTATGTCTGGGGCATATAAAACCATTTCTACCGAAGCCCTTCAAGTGATAACGGGAAGTTTGCCAATGGACCTCAAATCAACGGAAATATTCACTAAATTTCAAATAAGAATTACTAGTAATATAGTTAAATTTGGAAACAAATGCTTCGGCAATAAATATTATGAGATGACAAGTTCGAACAACACCCTGCAGAATGGTTTATTCATGGTTTTCGAATGAAAATCCCAGATATGGATGGAATAGATTTTTACAGATGGTTCAAAAGATGAAAATAAAGTAGGAGTTGCAATAGTAGTATACTACTATGGGAAAGTGATCGATAAAAATCTTGTGAAAATATCGAACCATGCCACAAGTTTCTAGGCAGAAGTGCAATCTTTAAAGATGGCCGTTGAATATTGTGAAAAGATGGAGGACGGACAGAAGTGCTCAATTTTTTCAGATTCTCCGTCAGTCCTACAAGCCATACAATCATGTCACAATGGTAATAGGGAAATATGGACGATAAAAGAAAAGATTAAAAGAGTAAAAACTAACAAGTGGATAGAGTGGAATTGGGTTAAGGCCCATATTGGAATATATCGTAATGAAAAGGCGGATCAATATGCAATGTTGGCGGCACAGAAAGAAAGTGTTGACATCATTGTCCCCAAATCAAATGGTGTCTTAAAATGGGAAATAAGAGAAGAAATAAAGCTACAATGGTTTGACAGATGGTATATGTCCAAAAATGGAAGAGTAACTTACGACTTTATATTTATTTTTTGTTCAGATTTCTGCTGTTGTGAAACGAGAATTTGGAGAAATATTTAGATTTTCTTTTCGTGATGGCCTGTTCCTTTTTTAATAGAAAGAGGAGGAGGAAGGACAGTAATTGACCACTTTGTGGTCAATTCCCTCGAAGAGAATGTCAGTTTGACGAATCGGTCACTATAAGGATGGAAATGCTAAAAGATAGCAATCGGCCACAACAAAAACTGTCGATACTGATTCGTTCAGTGGTGGCGGGCCGTACACAAGAAGATGTATTCCCATCTCCAAACTTCTACTCTGCACCGGAAGGAGAGCACTGGCCTTTCGGGATTGAAGGGAAATAAATTCTATTTTATGGCGATTCAGCAATAAAATTTGAGTTCGAATCTGAATCCCTTCGATCATACCTAATACTATCCATTAAAGTTTAAGTAAAACCTCCAGACGTAAGAAAATACTTGAATCGATTTTATATTAAATTTCAACTATTTCATAACTCTATTCGCTAAATACTGTTGTACATAACTACTTCCCAAGCATCTGCTTTCTAATCCTAGATCATAACTAGTTAATATTTTCCATTTATTTGTAAGTCAAAATAGATTCCGGCTTACGCCCCTTTCTTCGATAACACGAATGGCGTAATATTGGATAATTACTCTATTAGCTATCTAAATTACTCTAAAATTGCTGAAAGATACAAATGTCAAATAATTGAAACCAAAAGTTAATCCTTAAAACGCATAATCTCTATTTTTTAGAGTTTTATTCTTGTATAAAGATTTAGAAAATAATAAATAAAATAATGAATTGTAGAACAAAGTTTATTGATTTTCAATTTTTATTTTAAAATAATATTCTATGTTTATATTTAAAATTAATCTTAAAAATTATATTCTCTCTTTTTCAGGGTTTAATTCTTGTATAAGACTTAGAAAAATAATGAATAAAATAATAAAATTAAGAACAAATTATATTAACTTTGCATTTTTATTTTTTTCTTTGAAAGAATATCTTATGTTTATTTTTAAAATTAATCTACGGTTTTTCAACATGGCATTTTCTGCTAAAAAAAAGTTATCACATTATATTACACTAGTTTTAACATATGTTTCCCTGGTACTTCCTCTAACATTATTGTTATAATCTGAAGAATATACATTTGACACCTGGTTTAGAGATTTCCTCATAAGTGAAATAAATGTACTGATTTATTAACTTTCCCTATTTCGCTTAATATCCATGACATTTATTAACTTAAAATACAATATGTCTAACTAGAAAAATAATACATATTAATGTTTTATTCCGTTCATTTACATAAAAATAAAACAAGATGTTTATTCTCTTTCTAAAACAGTTAACATTCAAGCGAATTCAATGATATTATAATTTAATGCAATCTTATATATATATATATATAGAGAGAGAGAGAGAGAGAGAGAGAGAGACGAAGGAGAGGTTGAAAGACAGACCAAATAATATTTAAACAAAAAATATAAACCAATATTAGAAATATAAAAACAAAAAAATTGTAACAATGGAAATAAGAATACATTAAAAATCGCAGATTAAATTTAGTAAAGATTGAAAAGTGCTGAAAAATATTTGAAAAAAGTGCTGCAGTTCAATGGGCGCTGGGAAAATAAATAACAATTCAATATTGAAACACGAAATAGTGTGTGAAACTTGCAAACCATGTTTTAATTTTTTTATCAGCGATTCCCAAAAAGAATTACAGCATTTGCTACGGGCAGAAACGAACACTTAGGTGAAATGATACGGTTTTCCAAATTTTAAAACAGAGGTTAAAAAAACTGAGATATAAAAATGCGATACAAAATTAAAAAAAAAAAAAACACAATAATATAAATGCAAAAATATGCGTTTGCCACAAAGGGCTTGTATTTTCATCATATGTCTGCACTTTCTTAAAGACAATAAAAAATCTTTTCTGCCTAATTTGTTCGAAATATGGTTTTAATAGACAAAATTAATGCAAAATGTCAAAATCTTAGGGATGACGAATATTTTACGAACTGTTATTACGTAACCAATATCAAAAAGTCACAAATATCAGTGATCAATATTTTTGAAAGAGGGGTGTAATTCAAATCCTTGATATGATCTTACTGGTGATATTTCGATTACAAGTCTTGGATCACGATAGAAAGTAACAATCGATACGATCTGTCCAATGGAAGCTCTCGAACAAGTGTTCAATGATGCATAGGGAAAGTCCCTTACCCACTGATCCATTTTCCAGGAACAGACCTCCCACAAACAGTAGTGGGGGGCTTCAGGACCTATTGATCAAAAGCAGAGAGCTTCCTATTTCTATCTCCCTATCCCATTGCATGATAACGACTATCGCTAGAATCTATACGCGGTCTACTTCATTGTACGAAAACAAGTTTTCTTTCCCACTCAAGTCTCCACAGAAAAATATTTATTCTGAGAAAAAACTCTATTTGAAAAAGAGGATTGATATCTTTCATTTAAATAAGTAATTACTTAACACATGTGGAAACTTGAATATGTTTTTACTACGCCACTCATTTTGATATTTGTAGATTTATTTTGTTTACGGCTTCTTTCATCTTTAAAAGCTTTAGTCTAAAATTAAAAAAACATTGTTGTAGAATAATTTTATTTTATTGTTCACGAAATTTTAAATTGATAACATTTTAACAATCTCTTTTGAAAACCGCTGGCGAATATATTTGATTTACTAATCTTGATTGTGATTATTGTCGATTTCAATTGAAAATGTTCTCAAAATATAATTTAGTTGACTTAATGTTAAAATTTAAAAAAAAACTGAAATACAAGGTTCTTTGGAGAATATACGATTTTATGCAAAAATGAAAGTTAATAAAACATTCTAAAAAAGGTGTTTAAATGACATTTGGATGGACACTAGGGATTTTTTATTTTCTTGAAAACTTCATTTCAAGTAGCGATAATAATTATTAAATTTATTACTTATTGTATAATACCATTTGTTATAATTTGAATTTTAATACAGTTGCACATTGTATAAAATACTAACTTAATTATTATTTTATTGTAAAATCAAATTAGTCTCTTCTTTATTTTTATGAACACAAAAGAATATATACATTCAAATTATTGGCAATGCAGCAGAAAATTTAACCCCTAGAAAAATTGTGAAAAAAGTTCAAAGCCAAAGTCTTCCTGCAATAAACTTGCAGAATAGTGTAGCAGAATAAGACTATCAATAAAAAAAAATTTATATAGTAAAAATCTTATTTTTCTGGAGGTTATGAAAAGGAAACATAGTATTCGCAATACTTTAGTGAATACTATAAAGAAATGTAGTATAATAAAAATTACTAAAAATGCAGAGTAAATAACTAAGATTTTATTTCATTAACGGTTACAAAATATTCTAACAACACTATAACAATTTTCGATACAATGAAATCAAATCAGTTCTACTTATTCTTAAAACTGCACACAGACACACAAAACAGATGCAAATATTTTAATAGCAGAACAAGAACTAAATCCACTCCATATAAAAATTATACAAATATATGAATTTTTTTATTTGTTTGTTTCAAGAATTAAATCCTTTTTCCTCATTTCGAGAAATATTTTTACAATTCAATGTAATAAAAAAGTTTTAATAAATTTAAGCATTTTAAAAGAATTCATGAGATTGGTCACATTTAAATATTAACAACTAGAACTTTACCAAAGCAAAAACTATAAATTTTTTACGTGAGTTTCATGCGGTGTTATATGAAACAGGATTACCAATTTCCACTCAGATATGCTGCCTTTTGAAACTACAAGGCAATTTTAATCTTTCTCAGAAAATCAAAAAAAAAAAAAAAAAAGAAGGATCTATTTTTCTCACAAAGCGAAAATTCGACGCCTTATGCAATTGCTTTCGAGTGGCTGGGAATTTATTAGAATTCCTAATGTGTGGAAAATCTGCAGAAGGACAAAGTAATATCTTTTCTCAATTTGTGACACTTAAAAGTAGTAAACAATGTCGGAAATCGAGAAATTCAATTTTAAAAGAATCGTAATTTAGAGCAATGGATAAATATATTACGTCATCCATCCTAAAAAATTAGATTTAAAACTGACATTTTAGGAGAAAAAAAGTTTATATTCTTTTCAAAATACTTTTTAAAGAACAAAAAAAGCCTATAAAAGGAATATACAATTAGTTATGCTTAAAATTAGTTAATAATCAATACATCTAATGATTCTTTCTAATTGTAATAGCAGAAATGAATGGTTTCATTTACAAAGATCTATGAAATCACATCCATAAAAGTATGTATTTTGTATAAGAAAAATTTACACGATAACAATTTTTTTTTTTCAAAATATATTTAACAAAAAAAGAATATAAGACCTCTTTGTTGTATAATACTTGGAAAATAATCAACTTTTAAAAAAAAGAAATTTTCTTTTCACTTTATTAATATAAAATTAATCATTATCACGTTAAACGTTATGAAAAACTCTACGTATTGACATTATGCTAAAAACACTTAAGCGGGCTGAGCCAACATCTCTGAAAGAAAAGAAGGGGTATCAGCTGATCCCCGACACTCCATGGATTGGAAAAAAAAAAATTCCAGAAACACAAATCATTCTTCTCTTGGGCCCTGAGGGTCCCATCCCCTTAACACGAATAAAGAGAAAAGGAGAAATCTGTGAATGGGTTGAAAAGTGAACGGACCAGTTATTCTTGGAATTATCGTATCATTGATCCACATATCACTGAAATTTATCGGAGCGGTGACTTCACTGGAAAGTGTGAGACCTCATTGGAAAATGTAAAGTCACAGCTCCACTTCATGGGAGTGACCTTGACTTCCCGATATTCGTATTTGACGATGCACTATTCCATAAAGATCACTTTTAATTGCTTGTGACATGACTTTGATTGCATATATTCTGCTTACTGCAAACGTCATCTCTTGGTAGAATATAGAACTAAAGTGAACCTTTTAAAGAAATGACATACATAATTAATTCAAATTTTTCAGAAAATGATTTACTCCAATAAAGAAATTAAATAGTTTTGAAAAAAAATCAAAATTAAGATATTAAGCTGAAACAGATAAATTAATTCAATCACACGTTACTTAAATTAGTAAATTAAGTATTAATTACAATTAATAAATTTTATATTTAATGCTAATTAATAATTTTAATTAATAATATGATTGAAATAACAGATATTTTGAGCAAACTTTTAAAAATAACAATAGCAAAATTATTTGTTTTTTCAAAAAATCGTGGATTATACATCTCTAAAGTCTACTATATTCAAATCTGCACATATTTCAAGAAATTTCCCAATCCATAAAGTGCTCGTTTTTCTGTCATAACGCATCATTGCATAAGCGCAAATAAGAGTATGCCTGCAAAATTGTTCTTTGTAATTATCGGGAATCCGATTCCATAAATCCTTAAAAAGATTCTGATATTCGAAATCTTCCATACATTTCAAAATTTTATCATACACTATAAAACACAAGCAATGTTCAAAACATTCTGGAGTTAAATGGTCCCAGATCTGATCTACCATGTCTAGGAAAAGGGTTTGTAACGGCCAATCCAAATAGAAACAGAGCAGATCTTTTATTTTTAAATCTAATAAATAGCCTGAATTGTTAAAGATCTTGCCACGTTCAGTCTCATCAGTTAAATAATAACATACACGCAAATCACAACTTAAGTAAGGGCACAACTTATGTAAGAATTTTTTTTTATTCAAACCGTTCAACTCATTGTAAAATAAGTTCATTCTTACGCGCCTACTTCTATTTTTAAAATTAGAAAATCGAAGTTCCTTTTGGTCAATACTTAAGTATTCTGGAATCCATTGTTTCCAAGGAGAAGCAGCATTTTCTCTCAAACATTTCATCCAAAATCTGACAGCAAGATTAAAGTCGATGCGATAAATGTTTTCCCTTTCTTCCTCCGTCATACTTTGCCATAATTGCAAAACATCTTGCTCCAAAAAGTAGATAGATGCTAAAACAAAACGCACTCTCTTATCGATGCTTTCGTTTCGAATGAGTTGTTTCGAAGTTTCGGTTCTGTCAATTGTTCCTTCCGATTTCCAGCGTAAAGTATTCGTGATATGACTCTTCTGAATGTGGGTAGCGATATTAGAATGGTCTCTAACACAATAAAAGATTTCAGCAACTATTGGCTGAAGTAAGTTTACGATTCGATCTACGAAAAATTTCGGGAGAAGTGTGGATAATTTCTGACTAATTTCTTTTCTTCTTTGTCTTATTCGTTTTTCTTGACTCCAATTGGTACAAAATGAATCACTATAATTTACATCTTTCTTAACAAATTCGCAAAAGAAGTGGATAATGTCGTCATTATAGACGGTTAATGCCACTTTAACAGCTGCTATATGTTGTAGAGATGGTAAGAAATTCAAAGCCATGATATATTTTCCTACGTATAAGTAGCAGAGTTAAGTTTGTCTATATTTATGTAGAGACAATAAACGTTTCCTTGTAGAAGGGAATTTCACTGATTAAGTTGCTTTACAAAAATGCGACTTGATGAAATGGTTCAGTTGAATCCATGTTCGGTTACACACGTTGCAAACGAAACAACTTGTGAGATTTCATTATTCCTGATATTTGTATTGAAACAGACTGAAAATAAAAAAGAATAAAATATATAAATATACATAAGTAGAAATTTCAGAAATCTTTGAAATATAAAAAATATAATTTATATGGTTTAAAGTCAAATTAATCTCTACTGTTAATAAATAATCTGTGCTGTTGCTGTGCTATTTTGGATATAGAACTATAGAATCCATTTGACGTTGGTCAATGGATATGCTTACCCAGTATTATTGTTTAAGGTATTTCATTTTGTACCTGGTCAAATAAAAAAAACCCTATGAAATTTCCCATTATCTGATCATTAATATTGAAAATATAATCGCATAAATATTATTTTTATACCTGTTGAAAATGCAAAAAAAAAAAAAAAATTATTTTTGAAACTCAACCAACTTAACGATCACCCATCGTCAACTGCTTTAATATCTTTTGTTAATTCCTTTATGCATAGTTGCAAAAATAATTTTCGCAGGTGCCATTAAATTCAAACATTTTTTCTATTAAAAATCTACGAATCTACTACGTGTTTCCTAATCCTTAGAAAAATAATATCGAATTTTATACTTCGGTAACAATTATCTTACTTTGAGCTCTTATTAACATTTTTATACCTTTCTATCAATTCATTGATTATTACGTTTGAAGGACGATGGAAATTACAGATCATGAAGGGCACATTTTATTTGATGTTCATTTTTCAAAGGTTTTTATCGAACGAATTAAGAGAAAACGGAATTGTGTCGACGGGGTGGATGATTGTGATGCTTTTATCTATTGAATTACAACTTCACCATCCACGTAGTTTTCTATGGCAATTCTCGGTGGAATTTATACTATATACTGCTATTTAAAGAATTTATACTATTTATTTAATCAGTTGTGTTAAATCAGTTTAATATGACAAACTGATTTATAAAGAAAATATTTACAGATTTTAAAAAATGGATAAAATTCTTTAAGAAACAAACAACTGAATTTCATTTTCCGTTTTTATTTTGCTGACAAAGGGAGAGCAGTAGGTTGAAAATTCATTTCAGAATGAGATTTAGTATAAAGGTAGTATATATTTAGAATGCTCACTCAGGAAAATATTAAAGCGCAATGGCCAGTCAATTTCGAGAAAATGGCCATCAAACCTTCTGCATAGCTTATATACTAACAATGTGTCGCCGATGCTAAAGCGCGAATAGTAATAGTGGTTAACGGCGCCACATTGTTAGTATATAAGCTATGCAGAAGGTTTGAGGGCCATTTCGCTTTGATATTTTCATGAGTGAACATTCTAAATGCATACTACCTTTATACTAAATCTCATCTTGAACTGTATTTTCAACATCGTGCGCTTCCCTTGTAAGTTTTAAGTAATCTTTAAAGAAAGACCTCTAAAATAATAATTGGAAAAATATCCTTTATTTTCTTTTGTAAGTAGTCACTCTTCAAATTAAAAAAAAAAAAAAAAAAAAAAAAAAAAAAACAGGATTCTTTTTTCAAAATGTTATTGAGTTGATCATTTCTATATTTTGGCTTCAGTAATTATTGATTACAGCGTTTAAAAAATATGATCTAACAGATAAAGAATAGTGCATCATATCTGATATCCTTTTTTTACGAGTATTATCAAACGGACTGAATGATATCTGCATGCGCTTGGAGTGGCAGTGGGATCGTATTGCATTTATCCATTAAATTATAATACATAAAATTTTCTATGGCAAAACTAGAAGGAATTTATATCATTTGCTCGATAATTTATATTATCTGAATGCGATATATTTTTTATTAATTTTGTAATTCAAATAAATAAAGTATTTATGGCAAAATTCTTCATTGACAAGTCAAATCATTTGATAGATATTTTCTGCAGCATTGTTGATTTCAGTGTTGCCAAACCTGCGTTATTCAAATGTGACTTCATTTCAACAACTTTAAAAAAATAATTGTAAAACCTCCTCAATGGATTTTGTATATTATTATTTATGGAATAAAATATAAATAGCCATCAGATAATTTTTTTTTATTCTTGTGCCTTGATATAATAAAAATATAATAGTTAGCTTTATTTTCGGGTATCATTATCAATTGATTAATGCCAGCAATATTTTAAAATAATGAACAATCCTATTCATTTGCACCAGCTGTAACACTGTACCCCTCATAACAATATAATATATTAATAATTTCAAATATAAAATACAAGTTTAAGATGTATTTGTACTAAATTTTGATTTATTATTGGTAACATCATCAACTCCTCAATTCAATAAATAGTAGAGAATAATAAAAAAAATTAAACACGCACTGATGAGTAGAACAAAAAGTAAAAAAATAAGTTGTTGCGAGAGATATAGACATCAAAGCAATTGGATAAAAAATTCTTGAATCAAAAGCAAAACAATAATGATTAAAAAAATTATGTTACAATAAAAGACACTGCAGCATTTAGAAAATATTTCAGAACATGAATTTAAGATCAACATATATTAAAATATGTTTAAAATTTAATTTAAAAAAAACTTTACTTAATAGTATAACAATTTACTTAATAGAAAAAGAACAAAATTATTTTTCGTTTATTTAATTTTCTCTAAAAACTTCCAAAAAACTGGGAATTCTTTTCTGACATACAAAGAATACAGGATTTTGGCTTTAATTAGCCACATCTATAGACCTTTTCAGCATGATTAAATCATTTTAATTAATGAATCCTAGTAAATTAACTGTAAAACCAAAAAAAAATTCTAAATGTATGATTTCAATAAATGTTTCTCGAATAAATCAAAATAATAATTTCATTTTACTTTAGAATGAAAAAATCTAACTTAACATTTTAAATTAAGAGATATATAAAATGAAAGATCTAATTTTACTTGGTTAAATGTAATCTGTAATGCAATAAAAATATTTAGAATTTAAATCAGAAAGATAATAATGAAGTATAAAGAAATGATAATATTTGATAATAAAAAACAAAGTTTCTTTATTGTTTAATGTAATTAATTTTCATTAAAAAACTAATTTTTTAAAAAAATGCATGTGAAAGTACATAGATAAATTTTAAAAATGATAAATATTCAATTATTGAGAGGAAAAGGAGTACAATGCTGCCAAAGAATTGTTAGCATTAATTAATACACTTTTTTAATAAAAAACATAAATCAGTTTTAATTTATCCGTTAACGCATAATTTTTCATTTATTTACATGAAATTAAAATGTTTTAAATTACATGTTGGAACTGTTGGCACGGTTCCTTTTCAATACAAACTTACTTTAAAACCTGTTGCAATACTTCCTTCACCTGCTGTTCCGTTACTTAAATAATGACGTACGCTTCAATTTTGTATCATTTTCGACAGGATGGGGATATTTTCAGAAGGAAAATTTCATTCTAATGGGATTATACAGCCTACTCATAGAAATTTAAACGAATGTATTCTAGAAAAAAATATTAAGACAAAATTACTCACAAAAAGAGAAGTGTAGCTGTAGGTGAAAATCAATGGCGCCATTCTTTTCCGTCGCTATAGGCAACTGGGGAAGAAAACTTCTCCGGAGAGGAAGAACGTGATTGCGATGTCAAAAAGATGAAATACTCAAGAAGCGAGACCCAAAAAATGCAGAGCAACAAAAGCAAGAACTTCTTTGTCTCTTCGGAAAACATGTGTGTCCAATTTCAGAGGAAAAATTTTTTAAAATCCGATGATATGCCGAACGAACCTTCAAGTCTAGTGGAAAAAGACACTCACTGAGATGGTGGATTCCGAGAATGGAAGATCCGAGTGCTGAAGCTGTTATTTTTGCAAAATCGGCGCCATCTGTTATTCGAAATTGAAATATCTGCAGGATAAATAAAGCATAAAATATCTGAATGTTTTTAATTTCAATGTAAAAAAATATACCGTGATGTTAGAAGTCTAATATATATGAAATTCATAATAAAATCGTATAATGATTTTTTTTCTATTTTATAATTCCAATATTATCGATAATAAATTTATAAACATGAAAATGCTTTTTGATATATATATATATATATATATATATATATATATATATATATATATATATATATATATATATATATATATATATATATATATATTAGAAATCACTATAAATACTTGATATTTGAAGTTCAAAGAATATCATTGATAGGAGACCCTTCATCATTTGCCCGCTCTTTAAAAGCAACAGAAATTCAACAATTCCAATATGTTTATGAATCTTACTGACTTATTGTTTGTAATTTTTATATAATTAGCTCTATATGTCTGGGTTTGGAATTATAAGTAGAAAATATGCTATAATTGAATCATATGCTTTTAAAATATATATACTCATAATGGACAATTTCAGACAGAATTTTTTAAGAATCAATTTTAAGTCTGAGAGGAAACTTTAAATTATTTTGTATAGTTTAACTGAAACTCCGCAATTAAGAACCAAAAAAACTGAAGGAAATTTTTTTGTCTCTTGACTAATATTTTTTATCTTCAAAAATTTGTTTGCCGATTTTACGAAATTGCATATCAGCATGACTAGGGATTGCAATACCGGACCAAAATTTCAATACCGGTATTCGGTATTTTTTAAATCTTAATACCGGGATACCGGTTTTAATACCGGTATTAGAAATTTTGGAAAAAGAAAGAAAACACAGGTGTTTCGTTTTTTTATTTGAAAGTTTTGTTGGAGAGTGTAAATATCACAAAAAATAATTTGTAACTTATAAATTATAACAGTATATAATCACAAAAAAGTAATTATTAAGTATTTAAGTAATTAAGTATTTAAATCACAAAAAAGTGTAAATATCACTATTCAGTTTTTGGTACTATTACAAATTTTTGAAATATGATCTAAAAAAACATAATGCATCAATCGTACTGTCATTAAGTCTGAAAAGTAATTTTGTGTAAAAATGACCAGCTGTCGAAAACGCTCTTTCGGCGTCGACGCTAGTTGGTGGTACTCTTAGCAATGCGCTATATACTTTTTCAAAGTATTTATCTCTAAATCCCTCATCTTCAAATAAATCGATTTCCAGTCGGATGCTTTTGAATATAGCTGATTTCTGTACTGTATTTTGGTTCGTTGAAATTTTTTTATTTATCGCTGATTCTAATTTTTGTTCAAGAGACAATTCCTTTTCCCTATTGACAGTAGTGACATCATAATCTTCGATAATTGAACCGAATTCTGAATTTGGATAGGTTTGTGGGAAAAAAAAATTAAGAATATTTACTCTAACTTAATCAGATTTGAATTGGTTATTTTCCTTTCTTCTTTTCATTTTCATTTTTAAAATACTTAGAATTATGTAAATACCATAAGACATTTTCTATTTCGGTATGCCTTTCTTTTGAGCGATTTTTCAATGTAATATATAATTCTTCAGATACTAATGTACGCTGTTCTTTCAGTGACTGCAACATGAAATTTACTGTTGCATTAGCTGTTAATAAATTAGAATCTCTCCGACATAATGCCTCAATAGTCAGTTTTATTGGAAGTAGAGCTGGTATAGTTCTGGATATTAAGTTGAATTCACTATCTGAAAAATTAATTTACAGGTTTAAGTCAATTATTGCTTTTTGGATTGGATTTCCCAGTTTCAAAAATCGTTCCATCATGAGGAGTAAACTGTTCCAACGTGTTTTAGAATCTAATATTAACATATATTCTGTTTCATTTTCAGTTAGTATATATTTTAGTAATATATCCTTTTTATAGGGTAACGTTTAAATATTTTAACTATTTTTCGAACTTTATAAATTACAGGAAGCAATTCTTGATAGGTTAATATTTCATCCTCATTAGCAATATCTTCTTCAACAATTTCATTGTCATTATCTTCATTGTCAATATCACTCTCACTCTTACTCTTTTCAAAGTTGGAATCCGAAGTGTCTATATCCACAGTATTTGGATTCTTCTGTTCTTTATATTTTTGGTATAATACATCTATTACTCCTAATTGAATTCCATGTGCATAGCACAACTGCTGATTTGCACCAATCAACTTTCCAACTTTTTTCATAATTGTTGCTCCATCAGTCGTTATGGATACTATATTTTTTTCAGGGATAATCCATGTTTCACTAATTTAGATTTAAGCAATTAATTAAGCCATTCATTAGCTAATTAATTTCGCCTGTTAGGGAGACATAAAAACAAAAAAGTATAATATATTGCTATGTTCGCGATGCCTGAACATATAGTGGAGACAGTTTTAAAAATTTCTAGTAAATACCGAAACACCGGTATTCAAACTTGTGAATACCGGTATTACAAAATTGTGCAAATGGCTCAAAATACCGGTATTCAGTATCCCGGTATACCGGTATTGCAATCCCTAAGCATGACATAAAATAAATAAAATCATTTTTTAAGATTTTAAATCATTATCTACTTGGAATAATACGGAATAATTCCAAATCATTTTTTTTCTTTATCGATTTCTGGTCAGTCTCCTGCATGATCTTAGGCGCGAATTTTTAGATATCTATATCGTGTTTATATTTCAAGTACACAAGTGATTGAAGTTCAAAGGCTTGGTTGTCGCGTTTTTCTAGAAAAATTTTGAAAATACATACATCCGAAAGTGTCTCTATAGTTTTGATAACATAATATTGTGTTTTATATGGTTTTATATGCACCTTTGAAACATTTTCATCATTGTGAGGCAAATGAGCATTGCACATTTCCAAACCTAAGATCATAATTAAGTCGTCCATCAGTTGATATGTTGCAGATATTAGACTAGATACAGAGACAAAATTTTTAAAAAAAGAAAAAAAAAATCAAATCTGCGTATTCTGTATACTATGCTATAATATCTCCATTCAATTTTAATGCATAATTTAGTCTTTCGGTAATAAATGATAAAAAGGTAGGTAAAAACGCAGAGTGAATCCTTCATGTCACATTACAAAAGAGAATAGAAATAAATAATTTATAATTGATATAAAAAAAGCAGGGAGAAGGGGTGGATTGAGAGGTATACAGCAAGTAATGAATCCACCAGATAATGAAAAAGAAAAAAAAAGAGAGACTTGTGATACATTCGACGTAAAAACAGCTAATTAAAAATATACCTGAATAAATTTATTTTTCAAGTGTAAACATTTTACCAATTTTTAAAATATTCATTAAAATTTAAAAATTCAAATTTTAGATTGGATGAGAAAAAAAATTAGAGAAATGTTTTATATCATTCAAATATTTTCACTTCTCAATTCTGCTATGAAAGGAGCGTTGTGTGGCTTTTTAAGTAAAGCATATAAATTAAAAAACATTAAGTAAAACATGCTAATTAATTTTTAAAATTGCAAAATTTTTCCTTTGGAAGGCAATGAAAAATGGTTTTATATATTAGAAATAAATTTAAGGATAATTAAAATAGTAATCTTTCTCTTCTATATTAATAATCAGGACGTGATTTTAATATCATTTTTAGTGTTTTTATATCAAAAGCATTTGGCATCTTCTATTGTATATTAAAATTAATTAGAATTCTTATATGACTGTTCCAAACTACCAGTTCATTTCTTTTTCAGAAGAAAATAATGTATAATATAAGCGATTTAGTATGTTCATAAAAAAAATCAGTACAATGCAGCATTTGACATATTTGCTAATAAACAATATTGTACGTGTATATTTTGTTAACTGTAATTCCCAAGAATTGCAGTCATTAACTTCCGCATCTATCAAATTGCCGATTCCAATTGCATAAAATAGAATGGGAATGATCTAAATGTCATTCTTAAGCAGAAAATTCGCTTTCTGTATATTAAGCATATTTGAAGGTTCTGACAAAAATGGAAGATTTTGAAGCAGGGTGAATGATAAGTGAATCATCGACTGCCAAATCTATATCAATAAAATTGTGTTTCTCTGTAAACAACATCGATTTAATTTTGATCATTCCTTCAGGTGTCAAAGGTCACCACGTGTATTGAATTTGTTTCGTGCTGCGCTGCGCTTTCTTGTAAATAATCATGCCTGCCACCCGGAAGAGAATAAAATGAAATTTAAAATACAAAGTCTCTTCAAAGTATTCAAACCTGCATTCGGCGTCAACCAAAATAATGTTATATATATACAATATATATATATATATATATATATATATATATATATATATATATATATATATATATATATATATATATAGATATAGATATAGATATATATATATATATATATATATATATATATATATATATATATATATATATATATATATATAGATATAGATATATATATATATATATATATATATATATATATATATATATATATATATATATATATATATATATATATATATATATATATATATATATATATATATATATATATATATATATATATATATATATATATATATATATATATATATATTGTTGGTAATCAGTCTTCGGATCATTATAAAAAGTGCCGTAAGCAGATGAATTCAGATGCCATTGAGCTCACGATATAAGTGTATTTATATAGACGAAAAGACGATAGAAATAGGTAGACGGAGATGGGTATAGATGACATGTACCAAACATGCCCTAATGTTCTACAAAATGTTCATTTTTAAGTTTTCTTTTGAACCTTATTACGTTTTATTCAAGACGAATAAACAAAGTTGTTTCGAAAACCTGTTCTCTGTTACTTCTCCAACATATATATATATATATATATATATATATATATATATATATATATATATATTAAACTCTTAATTTAACCACATTAATTTTCCAAACTTTATCTTAATTTAGCCCAGAGTAATTTCATTCATTTATTTCTTGATCCCATTCCACGTATGAAGCTCTGTAAAAATTACTGCGCAATCAATCTACATATCAAGTGGAAGTGATACTTCCTTTGCACTTCTCAAAGTCAACACGTGTATTCAATGACGCGTGTCATGAAAACCCATGTTATGTAAGACTAGTGATTATTTGTTTCAGGCTTTCTTTTTTACTTCTGCTTCTGTGACACTTTGCGCCTTCTTGTGAATAAATCATGCCTGTATCCTGGGAGAGAATAAAACGAAATTAAAAATATAAAGTCTCTTCACTGCTTCTCAAACTATATATATATACATATTTCTTGCATCACGGAAACGGCTCTAAAGAATATAACATATTAAATTTTATATTTAAGTAATATATTACTTTCTAAATTTATGTATATAATTGTCTTTCTTAAAAAATGGGATTTTATACACAAATCTTTTTTTCTATAATTAAATAGTGATGCGTGGATATACATAACCTGCAGAAGGATATCAGAGAACGAGTAGTGGTTATGGCTTCCATACATTTCTCTCACTCAAGTTCGACCCGACGTTTTCAATTCAATTAGATTTCGCTTATAACTTTAAATGAGCCATAGGATAGGATTATATTTGCGATTTTACAAAAAAGAAATCTTAAGCTACGAAAATTATTTTATTCAGGTTATGTAAAGTTTTAATTTTTGCAATTTTGTTTCAATGTAATTTGAAACATCTTATTATACTAAGAAGTTATTATAATGATCGAGTTCATTTCATTAATTCCATTTGTATGGTCAGAACTTTAGCGATCTGTCAGGTCATTCCTCACCTCACAGATCTAGACAAAAAAAAATAATAATTCCTTTCTTCAGACTTCAAAAAGTTATCTTTCAAATCACCAGGAGTTTTTCATGGCATAGAACCCTAGAAAATTCCTAATTAGAGCAAAACTAAATCAAAAGATAGTATTAGTTTAGACTCTAGCACATTCAAATATTTCCTGGAATGATTGAAACGAATTCTCTCACAAAAACGATCCTGGAGGCGAATCTACAATTTGAAAGATTGCAGTTGAAAATATTATTACATGTACCAGAAAATATTTCGATTTCATATTTTGTAAAAAACTTATTGAAGTAGTAAATATAAAGAAACTCGAGAAGACATTTCTTCCTTTTATTCCCTACTCCATGGCTAAAAAAAATAAAAAAAGAGGACCTAATAACAATAAGTCTTATTACCAAGATGGGTTCCAATCCTCTATGACATGTAACATTTGTAAACATGCATCTAAGCATATAATAACTATTTTTAAGGTATTGAACGCTTTTTCATTTAAATCAATGATGTTTCTTTAGGTGCGTCCTCCCCCCTCCCCCTTTATAATTATTTCAGCCAACAATTTTGAGATTCTTCAGACAAATATTATTTTAAAATCCATGGAAACGGAGTTTTTTTTTAACAAAAATTTATAAAAATGATTGAGGAGTTTCAAATCTAAGAATGATTTATGTCATCCTTTATTTCGTTTGTTGTTATTTTGTTTATCTAATATATATATCAATAATTCATATAACAGATAAATGATTCCTGATATTTTTACAAAAGGATAGCGTGTATGAAAAGATGATAATGAACCGATAGGTTTTAACAAACGAAAGTAAGGCAATTGTCAATGTTCTCAAGATACAATTTTATTTTTGAGGTGTGATAACTCTTTTGCACTATCATTTTTAATTGTGGTAACTTCGTAGTAGTTATTTGCATAACAATAATTCATATGTCCCACACAGAAATCTTCATTATTAACAACTGAAAGAGCAACAATTTCTGTTCTATGAGCTTCTGCATAATAATTCGAATCACAATATTATAACCTATTTTTCTTACAGGCTGAAAATAATTTCTTAACTTTCTTTACAGACTATTTCATCTTACTATTTTCACCTTTAAAATACGCTTGTCACTTACTAAAAACAAGATCTGACATTTTAAAAGAAAAAGAAAATTTGACATTTGACATTTTGAAAGAAAAACAAGATCTGACATCTGAAGGATTTTATGTACATTCGCTGCATTACCTCTCAAGTTTGTATGTACTGGCTAAAAATAAGTTGAAAAACAGCAAAATATGGAGACAACCGTTTAAATTATACTACCCTCTTCAATGGTATCAATACGCATTTTGTACATATTCTTCATTCAAATCATCACCTTGAAGATGTGATTGAATTACTTACCATTGGATGTTAGTCCTTTTCCCAAACAGAAAGCTAGGTTTAACATTCACCCCATTAAAAATCATCGTCACTTGACTCGAGCAGAAGTATTTATTATTGAAGGAACAAGTAATTCTTTATACAATTAAAAAAACACCCAAAACATTCGTTACTTCCAGTTTTTCTGTTTCCGTTTTTACCTATCTACTTTCATAAAATTGTCATCTTAACGCACGGTTTATTCATATTCAGTATAATTCAAAACAAAGAAGTAACCTGACACTAACCCCTCATACGAATTACTTTTCGTTTATTGAGTTAAATAAAGAAGCTTACTGCGTGTAAGAAGTTTTTAATGCCTCTGTTTTAACACTTATGGTGCACCAGAGACAGAGAGCAATAATGATTTATCTACGATATATACATAGCGTAATAACACTAAAATGAGAAAAAGTAAAAAATAAGTGATTTGACGTAAGTGATGAAAGTGATAAAAGTGATGAAAGAATGATAAGTGATGAAAAGAATGAAAATGAGTTGTAATATAAAAGACTTTTTTGTTAAGTCACAAGGTAACTATTCTGATATCTTGTATCAGATATAATAAATTATATGAATAAAAGAGTAAGAAATTGAAATCATTTTAAAATAGATATAAAATAATTTTACTTCCACGTTTACTTCTTCCGTAGAATCATGGTTACTTGCAAAAAAAATTTTTAACCATTCCAAAAAATTAATCAGTGGAAAGTTAAAGATATGAGGACTCATTCATTAATAAAATACCTATTGTCAGGAACTTGTAGATATAAATGCCAGTTTCCAGCAGTGGATTTAGATATTGGTAAAATGATACAGGTTAAAAGAAATCTATCTCATTTTGCCATAAAACTGTATTGCTCTAATAAATTGCCAAATTAGTAAGTCTGTATTATTCATTAAAAATTAACTAACAACCAAATCCGTTGCATATAATTAATATAATTTAATATGTGTTACAATAATTTTGAAACCAACATCAACAGAGATGTTGGACAAACAAGAGATAAAATGATTCAAAAACGAGATTCGAAAGAAAATTCAAGAAAAAACCTGTTAGTTCTGAATCAATCAATCTTACATTGTTAAGTTGGAAGTCATGTGCTGCATAATCATAATTTTCTAGCATGAGGCATTTTTAAATGTGCTTCAAGGCATATAATAACAATTTTAAAGATATTGAACATTACTTTATTTGATTAAATTATATTTTTTCAGGTGCGTCACACACACACACACCCTTTATAATTTCAGCCAACAACTTTGAAACTCTTCAGACAAATATCATTCTAAAATCCAAGGAGACTAATTTTTTTCAAACAAAAAACCTAAAATTGTTTGATGAATTTCTCTTCGAGACTGACTTACGTCAACCTTTTGTAAAACTTCATATTATGTTGCGATATTTATATATATATATATACTGTCTTGTTTACTTAAGATATATCAATATTTAATATAACAGATTAATGATTCCCAATAACTTTTACATAATAAATACAAGCGTTAGTCTTAAAATTAAATGTAAGAAGTAGCAGTTTTCCTATTTGAGAGAAACACAAAACTTATTTTTTCTTCAAATATCAGTTATTAATGTCTTCATAAAAGTAGAATACTTTCTACAAGTTTGGGTAATTTTCTCTTTGCTATCGTTTTAAAAAAGTGTCTTGGCACGAATCTTAAAATTTTTATTCCTTTACCAACAAACTTACGTGCAAATTTTTACAATCAGTTAAAAGTAAGCAAAAACTGTTTTAATATTACTTACAGCTAACCAATGTAGTTCTGACTGTTTTCAATTTAAACTTTGTGGCATTCTTGGAAAACTTTACATTAATAAAATGATATGTCTACAGCCCAGTCTTCATATTCTTTACATTATACTACGAAAATTCAGTTCGTGTGAAGTATCTCATTAAAATGTAGATGATGTGTTAGATGAATTGAAAAACATTATGCTCAATATATAGTAATGAATTAACTTTCATATAATTATTAGCACAGCAATCAGTCAAAATATTTTTAAAAGATGCCAAATGGATTATTAATTGAAGAATGTGGAAAAGAGAAAGTAATTCTCAGTTCTAATCAAACTCTCCTGCAAACCACCGGTTTCTCATCCCAAAAAATGTTCCATAAAAGTTTTGAACTCGGATGTAGAAATTATACAAATATCACTTGGTTTTCTTAAAATAAAATTTCAATTATTTGTAAAATTATTTTACTAAGTTATTCAACAACCGGACAGACAACATGAGTGATATTTCTTATCTATTGTATCATATTAATTTGACAGGAAATATCTTAAATATATTTTTAAATCAATTGCTATAAAATTCTGAGCAATTTACAAAACGAAAATACAATTGTAATCATAGAAATCGGCATCATACTAGAGCTAGAAAAAATTTAGTGATTATATTGAAGAAATTCTTAGAGATTGTGATATATTTCACAGCATGTGCATAATAATTCGATAAATTCAATGCATTATTTAAAAAGAGTTATAATTTCTGTATAAGAATGCAATTACAGTGAGCTCAGTAAGAAAACGTTTGGAAATAAATCCATGGCCTTAAATTTTACAGACGTGTATATAAAAATTTTGAAATGAAAATTGCACCAATAAATCAATACTATTCATAATTATAAATGAATTTCACTAGAATCTTCGGAAATTCGTCAATATACCCTATTTCACAAATTGGAGAATCAAAATGTTTATTCAGTAAACTAATGTGGACACTAGTTCTTGCCATAGCTTTCCTAGGATGCTCTTATCACATTTTCTCGTTCACAAATTTATACTTCGAATATCCTGTAGTTGTAAATCTGCAGAAAGAGGAACGAAGCAGGGAATATTTTCCTGCTGTCACAATCTGCAATTTGAATCGAATGAAGTTAGATTGGAAAATCGGAGTGAATTCATCGATGTATCAAAATAGTGATGACGAATTAAGTATCAGTTATCTCATAGAATCAGAGAAAAGAACTCTCAGCACACGAAACTAAAATGATTCGAAACCTCAACAGGATTTTCTTGCGAACTACTTCAAACTGAGTCCTAAAATCCGACAAAACTTCGGTTATCATTTTAACGAAGTCGTTATAAGTTGTTCATTCAATTTCAAGCCCTGCAAATTTCGACATAATTTAAATATGCGTTACGGAAATTGTTTCACTTTTGATGGCGTAAATGGCAATTTTATAGATCCGTTAAATTCAAAATCTGTCGACCTTAACAACGGCTTGGAAATGATTTTAAAAGTTGATCCGGTACAGTATCTTCCAATATCCCATACGGTGGGAATAAGAATTGTTATACATGATCCGTCTGATGAACCGAATCCTGAAGACAGAGGAATTACTATAGCACCTGGTTTCGAAACGCATGTCTCTTTAAAACAGAAAGAGATTCACAGACTGCCCTTCCCCTATAAGGATAAATGTGTTTTGTATGGAAGTGAAGAACAGCCTCTGGCGAGAAGTCGAAAACAGTGCACAGAATCTTGCATTCAAGAATTCAACTTCACAGCATGTGATTATATAGAACCCACTTTCTGGACAACGGCAAAGTATAAACATTGCGATAGGGCAAACTCTACACAAGCTACTTGCCTCGATAATTTGATCAAAGATCTTGCCGTTGAAGGGACAAACTGTCAATATCCGCCTGCATGTGTTTCAATATTCTACGACGAACAAATAACAAAGGCCCTTTGGCCTTCAAAGGCATATTTCTTCAAGAAGCACAACCATTCTGAAAGTTTTTTCAAAAAATACAGAAAATCTCACGCAAAAGTTCGCATTTTCTTCTCAAACCTAGAAAAATCTATGTATGAGCAAAAAGCTAAATTTCTGATACCCGAGTTGTTGAGTTGTTTGGGTGGGGAAATTGGACTTTGGCTTGGAATCTCTTTGCTTGTTTTAAGTGAAATTATGGAGGCCATATTGTTTATCATCAGCTGTATGATAGTTAACATTAAGAAATGTGTTTATTTTTTGTGGAAAATTCCACTGTAAACACTGAAGCATTTGAAAGATAATTGTGAAATATGAGTGTTCCTTGGCTTCTTGTATCATTAAAAATTTATGATACTGAAAGTTATGTGAAAGTTTCAGTTGGCCATTTTATTTAGTTTTAAGTTGTATTTAATTTTAATGATTCAAATAACTCGAAGGCACTTTATATTTTCCACCTTCTCACTTCGTTTTTAAAAGTGCCTTCATTTGTTTATCAGAAATAATTATGTATAAAAAAATAAAATTCAAACTACTGAAATTCTAGATGCAGCAATTTTATTGGTAGATTCAACACTGATTTTCAAAATCTGCCAATAATACGTTTTATACCACCTGCATATATGCAATGAAGGTGTATCGTACTTATTGAATGGATTAAATTACTATAGAAAGTTTAATACAGTCCAAAAATTAAAATGATTCATTCAAGTGATTCATTGATATGAAGTATGAATCACGCTTAACTTGAAACATTTTAAAATGCATTATAATATGGAAATTTTCCATTTTTGTGTGTGTAGGTGTGTGCGTGTATGTGCGCGTGAGTGTGTATGTGTGTGAGCGTGAGTGTGTGTATGTGTGTGTGCGTGTCTGTGTGACAGTAGTTCTTTCAGAATTTGAATTTCCATAAAATTTCATAGAATCCTGATATATTAAAAATGACCGCATGTTAGCTTTCAGCATAGTTAACCTTATATTGAACACTAATGATTGTCCTCGCTTCGGTATTTTTACATTATTATTTTACAAATTTTTGTCATTTGAAAACTTTTTGAACAAACATAATGGTTCTGCATTTGATTTGAAACGAAACACACGCACACATTCACTTTCAGTTTAATTATAAGTAGAGAATAGATATAGATAATGGCTTAAATTAATATCTTCCACTATCTAACAAATCAATCAAAATTTTAAAGGTTGTCTTTTGAATGGAATTAATTATTAAAAAATTATCAAAATGAAGAATAAAAATCAAGATTGGCAGTGTCTAGAAACATCAACATGTTTTGTCTCCAAGGAAACGTCAACCAGTAACGATTATTTCAACAAAGCTATAATACAATGAATTATTATACAGTTAAACTGAAAGGACATGACAATAAAATATAAAAGCGATTATTTTTCTTCAAAAGAAATACTGATCATAATTTCGTAAAAAAAAATCACAGTTTGCTTCATGAAAGAAAAATAGACATCAAAGAGTTTTACAATTATTCAATATGTCACAAATAATTTTTGAGGAGTCAGATAATTTCTGGACTCATGACTGGAAAAGAAATTCCAAACTGATTTTTCTGCTCTATATTATTTCCCTATTAAATGCTGGCAAATGCAACAAATTCGACTAAAGAGTTAGTCAGTTTGCTATTATAACACATTAGTTAGTTTAAATTCAAGTTATCAGCTCGACGAATCAAAACAAATTCTGCCATCAAGCCTCAAAGGATTGATTGAATTGAGATAAAGCATATTTGTGATACTCAGACAAAAATTTTAAGAAAGTATTCTAATGGAACTCAGATCGAAAAATAGAAGATAAAGAGAAGACGTATTCTATTCACTCTGTCTTCTTGCTCGTTATTAGTTTCTAAACTTAAAAATTATTTAGAGAACTTTAGAACACATATATAAAAATTAAAAGAAATGCAGAATAGTTAATTATTTAAAAATATTTATGCTATCATTTGAAAGCAAAAAATATTGACTCAATTTTATTCATAATCTCATAAGTCTGGTAAGCAGATTTAGAGTCATTTTCTCATAAAAAAATAGAAATTGTAGATCAAAATTCTATGGTATTCTGAGTCATTACTGATAAGGGATTAAAGATAAAAGTTAACGATTTGTACTTTAAGTATTGTATGTCAAGTACCAATTTGAAAAAAAAATCATGATTGTGTTGAAGAAATTTTTTTTCAATCTTTAATTACATATAAATCGTTTTCTAGAGAAAATAAATCATCCAATTGGAAGAATTTTTTGAATTTAATATTTAGAATACACCATTAAAAGAATGAATCCAAATGTAACTTATCATGAATTTTATCATAAATAAATTGCTTTTATTAAATATACTAAACTTAAATGCAAATATATACTGGTTTATAAAACTACTACGAATAGGCAAAAAAGAAAGGCAAGAGTTAATACTAGTATGAGTTATAGCATATATCCTTCAACATAACAATAGCGAAAATGAATTTCAAAAAACACTATACAGAATTCTTTGATATACGCTGATTCACAAATGTGAAAATCAAGTTGTTTAATATGGTTATGTGGACAATAGTTCTAGTTGCAATCCTTCAAAGATGTTCCTATAGAATTTACTTGTTTATGAATTCATATTCTGAATATCCCGTTGTTGTAAATCTGCAGATGCTGCAACGATGCAAACAGAATTTTACTGCTGTGAGAATTTGCAGATTGGACTGAATAAAACTGCAATAGGATCTATGTGTGCACGATTTATCCATCTGCCTGAATTATACACAAAATTCTGGTCAAACACATCTCATATTATCAAAAAAGAATGAACTCAAGGAAAAAAAACTGATTCGAATTCATTTGGAGTTTCATGAGAAGTACTATACATAGAGTAAGAAATACCGACAAAAAATTGGTTACGTGATTGGAGAAGTTATAGAAAGATGTGCCTTTAATTTCAAGCATTATGAATTTGAACATATTATCAACATCAGATATGATAATTGTTTTACTTTTTACATAAATGGATTATTTATTACAACAGGTAGATATGGCCACATTCCCTGGATTAAATAAAGGTTTGGTAATGTCCTTGAAAATCGGACATGAAAAATAACTTCCGATATATTATACGAATGGTATGAGTACATGGACCATCCGATGAACTGAAAACTAAAGATAAAGGAATCACTGTAGCACCAGGTTTTGAAACACACATTTCCTTTAGACAGACGGTGATGCCCAGATTGCCAGCTCCATATAAAGATGAATGCGTTTTCTATTGCGGTGCAAATAGCTCTTCGGTTAAAACTCAGATACTATGCACGCAAGCTTGCATTCAACAATATAATTTGGAGAAATGTCGTTTTGTAGAACTATCTTTTTGGTCAAAGTCAGAATACCAACAATATGACACGACAAACTTTGCAGAGAAGAATTGCTTTGACTTCTTAATGGAGAATCTCGCTGTTGATAGAACAAATTGTAATTGCCCGCCTCCTTGTCTTTCGAAACATTATAATGAACAAATAAAGAGAGCTCTTTGGCCTTCTCAAGTGACTTTCTTCAGAACACATCATGGGAATATTATGAAGAACTATTCAAAAATTTCATGTGATAGTTCGCATTTTCTTTTCAACACTTGAAAGATCTTAGTATGAACAAAAAGTAATGTTTCATGAGTCTGAATTGCTCTGTTGCTTAGATAGTGAAGTGGTATTCTGCCTTGAAATCTGTTTGTTTGCTTTGTTTGAATTTATATAAAGCTTCTTAATTTTCATCGACCATTTATTATGTTACTTAAAAAATCGGGTTAATTTTTTTAGTGAAAATATAAAGTAGGCCCTGTTGCATTTCCTGAACCGATTTTGCTTTGCTTTCTTTTTAATCCATTTAAAATTATTCACCTAGGCAACTGATAACCTTCTTCTTTGACCTTGGCAACTGATAACCTTCTTCTTTGACCTTGACAACTGATGACCTTCTTCTTCGCCCTTGGCAACTGATGACCTTCTTCATTGTCCTTGACAACTGATGACCTTCTCCATTGCCCTTGACAACTGATGACGTTCCTCTTTGTCCTTGACACTGATTCACCCTGTTATTAAAAACAATGGAATACATTAATTCATCATTTATTTTATATTTGAATAATAGTTTTATATATACAATGAAAAACTTTTACCACTGTGTTCGTCTTTAAGCGATATGAATTTGTAACTTGATATCGTTTTTAAACATTCCGCGATGCTAATATTTTGGTTATTCTTACGTTATAAAATTCTTTCTTTGATATTTTTCATATTCTTCACCTGTTATTTTATATTTAATCTTTAAAATTGCTTTCATAAACCTTTAATGCTAAATTTAATAATAACGCATAAGTAGCCAGTGCTAAATTTACTAATAACGCATAAGTAGCTAGTGCTAAATTTACTATTAACGCATAAGTAGCAACTACTAAGCTTCCATTTCAATGGAAAGTTTAATTGAATTTTTCAAAATTAGTCTAATATATTTAATAAAATCTTATAATGCTGTGGTATAAAAGGTTCTATGGTTTTATATATTTCTGTTTCATAATTAAATAATAGCAGTCAAAATGGCTTAATTACAAGAATTTCTTTTCTTCTTAGCCGTGTTTAATCTTAATGATGGTTGGATTAGAATTTCTAATGCAATGATGCGATTATTGTCCACATAGTGGTTGATCAGTGCATTAGTTGTGCCTCATCAAACATACCCAATACTTTGATTTTTTCGTTTTTATTAATTGATAATGAGTCATAACATTTTCTTTCATTTTTTTTATCAAATTTGGCTATTCTATTCTAACCCTAAAATATTTTTGGCTTCTTAATGACTCTATAAGAATCTATCTATATTTCTTCATGCCACTCATAATACATTTTTAATTTGATTCAAATGTTATCCTGCTCCACAATTTTAGTTTTTATTAGCTTATAATTTAAACTTTTGACTTATGTTATTTCTTTTCTATCAAAACTTTTTTATATCTTCAAAAAGCAGTTGAAGATTTCAAATGGCAAAATGTACTAATATTTTTTTTCCCACTTCAAAATATAGTTTATGCTGGCATTTTCCAACCTGAAATAAAGACGTAAATAATAAGTAATTCATTAATATATGCATGCATTGTTACTAGTCAAATAGTACTTAAAGGGAGGGAAAAAAAAGAAGAAAGAAAAAAAAATAACAGTGGGGGTGGTTTTCCTGAAACATTTTCGCATATTCTCAATAAAGGTGTGGTGGATTGGGATGTGCGAGGATAGAATCTAGGACCTTGTGATTCGCAGCCCAGTAACATGACCACAATACAACAGCAAATGCTCGTGTATCGTAGCTGTTAACTGGCTTATAAGCTATTCACTACAAAGGTCTTATCCTCTCCCCGGCATAAAGGACCATGAGCAAGATCGTGAATCCCTTCAATTTATTGACAAATGAAAGATATGAAATGCAGATTTTGATGTGAATGCAGCATTTTTGTTTAATCGCGTATGTATTTTGAGCACTTTTCTCCACCTTTTATTCCGCATGTGTCTCAAGATCACATGCCGAATATCATTGATTTAAATTAATGCTTTTACATGCATGCCAAAGTACATACAGACAGCTTTAACGGTTAACTTTTCGATAAATTTCGTTCAAAAATTTGATAAGAATTTATATTTTAAATGGTAAACCTGTGTACCAAATTTTATTTGTCTAGTTCTTTAGGTTTGTTGCTATTAAGTTCATTTGTAATCGAATAGCAAGCGAAATAGATTTCTTTTGAAGGGTTATTGTTCAAAAATTGATAGAAATCTCCAAATTTCGGTTTCGATGCTCTATTTTCGGATGCTATTAAACGCACGGGAGAAATTAATCGCCAAATAACTTGCCAAGATTGAGTAAGAATGCTAAATTCACGCAAAGTGTTAATACTTCGTGTTTATTGCTTTCTGATATGACAAGATTATTAAACAGAATGCGAGAAATTTTCGGGTGACCATTCCAGCTGGTTTTATTATACTTTCATCTACGAAAATTAAACAATTATAAGTAAGAAAACCATGAAATTGCCATATTCAACTGCTCATATAAATATATAAGAAATACTACGCATTAGATATATTTCTCTGGTTTATATATTTTGTCAACTAAACTAATGAATTTCTACACACAATTTAATTTTGGGTAAATATTCTACAATATTTATTATTATCACGCGAAGATTATTAATCGTTTTGTGAATGGATGCAATTTGTTTTAAATAGCAATTTAAGTAGTAATCAATTAATATTAATAAATTGTTAATACGACACAAAAGAATAATAAAAATAAGATACAATGTGATATTTTTAATGAACTTTGTTTTAATTCTCTAAACTCTTTTGTCTAAATGAATATGTTTGAGGAATTTTTGAAAATTCACAGTAATTTAAAAATCTTCCCCCTTTCCTTCATTTATTGATATACATTTCCCTAACATTAACATTCATAAGAAAATGCCAAGATATGATTTCCTATTTAATACGGTTTATGTCATGACAAAACTAAAAAAAGAAAGAAAAGAAAAACTTAAGAAATCGTTATAAATTTTCTTGAGCCATGAGAAATCTGTTACGTATAATGATGTTGTTAATGTTTCCCACACTTTAATTTCTTCTTTTTATTAATTCATTTTGTTTTGAATAGAAATACAAAGAAAAATGTCTTTTGAATATGTTTTTGAAAACATACGAATGGTTTGTATTTTTCAAATGAGAAAAATTCCTTAAGTAAAATCAAAGTTTTTATTATTGAAATGAAATCCTTTATTAAAGAAAATATCAAAACAAGTAACTTTTGAGATTACTTATTTGTAAAAAGTAAAGATTTTGACGAGATATTCAAAGAATCCTGGTCAGATTCACGTGTAAAAAAAAATTGTAAATAATATTATCATAATACTTTTAATTGCCTATACTCGGATTGCTCGAGTTAGTGGATGTCATAGCGAGATCCCATAACTCTGCGCAGCATATCCAAGTGATTTCAGGCAATCATTCGCAAGCGCTTGTGATGTTATAATTGCAGTTTGGATAACATCTGTGATAAATAACTTCAAACCCTGCAAATTGCTGTTAAGCAACTGATATACACAATCTTTCCGTGACTGCCGGAGAAAAAAAACTAAAATACTTAATTTTGAATACCATTAATATGTACTTCTTTTTCATAAAACCATGTATTTTTTTTTCGGAGAAATTATTTAGATACGAATCACATACTGATTACATCATTACATTATCAATCTTGCCTACGTATGAACTGGTCATTTAAATAAAAAAAAATCATGAATGTATTTGGTTTAACATGTTATTCGAAACAACCTGCTATATTACAATATCCATTTCACAGTTAATTCACCATTAACTGTATTTTTTAACTTACGCTGAATTTTACCATGGTGTAATCGGGCCCGAGAAGGCGCTGTATAACATTGTCAGCATTCAATGGAGATAGTCTCTGCATGTGAAAGATTTGCAGACAGTGGAGGGCAACAATTCCTTACCAGATGGAAAAATTTTATAAATTATCATGGCACGTGTCAAAAACAAGTTTGAGAACATAAGAATTATTATTTTTGGATTTAGGATATTGAAATCACCAAGGATATGATGATGTTACTCCCATATTCTGGAACACTCAATGGCTTTCAGCCAAAAAGAAAAAAATGCTACTTGGTTTTATATGTACATTGTGCTTTTCTATTTTCTAAAGTTGGCTATTTCAAAGGCAAATTAAAAATATTCAAAACTGAGTCGGAGTAGTTGAAAAATATTATTAAGTCATGAATATCTCTAAAATAAATAATGCTTTGCAGTGCAGTATTAGAACTGAACCCTTTTTACAAGAAAGAAACATGGGGGAAAAAACCATCTATTAAAATCGAAAGGTTTTCGTAAGGCTAAGAATCGTGGACAAATAGTATTATAAAGATCAAATTACTTAGAATTTCCTAACGTCTTGCACAAAATAATTTTATGGTTCCGAAATACTTTGGTTAAACTGTCCTTCAAGAATAATCTTCCATTCTCTAGATAAATGAAAAAAAAAGAAACTTCAATTGGAGCTTCCAAAATATATGTACCTTTCTAATATTAAAGTGCGTTTTCAGATTGATATGGAAATATCTTGCGATATTCCATAAAAGAAAGGACCAAACAGAGACAAAAGACAAAATTTTCTAATTTCTTACTGCTTGTCAACGATAACACGGTTCAGTTTCATATTTAAAACTCTAACTCATTTGGTAATAGAAAACTCAGAGTTCCCAAAAAATAAGACTATTTGCATGTTTGAATTTTGAATTTTGTTAACAGGAATACACTAGTATAATTATTTAATGGAATAAAAAAGAATATGAGGCAGAATATTATGATTGTAATATTTTTAATTTTAAGAAGAAAAATCAACCAAATAAATTCTATAACCGAGTAACCATTTTTTAAAAAAGTAAATTAAGTATTTAATGGTTTATCTTTGTAAACACACAGACTCGCCTTTTGTTAATCTTCATGAGCATAAACAGAAGTGTTCAAAGGTATAATCGGCCGAAAGTTCAACATTCTCCCCTATTTTGATTGCAAAATATCAGCCATCGAAAAAGAAAATACAGGGTTAGCAAGAAATAAGTTACCCACTTCAGAGGGCTTTAAAATCAGTTCCATTGACAAAACTGAGATAAAATTGGAACTACAGATTATTGATATGATGCGCTTTTCATTTATTAAATAAGAAACAATTAGTACAAAAATTCACTCCAGCTTTATTATGTCATAAATGTATTCAGCATCAATTAAAATATCTATTTTCCCCAGAATATTAAAATTTGTATCCGTAAGTCAATTAAGTTTGGAATCTGTACACGCGTATCGATCATCTTATTTGGTATTAGATCCGTTACTTTTGATGCCACTGACATGAAATATTTCTGTCGAAACTCTTATTTTTACTAGCCACAGTTTCTGTAACTCTGCGATTAAATACTAGCGAGGCATTATTAATGGAGGAAAAAGATTTATTTATTTATTACACTTTTCAATTTTAGTCTCTGCAAACGTTCTGAATCATGGCAAAACACTGTGTGAGCTGTTATCCAATAAGCACCTCATTTCATACCATCGTGAACAACTATATTTTATCTTTAACACTGCAAACGAGCGATAAACATTTAAATCAGGCGTTTTTATTTTTCACTACCTCTTCGCGTTCCAGAACAGAAAGTCTCTTAAATTGAGGGCAAGCATATAACAGAGGATTTTCACTCTTTAGACATAAATCACAATTTTTATTTTTCACTTCATTGAAAAATACGTTTGATGCCTGTTTTAAACTGTTGCTATGAATTTTTTTGCCCTTTTTTGTCTCATTTATGATTTTGTTTTTGGAAGCAAAATGCAGATCATATTCTTTTCCTAAATTAAGAAGTGGAAACCACTTTTGGTTTTGCCTAATATTGATATGAGTTGCTATTTCTGTGTTCAGCGTTTGAAATAATTTATCGCAAACCGTCAATTGTTTTAGGATTCCGAAATCTGCTACCCGCTCTTAATTTTAAATAATATTCAAAACAAGTTATTAAAAGTGACGGGAATTCACATGACATTCGTTATCTCTAGACGCTTGCTCTCGTATATGTTAATATTCAACAATGGTGCTTCAAAGCGTATGCTAGACAGATTGTACAGAGACTCTTGCTGCGGGTTTTTGATATCATCAATATTACTTGACTTGAAAAGTGGAATATTTATTAAATCTTATAAGTGTAAATTTATTGACCCTAAAATATTTCTTTAACTATAAACATATTTTTCTAATAGGCTTGAAAACCCACAAAAGATTGTCTACAGCACAGTACAGAGGCTCGTTTCGTATCCAGGAAAGAAAAACAAATGGTGTTAATACCGTAGCTTACAAAAAAGAAATATTTATGCAAATGTGACAAATGGTGAAAGGTTGTCCATAATATTTTTGCTAAATAACCACATACATTGATAACAAATTAGATGGATTTTTATTGAACCACCTAGTTAATCTCTTCATGAGAAGATTACATGATGCCATAATTTGATGAAATACGTAGTATCGACATATAAGATCAGTTTCTTCATTTTCAAAGAATAATCTTCCTCGATCTGATAACATAAATCTTGTGATTCCCTTTTTGAAAAGGATTTTATCCAAATGCAAGAATACTATTTTAGGGAAACAAAGAACCATTCTTTCAAACCTAAACGAATTATGATGGATCTATACAGCGAACAACTAAAGATGTCTCTAAAGAGGAAACCATTCAGATAAAATTTAAAGTAAGTCTCCATACAATGACAGTGTAATCAACCTATTTCCCTAAAGTACCGAGTAAAATTCCATAGGTCAAAAGTGTACCAATGCAGGAAATTATGAGGGATCTGTCCATTATATAAATTTTCCATAAAGTCAGAGGGCTCTCATTTATGTTAATATTCAATAATGGTACTTCAAATCGATTGCCACAGAACTTGTTCAGCGATTCTTGAAGATTACTGTGGGTTTCTTTGATTGATTCATTTGTGAGTGCAGCTGATATCATCAATAGTAGTTGATTTGTCAAATAGAAGATTCCTGTAGAAATAAAGAAGATATTCCTGTTTTGCGACAAGACATGGAATGCTAATTTGTATCCGAAACGAAATAAAACTACAAATGCCACAAAACTGGAAACAAAAGCAGGAGGAGAAAAATGTTTATCAAATAATTTCATGTTTTTTAAAATTTTCTCGTATAATGAAAGATATTTATAAAAATCTTCAATCGTAGATACGTTTCTAACATGCTTATATAGATGGAGTAAAAGAGTTTCAATATTTTTGCAAATGAAACTGTAATAAATGACAAATATAGAATGAGTCACGCCAGTTATATAATAAAAGGAAATATCAAGAATTTCAACTATAGGATATTGTAAATGAAATAAATAGAAAAATTCCAATGATGATCACATTTTGGAAAGATATTCACTGTCCTGATACAGGCTCTTATAACCTGTATAGCCAAAGCTGTTAAATAAATTAAAGATGAAGCAAGGAACAAAGAAAACTGATTACTTGATCGTCTTGAATTATAATCGGGAAAGGTTTTTGATATCGTTTTTAAATGTTTTGTAATCAAAAACATCTGTCGGCGTTTATTATACATTAAGATAAATAGCAGAATTCTGAAAATCTGCATTATAAATGTAGCTATATCAATTATTTTATCTGTTGAAAACATTATGGAAGATATTTGAATTAACACACTTAGAAAAAAAATAATAAAAACTGAACTTAAGAAACATTTTTCTATGAATCGTTTTGTGCGATGCATTCTGGTAACTTGATTTTCGCATTTCAAAGAATTGCAGGCGTTCACTTTCGAATCATGTACATTTTTGAGCCCAAATGCACAAAACAGAATGCGTATGAACCAAACGTCATCCATTGCAAGAGTATTCAGACTTAGCCTTTATGTTTTTGAAGCGCGTTCTCACGCTTATGATAGGGTTTCAAGGCGTGTTGTTTTCAAAACAGATAAACGGCCAAATGGCATCGAGAAAATTATTTTAGCATGTTTTAATGCAGATTTATACATCAAACGTTCATAGGTACGTTTGACATTATGAAGTAAGACATGTGTGCATGTTGTATAATAGCACTTATATTTGTGCGTGCGAAAATTGAAATAATCATATCAGATTTTTCTTCTTTATCTTGGAACTTACAAAATAATTTAATTGATAATATCAATTACTTCATTTTGATGGTTTTCCTATCTTGCCATTCCAAATGAGCTTTAGAATGAAAAGATAATTTAAAATTTTGCAACTTATATTTTCGAAATTGTAACTTTAATCATTCAACTTTACTTTGATATTGCTGATCCATTTTTTTTTTCACTTAATCTTCATTGCGTCACTCTTATAATCGGATTTTAAGGCATGATGTTTATAAAACAGACGAACGACAAAATGGCGCCGGAAAACTGTTTTGTAGTGTTTTATTTACTAATTTATTCTTCTCTGAATATAACTATTTTCATACTTTTTTTTTCTTTTAAGACTATCCGAAATGTTCATAATATTTACGAATTATTTCTATTTTCCTTCTTGATTTTTTTTTCGCTTTTTTTTTAACTCTTGTCGATAGAGCATGTTTTCCCTTACCTTAGATTTTTGTTTGTTTAAGAAAACTGGAAGCTTTATAGTGAGGGCTGTCTATACTGTGATTGCATTCAAACAGAATTATCAAAAAAATTGCTTTGCTTAAATTATTCGTAATTCATTCGACTTTAGATATTTAAAACCTTTTGCGAAATTACTATTGTATCTATTACACAATATAATATATACTCAGTGAATATACAGATTTATATATTGGCCATTTTGAAATGATTTCAAGTCGTTATACTCTTTATAGCGTGATTAAAATGATCAATTCCGAGGCAGTTTCTTTATCTAGGCACTTACAAAATAATTTTATTCATCATATAATTTATTTTATCTTATTTTTTTCGTAGATTGCCATTCAAATTCAACTTTAGCTGTTAATAGTAATTTCAAATTTTGCAACTTCTGATTTCAAAATTTTAACTAACTTTAGTCAGTCAACTTTTCTTTGATAGTGCTTCAGTCCTTTTTCTCTCAGTTTCTCTTTATTTATTTAATGCTCATCAGAGCACTGAATATATTAATTTAAATATGTTCTATGCAATTATTGATTTTAAATTTCCTAGGCACGTAATATGCGAATCATTTATTTAATACCTTTTCCAATAAAATAGAAAGAAAAATTTGAAATTTAAAATCTATTGTTTTCAAACTAAAATCACGCATTATAAAAGCAATGGTTAGGATTCGTTCATTTCACAATAAATATATCTTTTATTTTCGATTGTGTAAGCGTCAAATCTTATAAGTGTAAATTTATTAGGTCTAAAATATCTATTTAACTATTTATCAGAATAAACATATTTTTCTAATCAGTCTGAAATCCCACAAAAATATTGCAGTGAGCACTGGACGGTGGCCCGTTTCGTATACATTAAACAAATAGTACGAATACCATAGGTTCTAAATAAAAAAATATTATACGGAAAAGTGCTAAATTGTAAATTGTTATTCACAATATTTTCACTAAATGTCCGCCTACATCGTTAAAAAATTAGATGACATTTTATTGAAAATTCATAATCAATCTATTCATGTGAAGATTACATGATGTCTTAATTTGATGAAATACGTAGTATCGGCATACAAGATCAGTTTCTTCATTTTCAAAGAACACTCTTCCTTGATTTGATAACGTAAATTTTGTGATTCAGTTTTTGAAAAGGGTTTCATCCGAATGCAAGAATGCTATTTTAGAGAAGCAAAGAATCACTCTTTTAAACCTTAATGAATTTTGATAGATCTGTACAGCGAACAACTAAAGATTCTCTAAGGAGGAAACCGTTCAGATAAAATTTGAAGAAAATCTCTGTACTTTAGCTGAATAATGAACCCATTTCCCTAAAGTACCAATTAAAATTCCATAGGTCAAAAGTGTATCAATGCAGGAAATTATGCTGGATCTGTCCATTATATAAATTTTTCATGAAGTTAAACGGCTTTCACTTGTCTAATATTCAATAATGGTACTTCAAATCGATTGCCACAGAGCTTGTTCAGCGATTCTTGAATATTACTGTGGGTTTCATTGATTGATTCATTTGTGAGTGCAGCTGATATCATCAATAGCAGTTGATTTGATAAATAGAATATTCCTGTAGAAATAAAGAAGGTATTCATATTTCGCGACAAGACATGGAATGCTAATATGTATACAGAACAAAATAAAATTACAACTGCCACAAAACTGGAAGAAAAAGCAAGCGCAGAGAAATGTTTGTCAAAGAAATTCAGGTTTCTCAAGATTTTCTCACATAATGCAAAGTATTTATGAAAATCTTCAAGCCTAGACATGTTTCCAACATGCTTGCACAGGTGGCATAAAATGGTTTGAATATTTTTGCCAGTGAAACTGTAATATATGACAAATATAGAATGAGTCACGCCAGTTATATAATAAAAGGAAATATCCAGAACTTCAACAATTATAGGATAATGTAAATGAAATAAATCGAAAAATTCCGATGATGATCTCATTTTTGAAGGATATTTCTGAGCCTTCACTGTCCTGATACAAGCTCTTTTAATCTGTATAGTCCAATCTGTTAAATAGATTAAAGGTGAAGCAAGGAACAAAGAAAATTGATTATAGGATCGTCTTGAATTATAATTGGGAAAGGTTTTTGATATCGTTTGGAACGTTTTGTAATCAAAAACATTTGGTGGCGTTTATTATTCATTAAAATGAATAACAGAATTCTTAATATCTGCACGATGAAAATAGCTACAACACTTCTTTTAACAGTGGAAATTATTACGTACGATATTTGAATTATTACATTAAAAAAATCAATAAATACGGAACTTGTGAAACATTTTCCTATGAATCGTTTTGTAGGATGAATGTGTTTTGTAAGATGTTTTGTAGGATCGTTTTGTAGGATGATACTTGGTTTTCGTATTTCAAAGAATTGCGGGCATTTATTTTCAAATCATATACACTTTTGAATCCAAATGCACTAAATAGAATGCGTATGAACCAAACGTCATCCATTGCAAAAGTATTCTGAATTATCTTTTATGCTTTTGAAACGTGCTCTCACGCTTGTAATAGGATTTTAAAACGTGTTGTTTATAGAATAGACGAACGGCCAAGTGAAGCCGGGAAAAGTACTTTGCCGTGTTTTATTTACCAATTTATATTTCTCTAAATACAACTATTTTCTTATTTTTTTTTCTTTTGATTATATCTGAATTGTTCATAAAATTTACAAAACATTCTTATTTGACCTCACGAATTACTTTCTTTACTAAAAAATAAATAAATTATGCATTTATTTACATTTTTCAATTTGTAGTTTTGCTTATTTTAAAAAGTATTATTTTTACAATAAATCAGCTGCATTTTGCAAATTGTCGTCTATATTACTTTCATTTTCGGAATCTTCAGCAATGCGTCCATCTAAAATATTATTAAATACATTGAGTTACTTTCTTTTATTTATAATCACTCGAGAAGACTGATAAAACGAT
Organism: Argiope bruennichi; assembly: GCF_947563725.1. Taxonomy (NCBI): domain Eukaryota; kingdom Metazoa; phylum Arthropoda; class Arachnida; order Araneae; family Araneidae; genus Argiope; species Argiope bruennichi. Next base: position 115,649,126 of record NC_079158.1, read on the forward strand.
TATTTTTATTACATTCCATTTCGAATTATTAGTTCTAAATATCGAAATATTTACGCAATCCAAAAAAAATCTCTAAAATATGCTCAATAATATTAGTAATAATAAATTTTCTAAAAAAAATGATGTAATTCATAAGTATAAGCATAAAAATAAACATATAAATCAAGTACTATGACAAGCGAAATGCATTCCTGAAACGAATGAATCAGTTGCAATCCAGGCTGTTGTAAATTATACACCACCTTTAACATCGCTAAGCAGGCAATGGTAAATATATTACCACAAATTATAATTAGGTGCAAAAAAAAAAAAATTTGCATTAATTTTCAAAATACATAATAAAACCTAGCTATTATATTTGCAAGGTACACAAAATATGAATACATAACTTTTAAAGTATTTATTCATAATTACACTGGGAGATCGAAAAGAAAGAAAAAAAAAAAAAAAAAAAACACGCTTAGCTTCGCTATTTTGCTCGAAAACTGATAAAAAGAGGAAATTTAGCAGTTATGATTCCCCTACTGCCATCTACCGGCCAAAAGGTGAAGCGATGTTTGCGAAGGACATTCATTGCTAAGGACCAATGGCGAATAAATTTCCCCCCGGTGCTGAGAACCAAATCGCGTGGTGGTAATGTTTTTACCACTGCCTAAAAAAGAGTTAATATTTTATGAAACTTGATTTTGAGTATAGTTTCTACAACAAAATATATAAGTTTCAAATGTTGATAGTTATATGACTAACCATTATGGAACCCTTACGTTGTTCTGCTTATTGTACTCCATATCTATATAATTTTCAGTCAGCAAACGAAAAATTTGAATTTTAAATTGACTTAAATTAATGCAAACTTAATTAAAACATAACTTTTTTATAAACTTAAATTAATACATAACTTTTTTGTTGAAACCAAATATATTATTTGAAAATATGAACAGAGAAATAAGAATTGTTTATAATTGAAGATTTATGTTCACTATAGAATATATTTTTCTAAAATTTATGCATCATTTTGATCTGATGGATAGGAAGATCTGAAATCATGAATTTTAATAAAAGAGTAATATTGAAATTTTCACAATTTGGTTTATTTTTAGTTTCAATAGAGTCGACGTTTCTTTTTTATTTAAGTTTTAGTGTCTCCAAAATATTTTATTAAATATCATTTATAGGACCCAAAATTTGTATAAAAATGTAAAATTCAAAATTTACCCGGCAATTTATTGTCTCAAAATTGCATAAAATAGTATACTTTGGTTAATTTAGATAATTTACCTTATTACATGTATATGCCTAGTAATAATTATTTAAAAAATAGGACTCCGGACCCGCAGACCTCCAATTATGTATATATTATATAAACTATGTTTAACTTCTATACTACATAAATAATTACATGAAATTTATAATATTGGTGTTTTAAATGTTTACAGTAAACTTTCTCTTAGGCTTATCTTTTTGGAAAATCTAGTAATTTATGTCTAATTACTTAGTAACACGTGCTAAAAAAATGCATATTTCTAGGTTTAGTTTCCAGTTGCAGTAATTTCCATTTTTTTAAATTTGAGCTTTTGTCAGCGTGATGAAACACATTGATTAAATCTATTTTTTCCTTTGCGCGTTTAACGAACTCTTGTGAATTAAAGAAATTTTTTTTCTGAAATATGTTTTTAGAAAATATGAATAAAATATTTTTTAAATTATTTAAGTATTTACTTATTTTACAAATTAAAAATGAATATAGGATTTTCAATTTTTCAAAAAAAATTTTTTGTTATAAGATTATGAAAAATTAATTTTGTACTGTAATATTCTTTTATCTTGTAACGGGAGAAAAACCAAATTTGGCTAATTTTTTAATTAATTAAAATAAATCTAACAGAATTTTTAAAAAATGAATCCGAGCTACATTATTTCACCCTCTTAAGTATATATGAGTCAAATTTGGGAGCACTAGGTGAAAACAGGCTTGTATCTTGCATGATAATGCATACAAACAAAAGTGCAATTTCTTTATTTATGCGTAAAGATTATCTCTGGTGCTGCTAAATGGCCAATTTGTTTATATTGCTTGTTTTTTTTTCAATGATCAGTTCTGGCTCTTCCTTACTTTATTTCATTATGAGAGAAGGTTTCGTTATAGATATACACTAGCAATTAACAAGTTGTATGTAGTTCTCCGGCTTAAAATGAATTTATAATTGTTTGATGACATTCTTTACTTTAATTATTTCAAAAACTTTTAGTAATATTTGCTTGTGGGACATTTAATAGTTATTTTACAACTCAAGAAACCTACAGAAAATATTGTGTTGGTCACACCATAAAAGCTATTCTCAGTGGAATAGATTGAGCCATAACCTTAAGTTCATCATCAAAGTAACTGAAGCATTATTCTATCTAGAAAATTTATTCTAATACACAAACGGTTTTGAGGAAAATATTTTATAGACGCCACAACACTTTGATGACAAATATATCTACTTTTTTCAACTTCGGATTTGGATCAGAGAGAGCAATGTATGAGCATAAAATTTAATTTCCATACTAGTCATCTTGCAAGGGAATTATTTCTCGTGTTTCAGCTTGCCAACTCTTCGGGGCATTGGCCTGTTAGTATAGTTTATGGTAAGTCCTTCAGATATTTTAGCTCTGTGCTCGTCTCATTTGTTTATTGCTGTATTATCATCGATTTTATTGTAATCAACAGCTCGCATCTTGACAACTTCTTCGTCATTTTTCAATTGTACCACTAAAGTAAATAGGTACAGAAATTGGACCTTATTTAAATGAAACAAAGAAATCTCTACCTGTAATACAATATTTCCGAATAATGAAATTGATCCATTAAATGCTCCAGTACTTGTTCGATATCATAAAACTGAATTTTTTTTTCTTTTTTTTGTCATCAATACAATTTCCTTTCATAAATTTTTGTATTGCCGATGTTACGTAATTCTAAAACCAGTTTCTGGAGTTATCTTAAAAAATATGTTGAAACCTGTTCTTCAACCAAAGATACGTGTTCTTCAACCTGACTACTTGTAATTGTTTTGCTTATTTCTTATCTTTCCGATAATGAAATTAAAGTGTTAATTATTTCTGAGGAACGAGTTGAATGAATAGTTTGACAATATTTCGCCCTTTAACGAAAAATATTTCACTTATCTATTACCGTTAATTTATTATCTATTACCGTTAATTTATTTTAAATACGTAAATCCTGCAAAACAGCACTTACTGAATGAGATCATTTATACTGCAAATGGCTCTCCTTTGCTTTGTTGAGGAAAAAGTGGATATATTTTCTGACACCTGTTTGCAAAGAGGTAGCAAATCGATACGATTTACATCTGAGTTTTAGTTATTCGTCATCGCATAAAATAAATTTTTTGTTCTGCCTAAAAGCTTACTTTCGATATAAAAAAAATTAATAAAGGAACTGATATTAATATATATTTTATGTTGGAAATTTATAAATATGACAGGTTTGTGTAGAAAAATTAAAAATGTTATTTAGAATCCGGGAGACCTAAATGTTAAATTATAGATATACTATTTTTAATGCCGATTAACATCCGAATTTCTATAGTTTTCAGCTTGAAATTTCATGACGTATCTTCCTACACCTTTTCATAATCTTCATTGTGTATGTTTACATTTTCTTAAAGATGATTAATATATGTAATCTTTCCTTTTTAGAATTTTTTTATATCTTTATTTTATTTTTCAAATAATTTTTCATTTGAAAAATCATAATCTATTTGTTATGTTTCTATTTCATTATGTAAGAATCAATCATGTAATATTGTTTTAACGAAATTAGCTTTAATTTTATGCTTCTTTCTGCATATATTTTTAAATTTGAAATTTGATTTTGTGTTTTTATATTTCACCACATGTGATTCCTATATGTAATCTATACTTATATATAAAGCTCAATGTGTGTGTGTGTGTGTTGGCGCTCTACAGAAAAGACCATTTGACATACAGCTACCAAATTTGGTACATTTATACCTTGGAGGTCGGGAATGTGCATCTGGGGTTCCTTTTTTTTTGAATTTTTAATTAGAATTTTAATTAATAATTAAAAACTAACTTTCCCGCCAAAAATCTTTTCATTTTCCCCACCTCCAAATGAATAAGGATTCAGTTTTTTTTCTCAACAGTAATGTGGCTAGGCTTAAGATTTTTCGGCTGATTATTTCAAACGATTCTGTTTATTTTCTTAATGTTTGATGCATTTAAAATTAAACATTGTTAATGAATCGATCTGGTCATGATGAATCTGAGAAAATTTTGTTGACAAATTCTTCAAATATTTTATAAATTAAGAAAGATATTCTTTAGTGCCTTTAAAGTTTAAACGCTCAGTGTTAAAGTTTAACTTCTATACTACATAAATAATTACATGAAATTTATAATATTGGTGTTTTAAATGTTTACAGTAAACTTTCTCTTAGGCTTATCTTTTTGGAAAATCTAGTAATTTATGTCTAATTACTTAGTAACACGTGCTAAAAAAATGCATATTTCTAGGTTTAGTTTCCAGTTGCAGTAATTTCAATTTTTTAAAATTTGAGCTTTTGTCAGCGTGATGAAACACATTGATTAGATCCATTTTTTCATTTGAACGCTTAACGAACTCGTGTGAATTAAAGATTTTTTTTTCTGAAATATGTTTTTAGAAAATATGAATAAAATAGTTTTTAAATTATTTAAATATTTAATTATTTTACAAATTCAAGATGAATATAGGATTTTCAATTTTTTCAAAAGTTTTTAATTATAAGATTATGAAAAATTAATTTTGTATTGTAATATTTTGGGATCTTGTAACGGGAGAAAAACCAAATTTGGCTAATTTTTTAATTAATTAAAATAAATCTAACAGAATTTTAACAAAATGAATCCGAGCTACATTATTTCACCCTCTTAAGTATATATGCGTCAAATTTGGGAGCACTAGGTGAAAACAGGCTAGTATGTTGCACGACAATGCATACAAACAAAAATGCAATTTCTTTATTTATGCGTAAAGATTATCTCTGGTGATGGTAAATGGCCAATTTGTAATAACTTGACAATATTTCGCCCTTTAACGAAAAATATTTCTCTTATCTATTACCGTTAATTTATTAACAGACGTTTAAATACGTAAATCTTGCAAAACAGCACTTACTGAATGAGATCATTTATACTGCAAATGGCTCTCCTTTGCTTTGTTGAGGAAAAAGTGGATATATTTTCTGATACCTGTTTGCAAGGAGGTAGCAAATCGATACGATTTACATCTGAGTTTTAGTAATTTGTCATCACATAAAATAAATTTTTTGTTATGCCTAAAAGCTTACTTTCGATAAAAAAAAATTAATAAAGGAACTGATATTAATATATATTTTATGTTGGAAAGTTATAAATATGTCAGTTTCGTGTAAAAAAATTAAAAATGTTATTTAGAATCCGGGAGACCTAAATGTTAAATTATAGATATACTATTTTTAATGTCGATTAACATCCGAATTTCTATATTTGTCAACTTGAAATTTCATGACGTATCTTCCTATACCTTTTCATAATCTTCATTGAGTATGTTTACATTTTCTTAAAGATGATTAATATATGCAATCTTTCCTTTTTAGAATTTTTTTTTCATTTTTATTTTATTTTTCAAATAATTTTTCATTTGAAAAATCATAATCTATTTCTTACGTTTCTATTTCATTATGTATGAGTCATTCATGTAATATTGTTTTAACGAAATTTCCTTTAATTTTATGCTTCTTTCTGCATATATTTTTAAATTTGATTTTGTGTTTTTACATTTCATCACGTGTGATTCCTATATGTAATATTTTATAATAAAATTATTTTTCATTTCATGTTATCTTTTGATATATTTTTGGACTTGATAAATTATTTGGCTTCCTGTTTGTCATTCATCATGCATGATATATCACATTTATTTCATTTTGTATGTTTAATCTATTCAATATTATTTTAATAAAAGTTCTTACATTTCTTTTACGTTTTATTTTTTATTTTGCTGACACAGAAAATATGCTTGATTTCATAAAATGAGAAAAAAAATTGCGTTTAGTAAACATATGTCAATTTTGGAAGAAAGATTGTTTGTACGGAGCGAAGAAATCTGTTGGTAAAAAGTAGACTACAAGCAAACGAATCCATCATTCATTTGGGATGAAATAATCCATTTTACTACTAAATCTGCATACTTCAATTTTACACGCTACAAATTAAAAAGAAATTTGCCATTAATTAACATTCTCAGCAATTTCAATGTATTTTTTTTTTCTCCAAACAATATTACAATGATTTCCAATAATGTAGTTTAAAAAACTGAAAATCTAATTAATATTAAGAGAAAAATTAATTCTTCAGACACTTTTCGGATAATTTAATTAGTCTTCTATTTAATAAAAAATCCAATTAGATGTTTTTATTCTTATATTTAGTTTAACATATGTATACTGACATTTACTAAGCTTTAGTAACAGGAATAATAGGAATTTGTAGGAATGTATTTGCATTCCTACAAAAATCATTCAACGATATTCATTCATTTATTGATTTTTTCCAGAATAAAATTTTTTGCCTGGAGTTGAATCACTAAACTACTTGAATTGTCAGTAATTAGTTCAGTTTGTAACGAATGATACATCAAAACAGGAAAAAAGTCCTAAAGCAATGCCATGCTCAGTTAGGTGTTTTAGTTCCTGTTCCTTTAATTGTTTTTTTTCCACTACTATTGTAAGAAATGTCCTTGGAGTTGCTTCAAATAAACATAGTAGATTTTTTTTAAATGCATCCTAATGTTATCTTATTTAAAAATATACTATATTTTTAAAAGTGTATTTAAAAAGGTGAAGTATTTCTAGAAATTAAAAAGTTTACGAAACAATAAGATGCTGCTTTGCAAACAAATTTTATTTTCACTTTCTTTTTATTTTATAAATTGCCGTGATTAGTTATTTCGTTTCAAACATCAAAACCAATAAACAAATTGAGATCTTTTTAATTTTTTCCCGCTAAACTAAAGATTAATAATGCAAAAATGAACAATATAAACAAAGAATTGAAAAACGAGCAAACGTTTAGTTACTTTTAGTACAGTGAGATAGAGTGATTTCACCATTCCTCGGGGAAAAAAGATAACGCACGAAAGGAATAATAATAATAAAAAAAAACATTAAGAAAAGTCACTTGATTTTATTGATTTTTTTGTTTATCATTGGACTAAAAAAGGAAAAGCAATATTGGTAATTGTACCTAAAAATTTTGAAGATAATAAATGGAATAAATTTGATAGCAGCATTTAAATTATTAAAATAGTATCGCATTAAAAAATTATTTCCACTTTTTTCAATTTAAAATTCGTAGATATAAATGGCATTATAAAATCTAAGTTATGAAATTTCAATTTTTTATTTCTTAAATTTACTATTTAAGGTCTCTCTCAGCACGCAGTCAAAACTTTAGCTTATTTCAAACTGAAATCCTCTTTCCAATAGTTGATACAAAAATTGTTAAAATCAAACATATGTACGAACCAAACAACGCTCAAATTTGCGTAATTGTCGAATCGACATTGCCAAACTGCAATAGTATAAGAGAAATTTCAGTTGAATGTTGAATCCATCAATTGATAGTTAAATCACAGAATCAAATACAATGTTTGTTTTTTTTCTAATTTTACAATCTTAGTGTTTAATTAGTTATATTTATGTTCTTTTTCTGAGAAATACGCTAGCTATCTTGAATAAACCTGTTATTTGCAGAATTCATTTTTAATAATCTTCCACGCGGTGCGTAAAGTAAAGTGAGGACGTGTACAAATGGTGGCATAATAAATTTTGTGAAAAAATTATTTTAAAATAAGTAAGATTTCATTTTTATTACATAAAAAACGTTTAACAGTTCATTGCTGAATGTTGCATTGTTATTGAAAATTTACAAATTATAAAATAAGTATTGCAAAAGAATTAAATGCAAATATTGATGTTATAGCTGGTACAATTCGGAAAAAAATTCCCAAAACAAACGTATAGGTTTTACATTATTTGGCCGATCAAATTTACCGTAGAAATTAATTTTAAAAAATCTAGTAACATATTTTTTTTTAAACTTATAAGCATCACGTTGTCTCACGAACTAGTAATCACTAACTGCTTTCATATTTCCAACATTCTATTTACTTTATTGCAACAATAGGGGAGTACGCGTTACACAAAAATATTATAAGGAAATCTCGTGATATAAGAGGAGTATAATGAATACCTGATACATTGGGGAAAATAATCAACTCATTCTATAAAAAACAATACATTGTACACGGAATAACATTTATGTCAAAGGATAGAGATTTATTTTTTTTAAATTTATATTAAACTTACTTCTATCATGGTGAAAACATATCAAAAAGTATTAATTTAACAATTCTTCATTTTTATATTCTAATCTTTGGTATATTTTTCAGTAGTATATAAATGCGTGTTCTGGCACACCTTAAGAGCCATCAATAATTTTAAAATAACCTCAAAATTTAGAGCAAAAATAGTGTAAAAAGGGCATAATTAGCACACCTTAAAAATCCATCAATAATTTTAAAATAACCTCAAAATTTAGAGCAAAAATAGTATATAAATGCGTGTTCTGGCGCACCTTAAGAGCCATCAATAATTTAAAATAACATCAAAATTTAGAGCAAAAATAGTGTAAAAAGGTCATAATTAGCACACCTTAAAAATCCATCAAATAACCTCAAAATTTAGAGCAAAAATAGTGTAAAAAGGGCATAATTAGCACACCTTAAAAATCCATCAAATAACCTCAAAATTTAGAGCAAAAATAGTGTAAAAAGGTCATAATTAGCACACCAAAATAACATCAATAATTTAAAGTATCAAGTCAAAATTTAGAGCAAAAATAGTGCAAAAAGGTCATAATTAGCACACCAAAATAACATCAATAATTTAAAATATCAAGCCAAAACTTGGAAAAAGTTAACAAATTAACCGAAAGGCTATCGTCTTAAAATCAATATAAATTCATGCGTTGTTCACATTATTATACACATTAAAAGAAATAAAAATATAAGAATAAAAATATAAAAAAAGAAAAAATTATTCATAAATACTGCACGCACCCCATTGAAAAAAATCTTTATGTTCTGTTAAAGGTTCGCCGTTTAATTTTATACATTGAAATCTAAAACCATATCGATCTACTTCTGTTATTTTAACAATAAAAGGTTCACCATATTTACAAATAGGTGTTACAGTTATTACAGGATGAATTCTAAAAGTTTCTGTAAAACTAACGTTTATTCGATCACTAGTACAACTACCTGTTAATATCTTTGTTTGCTTACCACCCATTTATAAAGATTAAAAAAAAAAAAAAAAAAAAGAATTATTATTTATTCAAACACGTTCTTGCTATATACCATAATTTCATCCTTCTATAAAGTTTATTAAATTCTTCATCTGAAAGTTTCAGATTTCTCATAACTCTACAATCTGTTATTTTTTCAACATGTTTCATTATAAATTCAGAGGTTAAATTTTTCTGATATGAATAAATTTTATTCCAATTAACAGTTGTTTCTAGTTTTTCGATTATATTCATACTCATTTCATCTTGATACTGAGAAACTAAATCCATATCTAGTTTTCCAACATTTTCAAAAATAAATTTATCACTTAAAGTTTGATATTGTGAAATTGCAGGCCAGTGTACTTTATGATCATGCATTAAAATAAATTTTTCTGTTAATTTTTGAAATTTCGATATGATATCCCATTCAACTAAATGTTCATTTTCACTTATAAATTTTTCTGATAATTTTTGATAAGCTGATATATTTTTCCAATCAACTTTATCTTTAAACTCTAAAATGAAATTTTCTGATAATGTTTGATATCTAGAAATTAAATCCCATTTCACTTCATCTTTTAATTTTCTAATCAAACTTTCAGGCATACCACGTTCTTTTGAAACTTCATCCCAATTGACTTTTTCACTCATTTATTATAGGATGAAATTCTCTAATTAAATCTTCACTTAATTTTAGTTTTCGGGATATATAATACCAATCTACTTTATCTTGAAATTCTCTTATAAAGCTTCACTTAATTTTTGATGTTCTGATATAAGTTTCCAATCTACTTTATCTTGAAATATTCTTATGAAATCTTCACTTAATTCTTGTTTCCATGATATACCTTCCCAATCTACTTTATCTTGAAATACTATTATAAAATCTTCACTTAATTTTTGTTTCCATGATATACCTTCCCAATCTACTTTATCTTGAAATATTCTTATGAAATCTTCACTTAATTCTTGTTTCCATGATATATTACCCCAATCTACTTTATTTCGAAATTCTCTAATGAAATCTTCACTTAATTCTTGATATTCTGATATATATTCCCAATTAACTTTATCTTGAAATTCTCTTATAAAATCTTCACTTAATTTTTGATATTCTGATATAAGTTTCCAATTAACTTTATATTGAAATTCTCTTATAAAATCTTCACTTAATTTTTGATATTCTGATATAAGTTTCCAATTAAATTTATCTTGAAATTCTCTTATAAAATCTTCACTTAATTTTTGTTTTATTGGTTTTATTAGCTTTGCTGCTAATATTCGTTTTTTATAGTCGGAAAGACTATCGTCTTTAAAATAGTTAGATGAACTCATTTATTTAGAAAAATTTTATAAGTCGAAATCTAAAATAAAAAATCAAGTTTATCTTGAAATTCTCTAATGAAATCTTCACTTAATTCTCGATATTCTGATATATAATACCAATCTACTTTATCTTGAAATTCTCTTATAAAATCTTCACTTATTTTTTGGTGACATGATATACAGTCCCAATCTACTAAATCTTTAAATTCTCTTATAAAGCTTCACTTAATTTTCAAATCTAGATTTTTTGACTTTTCTGCTAATATTGGTTTTTTATAGTCTTTAAAATAGGTAGATGAACTCATTTATTTAAGACGATAGTCTTTCCGACTATAAAATTTTATAAATCAATTTCAGCTAATTTCTCAATATAAAGATAAGATTTCAATAACATATTAGACGTATCTTGATTATTATTAAATAATAGACGTATTATCAATTGAGAGTCAATTTTACCGTATGTTATAAAAATAATAGGATTTAATTTACCAATTTTGTCACCATATATGATATCAGTTGATTCATCATTTTCAATACTGATTGATATGTAAGGATTAAAATTAAATCTCTTTAAACAAAAGGTAATTTTTACCAGCATATCTTTCGTAAATCTCAGATCAGGAGTTAATAATGATGAAGTGAATTTATCAAAAACAATTGTAAAACTTTCGGGATAAGTATGATATTTATATTCTTGAGTTGCTAAGAATGTTTCAATTTTATTTAAGTTAGGAACATATAATCCATCATGGTCTCTAGTTAACATATTGTCAGTTTTTTTATCATTTATTTTTGTTTTTTTATCAACGTATTGTTTAGTAACTGCATCGTTTTTATCTTGAGGATTAGAAAGATTTTTTAAAGAAATACCTTTCAAATCATAAAATTCTTCAGGTGGAACAGTATTCTTTTGACTTAAAGTTAAAGCATTTTTTTCGAAATATTGCTTATTGACAACATTCAAGTTTTTTATAGGATCTTTCACATTTCCGATAATTTTACCTTTAGCATCAAAATCACCATGTTCTGAATGAATTAAACTTCTTTTTTGCAATTCTACAATATCTTCTTTTAGTGATATTTGATTCAAATCAACATAAGATTTAGTAGCTGCATCACTTATATCTACAGGTTCATCTACATTTTTTAATTTTTTCTTTTCCATATCATAATCACCATTATCTGTTAATTTAAATCCAATTCCTGGAGGTCCTATACGTCCTTCTGTCATTTCATCATCAAAAAGTGGATAATAAGCAGCCATTTATTATAGGATGAAAAGCGACTATCACTCTGAATGATCTTTTATACTAAACGTAAATTTATTCTCATACATATTTAAGTAACATTTATTCCTTTCCTTCAAAATAAAATAAAATATATAATCTTTTTGGGTATTATTTTCTAATTTCCAATGAAATATTAATTCTCTGGAAGATACAGAAGTAAGATTCTTATGAGCAGATAAATCTATACAGAGAAATGGATATAATTCTCCAAAATCTTTATATCCAATCATGCAACCTGTTTCTGTATTATTAGCATTATATCCTTCTTTTAAAAGAGCTGTATATGCATTATTATAATTTTTATCCGAAAAATTTACTTTATAATGATATTCAGGATAATCTTGTCCATTTACAGTAACCCAATATTCAACTATCCCTAAATTATCAAATATTAGATTATTTTTAGTATAATCTCCATTTCTATCATTATATTGGGGAATTGCATAAAATGCTGAGACTTCATCCCATTCAGTTGAAAGTTTATATGATCCATATTTTACTTTTAAGTTTATACCAGATTTTTCTATTCTATAATGATCCCAATATATATCTATATATGAATTTAAAACTTTCAATTCTGTAAATTTCAAATTTGCGGCATTTCTAAACTTTACATAAGGTAAAAATAATGATATTTTCTCAACTTTTACTTTAAAATCAGGGTTTGCATCATCTGTAATAATCATATCCTTACTAGTATTTCTCGTAAATTCCATTCTAACATGAAATCCAGTCAATACTTTTCTGTATTCATTAAAGAAATCGAATATATATTTCAAAGGAATCCATATATTAACGGTTTTACTATTTTTTGTGAAATAATACCTTTTATCAAAGCCTTTGTTATAATTCTCATTTATTTTTAACTTATTAAAAAATTCAGTTATTTTAGTTGTATCTGTTAAAGTTCCATCATATTTTAATATATTTATATCCTTCGTATCTGCTGTATCTGAGTAAAAAAACATATTTTGAGCTTCAGATTTTGAATAATCACTTGTAAAATGAATATGTCTTAAAACTTGATCTAGAATTGAACAATTTTCATTAATCGATTCGAGTGTAGTTGAGCCAATTTGCAGTTTTTTACCCTTAAAAAAACCTCCTCCATTCTCAAAAGTTGCTTTTCTATTTCCAATATTTAAATCATTTTTATCAGTAATTTTCATTTCCAGATGAATATAGGCTCCTGAATAAAATATATTATCATTTTCACCTCTAATACTAAACTTATACGTTGCATTTTCATCATAAGCATAACTTGGATTTTCACATTCTTTTTCCTGATATTCAAATTGTTCGAGATCATTATTTTGAAAATAATGAGTATCTGTCAAATCATAAATCTTTTCCATTTATTAAGGATGAAAAAGTGTAAAGGCGATAACCTGTCGGTTAAAAATCTCACTTGGAATACTTTTTAAAGCCTCCTCCAATTTTATTCTTCGATAAAATTTCTTCTACTTTATCATGAAAAATTTTCTTTGTTTTATCTTCTAATACTGGTTTCACTCCTTTAATAGCTGCTAGAAACAAATCTTTAAAAAATCCTTTTCCTTGAATTTTTTTAGATGAAAAGCTATCTCTTTTACTTCTACGATATAATCTATGTTTATTCATTTATTATAGGATGAAAAGACTATCATCTTTAAGGATGAAAATCCTTCGTCTTTAAGGATGAAAATCCTTCGTCTTTTAGGGTGATAACCTTTCATGCATCAAATTGTAAATTTTCTTTAAATAATTTCCCTCTTCTTCATCATATACAGCTACAAAATTATATTCAACTCTTCCTTTATTCAAATCTATTAGTTCATTATTTTGATTAGTAATTCTCATTCTTATTCTATATATATTCTTCTTTTCCACAGCTGAAAATATCCAATTATTAAAATCTTTAGTTATATTACCACCATGAGGAATTTTACTAACGAATGAATGAATAACATCTGAATCACAATTATTAATTAATGAACCTTTTACGATGTCACAATGAATATAAATATTATCGATTCCATGTGTAATATCTGCAATATATTCACCAAATTGATTTTCCTGATCTAATATTTTAGATTTAAAACCTAATAATTGATGAAGATTTCCTTCTGTTAAATCCATTTTAAAATTTTTCTTCAAATTAACAGAAATTAATTCTCTTTCTTCAATAATACCAAATTTAATGGGTGAATCTATTCCGAATAGTTCAATCATATAACGATTTAAACTTTTAACAGTATAACTACCATTTGGAATTTTAATGATCCTTTCATTGTTTCCTTCAATCAATTTAAACTTATTATTATTAAATTTTTCACTTATGTTATGCCAAGTCTTTTTAATAGAAAACGACTCTAAAGCTAACTTTTTAATCTTCAAAGGAGGCGAATATTCAACTGTAAAGTCTTCAGATTTTTCATAATTATCTGATGTCAATTTTAAACGACTCATTTATTATAGTCGAAAAGACTATCGTCTTATGGATGAAAGTCGACTAATTTCTCATTATAAGCACTTGGTTCTTGAGTAAATGAATATAAAACTTCAACAGGTGATTTTCCTTTATTTCTTTCAGTTATGTATTTCATGCAAAATAAACCACATTTTACAGAAGTAGGTTGTTGTAAAAAACTAGAATTATATCTGATTTCTTTCTTAGATGTTTTAAGATAATTTACAATATTTTTAGGAATATCACCTTCTTTGAATTTGATCCCTTCATATTCATATTCACCAAAAGAATCAAAATATTCAACAAATTTATATTTAGGATCATTATAATAACAGACCCAATGAGTTCCAGATCCAGTTGAAATATCAAAATTAATTATCCCATTTTCAAATTTTCTCATTATTTTGGGTAATGTATCTATTGTAAAAACTCCTCGAAATCCTTTCTCTTTTATCATATTTTCATTAATCATTGCATCGGATATTCCCTTGGTAGATATACTCCCTTTCCATTCTTTGGTTTTCGATTTTTTTTTTTAGGGTGCCAACCCTTCAGTCTAGGATTACCAGAGCCTGTTACTTTATCTAATACTTTTTTAGTGCCCCAAGCTCCTAATCCTGTTGCTGCACCAGTTAAAAGAGGAATAAGAAATTGTAAAAATCCCCCATTTTTATTCAATTGAGCTTTACTGATTGTAATTCTTTTACCTTCATTAATTCGATTAATATTTGTTTTTGTTAAATACAATTCATAATTCGGTGATTTAGATTTATCGATTTGTAAGGTAATTTCCTCATTTTTTCTATAAGCCGATTTTAATTTATCTTTCTGCCCATCACTTAAAAAGACTTTCTTTTTAATATAACTCATTTATTAAGGATGAAAAAAAGCGTAAAGATGTTAATTCCTTTTATAAGAGAAATTTATGATAATATCGTATTACTTGATCATTAGTCATAAATCCTTCTTTATGTAATCTATCTATTAATATAACAACTTGATTATATATTTTTGCAGGAATATCACTTTTAAATTGACAAATTTTATCTGTTAATTTATCTAAAAGCATCTTTTTATCTTCTAAACCTTCTCCAATATAATCTTTACCTAAGTTTATAAGACTCAGTGCTTTTATGTATTTTTTCATATTATTCATCTTTTTATCTGCATCTTGTATTTGATCTGTTTTCCTATGTTTAGACGCATTTCCTTTTGCTCGTTTATATTCATCTCGTCTATCTTTTGCTTTTTTTATTATTGTATTCAGTTCATCTGCACTTTTATTTACTAATTCTGACGGTAATTCAAAACCTTCATTTTTAATAAAAGATGTATCTAAATCTTTATTAAAATGCATCTTAAATATATCGTCAGCTCTCTCAAACATATTTGTAATATCTGACGAATAATCAGGCTCAATTTCTAAAGGAATTTTGGATGATTCATGCTGTGGAATGATTGAAAAATCACTTACAACATTTTGTATAGCTCGTATTTGCTCTTTCGTATTTATTTCTTGTTTCTGAAATTCTTCTAAAATAGGCTTATATTTTTTCTTTAAAGATTTTTGTATTCCAATTTCTTCTTCTAATTTTTCTTCATTTATTCTTCTTTTTTCTTCATCTAATTTATTTATATGTAATAAATCTCTTATTTCTGAACTTTTCTTTAAAGGGGTAATCTTTTTATTCGTTCTATTTAAAGGTTTAGATACCTTTAAGGTGATAACCTGTCGGTTTAAAGCTTCTTCATTTATTCTTCTTTTTTCTTCTTCTAATTTTATGATACGTTTTAAATCTTTCAAGTCTTTTTCATTCAAGTCTTTTTCATTCATTTATTATTGTTGAAAAACTTAAGATTTGCAACGAGCAAAAGAATATTTGCAACGAGCAAAGCCATATTTGCAACGAGCAGACCTTTACGCTTTTCATCCTATAATAAATGATAAAAATCAAAAATTATAGTGAAGAAGAAGAATTTACAGATGAAAACCAAAATCCATATATACCAAAACATCCATTTCGTTTATTAATTACAGGAGCATCTGGTTCAGGAAAAACGAATTTATTATTGAATTTAATCTATGATTATTTAGATTTTGATGCTTTATACGTATGTGCTAAAGATTTATTTGAACCTAAATATTCTAAATTGCAAGAAAATTATACATTGTTTCAAGATCTTCAAAAAGAAGATATTATTAGCAATATTAAAAATCATAAAAAAAGGGAAAGGTTATTAAAATTGTACAACAAATTCAAAAAGAAAGAAGTCTTATTTTCATCTGATTTGAATGAATTTATTACAGTGGATGATTTAGATCCTGCTATTAAAAACTTGGTTATATTTGATGATTGCGTTACAGAAAAAAATCAAAAATGTATAGAAGATTTATTCATAAGAGGAAGGAAAAAAAATGCATCAATTATTTATTTATCACAATCTTATTATTCTACACCAATCAATATTAGAAAAAACTGTAATTATTTCATTTTTTTCAATCTTCAACCAAGAGAAATGAAACAAATTATTAGAGAAATAGATGGTAAATTAAACACAGAAGAATTTAAACAATTATATAATAAGTGCATTCAAAAACCATATGATTTCTTTATGCTAGATTTAGTGAATCCAAAAATGAGATACAGACAAAATTTTGACTATATTAAATGGACGAATATTTAGAAAAACGGATCTTTATTTACAGAAAGAGCTATAATTACTTTCACAAGATAAGCATTTCTTTATCTGTCAGTAAGTTTATTTTAAGTGGAACAGGCTTATCAGCATTTGTTTTTATTCCTTTAGCAGCATTAAGTTTAAGTGCTGGAATTGTTGAAATTATTGAAAAATCGTTAAATATTTTAGAAAGAAAAGAAGAATATAAGCAATGTTATAGATTTTATAAACAATTGTTAAATTTATGGAAAGCTAAAGCAATTTCTGAAGAAGAAATATATCAAAGAGAACAAGATTTTATTAATAGTTTAAACTATTTTCCTGTCGAAAAATATGTAAAAAAGACTCAATTGAATGGATATAAATATGTTAATAACGTATGATTTTTTATCCTTAATAAATGGTTTGTGATAAGAAAAAGACACCTTGCAGCTGTAAAAAATTTGTTATTGAAAAAATATCAAAAAATGGAAAATTTAAAGGATATTGTCAAAAATGTGAACAACTAATAAGTAATCCGGAATCAGTTAAATATGGAAAAGGATTTATAAATTCAGCTATAAATAATTTACCATTCGAATTGCATTTACCAGGTCATAATTTTACTGGTCCTGGAACTCAATTATTATGGGGAAAACATAGATTAAATCCAGATTTATCATATAAAGATTTGAGTAAACCGATTAATAGAGTTGATAAAGCTGCTTATAATCATGATGTTTGTTATTTAAAAAATAAAGATACAAAAGTAAGAAATGAAGTATGTGATTCAAATATGTTGAAAGAATTGGATGATATTGAAAAGCCAACTATTAGAGAAAGAATTGAAAGAGCAATTGTAAAACCTATTATTAAAACTAAAAAAAGGTTTGGAATGGGAGGCGTTTTCATGATATATTGTGTAAAATGTAAAAAGGAAACAGAAACTAAAGATATGAAAGAAACTGCTTCTAAAAATAATAGACCAATGTTAAAAGGAATTTGTGTGCAATGTGGATCTAAAAAGTGTCGTTTTTTAGGATTGACATTAACAAAAAAGAAATCCTAGAAAAAACATATTATGATCCAGAAACTGGATATTGTGGAATAAATGAGCTAAAAAGAAAAACAGGAATAAAACAAAAAGATATTCAAGATTATCTACATTCTCAAGATGTATATACTAGATTTAAACCTGTTGTAAGGAAATTCAAAAGAAGAAGAGTATATGTACCAAGTATAGATGATCAATTTGATGCTGATTTATTATTTATCGTAAAATATAGTAAATACAATGACGGAACAAAATATTTGTTAAATGTTGTTGATGTTTTTAGTAAATATGCTTGGTCTTTTCCTATAAAAAGAAAAACAGCTAAAGAAGTTTCGAATGCTTTTAAACAATTATTTGAGAATTCAACTAAAAGAATACCAAAATTTATATTGACAGATGAAGGTACTGAATTCACGGGAAAAGACACTCAAAAATTATTTAAAGATTACAATATTCACTGGTTTACAACTCAAAATAAAGAAATAAAATCTGCAATTGCTGAAAGATTTAATAAAACTATCAAAGAAAAAATCACAAAGTATATGCATGCAAATAACACTAAAAGATATATAGATGTATTACCAAAATTATTAGAAAACTATAACAATTCATATCACAGATCTATTAAAATGACACCTACCGAAGCAAGTAAACAAGAGAATGAATCTTTAGTTTATAAAAATTTATACAAAGAAAAAGTGATAAGAAAACCAAAATTTAAGAAAGGTGATATTGTTAGAACATCCAAGTATAAAACAACATTTATGAGGGGTTATGATCCTACTTTTACTACAGAAATCTTTAAAATTTCAGAAGTATTAAAAACAGATCCAATCACTTATAAAATTAAAGATTTAGGTGATGAAGAAATCATAGGTAGATATTATGAGCACGAATTGGTTAAATATAATAAAAAAGATGATGACTATAAAATTGAAAAAATTATAAAAAAGAAAGGAAATAAATATTTCGTTAAATGGCTAGGTTATCCCGACGAATTTAATAGCTGGATAAGTCGAAAAGATATAAAATAATAACATACCTTTAAGGTGATAACCTGTCGGTTAAACTCCGACTCTCTGTGTTTTTCAAGCAGGCTTGAGACTGCCTTTGGCCACATTATCGCTGGGTAAAGCGTTTAATTTCCTTTTTTCAACAAATATCCATTTTATCCGAATTAGCCTGAAGTAATACTCTCATATTGTCTTTGATACCCTATCTTTATTCTATTAGCTTTTCATTTTCTTCACTAAACCTTCCTTAGATTTTTCAAGATTAGAAATATCAAGCAAAAGTTCTGATTTCTTTGAAGAATATTCACCGTATTGAAATTGAGAGGAAATAAAATTAGTTATGGAATTGGAGATAATATATAGCATCAGAGAAGCTTCTGGAGC
Organism: Argiope bruennichi; assembly: GCF_947563725.1. Lineage (NCBI taxonomy): Eukaryota > Metazoa > Arthropoda > Arachnida > Araneae > Araneidae > Argiope > Argiope bruennichi. The sequence goes on from NC_079158.1 coordinate 115,668,698, forward strand.
GATGATAAGAAACCAGGAAGTTACGTAAATATGAATGAAAAAAGGCGTCCTTCAAGACTTTGAAGGACTTTTACAAGGTTCGTCAAAAGCTTTTGAAAAATATTCGTCTTTGATAAGAGTGCAATGAATGTAACACTGTTTAGTGGCTTCATCTTTTGGACTTTATATTATTTCTTTTTAATATCTGATAGGTTCAAAAAATTCCACGTACACTAAAACAGTGAAAACCTAATAAATGAATACTAATTTTTTAAAAGACTTGGAAGAAGATATTTCTTCTGAATTTAGTGAAAGTGAAGAGGTCTCTGGTCATTATTTGAAAGTAGTTAAACAAATAAAAAATAAGGAAATGTGTTATTTTAATTTAAATTTTACTAACGAAGCGGATGAATTGTTTTTAAAATTTGCGAATTATGCAATATACCACACACTTTAAAGATGACTAAAAATGAAAAGATCTGGAATGATTTTATGAAAAGCCTTAATAAAAATGTGTCGTAATAAATGGAAGTGCTAAGAACTTGTACATACTGTCGAATTGTAAAACCATTAGATGATTTCTATAAACATCGTAATTATGGTAAATTTAATCGAGATAATATATGTAAAACATGTAAATCTGTATATAATTATACAAAATATGATTGTGAATGTGGTAAACAATACTCTATGGGTCATAAAAAAAGACATGAAAGTTCAAGATATCATATTAGTCGTCTAGCGCAAAGTCCTTTAAAAAATGTTTCCTAATAAATGGAGGTGCAGTTTAAGTCAAAGACTATCGGTGAACTTAGAAAAGCGGTAAAACAATTAAAGATTAAACAACCTAGAGGTTGTAAGAAAGATGAATTGATCAGATTATTAAGGAAATACATTAAAGAAACAGGTGAATATAAACCGGTTTTGGTAGATTTATTAAACTTGGATGTTACTGATTATTTGAATAAATGTAAAAGAGATAGCTTTTCAGCTAAAAAAATATTTAACAAAAAACCAGAAAAGCGTGATAAGATTAAAAAAATATTTGATTCTTTCGTAAAAAATTTATATGATTTTGATAAAGGTGAAATTGAAGGCCAGTTTAATCTTGATAAGTTATTTACATTGGAAGAAGATAGAAAATGTCATATATGTGGAAAATATTACAAAATCGAAGATATAGAGGAGCATATAAAAAAAGACTTAAGGAATAAAAAATCAAAAAAGAAGAGAACATGTATGATTTGTGGTGAATATCATAACATAGCACATTTAAGTAATCACATATCAAGTCGAAAACATCTAAAAGCATTATCAAAAATAAAAGATGGAGAAATTATAGAATATGACACTGCTTTTGAATCTAGATTAAGATCTTATAGAATTAATAATTATAATAATATTATAATCCCCTTAGAGTTTTTACAAGAGAAAAGAAAAATTGTAATTGATAAAATAAGACAAATTTTGAATGAATTTAATGGAATAAAAGTCAATTTAAAATTGTTTTGTTTGTATAGGTTAGATGATGAAATTCAGGAATTTTCATTCAAAACTGAGAATCAAATTATATTAAATTCTAATGATTTACATACTTTTTATGATAATGCTATTGACAAATTAATTAATGAATCTGATGAATTTATAGCAAAAGGCTCTGGTTGGAGTCTTGAAGAAATTAGATTTTTGGAATTGAGAATAAATAAATATCAACCTTTGAGTGGATCAAGTTATATTGATTTACCTGATGAAATTAAATCTAAAAAAGCTATAATAAATGTTAAAAATACAGATAATAAATGTTTTATGTGGTCTATATTATCAGCGATTCATCCTGTAAAAAAGAATCCTCAAAGAGTGTCAAAATATGAACAATTTAAAGATGAATTGAATTTTAAAGGAATTGATTTCCCTGTTTCATTAGATAATATTAAAAAATTTGAAAAACAAAATAATATATCTGTAAATGTTTATAGTTATGACAGTTCGATTTATCCACTTAGAATAACTAACAATAAATTACAAAATCATGTAAACTTGTTTTATATGAAGGATGAACAAAATGATCATTATTGTTGGATTAAAGATATAAATAAATTGGTCGGATCCCAAATTACTGATAATCATCGAATATTTTTATGTGATAGATGTTTAAATCATTTTTATTCTGAGGAAAAATTAAAAATGCATGAAGAATACTGTAAAAAGAAAGAAGCTGTCACAATTAATATGCCAGAAAAAGGTAAAGTTATTCGATTTAAAAAATATAATCATAAAATGAGAAATCCATTTACTATATACGCAGATTTTGAGTGTCTTTTACATAAAATGGATACAAGTGAACCAGATCAAACTAAATCGTATACTATGAAATATCAGAAACATGAATCTGATAATTTTTGCTATTATATCAAATATGAAAATGAATATTTTAAACCTCCTATTCATTATAGAGGACCTGATGCAATAAAAAAGTTTATATCTATGTTAAAAGAGGATACTCTCGAAATTGAAATTTTTATAAAAGAGAAAACTGAAAAATATGAAAGTCTTAAATCAATGATAGATTTCGATAAAAATCATTACAAAAGAACTAATATTTGTCATATATGTGAAAATGAAATCTTAAAGGATTCTCCTGTTGATGGGGAAAAAAAAGTAATTGATCACTGTCATTTAACCGGAAAATATAGAGGTCCAGCTCATAATATTTGTAATTTAAATTATAAAATTCCAAAATTTATTCCAGTAAAAATCCATAATTTAACAGGTTATGATTCTCATTTATTTATAAAAGAGCTCGGATTTGATAAATCAAAAATAGATGCTATACCTAATACTGAAGAAAAATATATATCTTTCAGCAAAAAAATAGGAGGAATGAAATTGAGATTTATTGATTCATTTAAATTTATGTCATCCAGTTTAGATGAATTATCAAAAAACTTGAGAAAGATGCCTGAAAATGAGTTGAGTAAATATCCGTCAAAAATAAGAGAAATGAAATATATTAATTATTTAAAATCGAAATTTAGAGAGACATCATTACATTTTCCTGATGACAAATTAGATCTCATAACAAGAAAAGGTGTATATCCGTATGATTATATGGATTCTAAAGATAAATATGAAGAAACAAAATTACCTCCAAAAGATAAATTTTATAATAAATTGAATGAATGTCATATAACTGATGAAGAATATCAACATGCTCAACGTGTTTGGAAAGCATTTAATATAAAAAATTTGGGTGAATATACAGATTTATATGTTAAAACAGATGTATTAATTTTAACAGATGTATTTGAAAATTTTAGAGATGTTTGTTTAAAAACTTATAAATTAGATCCAGATTGGTATTTTACTGCTCCTGGTTTATCTTGGGATGCAATGTTAAAAATGACAAAAATTAAATTAGATTTATTAGATGATTATGATATGATTCTTATGTTAGAAAAAGGATTAAGAGGTGGAGTTTCGCAATGTTGTAATAGATATGGGAAAGCAAATAATAAATATATGAAAAATTATGATGAAAGCAAAGAATCCAATTTTTTAATGTATTTAGATGCTAATAACTTATATGGATGGGCAATGAGTCAATATTTACCTTATGGAGGATTTAAATGGATAAATACAAATGCAATACAAAATGCAATACAAAATATTCTTAAATGTCCTGATGATTCAGAAAAAGGATATATATTGGAAGTTGATTTAGAATATCCAAAAGAATTACATGATTATCATACAGATTTACCATTATGTCCTGAAAATAGAATTCCTGAAAATTCTAAACAAGGTAAGTTATTAACAACTTTATACGATAAAGAGAAATATGTAGTTCATTATAGAAGTTTAAAACAGTATTTGAAAATGGGTTTAAAAATTATAAAAGTACATAGAATATTGAAATTCAAACAATCGAATTGGTTGAAAAAATATATAGATTTAAACACTGAAATGAGAAAACGAGCAACTAATGATTTTGAGAAAGATTTTTATAAATTGATGAATAACTCAGTATTTGGAAAAACCATGGAAAACATAAGAAAACGAATAGATATAAGATTATGTTGTAATTATGATCAAGTTAAAAAATTAATTGCCAAACCTCATTTTAAAAGTCGAACTATTTTTGATGAAAATTTGGTTGCTGTTCATATGAAAAAGACAAAAATACTTTTTAATAAACCAATCTATGTTGGAATGAGTATATTAGATTTGTCTAAATATTTAATGTATGATTTCCATTATAATGTAATGAAGCCAAGATATAAGAATAATATTAAATTATTATATATGGATACAGATAGTTTCATATATGATATTAAAACAGATGATTTTTATGAAGATATGAAATCTATGATTGATTATTTTGATACTTCTGATTATCAAGAAAATAATCTATATAATATGCCGAGATGTAATAAAAAAATATTGGGTAAAATGAAAGATGAAAATAGTGGTGTTATTATGGAAGAATTTGTAGGTTTAAGAAGTAAAATGTATGCAATCAGACTAGAAAAATGTGAAATTAAAAAATCGAAAGGAGTTAAAAAATCTGTAGTTAAAAATAGAATATCATTTGATGATTATAAAAAATGTTTATTTGATAAAATTCATCAATATAGAACACAGAATTTAATTCGAAGTATGAAACATGAGCTGTATTCAATTCAAATAAATAAAATAGCTTTATCAGCAAAAGATGATAAAAGATATATTTTAGAAGATGGAATTCACACTTTAGCATTGGGTCATTATAAGACGATAGATTCTTAAAGGTGAAACCTTTCGGTTTTAAAAATAACTTTAAATAAATGGAGGATCTAGAACAACTTACACAAGAACTTATGAAACTAAATTCAAAATATTTAAGATCTGACTTGCATGAATTAATAACGAAATATGTCAAAGAAATAATTAATTCATATACAAATAAAATATCTAATGCATTGGAAAATATCGATTCAAACATACAATTAATCAACTCAATTGAAGAAATAATCGATTCATAAGATTTTTTTCTAAATAAATGGAAGCTTTCAATAGACTTAAGCCACTTGTAACATATAGATTAAAAGATTTAAAGAATGGTGAATACACTCTATTATCTTTGAAAAAAATTCAATCTGCTAAATATGGATATATAGTTATTGCAAAATTACAAGTTGAAGGGCAAGAAAAAGAATATTTTCTCCCTAAACATAAATCTAATATATCTGATGAAGCAATTGATATAATTAATGAAGGCTCATATATTTTTGGTTATAGAGGTAAGGTTGATGGTAAATATGATGATTGCTATATCAAGAAAATTGAATAGTGAAAGCTTTTATTTTTATATTTTTATTCTTATATTTTTATTCTTATATTTTTATTTCTTTTAATGTGTATAATAATGTGAACAACGCATGAATTTATATTGATTTTAAGACGATAGCCTTTCGGTTAATTTGTTAACTTTTTCCAAGTTTTGGCGATATTTTAAATTATTGATGTTATTTTGGTGTGCTAATTATGACCTTTTTGCACTATTTTTGCTCTAAATTTTGACTTGATACTTTAAATTATTGATGTTATTTTGGTGTGCTAATTATGACCTTTTTACACTATTTTTGCTCTAAATTTTGAGGTTATTTGATGGATTTTTAAGGTGTGCTAATTATGACCTTTTTACACTATTTTTGCTCTAAATTTTGATGTTATTTTAAATTATTGATGGCTCTTAAGGTGCGCCAGAACACGCATTTATATACTATTTTTGCTCTAAATTTTGAGGTTATTTTAAAATTATTGATGGATTTTTAAGGTGTGCTAATTATGCCCTTTTTACACTATTTTTGCTCTAAATTTTGAGGTTATTTTAAAATTATTGATGGCTCTTAAGGTGTGCCAGAACACGCATTTATATACTACTTTTTTCATTATTTAAAATTAAGCTACGCCATTTCAATATTGCAAATGCTATTCCTAAAATAAGTGCCAGTTTAAATTTTAATTGTCTTATTCAGACTATTCTTGATAATTCACCCAATTTTATACTTATAATTGTAGGAATATACATTTAATACCAGCTTTAATGAGTTTCTTATAATTCAAACTAAGGCAACAATTCCTTCGTATCTACGACGTTTAATAATCTCAAATACAGTCATTAAAAAACAAGCGGGTAAATATTTTTTTCTCTTCACTCAGTGCATGGTATGTACAAGCATTCTATTGTTGCCATATCTTTATATCGTTTAAGAATTTCCTCAATCGATACAGTCCTTGCCTTTTTGTCATAACGCAGCACTTCTGGAGCAAACTTCTTAGTTCGTTTGCAAAATCTTTTTTTGTAACTATCGGGAATCCGATTCCACAAATCCTTAAAAAGTTTCAAGTAATCGAAATCTTCCACTGACTCCGACAGTTTTTGCTGCACTATATAAAACAAGCAATGTTCAAAACATTCAGGAGTTAATCTGTCCCACATCTGGTTTACCACATCTAGGAAAAGCGTTTGTAAAGGCCAATCAATATAGAAACAGAGCAGATCTTTTGTTTTTGATTCAAAACGGAAATGGTCTGGATTGTGAAAAATCTCATCACGTTCAGTCTCATCACTTAAATAGTAACATTCAAGCAAATCATGAGTATGTGCATAGTAAGGCCACAAACTATGTATGAATCTTCTTTTATCATATTTGTTCAACACACTGTAAAATGACCTTATTCTTATGCGTCCACTACTACTTAAGCGTCCAGAAGTTATTAATTCCTGGTGGGCAAAACTTAAGTATTCTGGCATCCATTGTGTCCAAGGTGAAGCAGCATTTTCTCTAAGCCCTTTCGTCCACATTCTGACAACTAGATCAGAGTCGATGAGAGAAATGTTGTTCCTTTCTTTTGTTGTCATACTTTCCCATAATTGCAAAATATCTTGCTCATAAAAATACATAGCAGCTAATGCAAAACGTACTCTCTTATTGATGCTTTCGTTTTGAATGAGTTGCTTTGAAGTTTTGGTTCTGTCAATTGTTACTTCCCTTTTCCAACATAAGTTATTCATGATATGTCTCTTCTCAATGTATTTGATGATATGATAATGGTCTCTAACCCAAAAATGAACTTCGCCAACTATTGGTCGAAAGATAAAAATGACTCGGTTCACGGGTGATTCTGGAAGATATGTGAATAATTTCATTTCAATTTCTTTTATTCTTTCTTTTTGACTTTTACTAATACGAAATGAATCACTATATGTGAATATGTCACCCAGTTTTATGAATTCGTCCAAGAAGTGGATAATGTCATCATTAAAGACAGCTAATGCCACTTTAACTTCAGTTAAACTCTGTAAAGATGGAACGGTATTCAAAGCCATGATATGCTTTCCTTCGTATCAGTAGCAGATTTAAGTTAGTCTATTTCTATACCAAGATGAGAATAAAAAATTACTTTGTAGAAGGGACTTTAACTGAGTAGACTGTTTACAAAAAATGCGACTTCATGGTTTCATGATTTTAGGATGGTTGACAGATTTTTATGATTCCTGATATTTCCATTGTAACAGCCTGAAAAGAAAAAAAAATAACAATAAATATATAAATACATAAGTAGAAATTGTAAAATCCATTGAAGTCTATAAAAGGTAATTTATTTAGTTTAACGTCAAATTAATCTCTAATGATAATAAAGAATTCAGACGTTCTGTAAGGCAGCCAATTTTGGATATAATGCGACAGTATCTTTTAGATATTGGACAATGGAAATGTGGAGCCGTTACTATTGTTTCAGACATTTCAATTTCCACATCATAAATTGAAGAGCGATAAAAATTTGGTCAAGTGTTTGGAGATTGTTTTGGAAAATATTATAGCATAAATATTATTTTTAGACCTTTTTAACATCGCCTGTTGTCGGAAGATATTTTCTAAATTTATGCACAGTTGTAACATTACTTTTCATCCCTGCATTAAAACTCACATTTTTTCTGTGAAAATTCTAAAAATCTATTACGTATTTCATAATCCTTGAAGAAAGAGTATTGAATTATATAATTTGGTATCAATAATAATATTTTGAGCATTTATGATTATTTTGATATTTTGGCACCAATTTCTATTGATTCTCACATGTGAAGCACGATGGGCTTTACAAATCATGAATAGCATCTTTTATTTGATGTTCAGATTTATAAGGGTGTTATCGAGCGAATTAAGAGAAAACTGAATTGTGTCCAGCAGGAGGGGGATTGTGGTGCTTTTATCTATTGAGGTATAACTTCGTCATTCACATACTTTTCTTTGGCAAATCTGAAAGGAATTTACAGCTTTATATAAAGGATTTAAACTGTTTATTTCATATTATTAAAATGCAACAAGCTGATTTAGAAATTAAAAGGTTATGCTATTTATAGATAAAAAATGGGTAAGATTCTTTTCGAAATAAACAACTTAATTTCATTTTCTATTTTTGTTCTACTAAAGGTTTTTTGTTATCTGTAAATAAAGACATGCAAAATAATATTTGGATATCTATTTGTTATTCTCTTTTATTAGTAGCCATTCTTTGGAAAGGAAAAAACACGGATAATTTCTAAAATTAGCATTTTCATACATTTTGTCAAATATTATTGATTTTTAAGTGAGAAATACAATGGACTTTGAAGGCCATGAACTGCACATCTTATTTCATGTTCATCTTATTTGGATGATTTTTATCGAACGCAATGGATGTGAGTGAAGTGGGGAAGGGGATTGCAATTATTTTATCTATTAAATCAGAAGTTCCTAATTTGTATAATTTTCTATGACAAAATTCGAAGGAATTTATATCAAATGCTCTTTATATTATTCATATGCTATAAACTTTTTATTTGGTTTTATAAGTCAAATAAATACAGTATTTACGGGAAAATTGCTTTTCTTAAAAATTAAAATGTGTTGACTTATTTTCTGCAGCACTGTTAATTTCAGTTTTGCTAAACGGCCGTTGTTGAAATGTGACTTTATTTAACAGGACTGCCATAAATAAGCTCATGCAGATAATAAATGACGATGCGTATGGCTGCGAAATTAACATGGCAGAGATTACTATCACGTTTAAATGCCTGAAAAATATTTACATATGTAATGACCATCCAGTTATGCATAAAATATTCAGTTGACATATTCTAAAATGTTGATGATTTTGTATTAAACGTGAAGGAATATTTAAGAAAGCGTTAATGCTTACAATGCTATGAGCATAAAAAAATAATTTAAACTATTCATAAACAATAATAATATTATTATAGTTTATAATTATTAAACTACATTATTTTTACGCTTTTATTTTAAAATTACTATCAAAGTAACAACTCACTAAGATTGTTCAAAATACTTAAAGTGTAAAAATACCTTTATTGTTCAGCATTCACTTATCGTGATATTAATAAATTACTAACACTAAGTATCATTTTTGAAAATAAAAAATGCCGTCCCTCTACTTCTTCTTCCTCTTTTTTTTTTTTTTTTTTTTTTTTTTTTTTTTGCATGAGGATACAAAATGATTAAATTTTGAGGATACAAATTATTGTTAAATCAAAATAAACCCGGTTTATACTACATGTAAATGCAATTGTATTTAAAGATTATTTAGTATTTAATGCATTTCTTGTAATATAGAACAATAACTTATATAATGCTGATTACTCATGAGCAAATACTTTATAATTTGCATAATATATACTTGAGATATCATTTTAAGTTGTGTATATGTGTATATTATTTAAACTAAGGTATATATGTAAGAATTTTAAAAGTTTAGCACCTCTTTTTCCCCTTGAGCAGAGAGCACCCCCTTGAGGCGTTTTTCAGAAGACAAGCAGTTGAACGGCAGACCTGCATCCTGAGGTCGACTTTTTCCCTATGCGCAACCCTTGCGTTATCGTCGAATGCTTTCGGCAGGAAACGGTGGAATCCCTCCACCATACTGTTTTCTTTAACCTTATTTTCTATGTGTGCGTGTAATAATAAGTGTTTATAAATTTTGTAGTGTATATTAACACTCTGTTTAATATCCACACTGTTTTTGTGGATATTAAAAATAGTGTGTTTAAAACCGGGAAGTTCCTTAGAAAATCACAACACACCCACTATAAAAGTTTATTTCCCGCAATAACATATATATTAGAAACAAACATATTTACTTAATTAATTTAGCACGAATATATTTGGGAAAGAGAAAAGTGCAACCCAAAAATATCAACGGACAAAAATAATGTCATATCTAATGTAAAATATCGTATAATTAAAAAAAAAAACTTTTATTTTACTGTTTCACTAGTCTTTAAGCTGCGTGTCTTTATACTGCTAAAACGTTCGTGTATAGATCATAGATATCATACATATTTTATCGTGAGGATCTTCCTTTCAAATTTATGTATGAAAAGTTAAAATTTCCCTATATTAATATAAATTTCATATATGAATACTGAATTTTTAGGTATGAGATAGGGTCTATTTTTATAACTATATTATGTTTGTTAAATGATTTATTTTATATGTATATGAATTATTTATTTCATTATCGGAAATTCTTATGTTTTGGATATATTTAATTTCAAAAAATAAGAAATTTACCAGCTGTTAAATTCTATTATTAATTTATGTACTATTAATTGGCCGAAATATACGACTAAATAACCCTGTTACCTTGTAACAATTAGTATTGTCTCTACTTCTGCTTCTCTAATAATTAAGTGTAGGTGTATTTTTTCAGAATAGAATTTCCCTTTTTTAAGTTTCTTTCTGCAGTTTGTTGATTTTCATTTCAGAACTATATTCAACATACGTTGACTGTGAATGAATGATTTCGAGAGTTGATAGGATTTCTAAACTTATATTTTAAAATCGCCGTCTTTGACGACTTGCTAGTTTTCATAAATGTTGTTGAAAATCTCAACTGTTAAATTTATTTAATTTAAAAAAATAAGTAATTTAACAGCTGTTAAATTCTGTTATTAATTTATATATTATGAATTAGCCGAAATATACGACGAAATAACACTGTTACTTTGTAATAATTCGAATTGTCTCTATTTATAATAATTAAGTACAGGTGTATTTGTTTTAGAATAGAATTTGACTGTTTCAAATTTCTTTTTACAGTTTCTTGATTTTCATTTCAGAACTATATTTAACATACTTTGACAGTAAATTAATAATTCAAAGAGTTGATAGGATTTCTAAACTTATATTTTAACGATAGTCTTTGACGACTTGCTGGTTCGAAGAGAATAATGATTACTGAAATTCTCAACTGTTTCGTGGACAAATCATTCTTAAATTCTAAATTTTCACATCTGTCTCTCTCTTTATGTATATAAATATAACTCACATTATTACAAAAGCCTTACACTTTCACACTTTGCACTTATTAGTTTTCTATTTTTCTTTCTATATCTTTATACACTCATTTAAAACAGGAAAAAAGTAGAAATATTTTTAAATGGGGGAACTTTAAAAATGTTCCAACATTGATTGATTCTAAAGCTAAAACTTATTTGTGAATACAAAAAAGATATCAAAAAATATATTACAAATATACCTAATAATGAAAACTAATCAACATACAAAAATAATCCTAATCTTCATATCCTGGTAACAATGGTAAAATTAAAGCCGAGATGAAATACTAGAAGCAACATTAAAAAGACGGTTTTGAGTTTTTTTTTTTTCTCAAAAATGAAATATATTTTTGCAAAATATGTTTACAATATTTCCATAAAAGTTATTAAATGTAGAAAGAGAAATTATATGGTAAAAAATTAAAAGCATTAAGAAGATAAATATTTTTAATTTTATTTCTCATTAAAACTTTTTTTATATTTCAAAATTTTAGAAAGTTATATTGAAAAATGTCAATATTTCGATTAATTTTCAACTATCTAATTAAACAATAAAAAAATAGACACAAAAATCACATTTTTACTATCCAAATTATATATTTTCGAAATTTGGTAGGTATAAGTCAAACGGTCGAGTTTGTACAACATCAGCACGTACAAAGACAGAAGCACTTTGATTATGTTTAAGTACCAAAATTTAGTTAAAATACCAATACATTTTTCCACCAAATATTCTTACCAATAGATAATATGTTTTTAGCAAATCTAGACTATTCAGTCTCTAGTCCGTTTTTTCAATGAGTTCCGAAGGATTTATTGGACATGTAAGATTCTTATGGAAATGTCCGGTACTGAAGAGTCCTAATTACATCATGTTAAGGGGCAGCTGCTGTATTATTGTACTCCTCATTACAGTACAATATTTTGATAATTTCAAAAATAAAATGAAGTTTTAAGGTTAGTTTGAATTTCGATTTTTTATGGGCGGCATCATCTGCTTCTCATTTCAATGAATATAAACAATTATTCGAAAAGAGAAATTATGAAATACAATCTAAACTAGATAATGGAAAATAAAGTTTAAAAAGTTCACATTGCTTAGTATGTCAAAAATTATAAAATAAGTCCCTGTGAAAGATGTTGATGTCAAAACAATTGGCTCGAAAAAGTGCATGCACTTGGAGCAAAAAAACAACAATAATAAATGCTACATTAACAGATTTTACAGCATTTTAGTTTGTATAAAAAATTATTCTAAACATGAATTAGAAATTAAAATATTTTTTAATGTATTTAAACTTTGATACTAATCAAGAATAAAGAAAAAAAAAGAAGCAAAATATTTCATACCATAAAAATGTAACTAATTCGGAATTTTTTATTGTTTTACATAATTAATATTTTATGAATAAAATCATAAAATATTATGATTTTACGCATCAATGGAAAAGCAGATAATTACTTTATTTTTTTACTTTATTAAATTTTCCAGGTTTAGAATTTCATTTTTGAAGCCTGGGAATTCTTTTCTGACATGCAAGGGATACTAAATTTTCGTTTTAAGTAGTCACATCTTCAGACATTTCTGACATGAATAAACCATTTTAATTTTTGAATCTTTTTAACTTAAATGTATACAAATATGATTTCAATAGATCGCTATCCGTAAAGAGAATTAAAAATAATTTCTTTTTCCTTCAAAATTTCAAAATCCTAACAGAACATTTTAAAATCAACTAATGAACAAAATATAAGATCTGATAATGCTTGTGAGTTTGAAATTTTTAATGCAATCAAAAATATTTAAATTTTAAACCAGAACCATAATAACGAAAGAAAAAGAAGAAGAAATGACTATATCTCATATCATGAAAATGAAACGAATTATTTTATTGTTTAGTATAAATAATATTTTATCAAACAACTAATCGCTTAAAAGAGTGTATGTGAAAGATTATAGATACATTCTAAAATTGATAAATGTACAGTTATCAAGAAAATAAAATGTTTATAATAAGGTTAATGAATTACTGGCAATAATTTAAAAAAAATACTTAATAATAGCAGAATAAAATAGTTTGAATATGTCAGCTAATGCAGACTTTTTAAATTGTTTTAAATTTTATATTGGAAACGATAGCATTGTTCGTTTTATACTTCAAACCTGCTTTATAACTTGTTGCTTTGGTAGCGTTACCTGTTGCTCCATTTCCTGAATAACGACGTGCGCTTCAGATTTCATGATTTTCAAAATAATATTAGTGACTTTGTTGTCTTCAAGGAAATGATCGTCCAAAAAGGACTATACATCATACTCGTAATAATTTACCAAAGCGTAATCTAGAGTCAGAAAATATTAAGACAAAAATACTCACAAAACGTTGAACCTGTAACCCAGTTGAAGTCGAGCTGCGAATGAATGGCGTCCTCCTTCTCCGTTGCTATGGGCAACAAACAATGGCGAAGAAGGGAAATTTAGCCGGAGAGAACTAACATGAGTAAAAAATTCAACTATATTAAAATAGTCAAGAAACGAAGCAAAAGGAATGCGAAAGTATCTTTTTTCATTCGAAAATATCGTGTGCCTGATTTCACATGAGAAATTTAAAACATCCAATGATATGACGAGAAAATTTATTGAAACCAAACACACTGATCGATTTGCGGATTCCACACATGGAGGATCACGAAGTCGTGGGTGGATCAGATAGTAGTTACAGTTACTGTAGGAGAACGAGACGCCATCTAATATTCGAAATTGAAACATCTGCAAATTTTTTGCTTTTAATTCCATTGTAAATAAATTACTTAATGCTCAAAATCTAATACATATGCAAATCATAACAAAATCATATAATGATTTTTTTTTTGTAATTTATGATGTCTAAACTACTAATATAAAATTTATAAATATAAAAATGAATATCTTTATAATTCTAATATTTTAGAACATGATCAAGATAAAGACTCGACGATGAATGTTCAAGGAATATCATTTGTGGTAGACCATTCGCCATTTTAATTCTCTTTGAAAGCCAGAGAAATTCAGCTCACTGCAATGGCGATATCGTTTTAATTCCTAATAACATCTTTTTTGTAATTTTTAAAGATGTTCTTCTACATATCTGGCTTTAAATTCATGAAAGGAAATATATATTTTTTTCATTCATATGAATTTAAATTAAATTTACTCATATTGATCAATTTTAATCAGTAATTAAAAAATTACTTCAAAGTTTGAAAGGGAATTTTAATTTATTTTCTCACTTTATATAATTTGATTGAAACTCGATTTTTTTTTATTTCTTGTAAAAGAAATCTTTTTTTTATATATCTTCTCAAGTTTCCATTCCGATTTTAAGAAAATACATGTAAGTATTACAGAAAAAAAATAAAACCATTTCTAAAGGTGTAAAATAATTATCTTCTTTTTATAAAGTGAAATGAACCCAATTTTTTTTGTTTTTTTTTTGTTTATCAATTTCTAGTCAGTTTCTTGAGCGACCCCAAGGTTAAATTTTCATACTAGTATATTTTATATATAGTTAAAGTATATTTTTAAGTAATTGAAGTGTAAAGGCAGTTCGTTCAGATTTCCTAGAAAAATTCAGAACATACGTTTCATCTTTTTGTCATGTGGTGGTGGTGGGGGGGGGTATTTGTGCATTCTAAATTTCCTTATTTTACAAAACTCAGATCAGCCCATGAATTGATTTGTCGAAGTTATTAGATCAGATGCAGAGACAAAACTTGAAAATAAGAATAAAAAAAATTTATATATTCTACAGGTTACAATTTTTTCATTAAATTTAAAAGTCAAAATTTTTTTTTCAGTAATTTATAATATAAATTCAAAAAAAAAAAAACTAAAATGAATGCGTCCTTTCATATTACGAAAAAGAAGAGTAAAAAATAATTCATAACTGATAATAAAGTAAGGGTAATTGTGAGGGGCACAGCAAATATTGTAAGAAAATCCAAAAGTTGAGAAAGGAGAGTGACGATTTTTATTTGGCTCAACAATAGCTTATTATAACAAATATATATGAATAAGTTCATCTTTGAGTGTGCCCATTTTATCATTTTTTTAAGCAAATTTTAAAAACATTTTTATTTGCTCAAATTTAAACGTGTACATTTTAGACGAGCTGAAAAAAAAACGAGAGAGATGCCTTCTATATATCTCTTTAATTATCACAGCTTTCAATTCTGCTTTGAAAAGAGAGCACAAGGCTTTATTAACTAATGTGTAGTGCATGTTTGTAGATTTCATTTTTCAGATGGATAAAAAGAGATACTTCCATTTTATACGTTATTTTTCTGAAATACTTCTAAAAGAAAGACGAGAATATGTTCTCCGATCGTGAAATGTTTGATTCATAGCGATTTTCACCTGAAAGAAGACTCAAAATGGACTGAAGTGACAACAAAAGCAGCTGCATTAATTGTATGAAATGTATGAAACCGAAAACAGCAAAAGCAAAATATTTGTCACTTCTTTTCAGAATAGGAAACATGTTTGATTTCAAGAATTTTTTCATCTTTTCTTGATAGGAAACTAAATGATTCCGTGTTACGGAATTATCTCATGTTGATTCCCATTGTTTGAAAAATGCAAAATAAAAAAATTGTATTTTTTAAATGTTATGCATCGAAGATATTTTTTCCATGAGTTTTATTTTCATAAAATTTTGAAGAAACATCATGCTTTGCGTTTTTTTTATTTGAAATCTTTGGCCATAGTTTCTTTTTAAAGTGTCTTTATAGATAAAGATTAGCGCTTTTATGCAGAAAGTTAGATATTGATAAGAACATTCGCTGTATCCTACAATAGAAATTTAATAAACTCTTTTTCATGCGCTCTGATGAAACAGAATATTAAAAGGTTTTCAGCAAGTAATATAAAAAAATTAGTTATCTTATGCGATAAACTGAATTCAGTTTTTTTTCTCTACAAAACCAAGCCTTATATACATACAGAAGAAATCCCCGATTCCGATTTAACATTTACAGTGAAAGTGTTTTGAAATTTTCAGTTCAGTAAGCATGTAATATTGAAAAATAACAAAATGTCTGTAAAACATATTTTCATATAATATTGTTAGGCAGACGAATAAATTGTAATTATTTTCCATTTTGTAGATACTGTAAAGTAAAATCAGAGTTTTAGCAAATAATCAAATGTAATTCATTTCAATTAAATAATATAATAGATTTTTTTAATTGTACATTTCTATTATGGATTCTTTTCCGTATGTCATTACTAAGGTATTCCTTTAGTCACGTTTTTAAAATCTTTGTTTCCATTTTTAACAAAAGATTTCAACAGTTAAAAGCAAATTTCATAAATATATGCTGATTGCCCTAATAGATTTCTTTATAGACCACATTTAAGTTTTAAATTATTTATTTAAACTAAAATATCTAAAATAAATAGCATTTGAAATTTCATTCAGTTAATATCTTTTTAAATCATAATTGTACTTATATAAACTAAAAACCTTAATTTAGAAAAAGGATGTAAGATTGCATTCAGCTAAACATGAAACTACGCAAAAAAAATCATTTTTGAATAAATAGAGCATATTCTACAGTATTTATTATTATTGTGGAAAATTTATCCATCATTTTGTGGATGCATATATTTTGTTTTAGACAGCAATTTAAATAGTAAGTCATTAACACGAAAAAATTATCGTTATGACACACATGCATTATAAAAATATGAAACAATAAGATTATTTTAAGGAACTTTATTTTATTTAATTCTCTAAATGCTTTACTCAAAATCAAAATGTTTCAGCAGATTTTTTTAATTCATAATAATTTAGAAAACTTTTACTTCCCTCCAGTTATTGAGATACATATACGAAAAAATTAAACATGATAAGAAAAAGATCAAGCTATGATTTTAACTCAGTTGATGCCATGACCAAAATATAAAAAAAATCAATGAAGGAATAAAATTCAGCAGTTGTTTCAAATCCTCTTGAATAATGAAATATCTCTTACGTGTATTGATGTATTTATTTTTACCTACGCATTCATTACTTTCCTTTAATCTTCTGTTTTGAATAAGCCAAAAAAGAAAAATATTTTTTGAATAAAAAAAAAAGCTATTCATTAAAATCCCAAGTAGATATGTTAGTTTTTGGTTAATGCATATTAATGTTTTAAATATTTGCTTCTCCAACCGACAAAAAAAAAAGAATGCTTTTTCGGAGATCTATTATCTTTGCCACTTCGCAATTTAAATGAAAAAAATTCCAAATAATAATTTAATTCTATGATTCCTCTCCCGTTTTATATTTTCATAGATATTATCAAAAATTTTCAAGCATATGCGTTAAAATTTGGTACAATTTTAGTGCATGCAAAAAAGTTAATACTTTACAATACTTATAAAATCTTTCGTAACATATTTGCAACTGATTACTTAAATAAAAATATAGCTTAGATATTTTAGTTGATAGCTTAAAAATAAATTCGAAATTCTCTGCAGTTTCTGAGAAATTAGTTACATTAAGAAAAATTCAAGAACCGATGTTTTCGACTATTTTTGAAATAATTCAAATAAAGTATATAGGACTTTCGCTTGTAAATGAAACTATTCAATAATTTTTTTTCTTTAAAATAATTAACGTTAATTCTTTCTATAACTTTTGTTTTTATTTCAGAAGAATGATGTGATTTTTTTCTAAATATTCAGATTTATATTTAAGAGTAGTTAAATGAGTGGGATGCTTTCAATAGTTAACATCATACTGTTAATCTTAACATGTTGCGTCAAATTGCAGGTTATTTTTCAATATTTTTTGTTTGTGAGCTGCATTTGATATTTTTTCTACAATACTACTCAATGTCAGTGAATGCTCTATGTTTCTTCATTTCGCATAAATCTGGAGCATCGCCGGATTTATTAATTATTTATTATTATTATTTATCATTTCTATAAATATATATCAGGGCAATTTTTCTCATCTTTAATATTAAAGAATTATTACCCAGAATGGGTTAAAGAGGTGATATTTGAGAAATATTCCCTTGCTTGTAATATTAAACACAGCTGTTGCAATTTCATGATAATTGATGACAAAGTATACGGAATTACTCTTGAAAATCAGAAGAAAAGATATAGAATGTAAATATTTGATGATATCTGGAGGATTACCCTGCATTTATTCTTGTTAGTGTTGTTTGTAAATATTAATGTTTTGATTTTTCTTTTTTTTACTGTTTAAATCAAGATTAAAATATTATTTGAAGTCCAAATGTGGCAAAATATGTAAGTATCAAAAAAAAAGGGGGGAGGGGATGCAAACACCAGTTTTTAAGTTAAACTGTTTAAAAGAACAAAACTTTGTTCTGTCATAAACCTGAAAAGCCATTGTTATACTCTTAATTTATAAAATAAAAACTGATGACTAAGAACTAATGATAGTTTATTTTCAACTAAAAAACATTGCTACATGTCGGCGTCATGGCATAGGGGTAGCGCATCTTGCCCGAGACTTGAGCGTCTCGGGTTCGAATCCCGGTTCAGGCATGGCTGTTCTTCATCTGTGTTCTATCTGTGAGGTGTGTGAATGCGCCCCCCTGTAAAAAAGGATTGTGCAAGCGAATGTGTGAGTTGCATCTTCATAAGAGCTAGAAGACAGTCTTCTGCCCTCGGGTGCTCAGTTGTCTTTACCCTTAGATACTATTGCTGCGTTTCCAACTTTAGCTTGATAATATGTATGACAGGGGGATTTAGAATGGGTTACAGGTTGTCTTTTAATAAAAACCTAACTCGTGAATTGTTTTTACAGCTGTTGGTCATTGAATTGTAATGTTTGTTAGATCAACTGCTGATAATGATTCCAGCATCTATGGCCAACGAAAAAGATAAATCAGTTGCACATTGCTTCCTCTATCAGATTCCAAGGACAGAAAAAGATATGAGATTTGAATTTGAAACAGATTTTAAACAAGGAAAATGTTTAACTTTATGGAAAGTGCATGCAATGAATAGGTCTCTCATAATCACAACTCTTGGCAGTCTCTTAACGTACGGAATTCTAATCGGAAATCTCGGCAAAAAATAATGATCTGTAAACTAGTGATCTGATATGAAGTTACAAAATCTAACAAGTTTCAAAAATTTTCAGAGAACTTTCCAAATTATATTATTTTTTTATTAGTTTATAAATATACTTCTATGCTTCAAAATGTGTATTTGGATATAGAAGTTTTGAACAAAACAAACCTTCTATTTCAAATCCACTTTTAAATAGTAGAGAATATATGGTTCCCGATCCTTTTCGGGTTTAAATCTTCATATATTATTGAAACATTATATGTTATATATGTGTAAATATTTCTTCAAATATTTTTTGAGATACTATATGTTAATATCTTGAAAAACGACCTTCCCTGGGCAGTTTTCATTTTTTTTGTTTTGCTTTTCTTTCTTTTGTAAAATCGTGTTTTTTCGAAAAAAAAATATTTAGATACGAGTCACATACAGATTACATATGAATACTTTTCAATTTTACCTGCATATGAACTAATCATGTAAATTTTTAAAAAAAACCCATGAATGCACTTAGTTTAGCATGTTTCAGGTTGAATAGTTAACATAATAATTGCATTGTTGTTATTGGATGTGACCCCAGCGTATCCGTATTCGGATAATGTCATATAGTGCTATGTCTCAAAATTTTGAGGTACCGGTAGGTTATCATCCTACGCCATAAAAACTTGATACCATGAAAAATTGATATGATACTATGAGCACGTGAGCAGAGAGATAAAGACTCTAATAGTTATTTGTGTGTGTGTGTGTGTGTGTGTGTGTGTGTGCGTGTGCGTGTGCGTGTGTGTGTGTGTGTGTGTGTGTGTGTGTGTGTGTGTAAACTCCTTTTTTTCAGGAAAGATACCTATGTAGATAAATTTAAACAGCAAACCCTTTTCTAAATATGAATATTGATCCAAATCTTTAGAGTCGATTTTGAGATACAAGAAATAAATTCATATACAAAATTTATATGTATATACAAAAATTTCTCGTTTAAAATTATAAAACAAGCGAAATCTAATTGAATTGCAAACATGGGATTCAACATGAGAAACATGCATGGTACTTCGAAGTCCTAACCACCACTCCATCTTTGAGATGCTTATGCACGTTATGTAGAGTGACATAATCAACATTTAGATATAAAAAAATTGTTTGTGCGTAAAATTGCATTTTTTTTCAGAAAAGACACCTATATACATAAACTTAAAAAGCAAAACCTTATCTAAATAAGAAATTTGATGCAAATCATTTAGAGCCATTTCCGAGATACATGAAATAAATAAATTCATATATATACAAGAATTGCTCGTTTAATGTTATAAGGTTATTCATTCATAATTTTATAGGGATACATTTTAACGTTTCGTATTTTTAATTAATTAAAACACGTTTTTGGTCGGAGAAACAAAACATCATTTCACTCCATAGAGAAGAATTTGTGTTTTTAAATACAATATCCCTTGTAAATTCATAAAGGATTTCTTCAATTTTTCTTGATTATTTTCTAGTGTTTCGCTTGTTTTTGAAAAGAACTGGTTGCCTTTCTATCATAACTTTTAACTTTGACAAAACATTTAACTGTATATATAACTCTGAACAAATGGCAAGAACTTCTGCGACAAAAATAGTTTATTTGATGGAATAAGATGAAAGATTATTTGAGAATGAGATGAAACAATGTGATCAAGGGATTTGAAAATGGCCTAATTCAATCCATTAAACCAAAAGCTACTGGAATTTTTTTACAGTGAAAAATGAATTAGAACAATTGAAAATTGGAATTGCACTCCTGAGGTTATTATTGGTATCACAATAAGGAAGAAATCTGCAAGAACTTGAAAATCTGTTTGAACAGTTGGGGACATCATTCATACTTCTTGGAGCAGATTTCGATGTTCATAGTCCTCTGTGGGGAAATGAAATTCCCGTTCATAGACCACAAGATGAAGCCGGCTCGTTTATAGAATTCACTTTTAAGAGAAACCTTGTTATTTGGATTGATCCAAACTGATTTCCAACGTTTCAATCTACACGTGGAAGAAGCTGGATTGATGTCACCTTATCAACTAAAGACCTGCATGACAATGGGCTGGGAGTTAATCCAACGTACTCTGAGTGACTATGGCTTTTTGGATTTTCAAATTAATATGGATGAAAAAGTGTTTTCAGCAGAAAGATATAAATTAAGAAAGAGGAAAATTCTAAAAATTAGCTCACAAGTGGCTGAAAAATATGCTATATTAGAGAAACAATTCAAAAGATAAAAACTAAAAAAGATTTAGAATTATGGGTTAAAGAATTTACAGAGTTCATCCAAGGAATTAGCCAAACATCAAACAGTAAATAGACAAATCACCTCAGGGTCCCCTGGTGGGACACTGAGCTGGGGAAACAAAGAAAATTGACAAGAGCCTTGCGGCACAGATACCAACGTTGTAAAAACCATGAAGTGAGAATGAAGAGAAGACAAATGAATAAAATACAGAATATAAAACAGAATATACATACAGAATATGAAACAGAATATAAAACAGAATATAAATACAGAATATAAAACAGAATATAAATACAGAATATAAATACAGAATATAAAACAAATGAATCAATATACAGAGAAATGTTGAGAAAGAAAAGTATTGAATGCTTTGAAAAGTTATGTAGCGAAATAACGAGAATGAACTGTTTTTAGCTGCCATATAAATTAGCGGCAGATAAAATGAAAAGGAAAACAGTATTGCACAGTGTCAAAAAACAGGATGGAACAAAAACTAAAAATACAAAAGAAACTATTGTGAGATGCCTTTTCAAAGAGGAACAGTCCCAACAAGAAAATAAAAAGCAGAATAAAATGAGGAAAAGTATTGAGGAATATAAAACAAAAGAAAAAGATAAAATTTTGGCAATAAATGAAATAACAACAACGATTAATCAAATGGCTAAAAAGAAAACGCCTGGATTAGACAACATCCCAATGAAGACGCTTGCTGAAATTAACCGAAAAAATCCATTCATACTTTTAGAGTTTTACAACAAGTGCTTAGAATTAGGTGCGTTTCCTAATCAGTGGAAAGAAGCAAAACTGATTTTAATTCCTAAAACTAATAGAGACTTAGAGGACCCTAAATCCTACAGACCAATTTGCTTGCTAACAACAGCAAGTAAAATCGGGAATAAACTGATAACTCAAACAGTACAGCACTTATTAACGGCACAAAATAGACTACATGATCAACATGATTTTAGATATAATCACTCTTGTGAAACAGCACAAAATGCACTGTGGAGTAAAATAAAAGGTGCAATGAATCAAAAACTAAAAACAACAGTTATATCTTTGGATGTAGTGAAGCATTTGATTCACTATGGAGGAAAAGCATTTTGTATGCCCTTATAAAAATGAATTACCCGAGAAACCTTTTTGAAGTGATTAAAGATTACTTAAGTGAAAGGCAATGCATTTACTAAGATGGAAGGAATAATTCGGAATTTTTAATGGATAGAGAACTGCCACAGGGCTCATGCAGCGGGCCGTTAGTGGGGAACTTGGTTATGAATTCTGCATTTAAGATCAATCTTCCAGAGAACTGCTTTATACAAGCGTATGCCGATGATGTGCTACAAATAATCTCGGGAAGAACAAAAGATGAACTGGAAATTAAAGAAAAACAAATAATTCATAGGCTAATAAAATAGGGCAAAATACATAAACGTGAGTTTAATTAAAAGAAAACAATTCAAATGCCTATTACATTTAGAGAACGTTTAAAATTAACAAATCCGCCTAACATAAAAATGGGCAATAACAATATAAATGTGTCTAATCAAATTAAATACTTGGGAGTTACATGGGACCGTAAATTAACATTTACGTCGCATTTTAATAAGGTCAAGAAAAAAGTGGATGTATTAACATATAAACTAGTGGCAGTTGCGGATAAATTTTATAGAAAAAAGAAATACCATCTAAGAAGAGTCTACACTGGAGCCATTGAGTCATGTGTTCTTTTCGGGCACGGAGCATGGGGACATAGGCTGAATCTAAAGAAAATCAGAGAAGCATTAAATGCAATCCAACGACGCCGTCTCATCATTATGTCTGGGGCATATAAAACCATTTCTACCGAAGACCTTCAAGTGATAACGGGAAGTTTGCCAATGGACCTCAAATCAACGGAAATATTCACTAAATTTCAAATAAGAATTACTAGTAATATAGTTAAATTTGGAAACCAATGCTTCGGCAATAAATATTATGAGATGTATTTGGCAAATTCGAACAACACCCTGCAGAATGGTTTCTTCATGGGTTTCGAATGATAATCCCAGATATGGATGGAATAGAAATTTTTACAGATGGTTCAAAAGATGAATATAAAATATGAGTTGCAATAGTAGTATACTACTCTGTGAAAGAGATCGATAAAAATCTTGTGAAAATATCGAACCATGCCACAAGTTTCTAGGCAGAAGTGCAAGCTTTAAAGATGGCCGTCGAATATTGTGAAAGAGTGGAGGACGGACATAAGTGCTCAATTTTTTTAAATTCTCCGTCACAATCAGCTCACAATGGTAATAGGAAAATATGGACGATAAAAAAAAAAGATTAAAAAGTGTAAAAATTAATTAGTGGATAGAGTTGAATATATATATATATATATATATATATATATGTATATATATATATATATATATATATATATATATATATATATATATATATATATATATATATATATATATATATATATATATATATATATATATATATATATATATAATGACCTTATTCTTATTTTATGATATTCATTCAATGAAATTTTTATCGATGTAACTTTAACATTTAAAAAAATTTCATAAATGTTCTGCTTTAAAAGTATATTTTTCAACATAATGTTTTTATTCGCGATAAAAAAAAACCTGTTGTTTAGTATTTAGAATGTTTCTGTTGAATAAAATTGATTTCATCATTTACATTGACATTCTTGTCATACTTCTAAGTGTCTAGAAAAATAAATGTTGATAAATAGTTTTTTAGTTTTTTTGAATTAGTGAGTACATTGAAACAAAAATTTGATCAAATTTTTTCAAATAATTATCATATATATTTTATCTATCTATATATATATATATTTGCAATGTGTAAATAAAAAACATGAAACTGTAATTTTGTTTGTTTTCCTTTAATGATCTCTACAAATTAAAATGAAATAACTGATTCATAAGTTGCATAGATTTAACAAAAGGTATCTATACCTTTTATATTTCATAATTTGAAATTGTAAACATAATTTATTCGATATATACTCATTTGAATTTCATGTTCTTTTCTCTGAGCAAACTGAAAACATCAAAGTCTCAATATTAATAAAAATCATTACATTAGAAAAAAAAAATGTAATAATTTTATTAGTAAGCTTTAAAATATCAACTTATCTAAGAGTAATAATTTATTTTTGAAAAGAACTATATTTATAAGATTCAACATTCAATAACATTTAAATAGTATGTAAATAAAGAATATACGTAATTTTTCAAAAACACTGCCAAAGTCATTTGTCAAAATGTATCCTTTGGATGAAAAAAGGGGGGGGGATATGGGAAAGGAAAGAATAAAGAAGCACCAAACGAATTAAAAAGTGACGTTAATTAACTATGCAAAAACAATAATTCCATTGAATATACTAATTAAAATTTTAATATAAGAAATAAAATTATATATCTACGAAAATTTGGAAAAAATAATTCAAAATAAAATCTTTAAAAAAAATCAGAAGTTTTTAATAATGGATCGGCTAGAGTAATATTTACTAAACTTTGGTTTCATCAACGTTATCGACAGACATCCCGACATGTGCAGAACGGTTGAAAATTGAACAGAAACGGTTTGTTTGGTACCTGACACGTGACCGTGAATTGACCCCATTGTCCCCAAATCAAATAGTGTCTTCAAATGGGAAATGAGAGAAGAAATAAAGCTACAATGGCTTGACAGATGTTATATGTCCAAAGAGTAACTTACGACTCTATTATTAATCCAAAAATAAAAATAAGAAGCTACCATCCACTGGTAATCCAAATTTTGTCAGGACATGGGAGATTTCCTGCACATTTCCAAAGATTTGGAAGAATGCTAAAATAAATGCAATTGTTTAGGAACCGGTACTGCTTACCACTATTTAAAGGAATGCATAGAAATCTCAGAATTAAGGGAGAATCTGAAAGTTGAAAATAATGACTTAAGTGCATTACTGATGGTACCAAGTAATCTTAACACTCTGAAGGACATGATGTCAAAAATTGTCAGTTTTTTACCAACTGTTTGAAAGTGTTCAGATTTCTGCTGTTGTGAAACGAGAGAATTTGGAGAAATATTTAGAATTTCGCATAGATTTTCTTTTTAGTGATGACCTGTTCCTTGTTTAATAGAAAGAGGAGGAGGAATGACAGTAATTGACCACTTTGTGGCCAATTCCCTCGAAGAGAATCTCAGTTTGACAAATCGGTCACTGTAAGGATGGACAATGCTTAAGATAGCAGTCGGCCACAACAAATTCTGTCGATACTGCTTCGTTCAGTGGTGGTGGGGTGGCCGGCTATACACAAGAAGTATTCCCATCTCCGAACTTCTACTCTGCACCGGAATGAGAGCACTGGCCTTTCGGGATTGAAGGGAAATAAATTCTATTGTATGGCGATTCAGCAATAAAATTTGAATTCGAATCCGAATCCGAAACCCTTCGATCATACCTAAAACTATCAATTAAAGTTTAAGTAAAACCTCCGATTTTATATTAAATTTCAACTATTTCATAACTCTATTCGCTAAATACTGTTGTACATAACTACTTCCCAAGCATCTGCTTTCTAATTCTAGTTCATAACTAGTTAATATTTTCCATTTATTTGTAAGTCAAAATAGATTCCGGCTTAATCCCCTTTCTTCGGTAACACGAATGGCGTAATATTGGATAATTACTCTATTAGTTATCTAAATTACTCTAAAGTTGCTGAAAGATACAAATGGGAAAAAATTGAAACCAAAAGTTAATCCTTAAAATTCTCTATTTTTTAGAGTTTTATTCTTGTATAAACATTTAGAAAATAATAAATAAAATAATGAATTTAAGAACAAAGTTTATTGATTTTCAATTTTTATTCTAAAATAATATTCTATGTTTATATTTAAAATTAATCTTAAAAATTATATTTTCACCTTTTCAGGGTTTAATTCTTGTATGAAGACTTAGAAAAATAAGAATAAAATAATAAAATGAAGAACAAATTATATTAACTCTGCATTTTTATTCTTTTCTTTGAAAAAATATCTTATGTTTATTTTTAAAATTAATCTACGGTTTATCAACATGGCATTTTCTGCTAAAAAAAAGTTTCACATTAAATTACACTAGTTTTAACATAGGTTTCCCTGGTACTTCCTATAACATTATTGTTATAATCTGAAGAATATACATTTGACACCTGGTTAAGAGATTTCCTCATAAGTGAAATAAATGTACTGATTTATTAACTTTCCCTATTTCGCTTAATATCCATGGCATTTAATAACTTAAAATACAATAAGTCTAACTAGAAAAAGAATACATATCAATATTTTGTTCTGTTCATTTGCATAAAAATAAAACAAGATGTTTATTCTCTTTCTAAAACAGTAAACATTCAAGTGAATTCAATGATATTATATTTAATTTAATGCAATCTTATATATATATATATATATATATATATATATATATATATATATATATATATAGAGAGAGAGAGAGAGAGAGAGAGAGAGAGAGAGAGAGGGGGGGGAGACAGAGAGGAAGGAGAGGTTGAAAGACAGACCAAATAATATTTAAGCAAAAGATAAAAACCAATATCAGAAATAAAAAAACAAAAAAATTGTAACAATGGAAATAAGAATACATTAAAAATATTAGATTAAATTTAGTAAAGATTGAAAAGTGCTCAAAAATATTTGAAAAAAGTGCTGCAGTTCAATGGGTGCTGGGGAAATGAATTACAATTCAATATTGGAATACGAAATAGTGTGTGAAACTTGCAAACAACGCTTTTATTTATTTATCAGCGATTCCCAAAAAGAATTAGAGCATTTGCTACGGGCAGAAACGAACACTTAAGTGAAATGATACGGTTTTCCAAATTTTAAAACAGAGGTTAAAAAAACTGAGATATAAAAATGCGATACAAAATTAAAAAAAAAAAAAACACAATAATATAAATGCAAAAATATGCGTTTGCCACAAAGGGCTTGTATTTTCATCATATGTCTGCACTTTCTTAAAGACAATAAAAAATCTTTTCTGGCTAATTTGTTCGAAATATGGTTTCAATAGACAAAATTAATGCAAAATGTCAAAATCTTAGGGATGACGAATATTTTAAGAACTGTTATTACGTAGCCAATATCAAAAAGTCACAAATATCAGTGATCAATACTTTTGAAACAGGGGTGTAATTCAAATCCTTGATATGATCTTACTGGTGATATTTCGATTACAAGTCTTGGATCACGATAGAAAGTAACAATCGATACGATCTGTTCAATGGAAGCTCTCGAACAAGTCTTCACTCATGCATAGGGAAAGTCCCTTACCCCACTGATGCATTTTCCAGGAACAGACCTCCCACAAACAGTAGTGGGGGGTGGCAGGACCTATTGATCAGAAGCA
Source organism: Argiope bruennichi (assembly GCF_947563725.1). Taxonomy (NCBI): domain Eukaryota; kingdom Metazoa; phylum Arthropoda; class Arachnida; order Araneae; family Araneidae; genus Argiope; species Argiope bruennichi. Next base: position 115,696,812 of record NC_079158.1, read on the forward strand.
GAGAGCTTCCTATTTCTATCTCCCTATCCCATCGCATGATAACGACTATCGCTAGAATCTAAATGCTGTCTGCTTCATTGTACGAAAACAAGTTTTCTTTCCTACTCAAGTCTCCACAGAAAAATATTTATTCTGAGAAAAAACTCTATTTGAAAAAGAGGATTAATATCTTTCATTTAAATAAGTAATTACTTAACACATGTGGAAATTTGAATATGTTTTTCCTACGCCACTCATTTTGATATTTGTAGCTATATTTTGTTTACGGCTTCTTTCATCTTTAAAAGCTTTAGTCTAAAATTAAAAAAAAATTATTGTAGAATAATTTTATTTTATTGTTCACTAAATTTTAAATTGATAACGTTTTAACAATCTCTTTTGAAAACCGCTGGCGAATATATTTGATTTACTAATCTTGATTGCGATTATTGTAGATTTCAATTTAAAATGTTCCAAAATATAATTTAGTTGACTTAATGTTAAAATTTTAAAAAAAACAACTGAAATACAAGGTTCTTTGGAGAATATACGATTTTATGCAAAAATGAAAGTTAATAAAACATTCTAAAAAAAGGTGTTTAAATGACATTTGGATGGACACTAGGGATTTTTTATTTTCTTGAAAACTTCATTTCAAGAAGCAATAATAATTATTAAATTTATTACTAATTGTATAATACCATTTGTTATAATTTGAATTTTAATACAGTTGCACATTGTATTAAATACTTACTTAATTATTATTTTATTGTAAAATCAAATTAGTCTCTTCTTTATTTTTATGAACACAAAAGAATATATACATTCAAATTATTGGCAATATAGCAGAAAATTTAACCCCTAGAAAAATTGTGAAAAATGTTCAAAGCCAAAGTCTTCCTTCAATAAACTTGCAGAATAGTGTAGCAGAATAAGACTATCAATAAAAAAAAATTTATATAGTAAAAATCTTATTTTTCTGGAGGTTAAGAAAAGGAAACATAGTATACGCAACACTTTAGTGAATACTATGAAGAAATGTAGTATAATAAAAATTACTAAAAATGCAGAGTAAATAACTAAGATTTTATTTCATTAACGGTTACAAACTATTCTAACAACACTATAAAAATTTTCGATACAATGAAATCAAATCAGTTCTACTTATTCTTAAAACTGCACACAGACACATATAACAGATGCAAATATTTTAATAGCAGAACAAGAACTAAATCCACTCCATATAAAAATTATGCAAATATATGTATTTTTTTATTTGTTTGTTTCAAGAATAAAATCTTTTTTCCTCATTTCGAGAAATATTTTTACAATTCAATGTAATAAAAATGTTTTAATAAATTTAAGCATTTTAAAAAAATTCATGATATTGGTCACATTTAAATATTAACAACTAGAACTTTATCAAAGCAAAAACTATAATTTTTTTACGTGACTTTCATGCGGTGTTATATGAAACATGATTACCAATTTCCACTCAGATATGCTGCATTTTGAAACTACAAGGCAATTTTAATCTTTCTCAGAAAATCGGAAAAAAAAGAAGGATCTATTTTTCTCACAAAGCGAAAATTCGACGCCTTATGCAATTGCTTTCGAGTGGCTGGGAATTTATTAGAATTCCTAATGTGGGGAAAATCTGCAGAAGGGCAAAGTAATATCTTTGCTCAATTTGGGACACTTAAAATTAGTAAACAATGTAGAAAATCGAGAAATTCAATTTTTAAAGAATTGTATTTTAGATCAATGCATAAATATATTACGTCATCCATCCTAAAAAATTAGATTTAAAACTGACATTTTAGGAGAAAAAAGTTTATATTCTTTTCAAAATACTTTTTAAAGAACAAAAAAAAGCCTATAAAAGGAATATAAAATTAGTTAATAATCAATACATCTAATGATTCTTTCTAATTGTAATAGCAGAAATGAATGGTTTCATTTACAAAGATCTATGAAATCACATCCATAAAAGTATGTATTTTGTATGATAAAAATTTACACGATAACAATTTTTTTTTCAAAATATATTTAACAAAAAAAAGAATATAAGACCTCTTTGTTGTATAATACTTGGAAAATAATCAACTTTAAAAAAAAAGGAATTTTCTTTTTACTTTATTAATATAAATTTAATCATTATCACGTTAAACGTTATGAAAAACTCTACGTATTGACATTAAGATAAAAACACTTAAGCGGGCTGAGCCAACATCTCTGAAAGAAAAGAAGGGGTATCAGCTGATCCCCGACACTCCAGGGATTGGAAAAAAAAAATTCCAGAAACACAAATCATTCTTCTCTTGGGCCCTGAGAGTCCCATCCCCTTAACACGAATAAAGAGAAAAGGAGAAATCTGTGAATGGTTTGAAAAGTGAACTGACCAGTTATTCTTGGAATTATCGTATGATTGATCCACATATCACTGAAATTTATCGGAGCGGTGACTTCACTGGAAAGTGTGAGACCTCATTGGAAAATGTGAAGTCACCGCTCCACTTCATGGGAGTGACTTTGACTTCCCGGTATTCGTATTTGACTATGCACTATTCCATAAAGATCACTTTTAATTGCTTGTGACAAGACTTTGATTGCATATATTCTGCTTACTGCAAACGCCATCTCTTGGTAGAATATAGAACTAAAGTGAACATTTTAAAGAAATGACATATATACTTAATTCAAATTTTTCAGAAAATGATTTACTCCAATAAAGAAATTAAATAGTTTTGAAAAAAAATTAAAATTAAGATATTAAGCTGAAACAGATAAATTAATTCAATCACACGTTACTTAAATTAGTAAATTAAGTATTATTAAAATTAATAAATTTTATATTTAATGCTAATTACTAATTTTAATTAATAATATGATTGAAATAACAGATATTTTGAACAAACTTATAAAAATAACAATAGCAAAATTATTTGTTATTCAAAAAATCGTGGATTATACATCTCTAAAGTCTACTATATTCAGATCTCTACATATTTCAAGATATTCCCCAATCCATAAAATGCTCGTTTTTCTGTCATAACGCAGCATTGCAAAAGCGCAAATCAGAGTATCCCTGCAAAATTGTTCTTTGCAATTATCGGGAATCCGATTCCACAAATCTTTAAAAAGATTCTGATATTCGAAATCTTCCATACATTTCAAAATTTTATCATACACTATAAAACACAAGCAATGTTCCAAACATTCTGGAGTTAAATGGTCCCATATCTGATCTACCATGTCTAGGAAAAGGGTTTGTAACGGCCAATCCAAATAGAAACGGAGCAGATCTTTTATTTGTAAATCTAATAAAAAGCCTGAATTGTTAAAGATCTTGCCACGTTCAGTCTCAACAGTTAAATAATAACATACACGTAAATCACAACTTAAGTAAGGGCACAACTTATGTAAGAATTTTTTTTTATTCAAACCGTTCAACTCATTGTAAAATAAGTTCATTCTTACGCGCCTACTTCTATTTTTAAAATTAGAAAATCGAAGTTCCTTTTGGTCAATACTTAAGTATTCTGGAATCCATTGTTTCCAAGGAGAAGCAGCATTTTCTCTCAAACATTTCACCCAAAATCTGACAGCAAGATTAAAGTCGATGCGATAAATGTTTTCCCTTTCTTCCTCCGTCATACTTTGCCATAATTGCAAAACATCTTGCTCCAAAAAGTAGATAGATGCTAAAACAAAACGCACTCTCTTATCGATGCTTTCGTTTCGAATGAGTTGTTTCGAAGTTTCGGTTCTGTCAATTGTTCCTTCTGATTTCCAACATAAAGTATTCGCGATATGACTCTTCTGAATGTGGTTAGCGATATTAGAATGGTCTCTAACACAGTAAAAGATTTCAGCAACTATTGGCTGAAGTATGTTTACGATTCGATCTACGAATAATTTTGGGAGAAGTGTGGATAATTTCTGACCAATTTCTTTTCTTCTTTGTCTTATTCGTTTTTCTTGACTCCAATTGGTACAAAATGAATCACTGTAATTTACATCTTTCTTAACAAATTCGCAAAAGAAGTGGATAATGTCGTCATTATAGACGGTTAATGCCACTTTAACAGCTGCTATATGTTGTAGAGATGGTAAGAAATTCAAAGCCATGATATATTTTCCTACGTATAAGTAGCAGATTTAAGTTTGTCTATATTTATATCGAGACAATAAACATTTCCTTGTAGAAGGGAATTTCACTGATTAAGTTGCTTTACAAAAATGCGACTTGATGAAATGGTTCAGTTGAATCCATGTTCGGTTACAGACGTTGCAAACGAAACAACTTGTGAGATTTCATTATTCCTGATATTTGTATTGAAACAGACTGAAAAGAAAAAAGAATAAAATATATAAATATACATAAGTAGAAATTTCAGAAATCTTTGAAATATAAAAAATATAATTTATATGGTTTAAAGTCAAAGTAATCTCTACTGTTAATAAAGAATCCTGTTGCTGTGCTATTTTGGATAGAGAGCTATAGAATTCATTTCACGTTTGTCGATGGATATGTGTACAAGGTATTATTGTTTAAGATATTTCATTTTGTACCTCGTCAAATAAAATAAAAAAAAACCTAAAAAATCTCCCATTCTCTGATGATCAATATTGAAAATATAATCGCATAAATATTATTTTTATACCTGTTCAAAATGCAAAAAAAAATTATTTTTGAAACACAACCAACTCAACGATCACCCATCGTCAACTGCTTTAATATCTTTTGTAAATTCCTTTATGCATAGTTGCAACAATAATTTTCGCTGGTACCATTAAATTCAAACATTTTTTCTATTAAAAATCTACGGATCTACTACGTGTTTCATAATCCTTAGAAAAATAATATCGAATTTTATACTTTGGCAACAATTATCTTATTTTGAGCTTTTATTAACAATTTTATACCTTTGTATCAATTCATTGATTATTACGTTTGAAGGACGATGGACATTACAAATCATGAAGGGCACATTTTATTTGATGTTCATTTTTGAAAGATTTTTATCTAACGAATTAAGAGAAAACAGAATTGTGTCGGTGGGGTGGATGATTGTAATGCTTTTATCTATTGAATTACAACTTCACCATCCAAGTAGTTTTCTATGGCAATTCTCTGTGGAATTTATACCATATACTGCTATTTAAAGAATTTATACTATTTATTTAATCAGTTGTGTTAAGTCAATTTAATATGACAAACTGATTTATAAAGAAAATATTTACAGATTTTAAAAAATGGATAAAACTCTTTAAGAAACAAACAACTGAATTTCATTTTCCGTTTTTATTTTGCTGACAAAGGGAGAGCAGTAGGTTGAAAATTCATTTCAGAATGATATTTAGTATAAAGGTAGTATATATTTAGAATGCTCACTCAGGAAAATATTAAAGCGCAATGGCCAGTCAATTTCGAGAAAATGGCCCTCAAACCTTCTGCATAGCTTATATACTAACAATGTGTCGCCGATGCTAAAGAGCGAATAGTAATAGTGGTTAACGGCGCCACATTGTTAGTATATAAGCTATGCAGAAGGTTTGAGGGCCATTTCGCTTTGATATTTGCATGAGTGAACATTCTAAATGCATACTACCTTTATACTAAATCTCATCTTGAACTGAATTTTCAACATCGTGCGCTTCCCTTGTAAGTTTTAAGTAATCTTTAAAGGAAGACCTCTAAAATAATAATTGGAAAAATATCCTTTATTTTCTTTTGTAAGTAGTCACTCTTCAAATTAAAAAAAAAAAACAGGATTCTTTTTTCAAAATGTTATTGAGTTGATCATTTCTATATTTTGGCTTCAGTAATTATTGATTACCGCGTTTAAAAAAGATGATCTAACAGATAAAGAATAGTGCATCATATCTGATATCCATTTTTGGACGAGTATTATCAAACGGACTGAATGATATCTGCATGCGCTTGGAGTGGCAGTGGGATCGTATTGCATTTATCCATTAAATTATAATACATAAAATTTTCTATGGCAAAACTAGAAGGAATTTATATCATTTGCTCGATAATTTATATTATCTGAATGCGATATATTTTTTATTAATTTTGTAATTCAAATAAATAAAGTATTTATGGCAAAATTCTTCATTGACCAGTCATTGACATTTGATAGATATTTTCTATTCTTCATTGACATTTGATAGATATTTTCTGCAGCATTGTTGATTTCATTGTTGCCAAACCTGCGTTATTCAAATGTGACTTCATTTCAACAACTTTAAAAAAATAATTGTAAAACCTCCTCAATGGATTTTGTATATTATTATTTGTGGAATAAAATATAAATAGCCATCAGATAATTTTTTTTATTCTTGTGCCTTGATATAATAAAAATATAATAGTTAGCTTTATTTTCGGGTATCATTATCAATTGATTAATGCCAGCAATATTTTAAAATAATGAACAATCCCATTCATTTGCACCAGCTGTAACACTGTACCCCTCATAATAATATAATATATTAATAATTTCAAATATAAAATACAAGTTTAAGATGTATTTGTACTAAATTTTGATTTATTATTGGTAACATCATCAACTCCTCAATTCAATAAATATAAACTGTTATTCATAATGAGGGATTAAAAATGTATGGCACACTATAAAGTAGAGAATAATAAAAAAAAAATTAAACACGCACTGATGAGTAGAACAAAAAGTAAAAAAATAAGTTGTTGCGAGAGATATAGACATCAAAGCAATTGGATAAAAAATTCTTGAATCAAAAGCAAAACAATAATGATTAAAAAAATTATGTTACAATGAAAGACACTGCAGCATTTAGAAAATATTTCAGAGCATGAATTTAAGATCAGCATATATTAAAATATATTTAAAATTTAATAAAAAAACTTTACATAATAGTATAACAATTTACTTAACAGAAAAAGAACAAAATTATTTTTAGTTTATTTAATTTTCTCTAAAAACTTCCAGAAAACTGGGAATTCTTTTCTGGCATTCAAAGAATATAGGATTTTGGCTTTAATTAGCCACATCTATAGACCTTTTCAGCATGATTAAATGGGTTGTATGACTTTTGCGTACAATACACTTTGCGTACGAATCATAAAACTGTCAATCAGTTGTCTCGTTTACAATGCGGTTGTGTTACTGATAAGGGTCCGTTCTAGAAGAGGTTACAACATCTTAAACGTTATCTAAAAGTGTCATATTTGGCGAGAATTAGCTTGATGTTTGACACAATTTCGAATACTTAACGATACGTTCATTAATATAATTTCATGCGTTTTAATACAATAGGAGTAATTTCCACTTTGCTTTTTATGAAAGATAAATTTCTTTTCAATGTATTTATTTAAAAATGCAAGATAAAAACATTGAATAATGATATTTCTGCTCATATAAACAGTGTACCCACTTCGAAATAATAATCATTTTTTCAAGATTTCAGATATAAATGTATTACTTTACATAAATATAACGTTTTGCATTAAACGAAAGAGATTGCGTTTCACTAATTTTTGATTTATTTCTTCATCATTCGTTTATTTAATTCAGTAATTTCGAACATTAAAATATGTTATTTAAATATAGGCACTTAAAAAAGTTGTTTCTTAAATTTCAAGTACAATTAAATGAGGTTAGTGGTATTGGAATGATTTGTAAGGAGCTAAAACTTGCAAAAGCAATTCTTGAAATTCCGTAAGTAGTAAGAAAAGCTTTCAATTACGGATGTTAAGTTTCCATGCTATATCAATTTTAAAAAAATCAGTTTCCAGAGTATAAAGCCATTACAAATTTAAAATTTTCTGTTTTTCATCGTAGATATAATTTAAATATTGTTACATTTTTTTAAAAATCTGTACTCTGATAAAGATAAATTATTTGTTCATTGTATGACTTTGCATTTTGTATATGAAATAATGTAAGTATACGGTGCATAAAATAACCAACTTTCTAAATCAGAAGTATATTAATATTTTGCTAACTGATCATTTGTATCTGCGAAAATTTGTAGGAGATATTAGCTGAATTCAAATTTAATTTTCTTCTAGTTGCACTATTTATTAAACCATAATCCAAATCTACTGTTAAAAAATAAAATAGAATTAAGAAAAATGATTTTTACATTAATATATGTAGTATATGTTCTTAAGTAACTTTAATTTTATTGAAGATCGTTCTTATATTTACAATAAATCATTAAAAATAGTTTTGAATGAAGTTCTGGTAATACACTCTTCAACAATATACATCTACACCTAATTGAAATGTTTACTGATTAGCTATGCGTTTTTTCCATATTTTAATCAATGTAATTATTTCTTCTTTCAGAAGAATTCATGGCCGTTTTAAACCTTCCAGGGGCCCTGAGATAATGCAAATCTCAAAGCCCTTTTTCTCTCCAAATTTTTTAATTGATTTTAATTTAATTTTTATTCAGCAATTTTAAGTAGTAAATTTTGAAAACTGAAGTCGCAATATTATGTCCCTTTCTAAAAAGTCCATTTCAATATTGTACAAATAAAAAAAGTGCACAGTCAAAACGTAAAATTAATTTTAAGCAATATATCGAAAACAAAAGACAACTTTCTATAACACTCTAAATAATATTGTAAAAGGAGGAAATATATTTTTTTAAACTTTAAAGCTCCAAATTTTTTAGAATTATAAAACAGCATAACAAATAACTTGTAAATGGTAATTAGGAATATTACTAGAATAAAATTCCAAAATTGATTTAATCAATACTTGATTATGACTTGAATAAATTGACTGCAGGGCTATCTGTCATAAATGAAAGTATAAAACTACTAAAAATTATCAAGAGCTGAGGGTAGTTTTCTTTGTTGCCTTTTTTAATTAATCACTCTTTGTTAAGATTTGTCATTTAATCAGACTCGTCATATTCAAATAATTCTTCATCCAATTAGAATATTATGTTAACTTACCTGCATATGCATTTTACGATTAATATTTATCATAAGTATTCTTTATAAGCTTCTTATGCATTCTACTTTCAAAATTTACATCATCAATGGAAAAATAAGACAATACAGCGTTTCAAAATTATCTAAATTTGTAACAATGTCACAAAAGATAAAAGAAATCACACTAAGAATATTTTAAAATAATATTTAATTCATTGCGATATTATAAAAATCAAATAAATAGTAAATTCGGGAAAAGTTTAAAAAATGCTTTCTTACGTATTATTATTCCATTTTCAGTTGTAATGTTCCATTAAAATATCCCGAATTTTATTTTTAATTCATAAAATAAAATAAGGACTGATTTAGGAACTTAAAAAACAAAATACCTGATAACATACGCGCGCGCGCGCACACACACACACAAAGGAGGGGGGAGGAGAGCGAATGGAAAAAATTTACTTTAAACACGGAAGCATATACTTTAAATTTCACAGGTATTTCCAAATTTTACGTTTAAAATTATTCAAAAATTAAAGTGTGGAATATTCAGACTTTTAATCTAGAAGTTTTAATTAACAAAATAAGATTTTCTTCCAAGAATAAAAGTGAATGTATATATATGCGTCTATCAATCTATTTAAAATATCGACCATTGGATGTAGAGGTACTAAATTTAACACACGTATATTTGGGAGAAAGAAATATGCAATTCAGTGCATTTAAAAATATTAATACAAAAAATAATGTTATCTCTAATGTAAATTATCTTAAAATTTTTAAAACAATATTCATTTTATTGGTTTATTAGTCCTTGCGTATTTTTATTCTGTAAAAAAAAATACAGATCTTAGATAGCACGTATGTTTTATAGTCAAGATCTTCCGTTTATATTTACGTATGAAAAGATAAAGTTTTCATATAAACGAGAATACTAGATTTTTAAATAAAAGATAAATTGTATTTTTATAATTATATCAGGCTTCTTAAGTTATTTATTTCATGTGTATATGAATTATTTATTTGATTACCAGATTTATCAAAAGCGTGGAACAGATTTAATTTCAAATAGTACCAAATTTATCAACTGTTAAATTCTCTTATTGACTTGTGTGTTATTAATTAGCTGAAACGCACATTTAAATAATCCACTTATCTTAAAACAATTGGAATCGCTTGTGATAGTAATAGTTAAGTTCAGGTGTTTCTGTTTCATATTTTCTTTTAAACTTTATTGATTTTCATTTGAGAACTATATTTAGCATACTTTGACTGTGAATGAATAATGCAGAGAACTGGTATGATTTGAAAGTAAAAACTATTTTTTACTGTAAATTTTTAGAAAGTTATCACGGAAAAAAGTCAAAATTTCTCTTAATTTTTGATTAATTAAAATTCTAATTAAAAATTCAAAAAATCACTTTCCTACCATCCAAAGTATATATTTGCCAAATTTGATAGGCAGACGACCTGGTGTGTACTGAGTCAGTATATACACATAGAGACAAAAGTTTTTTCCTTGTGTTTAAGTATCAAAATTTAGTTAATTTAGTTTCTCGCCAAATACTTTTGCCAACAGAAAACATATGTTTTAGCAAACCTAGACTAATAAATCCCTACCCACTTTTATTCAAAGAGCTAAGCATGATTTATTGGCCTTTTATGATCCGTATGCAAATGGTTGTACGCATAGTTAGCTTTATTTTCGGCTATCATTATCAATTGATTAATGCCAGCAATATTTTAAAATAATGAACAATCCCATTCATTTGCACCAGCTGTAACACTGTACCCCTCATAACAATATAATATATTAATAATTTCAAATATAAAATACAAGTTTAAGATGTATTTGTACTAAATTTTGATTTATTATTGGTAACATCATCAACTCCTCAATTCAATAAATATAAACTGTTATTCATAATGAGGGATTAGAAATGTATTGCACACTATAAAGTAGAGAATAATAAAAAAAATTAAACACGCACTGATGAGTAGAACAAAAAGTAAAAAAATAAGTTGTTGCGAGAGATATAGACATCAAAGCAATTGGATAAAAAATTCTTGAATCAAAAGCAAAACAATAATGATTAAAAAAATTATGTTACAATAAAAGACACTGCAGCATTTAGAAAATATTTCAGAACATGAATTTAAGATCAACATATATTAAAATATGTTTAAAATTTAATTTAAAAAAAACTTTACTTAATCGTATAACAATTTACTTAATAGAAAAAGAACAAAATTATTTTTCGTTTATTTAATTTTCTCTAAAAACTTCCAAAAAACTGGGAATTCTTTTCTGACATACAAAGAATACAGGATTTTGGCTTTAATTAGCCACATCTATAGACCTTTTCAGCATGATTAAATCATTTTAATTAATGAATCCTAGTAAATTAACTGTAAAACCAAAAAAAAATTCTAAATGTATGATTTCAATAAATGTTACTCGAATAAATCAAAATAATAATTTCATTTTACTTTAGAATGAAAAAATCTAACTTAACATTTTAAATTAAGAGATATATAAAATGAAAGATCTAATTTTACTTGGTTAAATGTAATCTGTAATGCAATAAAAATATTTAGAATTTAAATCAGAAAGATAATAATGAAGTATAAAGAAATGATAATATTTGATAATAAAAAAACAAAGTTTCTTTATTGTTTAATGTAATTAATTTTCATTAAAAACTAATTTCTTAAAAAAATGCATGTGAAAGTACATAGATAAATTTTAAAAATGATAAATATTCAATTATTGAGAGGAAAAGGAGTACAATGCTGCCAAAGAATTGTTAGCATTAATTAATACACTTTTTTAATAAAAAACATAAATCAGTTTTAATTTATCCGTTAACGCATAATTTTTCATTTATTTACATGAAATTAAAATGTTTTAAATTACATGTTGGAACCGTTGGCACGGTTCCTTTTCAATACAAACTTACTTTAAAACCTGTTGCAATACTTCCTTCACCTGCTGTTCCGTTACTTAAATAATGACGTACGCTTCAATTTTGTATCATTTTCGACAGGATGGGGGTATTTTCAGAAGGAAAATTTCATTCTAATGGGATTATACAGCCGACTCATAGAAATTTAAACGAATGTATTCTAGAAAAAAATATTAAGACAAAATTACTCACAAAAAGAGAAGTGTAGCTGTAGGTGAAAATCAATGGCGCCATTCTTTTCCGTCGCTATAGGCAACTGGGGAAGAAAACTTCTCCGGAGAGGAAGAACGTGATTGCGATGTCAAAAAGATGAAATACTCAAGAAGCGAGACCCAAAAAATGCAGAGCAACAAAAGCAAGAACTTCTTTATCTCTTCGGAAAACATGTGTGTCCAATTTCAGAGGAAAATTTTTTTAAAATCCGATGATATGCCGAACGAACCTTCAAGTCTAGTGGAAAAAGACACTCACTGAGATGGTGGATTCCGAGAATGGAAGATCCGAGTGCTGAAGCTGTTATTTTTGCAAAATCGGCGCCATCTGTTATTCGAAATTGAAATATCTGCAGGATAAATAAAGCATAAAATATCTGAATGTTTTTAATTTCAATGTAAAAAAATATACCGTGATGTTAGAAGTCTAATATATATGAAATTCATAATAAAATCATATAATGATTTTTTTTCTATTTTATAATTCCAATATTATCGATAATAAATCTATAAACATGAAAATGCTTTTTGATATATATATATATATATATATATATATATATATATATATATATATATATATATATATATATATATATATATATATATATATATATATATATATATATATTAGAAATCACTATAAATACTTGATATTTGAAGTTCAAAGAATATCATTGATAGGAGACCCTTCATCATTTGCCCGCTCTTTAAAAGCAACAGAAATTCAACAATTCCAATATGTTTATGAATCTTACTGACTTATTGTTTGTAATTTTTATATAATTAGCTCTATATGTCTGGGTTTGGAATTATAAGTAGAAAATATGCTATAATTGAATCATATGCTTTTAAAATATATATACTCATAATGGACAATTTCAGACAGAATTTTTTAAGAATCAATTTTAAGTCTGAGAGGAAACTTTAAATTATTTTGTATAGTTTAACTGAAACTCCGCAATTAAGAACCAAAAAAACTGAAGGAAATTTTTTTGTCTCTTGACTAATATTTTTTATCTTCTCAAATTTGTTTGCCGATTTTACGAAATTGCATATCAGCATGACTAGGGATTGCAATACCGGACCAAAATTTCAATACCGGTATTCGGTATTTTTTAAATCTTAATACCGGGATACCGGTTTTAATACCGGTATTAGAAATTTTGGAAAAAGAAAGAAAACACAGGTGTTTCGTTTTTTTATTTGAAAGTTTTGTTAGAGAGTGTAAATATCACGAAAAATAATTTGTAACTTATAAATTATAACAGTATATAATCACAAAAAAGTAATTATTAAGTATTTAAGTAATTAAGTATTTAAATCACAAAAAAGTGTAAATATCACTATTCAGTTTTTGGTACTATTACAAATTTTTGAAATATGATCTAAAAAAACATAATGCATCAATCGTACTGTCATTAAGTCTGAAAAGTAATTTTGTGTAAAAATGACCAGCTGTCGAAAACGCTCTTTCGGCGTCGACGCTAGTTGGTGGTACTCTTAGCAATGCGCTATATACTTTTTCAAAGTATTTATCTCTAAATCCCTCATCTTCAAATAAATCGATTTCCAGTCGGATGCTTTTGAATATAGCTGATTTCTGTACTGTATTTTGGTTCGTTGAAATTTTTTTATTTATCGCTGATTCTAATTTTTGTTCAAGAGACAATTCCTTTTCCCTATTGACAGTAGTGACATCATAATCTTCGATAATTGAACCGAATTCTGAATGTGGATAGGTTTGTGGGAAAAAAAAATTAAGAATCTTTACTCTAACTTAATCAGATTTGAATTGGTTATTTTCCTTTCTTCTTTTCATTTTCATTTTTAAAATCATTAGAATTATGTAAATACCATAAGACATTTTCTATTTCGGTATGCCTTTCTTTTGAGCGATTTTTCAATGTAATATATAATTCTTCAGATACTAATGTACGCTGTTCTTTCAGTGACTGCAACATGAAATTTACTGTTGCATTAGCTGTTAATAAATTAGAATCTCTCCGACATAATGCCTCAATAGTCAGTTTTATTGGAAGTAGAGCTGGTATAGTTCTGGATATTAAGTTGAATTCACTATCTGAAAAATTAATTTACAGGTTTATGTCAATTATTGCTTTTTGGATTGGATTTCCCAGTTTCAAAAATCGTTCCATCATGAGGAGTAAACTGTTCCAACGTGTTTTAGAATCTAATATTAACATAGATTCTGTTTCATTTTCAGTGAGTATATATTTTAGTAATATATCCTTTTTATAGGGTAACGTTTAAATATTTTAACTATTTTTCGAACTTTATAAATTACAGGAAGCAATTCTTGATAGGTTAATATTTCATCCTCATTAGCAATATCTTCTTCAACAATTTCATTGTCATTATCTTCATTGTCAATATCACTCTCACTCTTACTCTTTTCAAAGTTGGAATCCGAAGTGTCTATATCCACAGTATTTGGATTCTTCTGTTCTTTATATTTTTGGTATAGTACATCTATTACTCCTAATTGAATTCCATGTGCATAGCACAACTGCTGATTTGCACCAATCAACTTTCCAACTTTTTTCATAATTGTTGCTCCATCAGTCGTTATGGATACTATATTTTTTTCAGGGATAATCCATGTTTCACTAATTTAGATTTAAGCAATTAATTAAGCCATTCATTAGCTAATTAATTTCGCCTGTTAGGGAGACATAAAAACAAAAAAGTATAATATATTGCTATGTTCGCGATGCCTGAACATATAGTGGAGACAATTTAAAAATTTTCTAGTAAATACCGAAAAATCGGTATTCAAACTTGTGAATACCGGTATTACAAAATTGTGCAAATGGCTCAAAATACCGGTATTCGGTATCCCGGTATACCGGTATTGCAATCCCTAAGTATGACATAAAATAAATAAAATCATTTTTTAAGATTTTAAATCATTATCTACTTGGAATAATACGGAATAATTCCAAATCATTTTTTTTTCTTTATCGATTTCTGGTCAGTCTCCTGCATGATCTTAGGCGCGAATTTTTAGATATCTATATCGTGTTTATATTTCAAGTACACAAGTGATTGAAGTTCAAAGGCTTGGTTGTCGCGTTTTTCTAGAAAAACTTTGAAAATACATACATCCGAAAGTGTCTCTATAGTTTTGATAACATAATATTGTGTTTTATATGGTTTTATATGCACCTTTGAAACATTTTCATCATTGTGAGGCAAATGAGCATTGCACATTTCCAAACCTAATATCATAATTAAGTCGTTCATCAGTTGATATGTTGCAGATATTAGACTAGATACAGAGGCAAAATTTTTAAAAAAAGAAAAAAAAATCAAATCTGCGTATTCTGTATACTATGCTATAATATCTTCATTAAATTTTAATGCATAATTTAGTCTTTCGGTAATAAATGATAAAATGGTAAGTAAAAACGTAAAATGAATCCTTCATATCACTTTACAAAAAAAGAATAGAAATAAATAATTTATAATTGATATAAAAAAAGCAGGGAGAAGGGGTGGATTGAGAGGTGCACAGCAAGTAATGAATCCACCAGATAATGAAAAAGAAAAAAAAAAGAGACTTGTGATTCATTCGACGTAAAAACAGCTAATTAAAAATATACCTGAATAAATTTATTTTTCAAGTGTAAACATTTTACCAATTTTTAAAATATTCATTAAAATTTAAAAATTCAAATTTTAGATTGGATGAGAAAAAAAATTAGAGAAATGTTTTATATCATTCAAATATTTTCACTTCTCAATTCTGCTATGAAAGGAGCGTTGTGTGGCTTTTTAAGTAAAGCATATAAATTAAAAAACATTAAGTAAAACATGCTAATTAATTTTTAAAATTGCAAAATTTTTCCTGGCGAAGGCAATGAAAAATGGTTTTATATATTAGAAATAAATTTAAGGATAATTAAAATAGTAATCTTTCTCTTCTATATTAATAATCAGGACGTGATTTTAATATCATTTTTAGTGTTTTTATATCAAAAGCATTTGGCATCTTCTATTGTATATTAAAATGAATTAAAATTCTTATATGACTGTTCCAAACTACCAGTTCATTTATTTTTCAGAAGAAAATAATGTATAATATAAGCGATTTAGTATGTTCATAAAAAAAATCATTACAATGCAGCATTTGACATATTTGCTAATAAACAATATTGTACGTGTATATTTTGTTAACTGTAATTCCCAAGAATTGCAGTCATTAACTTCCACATCTATCAAATTGCCGATTCCAATTGGATAAAATAGAATGGGAATGATCTAAATGTCATCCTTAAGCAGAAAATTCGCTTTCTGTATATTAAGAATATTTGAAGGTTCTGACAAAAATGGAAGATTTTGAAGCAGGGTGAATGTCTATATCTATAGAATGTCCAAATCTATATCAATAAAATTGTGTTTCTCTGGAAACAACATCGGTTTAATTTTGATCATTCCTTCAGGTGTCAAAGGTCACCACGTGTATTGAATTTGTTTCGTGCTGCGCTGCGCTTTCTTGTAAATAATCATGCCTGCCACCCGGAAGAGAATAAAATGAAATTTAAAATACAAAGTCTCTTCAAAGTATTCAAACCTGCATTCGGCGCCAACCAAAATAATGTTATATATATATATATATATATATATATATATATATATATATATATATATATATATATATATATATATATATATATATATATATATATATATATATATATATATATATATATATATATATATATATATATATTGTTGGTAATCAGTCTTCGGATCATTATAAAAAGTGTCGTAAGCAGATGAATTCAGATGCCATTGAGCTCACGATATAAGTGTATTTATATAGACGAAAAGACGATGGAAATAGGTAGACGGAGATGGGTATAGATGACATGTACCAAACATGCCCTAATGTTCTACAAAATGTTCATTTTTAAGTTTTCTTTTGAACCTTATTACGTTTTATTCAAGACGAATAAACAAAGTTGTTTCGAAAACCTGTTCTCTGTTACTTCTCCAACATATATATATATATATATATATATATATATATATATATATATATATATATATATATATATATATATATATATATATATATATATATATATATATATATATATATATATATATATATATATATTAAACTCTTAATTTAACCACATTAATTTTCCAAACTTTATCTTAATTTAGCCCAGAGTAATTTCATTCTTTTATTTCTTGATCCCATTCCACGTATGAAGCTCTGTAAAAATTACTGCGCAATCAATCTACGTATCAAGTGGAAGTGATACTTCCTTTGCACTTCTCAAAGTCAACACGTTTATTGAATGACGCGTGACTGGAAATCCCATGTTATGTAAGATTAGTGATCATTTGTTTCAGCCTTTCTTTCTTACTTCTGCTTTTGTGACGCGTTGCGCCTTCTTGTGAATAAATCATGCCTGTCTCCTGGGAGAGAATAAAACGGAATTAAAAATATAAAGTCTCTTCACTGCTTCTCAAACTATATATATATATATATTTCTTGCATCACGGAAACGGCTCTAAAGACTATATTATATTAAATTTTATATCTAAATAATGTATTACTTTCTAAATTTATCTATATCTAAAAATGGGATTAAATAAAAGTAAGTAAGGAAGAAATGTCTTTCCTAAAAAATGGGATTTTATACACAAATGTTTCTATAATTAAATAGTGATGTGTGGCTATACATAACCTGCAGAAGGATATCAGAGAACGAGTAGTGGTTATGGCTTCCATACATTTCTCTCAGGTTCGACCTCATGTTTGCAATTCAATTATATTTCGCTTATAACTTTAAATGAGCCATAGGATAGGATTTTATTTGCGATTTTACAAAAAAGAAATCTTAAGCTACGAAAATTATTTTATTCAGGTTATGTAAAGTTTTAATTTTTGCTATTTTGTTTCAATGTAATTTGAAACATCTTATTATACTAAGTAGTTATTATATTTATCGAGTTAATTTCATTAATTCCATTTGTATAGTCAGAACTTTAGCGATCTGTCAGGTCATTCATCACCTCTCAGTTCCAGACAAAAGAATTAATTTTACTGATAATAAATTTTATTCCTTTCTTCAGACTTCACAAAGTTATCTTTTAAATCACCAGGAGTTATTCTTGATATAGATCCCTAGAAAAATCCTGATTAGAGCAAAACTAAATCAAAAGATAATATTAGTTTAGACTCTCTAGGACATTCAAATATTTCTTGGACTGATAATACAATTCTCTCACAAAAACGGTCCTGGATTCGAATCTACAATTTGAAAAGATTGAAGGTGAAAATATTATTACATGTACCAGATAATCTTTTAAATTCATATTTTGTAAAAAAATTATTGAAGTAGTAAATACAAAGAAACTTGATGAGACATTTCTTCCTTTTATTCCTTACTCCATGGCTAAAAAAATAAAAAAGAGGACTTAATAAAAATAAGCCTCATTACCAAGATGGTTCCAATCCTCTATGGCATGTGATATTTATAAACATGCATCTAAGCATATAATAACTATTTTTAAGGTATTGAATGTTTCTTCATTTGAATCAATTATGTTTCTTTAGGTGCGTCCCCCCACCCCTTTAAAATTATTTCAGATAACAATTTTGAGATTCTTCGGACAAATATTATTTTAAAATCCATAGAGACGGAGTTATTTTTTTTTTTATTTTTTTTTACAAAAATTTATAAGATTGTTTGATGAGTTTCTCTCTGAGACTGATTTACGTCATGCTTTATTACCTTTGTTGTTATTTTGTTTATCTAATATATATCAGTAATTCATATAACAGATAAATGATTTCCAATATTTTTTACAAAAGGATGGCGTGTATGAAAAGATGATAATGCACCGATAGGTTTTAACAAACGAAAGTAAGGGAATTGTCAATGTTCTCAAGATACAATTTTATTTTTGAGGTGTGATAACTCTTTTGCACTATCATTTTTAATTCTGGTAACTTCGTAGTAGTTATTTGCATAACAATAATTCATACGTCCCACATAGAAATCTTCGTTATTAAAAACTGAAAGAGCAACAATTTCTGTTCTATGAGCTTCTGCATAATAATTCGAATCACAATATTATAACCTATTTTTCTTACAGGCTGAAAATAATTTCTTAACTTTCTTTACAGACGATTTCATCTTACTATTTTCACCTTTAAAATACGCTTGTCACGTACTAAAAACAAGATCTGACATTTTAAAAGAAAAAGAAAATTTGAATTTGACATTTTGAAAGAAAAACAAGATCTGACATCTGAAAGGATTTTATGTACATTCGCTGCATTACCTCTCAAGTTTGTATGTACTGGCTAAAAATAAGTTGAAAAACAGCAGAATATGGAGACAACCGTTTAAATTGTACTACCCTCTTCAATAGTATCAATACACATTTTATACATATTCTTCATTCAAATCATCACCTTGAAGATGTGATTGAATTACTTACAATTGGAGGTTGGTCCTTTTCCCAAACAGAAAGCTATGTTTAACATTCACCCCATTAAAAATCATCGTCACTTGACTCGAGCAGAAGTATTTGGTATTGAAAGAACAAGTAATTTTTTATACAATTAAAAAAACGCCCAAAACATTCGTTACTTCCAGTTTTTCTGTTTTCGTTTTTACCTATCTACTTTCATAAAATTGTCCTCTTAACGCACGGTTTATTCATATTCAGTATAATTCAAAACAAAGAAGTAACCTGACATAACCCCTCATACGAATTACTTTTCGTTTATTGAGTTAAATAAAGAAGCTTACTGCGTTGAAGAAGTTTTTAATGCCTTTGTTTTAACACTTATGGTGCACCAGAGACAGAGAGCAATAATGATTTATCTACGATATATACATAGCGTAATAACACTAAAATGAGAAAAAGTAAAAAATAAGTGATTAAGTGATGAAAGTGATGAAAGAATGATAAGTGATGAAAAGAATGAAAATGAGTTGTGATATAAAAGACTTTTTTGTTAAGTCACAAGGTAACTATTCTGATATCTTGTATCAGATATAATAAATTATATGAATAAAAGAGTAAGAAATTGATATCATTTTAAAATAGATATAAAATAATTCTACTTCCACGTTTACTTCTTCCGTAGAATCATGGTTACTTGCAAAAAAATTTTTTAACCATTCCAAAAAATTAATCAGTGGAAAGTTAAAGATATGAGGACTCATTCATTAATAAAATACCTATTGTCAGGAACTTGTAGAATTAAATGCCAGTGTCTAGCAGTGGATTTAGATATTGGTAAAATGATACAGGTTAAAAGAAATCTATCTCATTTAGCCATAAAACTGTATTACTCTAATAAATTGCCAAATTAGTAAGTCTGTATTATTCATTAAAAATTAACTAACAACCAAATCCGTTGCATATAATTAATATAATTTAATATGTGTTACAATAATTTTGAAACCAACATCAACAGAGATGTTGGACAAACCAGAGATAAAATGATTCAAAAACGAGATTCGAAAGAAAATTTAAGAAAAAACCTGTTAGTTCTGAATGAATCAATCTTACATTGTTAAGTTGGAAGTCATGTTACATTGTTACATTGTTAAGTTGGAAGTCATGTGCTGCATAATCCTAATTTTCTAGCATGATGCATTTTTAAATGTGCAACAAGGCATATAATAAAAATTTTTAAGATATTGAACATTACTTTATTTGATTAAATTATATTTTTTCAGGTGCGTCACCCCCCCCCCCCTTTATAATTTCAGCCAACAACTTTGAAACACTTCAGACAAATATCATTCTAAAATCCAATGAGACGGAGGTTTTTTTTTAACAAAAATTCCTAAAATTGATGAATTTCTCTTCGAGACTGACTTACGTCAATCTTTTGTAAAACTTCAGATTCTTTTGCAATATACTGTATATACTGTCCTGTTTACCTAATGTATATCAATATTTCATGCAACCGATTAATGATTCCCAATAATTTTTACATAATAAATACAAACTTTAATATTAAAATTAAATGTAAGAAGTAGCAGTTTTCTTGTTTGAAAGAAATGCGAAACATTTTTATTCAAATATCAGTTATTAATGTCTTCATAAAAGTAGAATACTTTCTACAAGTTTGGGTAATTTTCTCTTTGCTATCGTTTTAAAAAAGTGTCTTGGCACGAATCTTAAAATTTTTATTCCTTTACCAACAAACTTACGAGCAAATTTTTACAATCAGTTAAAAGTAAGCAAAAACTATTTTAAAATGAATTACAGCTAATCAGTGTAGTTCTGACTGTTTTCAATTTAAACTTTGTGGCATTCTTGGAAAACTTTACATTATTAAAATGATATGTCTACAGCCTAGTCTTCATATTCTTTACATTTTACTACGAAAATTCAGTTCGTGTGAAGTATTTCATTAAAATGTAGATGATGTGTTAGATGAATTGAAAAACATTATGCTCAATATATAGTAATGAATTAACTTTCATATAATTATTAGCACAGCAATCAGTCAAAATATTTTTAAAAGATGCCAAATGGATTATTAATTGAAGAATGTGGAAAAGAGAAAGTAACTCTCAGTTCTAAGCAAACTCTCCTGCAAACCACCGGTTTCTCATCTCAAAAAATGTTCCATAAAATTTTTGAACTCGGATGTAGAAATTATACAAATATCAATTCGTTTTCTTAAAATAAAATTTCAATTATTTCTAAAATTATTTTACTAAGTTATTCAACAACCGAACAGACAACATGAGTGATATTTCTTATCTATTGTATCATATTAATTTGACAGGAAATATCTTAAATATATTTTTAAATCAATTGCTATAATATTCTGAGCAATTTACAAAACGAAAATACAATTGTAATCATAGAAATCGGCATCATACTAGAGCTAGAAAAAATTTGATGATTATATTGAAGAAATTCCTAGATATTGTGATATATTTCACAGAATTTGCATAATAATTGGATAAATTCAATGCATTATTTAAAAAGAGTTATAATTTCTGTATAAGAATGCAATTACAGTGAGCTCAATAAGAAAACGTTTGGAAATAAATCCATGGCCTTAAATTTTACAGACGTGTATATAAAAATTTTGAAATGAAAATTGCACCAATAAATCAATACTATTCATAATTATAAATGAATTTCACTAGAATCTTCGGAAATTCGTCAATATACCCTATTTCACAAATTGGAGAATCAAAATGTTTATTCAGTAAACTAATGTGGACACTAGTTCTTGCCAAAGCTTTCCTAGGATGCTCTTATCACATTTTCTCGTTCACAAATTTATACTTCGAATATCCTTTTGTTGTAAGTCTGCAGAAAAAGGAAAGAAGCAGGGAATATTTTCCTACTGTCACAATCTGCAATTTGAATCGAATGAAGTTGGAATTCGGAGTGAATTCATCGAAGTATCAAAATAGTGATGACGAATTAAGTATCAGTTCTCTCCTACAATCAGAGAAAAGAAGTCTCACCACACGAAACAAAACTGATTCGAAAACTCAACAGGATTTTCTTGCGAACTACTTCAAACTGAGTCCTAAAATCCGACAAAACTTCGGATATCATTTTAACGAAGTTGTTATAAGTTGTTCATTCAATTTCAAGCACTGCAAATTTCGACATAATTTAAATATGCGTTACGGAAATTGTTTTACTTTTGATGGCGTAAATGGCAATTTTAAAGATCCGCTAAATTCAAAATCCGTCGGCCTAAACAACGGCTTGGAAATGATTTTAAAGGTTGATCCGGTACAGTATCTTCCAATATCCCATACGGTGGGAATGAGAATTGTTATACATGATCCGTCTAATGAACCGAATCCTGAATACAGAGGAATCACTATAGCACCTGGTTTCGAAACGCATGTCTCTTTAAAACAGAAAGAGATTCACAGACTGCCCTTCCCCTATAAGGATAAATGTGTTTTGTATGGAAGTGAAGAACAGCCTCTGGTGAGAAGTCGAAAACAGTACACAGAATCTTGCATTCAAGAATTCAACTTCGCAGCATGTGATTGTATAGAACCCACTTTCTGGACAACGGCAAAGTATAAACATTGCGATACGGTAAACTCTACACAAGCTACTTGCCTCGATAATTTGATAAAAGATCTTGCCGTTGAAGGGACAAACTGTCAATATCCGCCTGCATGTGTTTCAATATTCTACGACGAACAAATAGCAAAGGCCCTTTGGTCTTCAAAGGCATATTTCTTCAAGAAGCACAACCATTCTGAAAGTTTTTTCAAAAAATACAGAAAATCTCACGCGAAAGTTCGCATTCTCTTCTCAAACCTAGAAAAATCTAAGTATGAGCAAAAAGCTAAATTCTTGATTCCCGAGTTGTTAAGTTGTTTGGGTGGTGAAATTGGACTCTGGCTTCGAATCTCTTTGCTTGTTTTAAGTGAAATTATTTAGGCCATATTGTTTATCATCAGCTCTATGATAGTTAAAATTAAGAAATGTGTTTATTTTTTGTGGAAAATTCCACTGTAAACACTCAAGCATTTGAAAGATAATTGTGCAATTTGAGTGATCCTTGGCTTCTTGCATCATTAACAATTTATGATACTGAAAGGTATGTGAAAGTTTCAGTTGGCCATTTTATTCAGTTTTAAGTTGTATTTAATTTTAATGATTGAAGTAACTCTAAGGCATTTTATATTTTCTACCTTCTCACTTCGTTTTTAAAAGTGCCTTTATTTGTTTTCCAGCTGAAATTATGTTTAAAAAAATAAAATTCAAACTACTGAAATTCTAGATGCAGCAATTTTATTGGTAGATTCAACACTGATTTTCAAAATCAGCCTATTCATACGTTTTATGCCACCTGCTTATTTGCAATGAAAGTGTATCGTACTTATTGATTGGATTAAATTACTATAGAAAGTTTAATACAGTCCTAAAATTAAAATGATTCTTTCAAGTGATTCATTGATATGAAGTATGAATCACGCTTAACTTGAAACATTTTAAAATGCATTATAATATGGAAATTTTCCATTTGTGTGTGTGTATGTGTGTGTGTGTGCGTGTAAGTGCGCGTGAGTGTGTATGTGTGTGAGCGTGAGTGTGTATGTGTGTGTGCGTGTCTGTGTGACAGTAGTTCTTTCAGAATTTCCAGAAAATTTCATAGAATCCTGATATATTAAAAATGACCGCATGTTAGCTTTCAGCATAGTTAACCTTTTATTGAACACTAATGATTGTCCTCGCTTCGGTATTTTTACATTATTATTTTACAAATTTTTGTCATTTGAAAACTTTTTGAACAAACATAATGGTTCTGCATTTGATTTGAAACGAAACACACGCACACATTCACTTTCAGTTTAATTATAAGTAGAGAATAGATATAGATAATGACTTAAATTAATATCTTCCACTAACAAATCAATCAAAATTTTAAAGGTTGTCTTTTGAATGGAATTAATTATTGAAAAATCATCAAAATGAAGAATAAAAATCAAGATTTGCTGTGTATAGAAATATCAACATGTTTTGTCTCCAAGGAAACGTCAACCAGTAACGATTATTTCAACAAAGCTATAATACAATGAATTATTATACAGTTAAACTGAAAGGACATGACAATAAAATATAAAAGCGATTATTTTTCTTCAAAAGAAATACTGATCATAATTTCGTAAAAAAAAATCACAGTTTGCTTCATGAAAGAAAAATAGACATCAAAGAGTTTTACAATTATTCAATATGTCACAAATAATTTTTGAGGCGTCAGATAATTTCTGGACTCATGACTGGAAAAGAAATTCCAAACTGATTTTTCTGCTCTATATTATTTCCCTATTAAATGCTGGCAAATGCAACAAATTCAACTAAAGAGTTAGTCAGTTTGCTATTATAACACATTAGTTAGTTTAAATTCAAGTTATTAGCTCGACGAATCAAAACAAATTCTGCCAGCAAGCCTCAAAGGATTGATTGAATTGAGATAAAGCATATTTGTGATACTCAGACAAAAATTTTAAGAAAGTATTCTAATGGAACTCAGATCGAAAAATAGAAGATAAAGAGAAGACGTATTCTATTCACTCTGTCTTCTTGCTCGTTATTAGTTTCTAAACTCAAAAATTATTTAGAGAACTTTAGAACACATATATAAAAATTAAAAGAAATGCAGAATAGTTAATTATTTAAAAATATTTATGCTATCATTTGAAAGCAAAAAATATTGACTCAATTTTATTCATAATCTCATAAGTCTGGTAAGCAGATTTAGAGTCATTTTCTCATAAAAAAATGTAGAATTAGAAATTGTAGATCAAAATTCTATGGTATTCTGAGTCATTACTGATGAGGGATTAAAGATAAAAGTTAACGATTTGTACAGTAAGTATTGTATGTCAAGTTACAATTTGAAAAAAAATTCATGATTGTGTTGAAGAAATTTTTTTTCAATCTTTAATTACATATAAATCGTTTTCTAGAGAAAATAAATCATCCAATTGGAAGAATTTTTTGAATTTAATATTTAGAATACACCATTAAAAGAATGAATCCAAATGTAACTTATCATGAATTTTATCATAAATAAATTGCTTTTATTAAATATACTAAACTTAAATGCAAATATATACTGGTTTATAAAACTACTACGAATAGGCAAAAAAGAAAGGCAAGAGTTAATACTAGTATGAGTTATAGCATATATCCTTCAACATAACAATAGCGAAAATGAATTTCAAAAAAAACTATACAGAATTCTTTGATATACGCTGATTCACAAATGTGAAAATCAAGTTGTTTAATATGGTTATGTGGACAATAGTTCTAGTTGCAATCCTTCAAAGATGTTCCTATAGAATTTACTTGTTTATGAATTCATATTCTGAATATCCCGTTGTTGTAAATCTGCAGATGCTGCAACGATGCAAACAGAATTTTACTGCTGTGAGAATTTGCAGATTGGACTGAATAAAACTGCAATAGGATCTATGTGTGCACGATTTATCCATCTGCCTGAATTATACACAAAATTCTGGTCAAACACATCTCATATTATCCAAAAAGAATGAACTCAAGGAAAAAAAACTGATTCGAATTCATTTGGAGTTTCATGAGAAGTACTATACATAGAGTAAGAAATACAGACAAAAAATTGGTTACGTGATTGGAGAAGTTATAGAAAGATGTGCCTTTAATTTCAAGCATTATGAATTTGAACATATTATCAACATCAGATATGATAATTGTTTTACTTTTTACATAAATGGATTATTTATTACAACAGGTATATATGGCCACATTCCCTGTATTAAATAAAGGTTTGGTAATGTCCTTGAAAATCGGACATGAAAAATAACTTCCGATATATTATACGAATGGTATGAGTACATGGACCATCCGATGAACTGAAAACTAAAGATAAAGGAATCACTGTAGCACCAGGTTTTGAAACACACATTTCCTTTAGACAGACGGTGATGCCCAGATTGCCAGCTCCATATAAAGATGAATGCGTTTTCTATTGCGGTGCAAATAGCTCTTCGGTTAAAACTCAGATACTATGCACGCAAGCTTGCATTCAACAATATAATTTGGAGAAATGCCGTTTTGTAGAACTATCTTTTTGGTCAAAGTCAGAATACCAACAATATGACACGACAAACTTTGCAGAGAAGAATTGCTTTGACTTCTTAATGGAGAATCTCGCTGTTGATAGAACAGATTGTAATTGCCCGCCTCCTTGTCTTTCGAAACATTATAATGAACAAATAAAGAGAGCTCTTTGGCCTTCTCAAGTGACTTTCTTCAGAACACATCATGGGAATATTATGAAGAACTATTCAAAAATTTCAGAACGTCTCATGTGATAGTTCGCATTTTCTTTTCAACACTTGAAAGATCTTAGTATGAACAAAAAGTAATGTTTCATGAGTCTGAATTGCTCTGTTGCTTAGATAGTGAAGTGGTATTCTGCCTTGAAATCTGTTTGTTTGCTTTGTTTGAATTTATATAAAGCTTCTTAATTTTCATCGACCATTTATTATGTTACTTAAAAAATCGGGTTAATTTTTTTAGTGAAAATATAAAGTAGGCCCTGTTGCATTTCCTGAACCGATTTTGCTTTGCTTTCTTTTTAATCCATTTAAAATTATTCACCTAGGCAACTGATAACCTTCTTCTTTGACCTTGGCAACTGATAACCTTCTTCTTTGACCTTGACAACTGATGACCTTCTTCTTCGCCCTTGGCAACTGATGACCTTCTTCATTGTCCTTGACAACTGATGACCTTCTCCATTGCCCTTGACAACTGATGACGTTCCTCTTTGTCCTTGACACTGATTCACCCTGTTATTAAAAACAATGGAATACATTAATTAATCATTTATTTTATATTTGAATAATAGTTTTATATATACAATGAAAAACTTTTACCACTGTGTTCGTCTTTAAGCGATATGAATTTGTAACTTGATATCGTTTTTAAACATTCCGCGATGCTAATATTTTGGTTATTCTTACATTATAAAATTCTTTCTTTGATATTTTTCATATTCTTCACCTGTTATTTTATATTTAATCTTTAAAATTGCTTTCATAAACCTTTAATGCTAAATTTAATAATAACGCATAAGTAGCCAGTGCTAAATTTACTAATAACGCATAAGTAGCTAGTGCTAAATTTACTATTAACGCATAAGTAGCAACTACTAAGCTTCCATTTCAATGGAAAGTTTAATTGAATTTTTCAAAATTAGTCTAATATATTTAATAAAATCTTATAATGCTGTGGTATAAAAGGTTCTATGGTTTTATATATTTCTGTTTCATAATTAAATAATAGCAGTCAAAATGGCTTAATTACAAGAATTTCTTTTCTTCTTAGCCGTGTTTAATCTTAATGATGGTTGGATTAGAATTTCTAATGCAATGATGCGATTATTGTCCACATAGTGGTTGATCAGTGCATTAGTTGTGCCTCATCAAACATACCCAATACTTTGATTTTTTCGTTTTTATTAATTGATAATGAGTCATAACATTTTCTTTCATTTTTTTTATCAAATTTGGCTATTCTATTCTAACCCTAAAATATTTTTGGCTTCTTAATGACTCTATAAGAATCTATCTATATTTCTTCATGCCACTCATAATACATTTTTAATTTGATTCAAATGTTATCCTGCTCCACAATTTTAGTTTTTATTAGCTTATAATTTAAACTTTTGACTTATGTTATTTCTTTTCTATCAAAACTTTTTTATATCTTCAAAAAGCAGTTGAAGATTTCAAATGGCAAAATGTACTAATATATTTTTTCCCACTTCAAAATATAGTTTATGCTGGCATTTTCCAACCTGAAATAAAGACGTAAATAATAAGTAATTCATTAATATATGCATGCATTGTTACTAGT
This sequence comes from Argiope bruennichi, assembly GCF_947563725.1. Taxonomy (NCBI): domain Eukaryota; kingdom Metazoa; phylum Arthropoda; class Arachnida; order Araneae; family Araneidae; genus Argiope; species Argiope bruennichi. The sequence continues at coordinate 115,725,320 of NC_079158.1, forward strand.
CAAATAGTACTTAAAGGGAGGGAAAAAAAAGAAGAAAGAAAAAAAAATAACAGTGGGAGTGGTTTTCCTGAAACATTTTCGCATATTCTCAATAAAGGTGTGGTGGATTGGGATGTGCGAGGATAGAATCTAGGACCTTGAGATTCGCAGCCCAGTAACATGACCACAATACAACAGCAAATGCTCGTGTATCGTAGCTGTTAACTGGCTTATAAGCTATTCACTACAAAGGTCTTATCCTCTCCCCGGCATAAAGGACCATGAGCAAGATCGTGAATCCCTTCAATTTATTGACAAATGAAAGATATGAAATGCAGATTTTGATGTGAATGCAGCATTTTTGTTTAATCGCGTATGTATTTTGAGCACTTTTCTCCACCTTTTATTCCGCATGTGTCTCAAGATCACATGCCGAATATCATTGATTTAAATTAATGCTTTTACATGCATGCCAAAGTACATACAGACAGCTTTAACGGTTAACTTTTCGATAAATTTCGTTCAAAAATTTGATAAGAATTTATATTTTAAATGGTAAACCTGTGTACCAAATTTTATTTGTCTAGTTCTTTAGGTTTGTTGCTATTCAGTTCATTTGTAATCGAATAGCAAGCGAAATAGATTTCTTTTGAAGGGTTATTGTTCAAAAATTGATAGAAATCTCCAAATTTCGGTTTCAATGCTCGATTTTCGGATGCTATTAAACGCACGGGAGAAATTAATCGCCAAATAACTTGCCAAGATTGAGTAAGAATGCTAAATTCACGCAAAGTGTTAATACTTCGTGTTTATTGCTTTCTGATATGACAAGATTATTAAACAGAATGCGAGAAATTTTCGGGTGACCATTCCAGCTGGTTTTATTATACTTTCATCTACGAAAATTAAACAATTATAAGTAAGAAAACCATGAAATTGCCATATTCAACTGCTCATATAAAAATATAAGAAATACTACGCATTAGATATATTTCTCTGGTTTATATATTTTGTCAACTAAACTAATGAATTTCTACACACAATTTAATTTTGGGTAAATATTCTACAATATTTATTATTATCACGCGAAGATTATTAATCGTTTTGTGAATGGATGCAATTTGTTTTAAATAGCAATTTAAGTAGTAATCAATTAATATTAATAAATTGTTAATACGACACAAAAGAATAATAAAAATAAGATACAATGTGATATTTTTAATGAACTTTGTTTTAATTCTCTAAACTCTTTTGTCTAAATGAATATGTTTGAGGAATT